>NC_133325.1:496597649-497232710 GCF_042186555.1 Aquarana catesbeiana
TTCCTGGTATTATCTGGATGAATACAACAAACTCGTGAGACCGCATCCTTCTTGGAGTATATACAGCCACTCACCACCTAAGCCTTGTCCGACCCAATCCGGCGTATGCCCCATTGGGTCCACCTCATCTGGTAAGCCTCCTCAACTCTTGGTGGTAGTGAGCGGATTTTCAGTCAAGATGTCTATATAAGTCTTCAATATTTTGTCTTAACATATTGCCATATAGACTATGTATCTTTGAATTTCATATAAGGACTATATGCTTAAAAGCAGATACAATTGATCCTCCTTACTGTCTATTGACTTGTTTACAGTTTTATATGACATTGTTCAGCGCCACACTTTTTTGTTGTTTTTCCATTTTACACTTTGTTGGTCGTGTTGGCTGCTTCCTTGTCTTTCGTTTTAGGGTAGCGCAGAATTATTCTATATCTACTACTGCAGTGCACCCAGGCGCCAGAGAGATGGGGGCGCTGAAGCGCCAGAGTGCTCCCCTCCCTCCTTCTCCTTTCCATGTCCAGAGGCGGCTCTCTCCACAGGTCACTGCCGCCACTGTGTTTTTCGCTGCTCAAGCCCGTCCCCCCTCCCTCCTCCTGTCAGGGAAGGAGAGCAGCCGCTGGAGATCGGAGCGGCTGGTCTCTGTGTGGAGAGAGATCAGCCGCACAGTGAAATCGCTAGAGGGGTTGTGCTTGACACATATTCTCATCCTCTGTCTCTCACTCCCGCCTAAGCATGTCTAGATCTGCTCTCCACCCAGGCGGCGCAGCTGCACACTGTCCTCTCCTCTCTAGCTGCCGCCTGGGTGTTTTTATGTACCCTAATAGAGGGGGAGGGGGGTTTGTTTTGGGGGTGTCTCTACTAATAGAGGGGGGTTTGTCCTGGGGGTCTGTACTAATGGAGGGGGGTTTGTCCTGGGGGGTCTCTACTAATAAAGGGGGGTTTGTCCTGGGGTCTGTACTAATCGGGGGGTTATCCTGGGGGGTCTGTACTAATGAAGGGGGGCTTTGTCCTGGGGGGTTGTCCTGGGGGGTCTGTACTAATGGAGGGGTGGTTGTCCTGGGGGGTCTGTACTAATGGAAGGGGGTTTGTGGTGGGAGGGTCTGTACTAATGGAGGTGGGGTTTGCTCTGGGGGGTCTCTACTAATAGAGGGGGGTTTGTCCTCGGGTCTATACTAATAGAGGGGGGGTTGTCCTGGGGGGGTCTGTACCAATGGAGGGGGGTTTGTCCTGGGGGGGTCTGTACTAATGGAGGGAGTTTGTCCTTGGGGGTCTGTACTAATGGAGGGGGGATGGTTTGTCCTGGGGGGGTCTGTACTAATGGAGAGGGGTTTGTCCTGGGGGGTCTGCACTAATGGAGGGGGGTTCGTCCTGGGGGTGTCTGTACTAATGTGGGGGGTTTGTCCTGGGGGTCTGTACTAATGGAGGGGGGGTGGTTTGTCCTGGGGGTCTGTACTAATGGAGGGGGGGTTTGTAATAATGGAGAGGGGTTTGTCCTGGGGTTCTGTACTAATGGAGGGGGGTTTGTCCTTGGGGGTCTCTACTAATAGAGGGGGGTTTGTCCTCGGGGGTCTGTACTAATGGAGGGGGTTTGTCCTGGGGGGTCTGTACTAATGGAGGGGGGTTTGTCCCAGGGGGTAGGTACTAATGGAGAGGGGTTTGTCCTGGGAGGTCTGTACTAATGGAGGGGGGTTTGTCCTGGGGGGTCTGTACTAATGGAGGGGGGGTTTGTCCTGGGGGTCTGTACTAATGGAGGGGGGTTTATCCTGGGGGTCTGTACTAATAGAGGGGGGGTTGTCCTGTGGGGTCTCTACTAATAGAGGGGGTTTGTCCTGGGGGTATACAGCAGAGTCGCCACAGGCAATTCAGAGTGAGCTGACTCCTGATCAGAGGAACCGTTGCTGTATTACTGGGTCAGGGGAGAGGGCTGATCAGCCATTATCTACTAACGTCCATAGGAACTGCAGTCTCTGACCATCTCTTGTATAATGTCTACAGTCTCTGACCATCTCTTGTATAATGTCTGCAGTCTCTGACCATCTCTTGTATCATGTCTGCAGTCTCTGACCATCTCTTGTATCATGCCTGCAGTCTCTGACCATCTCTTGTATCATGTCTACAGTCTCTGACCATCTATTCTATCATGTCTACAGTCTCTGACCATCTATTCTATCATGTCTGCAGTCTCTGACCATCTCCTGTATTATGTCTGCAGTCTCTGACCATCTCCTGTACCATGTCTGCAGTCTGACCATCTCCTGTACCATGTCTGCAGTCTCTAACCATCTCTTGTATCATGTCTGCAGTCTCTGACCATCTCCTGCACTATGTCTGCAGTCTCTGACCATCTCTTGTATCATGTCTGCAGTCTCTGACCATCTCTTGTATCATGTTTGCAGTCTCTGACCATCTCCTGTATTTTGTCTGCAGTCTCTGACCATCTCCTGTACTGTGATTGCAGTCTCTGACCTTCTCTTGTATCATGTCTGCAGTCTCTGACCATCTCCTGTACCATGATTGCAGTCTCTGACCATCTCTTGTATCTTGTCTACAGTCTCTGACTGTCTCTTGTATCATGTCTACAGTCTCTGACCATCTCTTGTATCATGTCTGCAGTCTCTGACCATCTCCTGTACTATGATTGCAGTCTCTAACCATCTCTTGTATCATGCCTGCAGTCTCTGACCGTCTCTTGTATCATGTCTACAGTCTCTGACCATCTATTCTATCATGTCTGCAGTCTCTAACCATCTCCTGTATTATGTCTGCAGTCTCTGACCATATCCTGTACCATGTCTGCAGTCTGACCATCTCCTGTACCATGTCTGCAGTCTCTAACCATCTCTTGTATCATGTCTGCAGTCTCTGACCATCTCCTGTACTATGCCTGCAGTCTCTGACCATCTCTTGTATCATGTCTGCAGTCTCTGACCATCTCTTGTATCATGTCTGCAGTCTCTGACCATCTCCTGTATTTTGTCTGCAGTCTCTGACCATCTCCTGTACTATGATTGCAGTCTCTGACCTTCTCTTGTATCATGTCTGCAGTCTCTGACCATCTCCTGTACCATGATTGCAGTCTCTGACCGTCTCTTGTATCTTGTCTACAGTCTCTGACTGTCTCTTGTATCATGTCTACAGTCCCTGACCATCTCTTATATCATGTCTGCAGTCTCTGACCATCTCTTGTATCATGTCTGCAGTCTCTAACCATCTCTTGTATCATGTCTACAGTCTCTGACCTTCTCTTGTATCATGTCTGCAGTCTCTGACCATCTCCTGTACTACGATTGCAGTCTCTGACCGTCTCTTGTATCTTGTCTACAGTCTCTGACTGTCTCTTGTATCATGTCTACAGTCAGTGACCATCTCCTGTATTATGTCTGCAGTCTCTGACCATCTCCTGTATTATGTCTGCAGTCTCTGACCGTCTCTTGTATCATGTCTGCAGTCTTTGACTGTATCCTGTATTATGTCTGGGGGCTCTTTCTAACAGACAGCCCTCTGTGTGTGCATCAGAGAGACTCCTCTCCAGGTCTCATTAGTGTACTCTCTTCCTGTATTTTCTTTATTGTTAAAAGATCATGGGAGGATCCCAAGGTAACGAAGACTTCTTAGGGGAGCATCTGTGTTTGAGTCGTTGCCATAGAAACATTTGTAAAGGGGAGAAGTTGGTAAGATGACCACGCCCATGTGAGGCGCCAGAAATATTTCTGCACCCAGGCATCTGTGACTCTAGGATTGGCCCTGTCACCAGTGGTTTCTGATCAAGGATGCATGCACTATCCTGTCACCATTTTAGGAGGCCACAAGGATGGTGATCAGCGACAATGCATGCATCAGTGACACTGTCCCTCTAGTCTTCCTGTTGGAGCACATGCTTCAAGGAATCATGGACAGGGCACTTAAAGTAGAACAGTGGGAAGAAGAGGAGGACTTCCTTACCTCTCAAGGCCCCCTTTATCCAGATAGCATTCCTGTGGGCCCGCCAAACACACAGGAAGAAGAGGAGGAGGATTGTGTCAGCATGGATGTAAAGGATAACACTCAGCACCAGTCTTCAAGGGATGGTTTTCAGTCCCCAGAAACCCAAGGAGTTGTACGTGGCTGGGAGGAGGTAGTTACGGATCATGTGATCCTTAGTGACCCAGAGGACTCAGAATTGAATGCCTCTGCAAACTTACACTGCATGGCCTCCCTGATTCTGCAAAGCCTGCGAAAGGACCCTAGGATTCGTGATATCAAGCAGAGGGATCATTACTGGCTGGCAACCCTTCTTGATCCACATTACAAGAGTAAGGTTGCAGAACTCAATGCTGCAATGCATTTCCAGACCCTGGGAGGTTACAATTTCCTGGTGCTGGACAACGTGTTGCTAAGGCTTCGTTCAGTCAGAGGAAGAGCGGTGGAGAAGTTGGCCGGCTGACCAATGTCTTTAGACAATTTTTCAGTCCCCAGCACCAAGGTCTGATTGGTTCACGCAATTATCGCCAGCGTCTGCATTACACGGTGCAGGAATATCTAGGGGCAAGAACAGACATGGAGACCTTTCCAACAGAGAATCCATTGGGTTACTGGGTCTTGAGGATGGACCACTGGCCAGAACTTGCTCAATATGCAGTTGAGCTACTGGCCTGTCCTGCATCCAGCGTGCTTTCTGAACACACATTCAGTGCTGCTGGAGGGTTTGTAATGGTTTAAAGAGTACATCTGTCCACAGACTCCGTTGATAGGCTCACATTCATAAAAATGAATCAGTCTTGGATCAGCAGCTATCAAGCACCTGATGCTGATGTAACTGATTGAATTTGCTATGGATGTGGGATCCCTTGAAGACTGCCTATGCTGACTATCCTATTCCTCCTCAATCTTGATAATGCTAGTTTCCAACAATATTTTTGGTTTAGGGCACCACCACCACCATCCAAGGCCCAATTTTTCTGCCCCTGTTTAACAGTTGCATGTAATTACAATTTTTGATACAATATTTCAACGCAGGGCCGTCCCTGTGCCCAACAAGAGTAACTGTGAGGGCTTACAGTGTTGTGGCACCACCACTACCACCCAAGGCCCAATTTGTCTGCCCCTGTTCAACAGGGGCATGTAATTACAATTTTTGATATAATATTTCACAGCAGGGCCCATTCCTGGGCCTAACAAGAGTAACTGTGAAGGGCTTACAGTGTTGTGGCACCACCACCACCACCACCAAAGGCCCAATTTTTCTGCCCCTGTTTAACAGGGGCATGTAATTACAATTTTTGATATAACATTTCACAGCAGGGCCTGTTCCTGCACCCAACAAGAGTACCTGTGAGGGGTTACAGTGTTGTGGCACCACCACCACCGCCCAAGGCCCAATTTTTCTGCCCCTGTTTAACAGGGGGATGTAATTACAAATTTTGATATAATATTTCACAGCAGGGCCAGTTCCTGCCCCCAACAAGAGTATCTGTGAGGGCTCACAGTGTTGTGGCTCCACCACCACCGCCCAAAGCCCAATTTTTCTGCCCCTGTTTAACTGGGGCATGTAATAACAATTGTTGATATAATATTTCACAGCAGGGCCCATTCCTGCTCCCAACAAGAGTAACTGTGAGGCCTTACAGTGTTCTGGTACTACCAACACCAAAGGCCCAATTTTCTGCATAGTATATAGTGCAGGCCGTATAGTATATATACTCCTGTTCATATAGTGCCTGGGGGCCTAGGGGAAACCCACTCCATTTTTAAAACAATTTGGGTTCGGGGTTCCCCTTAATATCCATGCCAGACCTGAAGGGCCTGGTATAGATTTTGGGGGTGACATCCACGCCGTTTTATTTTGGTATCTTTGGTATACCGGGATCCAACAATACATTACAGCTGCGAGCAGTTTTGAATGACTTTTTTTCCTTTATAACAGAAACAATTAAATTTCTAAACATGGGAACATGCGCTATTGTACAGGCATGCTAAGGACACACCCCAGGCATGATATTTAAAGGAATATTTCATGTTTATTGTTTCACTTTAAGCAATAATAAAATCACTGCTCCTGAAAAAAACAACATAACTTTTTTTTGCATTGATACATGTCCCCTGGGGCAGGACCCGGTTCCCCAAAAACTAGCACTTTTGATTTTTCATGTTCGTGTCCCACTGTACCGGTGTTTGTGTGTTCGAGCAAAATTTTTGCCTGCTCGCATGTTCTGCTGTGAACCGAACCGGGGGATGTTCGGCTCATCCCTAGTGAGGATGAATAAAATGTCTCTTTATTTTGTCCAAGGAGTACACATATTCCAAACAGAGCCAACACTAATGTGTTTCAGACTATCAAGGCCTTCCTCATAGTGACATGTCCTGTGCTGTAATTATAGAGGTTTGTGATTGTTCCTAGCTGTCATGTAGTTTAACCACTTGCTGACCACTGCACGACAATGTACGTCGGCAGTGTGGCACGGCTGCGCAAATGGACATACCCGTACATCCCTCTGTCATTGCAGGCTAGCGGGTGCGCGCACATCGCCGGTGGATCCCACAGACTCATTGTCCGCTGGTGGCCCGCGATCGGAGAGGCAGAACGGGGAGATCCCTATGTAAAAAGGCATTTCCCTGTTCTGCCTGGTGACATGACAGGGATCTACTGCTCCCAGTGATCAAGAGCAGTGATCTCTGTCATGTTCTAGTGAGCCCATCCCCCTACAGTTAGAACACAGAGGGAACATATAAAGAACAATCAGCACAAACAAACAAATTGAACAGAAAAATGCAAGCTGAACACTATAGGTCAGTGATAGTGAACCTTGGCACCCCGGATGTTTTGGAACTACATTTCCCATGATGCTCAACTACACTGCAGAGTGCCAGAGCATCATGGGAAATGTAGTTGCAAAACATCTGGGGTGCCAAGGTTCGCCATAACTGCTATAGGTTAATCACATAGCCTTCAATGGGTATACAAAATAAAGTAATTAGTGCAGCACAATATGAGTAAAAGAATGTCCATCCAAAAATGTAAAAGAACTACAAGTCCCAGAACGAAAGATGAGACCCCTCGTGAGAGAGTGGATGATCCAATCCACTGGTGATTCTAGGTTACAAGAACTCCACCACAAAAACAATGCTCTTACCAGAAAAGGTGGACCCTGATAAAACAGAAGGTCAATCATGCTTGTATCCACAATGGGATGATGGTATTCTATAAAAAAAAAAAATGATCCTAACTCCGGTTGTTGCTCTTAAAATTTCTTCATTTTATTGAATAGCCACAGTGAACAAACGCAGATTAAGTTAGCTGACGCGTCTCAGCCTATAAGGCCCTAGTCATAACCCATGATGGTATTCTCCAGCACAGCAGTAGAACCGGAACATCCAGGGCAGGTGTAAAGAGACAAGGGGACACGTTCTAGGTGACAGAACTCTAGTGATTTCATTATTAAGATTTTATGCAAGTCAGGAAGATCTGATTTATCTAGGGCCCACTTAACAGACATCAGTGCATCCTGGTGATCAATAATGGTGTATAGTGAGCTGACGTCTGCCGTCACCAAAAGACTATTCTCATTACAGGGGATAGTTTCCATAATCTGAATAACATGTTTCGTGTTCTTCAAATATTCTGTGGTTGTTGTCACTAGGGGTTTTAGAAAATAGTCAATGTATTGACCTAATCTTGCTGACACCGAATTAATACCATTGACTATGGGTCTGCCTGGGGGGAGACTGAGCATGTTTATGTATTTTAGGCAAGAAATACACAATCCGCCTCCTACAAGCACTGGGGTCTAGGTGCAATGCCTCCTTTTTGTTTAAAACCCCATTGGTTTTATCACATTCAATTAGTATTTGAAGCTCACTTTTAAAGTGGAACACTGGGTCATTACTTAACACTTGGTATGTATTTCGATCGGCCAATAATCTTTCCATTTACCTTTTGTAGAAGGATTTGCTCATTACCACTAATCTGCCCCCCTTATCTGCGAGACGGACAACCACATCCTTATTTTTTTCTAAAGTGGTAATTCCTTTTTTCAAATAAGAGGGGTCCTTAACTTTTTTAACTTGTATTCCTTCCAGGTCACTAGTCATCATATTCTTAAAGACTTCAATATGTCTGTCATCATTTTTGGGTGTGTTAAATACTGATATGCTGGCCAGATTGGAATGAACCCCAGAAGGGACTCCAAGGCCAGATTGGGAAAATCTCTCACCGGGTTTGGAAAGGAAATATCTTTTAATATTAAGAGTTCTAATAAACTTCTGCAGGCTAATGTAAGTTTGGAATTTGTTAAAATTGCGCATTGGGGCAAACTTTAGTCCTTTATCAAGTACCTTCAGTTCGTCCTCAGATAGCGCTGAACCACTGATGTTATAAATGCCTGCTCCTAATGGGACCTTTTCCTTTTTTGTTCTTCTTCCAGCTCTTCTCCCTCTCTTTCTCTTCTTTTGCCCCTTGTTTGTTTCCGTAGGCGTTTGGCCCCAAGGTTCTTGCCAGTGGGGTTGAGAGTTCCCAAAAAAACCTTCCCCCTGTTGTGCTTCATCATTAAATAGGGGTGTGAACCTGTAATGGACCAGTATTGGGGCTACGGATGAGCTGAACACCCCAAGATTCGGTTCGCACCAGAACATACCGAACAGGCAAAAAATTTGGAAGAACACACGAACACCATTAAAGTCTATGGGACACGAACATGAAAAATCAAAAGTGCTAATTTTAAAGGCTTATATGCAAGTTATTGTCATAAAAAGTATTTGGGGACCTGGGTCCTGCCCCAGGGGACACGTATCAATGCAATTTTTTTTTTTAAAACAGACATTTTTTCGGGAGCAGTGATTTTTTTAATGCTTAAAGTGAAACAATAAAAATGAAATATTCCTTTAAATATCGTGCCTGGTGGGTGTCTATAGTATGTCTGCAAAGTGGCGCATTTTTCCCATGTTTAGAACAGTACCACAGCAAAATTACATTTCTAAAGGAAAAATTGTCATCTAAAACTGATTGCGGCTGTAATGAATTGTCGGGTCTCGGCAATATATATAAAACTCATTGAAAAAAAAGCATAGGATCCCCCCAGTCCTTTACCAGGCCCTTTGGGTCTGGTATGAATATTAAGGGGAACCCTGAACCAAAATTTTTTTTTAAATTGCGCGGGGGTCCCCCTAAAATCCATACCAGGCCCTTCAGGTCTGATATGGATTTTAAGGGGAATCCTGTGCCAAATTTTTTTTTTAAAAGGCGTAGGGGGTCCCCCCAAAATCCATACCAGACCCTTATCCAAGCATGCAACCTGGCAGGCCGCAGGAAAAGAGTGGGGACGAAAGAGCATCCCCCCTCCTGAACCGTACCAGGCCACATGCCCTCAACATGGGGAGGGTGCTTTGGGGTCTGACCCCAAAGCACCTTGTCCCCATGTTGATGGGGACAAGGGCCTCATCCCCACAACCCTTGCCCAGTGGTTGTGGGGGTATGCGGGTGGGGGGCTTATTGAAATCTGAAAGCCCCCTTTAACAAGGGGACCCCCAGATCCCAGCCTCCCCCCTTTGTGAATTGGTAATGGGATACATCATACCCCTACCATTTCACAAAAAAGTGTCAAAAATGGTAAAAAAGATAAGAGACAGCTTGGTAAAAGTCCTTTATTAAAAAATAAAAAATAAAAATGTCCCACAATGTAAATTCATGCCGCCCGACGGACCGAAAAAGAAAAAAAAAACGCAAATGTTCCGCCTCCATGGGAGGCTCCCATCAACTGACGCATCTTCTCTGTGACAGTTCTTATATAGCTGAGGGCGGGGCCACCCGGTGATGTAAATGGGTGACCCCGCCTCCTCTGATGCCACGGGGAAGCCACAGGGAAGTCCCCATGGCATCAGAGGGGGCGGGGTCACTCGTTTACATCAAGGGGTGACCACGCCCTCACCTATATAAGAACTGTCACAGAGAATAAGCGTCAGTCGTTTTTTTTTTCATTTTGGTTCGGGGTTCCCCTTAATATTCATACCAGACCCAAAGGGCCTGGTAATGGACTGGGGGGGGACCCATGCTCTTTTGTTCAATTAGTTCTATCTATATTGCTGAGACTCGACAATTCTTTACAGCTGTAATCAGTTTTAAATGACAATTTTTCCTTTAGAAATGTAATTTTTCCTGTGGTACTCTTCTAAACACGGGAAAAATGCGCCACTTTACAGGCATACTATAGACACCCCTCAGGCATGATATTTAAAGGAATATTTCATTTTTATTGTTTCACGTTAATAATTAAAAAAAGCACTGCTCCCGAAAAAACGTTAGTTTTTAAAAAATTTTTTTGCATTGATACATTTCTCCTGGGGCAGGACCCAGGTCCCCAAACACTTTTTATGACAATAACTTGCATATAAGCCTTTAAAATGAGTACTTTTGAGTTTTCATGTTAGTGTCCCATAGACTTTAATGGTGTTCCGGTGGCTTTGGAATTTGAGGCGAACACCGCATATTGTTCGCTGTTCGGCGAACAGGCGAACACCCGATGTTCGAGTTGAACTTACGTTTGACTCGAACATCGGGCTCGTCCCTAATTGGGGCTCTATCATAATGGTATTCATTTACCCCTGTATATAGGCTCTAATTGTTATAATGGTAATTACTAGGGATGAGCCGAACACCCCCCTGTTCGGTTCGCACCAGAACATGCGAACAGGAAAAAAGTTTGTTCGAACACACAAACACCGTTAAAGTCTATGGGACACGAACATGAATAATTAAAAGTGCTAATTTTAAAGGCTTATATGCAAGTTATTGTCATAAAAAGTGTTTGGGGACCTGGGTCCTGCCCCAGGGGACATGATCAATGCAAAAAAAAAGTTTTAAAAACGGACGTTTTTTCAGGAGCAGTGATTTTAATAATGCTTAAAGTCAAACAATAAAAGTGTAATATCCCTTTAAATTTTGTAGCTGGGGGGTGTCTATAGTATGCCTGTAAAGGGGCGCATGTTTCCCGTGTTTAGAACAGTCTGACAGCAAAATTACATTTCGAAGGAAAAAACCCATTTAAAACTACTCGCGCCTATTGCATTGCCGACAATACACATAGAAATTCATTGATAAAAATGGGATGGGAATTCCCCACAGGGGAACCCCGAACCAAAATTAAAAAAAAAAAATGATGTGGGAGTCCCCCTAAATTCCATACCAGGCCCTTCAGGTCTGGTATGTGTATTAAGGGGAACCCCGGCCAAAATTAAAAAAAAAAAATGACGTGGGGTTCCCCCTAAATTCCATACCAGACCCTTCAGGTCTGGTATGGATTTTAAGGGGAACCCCGCGCCAAAAAAAAAAAGTCACCGTGCATCAGAGGGGGGCGGGGTCACCGGGTGGCCCCGCCCCCCGTTATTTAAGAACCGTCAGACGAGGAGACGCCGTCACACAGCGGGAGCCTCCCTCCATGCCAGCATGGATGCGGAGCGGCCCGGAGAAGAAAATAAAGAAGAGAAGAAGAGAAGAAGGAAGAAGAGAAGAAGATGAAGAAGAAGATGAAGAGAAGAGCGGGAGCCTCCCCCCATGCCATGGGTGCGGAGCGGCCTGAGGAGAAGAAGATAGAAGATGCCGCGGAGGAGATGCTGGACGAGAATGCCGGAGGAAGAACCAGAAGAACCAGAAGAAGAAGAAGATGAAGGAAGAAAGAAGAAGCATTTAAATAAAGGAATTGTCAAAAACTGTCTCTTGTCATTTTTAACATTTTTGACAGTTTTTTTAGTGAAATGGTAGGGGTAAGTACCCCCTTACCATTTCACATGGGGGGGCCGGGATCTGGGGGTCCCCTTGTTAAAGGGGGCTTCCAGATTCCGATAAGCCCCCCGCCCACAGACCCCCACAACCACCGGCCAGAGTTGTGGGGATGAGGTCCTTGTCCTCATCAACATGGGGACAAGGTGTTTTGGGGGGCTACCCCAAAGCACCCTCCCAATGTTGAGGGCATGCGGCCTGGTATGGTTCAGGAGGGGGGATGCTCTCTCGTCCTCACTCTTTTCCTTTCGGCCTGTCAGGTTGCATGCTCGGATAAGGGTCTGGTATGGATTTTTGAGGGGACCCCAAGCCGTTTTTTTTGGCGCGGGGTTCCCCTTAAAATCCATACCAGACCTGAAGGGTCTGGTATGGAATTTAGGGGGAACCCCACGTCATTTTTTTTTTAAATTTTGGCCGGGGTTCCCCTTAATATCCATACCAGACCTGAAGGGCCTGGTATGGAATTTAGGGGGACTCCCACATCATTTTTTTTTTTTTTTAATTTTGGTTCGGGGTTCCCCTGTGGGGAATTCCCATGCCGTTTTTATCAATGAACTTCTATGTGTATTGTCGGCAATGCAATAGCCGCAAGTAGTTTTAAATGGGTTTTTTTCTTCGAAATGTCATTTTGCTGTCAGACTGTTCTAAACACGGGAAACATGCGCCCCTTTACAGGCATACTATAGACACCCCCCAGCTACGAAATTTAAAGGGATATTACACTTTTATTGTTTGACTTTAAGCATTATTAAAATCACTGCTCCTGAAAAAACAGATGTTTTTAAAACTTTTTTTTGCATTGATCCATGTCCCCTGGGGCAGGACCCGGGTCCCCAAACACTTTTTATGACAATAACTTTCATATAAGCCTTTAAAATTAGCACTTTTGATTTCTCCCATAGACTTTTAAAGGGTGTTCCGCAGCATTCGAATTTGCCGCGAACACCCCAAATTGTTTGCTTTTCGGCGAACTTGCGAACAGCCAATGTTCGAGTCGAACATGAGTTCGACTCGAACTCGAAGCTCATCCCTAGTAATTACCCCTGTTAGACTAATTATTGGGGGTCCTGCCAGTGCTGTATCTTGGCCTAGGCCAACAAGGCCCAGGCCTAGGGCTGCACGAAAAAAAGCCCTCCTGACTCCCGGCTCCCGCACATATTCAATCCCCGGCTGCCGGCGGCTTGCTGTAGCGCGGCACTTATGGGCTATATGGAACATACTTGGCTGGGTAGGGTGGAGGGACTGGCGCCCCCATAGAGCGGCCTGTGATTGCCCCCCCATAGAGTGGCCGGTGACTGGCCCACCATCCTGTGTGCTCCTCTAAGTACTTCTGTCCCGCTCAGCTCTTGGTCCTGTCGTGTGATGAATGAATGGTGGCCAGGGGTAATAACGGCGGTGACTGAAGGGTGGCTCGGGGTGACAGTGCAGTGACAGAGAGCGGCATCATCTATGGACGAGCAGAGCACCGAGCACCCCCTCCTTTCCGAGGAGGACTGGCTGGAGAAGATGAAGGAGAGGAGCTTCCTTGACCTGGAGGAGAAGCCTGCGGTATGAATAAAGTGTTCCGTGCCACAAATGTATTAAACAAACTTTGCAGTACATTAATTTTCACTGAATATGCACTGTTTAATGAGTTTGCATTGATCCAGCATGTGCAAAGTGCTCCATGCATGCTAAAATCAATGCAAACTCATTAAACAGTGCATATTCAGTGAAAATTAATGTACTGCAAAGTGCTCAGTGCTATAATCCATACGCAATGAATATACAACTAATAAGCTGTGATGTTGATGAGGTGGCACACTTAAGGCGGTACTGATGGAGCTGCACTGGTGGCGACTGATGAGGCACTCTTAAGCTGCACTGATGAGGATGCACTGGTGGCGACTGATAAGGCCACACTGAAGGCGACTGATGAGGCCGCACTGGAGGCGACTGATGAGGCCGCATTGATGGGAACTGATGAGGCCGCACTGGAGGAAACTGATAAGGCCTGCACTGGTGGCAACTGATGAGGCCTGCACTGGTGGCAACTGATGAGGCCTGCACTGGTGGCGACTGATGAGGCCTACACTGGTGGCGACTGATGAGGCCGCGCTGAATGACACTGATAAGGCTGTACTGATGGGTACTGATGTGATTCATGTGAATATTGTTAAAGTTGTTGTTAATATTTATTTTTGGATATTAATTCTGCATAAAACATTTAACAGTGTAATTTCATCAGATAATTTAAGATCGGGCTTAGGGGCGGAGCAGGGTAGGGGTTGGGTGGGGCAAGTGGTGGCGAGTAACTCTTAAGGCTTGGCTAGCGGTATAGGACTTGAAATTTTGAGGCATGCATTGTACATTCACATCAGTCCCTTCCCTCAAGGAGCTTACAAGTAGGCACTTGGTACTCACTTTTAATGTACAGAGAGGAAAAGGTTGAACCTAAAGAGGAAGAGGTGCGGTTTACAGATGATAGGGCGGGTCTTAAATGGTAAGGGGTGTGGCCTTCACAGGAAGGGGTGGGTCATATTTAAATTAAGGGGTGCATGAGTTTAGTCAGGCCTAGGGCAGCACAAACCCTAAATACACCACTGGGTCCTGCCTCTGTGAGGACGTGGAGGACCCCAATTATCTTCCCAATATCCTTGATTCTGGGGAGATGCATAATAATGATGGTTTCCTCTATTTTTCCCCCCCTCTATTAAAATTTCCTCGGACTCTATTATTGGGATGGGTGCGACCCCTATTATTGATACCCTGAGAGGTGGGGACATTAGAAATATTAACTGGGGTAGAGGGAGGGAGTTTATGGGAGGTCTGATTCATTGGTACATTAATGGGCACAGGTTCTAAAATTTGAACCTTAGATTACCATTTGAAAACTTCCCTTCGAGAGTAGTCACCAGAGTCTCTAATATATTTGTTATTTTTATTTTCCTGAACCTCCTTATCCCATTTGGCCATTTTATTTTTTAATTCACTGGAAAGTTTTGGGAAATCCAGTGAATCCTGAAATGGTTCTATCTTATTTTTGAGATCAACAATTTGTTTATCCAACATTTTCATTTTTCTCTATTTCCTAAGTAATAAAAAACCCATCAGTTCCTGGGCCTTTTTATCAAAAAATCATGTCATTCCAGACTCATAATCAGTTAGACCATCATTGGGTGGGAGATCCCACCTTAGTTTTCTGGGTACTAATTTGCATTTTGTGTACTGTTCAAATGACGCAATGTCCCAACAAGCTTTAGTTTTCTTTTCAAAAATATAACCCAGCTTCTTAAAGCAAATAGACAAATCATCTAGGCTGTTTGAAGGCTGGGTGCCAGAGAAGACTTCATTAAGCCTAACCTCTCTGTGTTCTAGGAATTGAAACACATCCATGAATGCTGCTGAGAGGAATGTGATATGAAACAATATGAATATATAAAGAACAATCAGCGCAAACAATGAGTTAAATTAAACAGAAAAATGCAAGCTGAACACTATAGGTTAATCACATCGCCTTCAATGGGTATACAAAATAAAGTAATTAGTGCAGCACAATATGAGTAAAAGAATGTCCATCCAAAAATGTAAAAGAACTACAAGTCCCAGAACGAAAGATGAGACCCCTCGTGAGAGAGTGGATGATCCAATCCACTGGTGATTCTAGGTGACAAGCCCTCCACCACAAAAACAATGCTCTTACCAGAAAAGGTGGACCCTGATAAAACAGAAGGTCAATCACGCTTGTATCCACAATGGGATGATGGTATTCTGTAAAAAAAAAAAATGATCCTAACTCCGGTTGTTGCTCTTAAAATTTCTTTATTTTATTGAATAGCCACAGTGAACAAACGCAGATTAAGTCAGCTGACTCGTCTCAGCCTATAAGGCCTTAGTCATAACCCATGATGGTATTCTCCAGCACAGCAGTAGAACCGGAACATCCAGGGCAGGTGTAAAGAGACAAGGGGACACGTTCTAAGTGCTCTCCATTGATTTATTTTAAAAAATATTAATAAAATAGCATATGGTGATAGCACCAATATCTGATTTGATCTAAACTGTTTCATATCAGATAAATAATTATTTTTCAGATTTTTTTTAACACTTTTTAAAAGTATTCTGTTATAATGTCTTTTTTCCATGTGAAGAGATGGCTGTGGGTTTACCGGTCTGTTTATTTATTTATAATCCCCTTTTTCTTTTAATTGCAAGTGTAGGCTTAGATTTAGTAATCACTATGCCCATATTAAATATTGTACTCATTTAGTAGTGATATGTGTTTTTATGTAATAGTTTGTGTCCCCATGGGAATGTGTGACATTTTAAGCAATTTTGACTTCCGGCTCGCTGCGCTCTCCATGGAGACCAGCTGTCTATTTAAACTTCATGTGATAGTGAAAGCCCCACCCTCACTGACAAAGTCCCATAGGACGTAACACGTACGGGGGGAGGAGCTATCTTGCGGACGTCACCCATTGCCATCTCTGGATCTTCGGATCTTATGTTTTCAGTTGTACACTGGCATTTTGGCCTTACATGTAGTGCGATATTGGTGCCATCACCATATGCTATTTTATTAATCTTTTTAAAATAAATCAAGGGACATCAATCACTTAGATCATGTCCCCTTGTCTCTTGCCCTGGATGTTCCAGTTCTACTGCAGTACTAGAGAATACCATCATCCTACTATGGATACAAGCGTGATTGACCTTCTGTTTTATCAGGGGTCTACCTTTTCTGGTAAGAGCATTGGTTTTGTGGTGGAGGCCTTGTCACCAAGAATCACCAGCAGATTGGATCTTCCACTTTCTCACAAGGAGTCCCATCTTTCGTTCTGGGATTTGTAGTTCTATTACACTGAGGGAACACACTTAACCCCTTGATCGCCCCCTAGTGTTAACCCCTTCCCTGCCAGTGACATTTATACAGTAATCAGTGGCTATTTTTAGCTCTGATCGCTGTATAAATGTCAATGGTCCCAAAATAGTGTAAAAAATGTCCACTCTGTCTGCCGCAATGTTGCAGTCATGATAAAGTCATGATAAAGATCGCCATTATTACTAATAATGAAAAAAAAATAATAAAAATGCCATAAATATATCCCCTATTTTGTAGATGCTATAACTTTTGCGCAAACTAATCAATATACTCTTATTGTGATTTTTTTTTTTACCAAAAATATGTAGAAGAATACATATTGACCTAAACTGAGGAATAAATTATTTTTTGATATTTTTTGGGGGATATTTATTATAGCAAAAAGTAAAACAATTGTTTTTTTTTTCAAAATTGGCTGTATTTTTTTTGTTTATAGCGCAAAAAATAAAAAAACGCAGAGGTGATCAAATACCACCAAAAGAAAGCCCTATTTGTGGGGAGAAAAAAGGATGTCAGCATGTCCTGGTCTGCTGCTGACACACATGCTTTCCTGCACTGACCATCATACAGGGATGATGGTCTGTGCTCTCCCCTGTCCTACACTGACAAGACCCTTGCGCTGCCCAGGAGGGACCTGATTATTGGCTGCACTCTAGGACAAGATCAACACAGACAGGACACAGTGCAGGCAGCAAGAGGTCAAAGAGGCATGTTTGTTCAGAGCCAGTGTATATAAAGCAGATCATCACATAGTTGCCAGCTGCTGTTGGCATTCAAGGACAATGTCTATAATGAAAGATCTGTGACGGGAATTTCTTGTCCTTGCAAGGGCCCCTAGTTTTTTATTTTTTCATTTCATACTCCCGAGAATAATCCGCCGCTAGTTGCTGTTCCGGTATTGTGCCTTGGGTTTTGGGGAGACCAATTTCCCTGGGCTGGGCAAGACTGCCGTAATATCGGTCATCGCCATCTGGTAAGCGGATTATAATACTCACCTTGGGTGTGAAACTACACAGAAGATTACCTTTCCTTTTCCTGGTTTTCTTGCATCCCCACGGATGGGTGTTTTTTCTTGTTTACTTATGGACTGATACTTGATGGGACTTTCCCTCTTTACATTTCTCACTTGTAAAGGTTTATATATGTTTTTGCATTACTGTTCACCAGATTATGTTTCATATGAATCTTCACCATTGACTATATGCTGGTATGTGAATAAGACTCTGCCTTAGTTTTCTCCAGTCACAATTTCATTTCAAAGTTTTTTTTTTATTTTAAAGTTTTTTTCACATGTTATTTCTCATGCTGCATCTTTTGTGTTTTTATATACACATTAAATTCACTCCAGTGAAACCTGTAATTCTTGCTGTGACACTATAATGAAGATAACCAAACATGGATTGGAGATCACACCTTAAAGAGGAGGAGGTTTTATAAAAAAATTAAAAATACTGTAGCTGCTGACTTTTAATAAATGGGTCCAAAAGTCCAGCACTGTCTTTACCTAGGCCAGTTCTTTGCAGGCCTTTGGGTCCCCGGAGCTTCCAACTTGGCTGTGGGAAGCTGGCTGTGACTTCCTGCTGTTTGACATCTGGCTCCATTCTGCACTTGCAGACTGGTACTGCATCCTCCTGGGATGTGTGACGTGTCCCAGGAAATTGCAGTGGGGATGGGGAGGTGAGGCAGTTGGGGAGGAGAAAAAATGGAAGTGGTGCGAGTGCCTGTCAGAAATAGGTACCCATTCCCAGAAAAAGAAAATAATCTAATGATGGCAGATGATGAGGGAGTAGCAGGATGAGCAGAACCTTGTATTTTAAGTGAAGATCCACTGTAATTAAATATTTGAATTGATATTTTAAATCAATAATAAGATTACATTTTCTCCAGCATGATTACAAAACACACTTAATCTTAGTGGCTGTAGCATGTCCCTGCTCTGGATGACCTGTATTCACTACCTAAGCAAGTGCAATGTCATTTAGAATCTCTGTGATTGCAAACCTGTGAAATTACATCATCATGCTAATTTTTGTGCACAAACACAGTTTGCTATTATCCTAATGTTATGCTATAGATGTTTGCAAATTATTAATTGCCACAAATTAGCACTAATCGCGGTAATTAGTGCTAATTAGCGCTGAAACGGTATTCACTATAGCGCTGGTGAGAAAATACTCCCAAATTCGAATTTACTATAGTTCCCTAAAACCAAATAGCGCCCAAACCCTTACTCTGCTAAAACTTGGAGAATTTCACATGGAAATAATTTTTAGCGCATGATATAATTGCCTAAATAGTACTGAAATATGCTGTATATTATTTAAAGATAATCTGCTTTTAAACTGTGTGAAAAAGTGATTTCTACACTGAAATACCTTTAAAAGTCTGAGAAGAGATAAATTCCCTGTTTTTGTACAGCTAGGTGCCAACACAACTGAGCATGCTCAGACCTGCAAACAGCTCTCATTTTAGCTCTAGTGTCTTTTTTACAGGGCGCTATAGTAAAAACGAAAATCAGTGTTCAGTTAAAGAGCATTTTTTGGAAGTGAAAATCTGCGTTATTATAGTCCAATGCAAGTTTTAGCCATTGATTCTAATGGAACAATTGTAACTTTCACAAATAAAACCTTTTAATGTTGAAATGAAATGTATCCTTCTATGAAATAAATTTTCCTTTGCAGCATTGTTGCTTCTACTTCAAATATTTTGTTTTTAAGAATGCTAGAATGTGGAATGTTTTGATGTTTTGGTAAAATATATTTTTCTCTGTCACTTTCACTTGTTACGCTCCATCTCATAACAATCTTTACCCAAACACACACATGTGTCTTTACAAAGCACAAACAATACCAATGCTGATACAAATTTAAAATGAGTCACAATTTTTTGTGCTTTTTATTATTTCCAAATAATCATGATTTGAGCCCCAAAAATGTGATATGTGTGCCAACATCAGAAATCAAAATGTAATTCCCAAAAATTTGAGGGTAATATCACTATTCTACACTAACCCACAAAGAAACAACAAATATCACAGAATAAATCAAGAAGAATAACTCTTGAGTAATGTGATTCCATCACCTGTATGTCTAAAGAAATGCAGGATTTATGAGTATTTATGTGTAGGAGGCTCTCACATGTGGCAGCTCTGTGGCTTAGAGGTTAGCACTTCTGCTTAGCATCCCCGAGCATCTGGGTTTGGTTCCCAAACATGCTGCTTCATGTAGAGAAGTTGTCTCATCTCCCAGGTCCTAAAACTATATCTAAGTGTAGTATTTATGTGTAAGAGGGTTCCACCACCATTGAAAATCTTGCCAGATACACAATCTAGTCAAAAGTATTGTGACACCTGCCTTTGCACACACATGAACTTTAATGGCAGCCCAGTCTTAGTCTGTATGGTTAAAATTTGATTTGGCCCACCCTTGTACAGCTAGAACAGCTTCTGGAAAGGCTAGGAAGGCTGTCCATAAGGTTTAGTGTGTCTATGGAAATATTTGACCATTGTTCCAGAAGTGCATTTGTGAGGCCAGGCACTGATGTTGGATGAGAAGGCCTGGCTCATAGTCTGCTCTAATTCAGCCAAAAGGTGTTCTATCAGGTTGAGGTCAGGACTCTGTGCAGCTAGTCAAGTTCCTCCACCCCAAACTCACTCATCCATGTCTTTATGGAACTTGACTGGCCTGGACAGAGTCCTGACCTCAACACAACAGAACACCTTGGGGATGAATTAGAGTGGAGACTGAAAGCCAGTCCTTCTCATCCAACATCAGTGCCTGACCTCACAAATGCACTTGAAATGATGGTCAAACATTCCCACAGACACACTCCTAAACCTTGTGGACAGCCTTCCCAAAAGAGTTGAAGCTGTTATAGCTGCAAAGGGTGGGCCAAATAAATTTTGAACCCTACATACTAAGACTGGGATACCATTACAGTTCATGTGCGTTTAAAGGCAGGCATCCCAATACTTAGGCCAATATATTGTATATTGCTTGTGACACTGAGCATGGCTATGGACTTAGAGCTGGTTCACACCACAGAGATGCAGAGAACATGCGTGAGGCTGCCTGCTGGCTAAGTGGGTAGCAATTCCGTCGAGCAGCACTTGGGTTGCTGGTTCAATTCCCCAACATCCTTATGCTTGTGTCAAAGTTTATATGCTCTCCTGTGTGGGTTTCTCACTACAATCCAAAAACATGCGTGTGTCTTATTTGTCTCCTGTCGAAATAGTCTCTAATGTAAGAAAGTTAGTTTTGGACTTCATATTGGAAGCTCATTGCAGCCAGGGACTGATGTTAATGTTTGTTAGCACTAATCATGCCCAGGGACTTGGACATTTAAAATGGTAGGGTTTATACTGCACAGGTACATATGCTTAGGAAACTGTTGCTTTGTTTATGTGCATGCAAATGGACTTAGATATTTGGCCTGTAGTTGGATTGATTTGATGCACATAGCCAAGGGCTAACACAGTTGCAAATAGTATTAGGTGTTCCTGCCCATCAGGTGCAATCACTTTAGCCATACACAAACAGATAGATTGAAAGATACTGGTGGGCATGTGTCAGTGTGCTAACAATATAACCTACCTTATATAAAGGGCTGCAGTGGGGGGGTGTTTGTTTGGCCTGGGAAGGCCAGGTTTTTTGCTGTGATTTGTGGGGGCAAAGGAATGATATTGGACCTATTGACAAACGCCCAACTAGGGGCTGTTTGCTTAAATTCTTGTGCATTTTTTCAATCAAAAGTGGGTTTATGTGGCCATGCTGTCAATGTTGTGTGTGTATTGTTCCTGTCTGACCACACATCCATGGTTTGGGAGCATGTGTTGACCTTCTACTCTTTGATCTCATTGCTTAATCATGTACAGAGAAATGCAGCTTCCAGCAGAACATGGTCACCAATGTATGTATATGTGTGGGGGTTGGGGTTGTTATATTTTGAACATGTGGCTTTTTTAATATTATTTTGGAATCCTTTGTAAGGATAATGACTGTTTCTATAATCTTGCAGATAAAAATGTGATGTGTTGCCCGTTATACACTGAAAGTAAAGCTGTGTCCACTCTAAGGTTTAGACAAATTTTAGATTGTAAGCTCTTATGAGCAGGACCCTTCAAACCCAATTGCCAACTGTTTTGCTAAATGTAGCACCATATATCCTGTAGAAATTTTTTTTAAGCTAGTAAATCTCTCCTGCCACCGCCTTCTTCTACTGCCGTGTTCTTCCTCTCTGCCGTGTTCTTCCTCCCCCACCGTCTTCCTTCATTGTGTACTCCACTCTGTCTGGCGTCTTACACAGCCATGGGGCGTGACCATCCGTTGATGTCACACGCAGAGCCCGCCCCTTTATCTTCTGGAAAAAAGGGGGTGAGCTCTCTGTGTGACATCAACAGATGGTCACGCCCCATGGCCGTGTAAGAGGCACCAGACAGCGGGGAGAAGACGGCGGTGGAGGAAGAACACGGCAAAGAGGAAGAACACGGCAGTGGGAGAAGTAGGCGGTGGCAGGAGAGAAAGATATGTACATTCATTTACTAGCTTCAAAAAAAAATTCTACAGGATATATAGTGCTACATTTAGCAAAACAGTTGGCAATTGGGTTTGAAGGGCCCTGCTCATAAGGGCTTACAATCTAAAATTTGTCTAAACCTTAGTGGACACAGCTTTACTTTCAGTGTATAACGGGCAACACATCACATTTTTATCTGCAAGATTATAGAAACATACTTAACAGTCACTGACTCAATACCCATTCACATAGGGGGGGCTGGGATCTGGGGGTCCCCTTGTTAAAGGGGGCTTTCAGATTCCGATAAGCCCCCCCGCCCGCAGACCCCCACAACCACTGGGCAAGGGTTGTGGGGATGAGGCCCTTATCCCCATCAACATGGGGACAAGGTGTTTTGGGGGGGACCCCAAAGCACCCTCCCCATGTTGAGGGCATGTGGCCTGGTACGGTTCAGGAGGCCGCTCTCTTGTCCCCCCTCTTTTCTTGCAGCCTGCCAAGTTGTGTGCTCGGATAAGGGTCTGGTACGGATTTTTGGGGGACCCCATGCAATTTTTTTTTATTCTGATGCAGGGTTCCTCTTAATATTCATACCAGACCCAAAGGGTCTGGTAATGGACTGGTAAATGCCATTTTTTTCAATGATTTTTAACTATATTGCCAGGATCTGACAATATATTACAGCCGTGAGCAGTTTTAAATGACATTTTTTCCTTTAGAAATGTCATTTTGCTGTGGTACTGTTCTAAACGTGAGAAAGATGCGCTACTTTACAGGCACAATATTAAGCACTTCAGCCCCGGAAGGATTTACCCCCTTCCTGACCAGAGCACTTTTTACAATTTGGCACTGCGTCGCTTTAACTGCTAATTGCGCGGTCATGCAATGCTGCACCCTAACTAAATTTGCGTCCTTTTCTTCCCACAAATAGAGCTTTCTTTTGATGGTATTTGATCACCTCTGCGGTTTTTATTTTTTGTGCTATAAACATAAAAAGACCGAAAATTTTGAAAAAAAATGCTATTTTCTACTTTTTGTTATAAAAAAAATCCAATAAACTCAATTTTAGTCATGCATTTAGGCCTAAATGTATTCGGCCACATGTCTTTGGTAAAAAAAAATGTCAATAAGCGTATATTTATTGGTTTGCACAAAAGTTATAGCGTCTACAAACTAGGGTACATTTTCTGGAAATTACACGGCTTTTAATTTATGACTGCCTATGTCATTTCTTGAGGTGCTAAAATGGCAGGGCAGTATAAAAAAGTAGACACCCCAAGGAAATTGCTGAGAGGCATGTTGAGCCCATTGAATATTATTTTTTTTGTCCCAAGTGATTGAATAATGACAAAAAAAAAAAAATTACAAAAAGTTGTCACTAAATGATATATTGCTCACACAGGCCATGGACATATGTGGAATTGCACCCCAAAATACATTTAGCTGCTTCTCCTGAGTACGGGGATACCACATGTGTGGGACTTTTTGTGAGCCTAGCCGCGTACGGGGCCCCGAAAACCAATCACCGCCTTCAGGATTTCTAAGGGCGTAAATTTTTGATTTCACTCTTCACTACCTATCACAGTTTTGGAGGCCATGGAATGCCCAGGTGGCACAAACCCCCCCAAATGACCCCATTTTGGAAAGTAGACACCCCAAGCTATTTGCTGAGAGGCATGGTGAGTATTTTGCAGCTCTCATTTGTTTTTGAAAATGAAGAAACACAAGAAAAAAAATATTTTTTTCAATTTTCAAAACTTTGTGAGAAAAAGTGAGGTCTGCAAAATACTCACTATACCTCTCAGCAAATAGCTTGGGGTGTCTACTTTTCAAAATAGGGTCTATTGGGGGGGGTTTGTGCCACCTGGGCATTCCATGACCTCCGAAACTGTGATAGGCAGTGAAGAGTGAAATCAAAAATTTACGCCCTTAGAAAGCCTGAAGGCAGTGCTTGGTTTTCGGGGTCCCGTACGCGGCAAGGCTCCCAAAAAGTCTCACACATGTGGTATCCCCGTACTTAGGAGAAGCAACAGAATGTATTTTGGGGTGTAATTTCACATATTCCCATGGCATGTTTGAGCAATATATCATTTAGTGACAGCTTTGTGCAAAAAAAAAAAAAAAAAAAATTGTCTTTTTCCCGCAACTTGTGTCACAATATAAAATATTCCATGGACTCGACATGCCTCTCAGCAAATAGCTTGGGGTGTCTACTTTCCAAAATGGGGTCATTTAGGGGGGTTTTGAACTGTCCTGGCATTTTATGCACAACATTTAGAAGCTTATGTCACACATCACCCACTCTTCTAACCACTTGAAGACAAAGCCCTTTCTGACACTTTTTGTTTCCATGAAAAAAATATTTTTTTTGCAAGAAAATTACTTTGAACCCCCAAACATTATATATTTTTTTAAAGCAAATGCCCTACAGATTAAAATGGTGGGTGTTTCATTTATTTTTTTTCACACAGAATTTGCGCAGCGATTTTTCGAACGCATTTTTTTGGGAAAAAACACACTTTTTAAAATTTTAATGCACTAAAACACACTATATTGCCCAAATGTTTGATGAAATAAAAAAGATGATCTTAGGCCGAGTACATGGATACCAAACATGACATGCTTTAAAATTGCGCACAAACGTGCAGTGGCGACAAACTAAATACATTTTTAAAAGCCTTTACAGCGGGGGTCTCAAACTGGTGGCCCTCCAGCTGTTGCAGAACTACAATTCCCATGAGGCATTGCAAGGCTGACGGTTACAAGCCTAACTCCCATAGGCAGAGGCATGATGGGACTTGTAGTTCCGCAACAGCTGGAGGGCCGCCAGTTTGAGACCCCTGCTTTACAGGTTACCACTTTAGATTTACAGAGGAGGTCTACTGCTAAAATGACTGCTCCGATCTAACCTTCGCGGTAATACCTCACATGCATGGTGCAATTGCTGTTTACATTTGATGCCAGACCGACGTTTGCGTTCGCCTTTGTGCGAGAGCAGGGGGGGGGGGGTTGGGGTGCTTTTTTTTTTTTTTTTTTTTTTTACCTTATTATTTTTTTGCTTTTTTATCTTATTTTTAAACTGTTCCTTTCATTTTTTTTAAATCATTTTTATTGTTATCTCAGGGAATGTAAATATCCCCTATGATAGCAATAGGTAGTGTCAGGTATTCTTTTTTGAAAAAAATTGGGGTCTATTAGACCCTAGATCTCTCCTATGCCCTCAAAGCATCTGACCACACCAAGATCGGTGTGATAAAATGCCTTCCCAATTTTCCAATGGCGCTGTTTACATCTGGCGAAATCTAAGTCATGAAATGCTCGTAGCTTCCGGTTTCTTAGGCCATAGAGATGTTTGGAGCCACTCTAGTCTCTGATCAGCTCTATGGTCAGCTGGCTGAATCACCGGCTGCATTCTCAGGTTCCTTGTTGGGAGAGGAGAGTCAGAGAAAAACATGGAAGACGGTGGGGGGCATTCCCTCCCACTGCTTGTAAAAGCAGTTTAGAGGCTAATTAGTCGCTAGGATTGCTTTTACATGAAAGCCGACCGCTGGCTGAAAAGAATGATACCAAGATGATACCTACAACCTGCAGGCATCATTCTGGTATAACCACTTAAAGTCCAGCAACATACCAGTACGTTGCTGATCCTTGTTGGGCATATATTGTAATCTTTTTTTTTTTTTCATGCAGCCTGTGGGCTGAACGAAAAAAAAAAAAGATTGATCGGTGAGTATGCCCACCATTAGAATACCTCCCTTCATCCACCCACTTCTAATGATGGGCATACGTGCACCATTTATATATGCCGAAGCATGCGGGCATCCTTCCGCAAAAGGTAGGAGCAAATCGCTCCTCCGCCCCTGCTGCCCCCAAGCTTCGGCATATATAACCTCCGCTGGAGTCACGGCTTTATATATCGTGGGAGCAAACACTGTTGCTGTCAAGATAAATAAATCCGCGCTGCAGCTGAATAGCGTACCTGAAGACAAAACAATGGTTAACAATAAAACACAGTAAACAGTAAAGTATAAAAAATTGCATACATGAAAAGCAGAGCTGAACAATAGAGAGAGAGAAAACAATAAAACGACAACTATTTTTTTATTTTATTTTATATATATATATATTTTTTAAACTTTTGTAACTGTAACTTTTGTAACTGTAACCGGTTCCAGGTTCGGGTCTCTCAAAATTTGATGGCATCTTGGGAGACCCTGTGAAAGTGTGCCTAGTCTGTTCAATGCTGTACGCTAATACTCAACTAGTGTATGGTAGCGTTCAAAACATTCACCAATGCAAAGGCCAGGATTGTCAGGACAGGAGGGACAATAATAGCGGGTGTCACACCTATATCCACGCTTGCTGCAGACACATTTTTTGGGGGGGTTCCTTGGGTAGGGGTACTCGGGAGGACATAAAGAAAATTCCTCTCATGCAGCCGACTCCATTTGGTTGGGGATGTGAATGGGGGAAGTACGGGTGCTGCAGAAGTGGTGGGTTCCCAATTAGGATTGACGAATGCAGCAGGAAGGGCATTATGGGCACGACGGGCCTGTGTTTGTCTTCTTCTTGGTGGCAGCGGGACACTACTTGTGCTTGCCACCGCACCAGCTTGAACTGCACTTATGGGACTCGCCACGTCACCAAGTGTTACTGCAGTGCTGGTTTGACTACAACCAGGCTGTACTATGCCGCTGGAGCTTGCCAGTTCACCAAAACGCTACCAAAAAAACTGTTGGCGATCGCAGGCATCAGGCCTGACTCTGCGAACGCTGCAGTTATGCGCTTAGTGTTTTGTAAGTGACAGTGATCGATCGATACTGCACTTGGGTGGGCTGGGCTGGGCTGGGCGGAGGGGCAAAATGCAGGTGCTAGCAGGTATCTGGGCTGGTCCCACTAGCACTGCTTTTTTGGGAACCCTAAACTGCTGGGGACGCTAGTATAGATCTGATCGGATCAGATATTGATCTGTTCAGATACTATACCACTAAGGGAGATGTACGGTGCGTGCGTGGGTGTTATCGCTACTGGCACTAACCTGACGCTGCCTGGGGCTGGTGCTTGCCAGTTCACCAAAACGCTACCAAAAAAACTGTTAGCGATCACAGGGATCAGGCCTGACTCTACGAACGCTGCAGTTATGCGTTTATTGTTTTGTAAGTGACAGTGATCGATCGATACTGCACTTGGGTGGGGTGGGCTGGGCTGGGCCGGGCTGAGGGGCAAAACGCAGGTGCTAGCAAGTATCTGGGCTGATCCTGCTAACACTGCGTTTTTGGGAACCCTAAACTGCTGGGGACGCTAGTATAGATCTGATTGGCTCAGATGTTGATCTGTTCAGATACTATACCACTAATGGAGGTGTATGCTGCGTGCGTGGGTGTTAGCGCTACTGGCACTAACCTGACGCTGCCTGGGGCTGGTGCCTGCCAGGACACCAAAACGCTACCAAAAAACTGTTAGAGATCGCAGGGATCAGGCCTGACTCTGTGAACGCTGCAGTTATGCGTTTAGTGTTTTGTAAGTGAAAGTGATCAATCGATACTGCACTTGGGTGGGCTGGGCTGGGCAGAGGGTCAAAACGCAGGTGCTAGCAGGTATCTGGGCTGATACCTCTAACACTGCATTTTTGGGAACCCTAAACTGCTGGGGATGCTAGTATAGATCTGATCTGATCGGATCAGATATTGATCCGTTCAGATACTATACCACTAAAGGAGGTGTATGGTGCGTGCGTGGGTGTTAGCGGTACTGGCGCTAACCTGACGCTGCCTGGGGTGACGCAGACCCTATCTGACCCTAAAACCTAACTTATATCACCGCCGGGCGATCAGGGGGCTAAACCTTTATTAGGTAATAAACGGCGGGTGCCCTGACACTATAAAAAATAACTAACCAGCGTCACCCGTAACAGTTATACGGTGATCACTGGTGAAAGGGTTAACTAGGGGGCAATCAAGATGTTAAAACCTTTATTAGGTAGTATATAGGGGTCCCTGACACTATAAAACGCTGACGGCGAACCTATATATTTACCTCCCTAACTAGCGTCACCAGTAACACTAATACAGCGATCAGAAAAATGATCGCTTAGGGACACTGGCGATGGGGGGGTGATCAAGGGGTTAAAACTTTATTAGGGGGGTTAGGGGGGTACCCTAGACCTAAAGGGGGCTAACACTAACTGCCCTATCACACTAATGCCCCGTACACACGGTCGGACTTTGTTCGGACATTCCGACAACAAAATCCTAGGATTTTTTCCGACGGATGTTGGCTCAAACTTGTTTTGCGTACACACGGTCGCACAAAGTTGTCGGAATTTCCGATCGCCAAGAACGCGGTGACGTACACCACGTACGACGAGACTAGAAAAGGCCGGTTCAGAACCAAGCGTGGCACCCTTTGGGCTCCTTTTGCTAATCTCGTGTTAGTAAAAGTTTGGTGAGAGACGATTCGCGCTTTTTCAGACTCGTGGCTTTCAGATCGTTTTCTGCCGTTCAGTTTGTGCTTGTGGGTTTGTATCTGCTCTTCACTGTGTGCAGTCAGTTTGTATCGGAGTTTTCTGTGCGATCTTGCCCGCTCATTGCTGTTTTTCAGGTAGCTCTTCACAGGCCTTGCTGTTCTTCAGTGCGTTCTGTTACTTCGTTCTGAGCAGCCGACCGTTTTCTAGCCATGTTTCGTATGCGTACTCCTCGTAGAGTTCGTGCTGTGCGGGGGCTTGGTGTTGGGGTCCTGACCTTGACACAAGTCCAGTCCATGAACAGGGTGGGGAGGAGTTCATGGACCAAGAATTGGTTGCTTCAGCGTGACCAGTTCTGTCATATGCCTTTGCTCCGTGAGATCCGTGAGAATAATCCTGATGATTTCAGGAACTTTCTCAGGATGACGGACCCCGTGTTTCACCGTTTGTTAGCTTCGCTGACCCCCTATATTAGCAGGCAGGATACCTGCATGAGGCAAGCCATCACTCCGGAGCAGAGGTTGGTCGCTACCTTGCGGTATTTGGCCACAGGGAGAAGTCTGCAGGACTTGAAGTTCTCGACAGGCATCTCCCCCCAGGCTCTGGGGATCATTATCCCAGAGACCTGTTCTGCCATCATCCAGGTCCTGCAGAAGGAGTATATGAAGGTAAGATTTTTATCCTTTTATATCACATTTTATTGTATTGAATGTTTGATAATATATTGTATTTCTTCCCTCATTCCCTAATTACCATGATTGTAATATGCTGTGAATGTCCCCTTTGTTCTCATGCATGCTGAATTTTTAGGTAATTATTATTTTATGTCCTTCATACATATTTGCCCTTCACTAACCTCCCCAGCATGGTCTTTCCTGGCCTATATTCACCTAATGTAGTCACTTAACAATGTATTTTATCAGCTCCATAGTAGTGCTTTACCCCAAACACCCCCTAAAATGTTTGGAAATGTTATTTTTGATTTAAATTCAGGCAGAGTGCCAGAGGCTTTTTTTTGTGGTGTCCCCAAATTTTTTTTAACCCTCCCCCCCCAACTGCTAAGTCAGCTGATCCCAATTCTCTATCCTCAATCATCTATCTGCTGACTTTGCCAAACCCATACACACTATACCCATCTCTTTACTGGTCAGATTTATGGATGAATTCCCCAAAGCATGTAGTGCAAGGGCCTGCCTGTATACTTTCCAATGGTACTGTTTAAAGTTTTTGTATCGTATTATTATCTTGATAGGTAATAGCAGAATGTTCAAATGTCCTCAAATGTGTACAGTGTGTATTTATATCTTTGTATTATGACACTTCTTACCTGTCCAGTGGTCTGCCAATAGTGTAACTAAGGAGGGGCTGTTCCAAGTAATACCCTGTATTTAGGCATTCATCTCTCAATGAAGTGAAGAGGGTTACCTGTCCAAGAGTTCCCCCCCCTATAATGTTAGAAATGGCCCATGAGAGGGCGGGAGGGGGAATATGATAGGTGTACCTTATACTTTGTTGTTGTTAAATTCCCCTTAGTAAATGCTATCTGGAGGTTGCCCCATAATGTTTGTGTCTAATCTGCTTGCCATGTTTCTGTGAAAAAATAGTAATGTTTATTTTTTTTCCTCAACAGTTTCCTTCAACGCCACAGGAATGGCAGACTGTGGCCTCCCACTTTGCCCAGCGGTGGGACTTTCCTAACTGCGGAGGGGCAGTTGATGGGAAACACGTCCACATCATCCCACCACCCAACTCGGGGTCGTACTATTATAATTACAAGGGGTTTAATAGTATAGTGATGTCGGCGGTGGTGTTGGCTAATTACGAGTTCTTGTATGTGGACGTGGGGAAGAATGGCCGGATGTCCGATGGTGGAGTGATCGCCCAGACGGAGTTCTACAGGCGTCTCCAGAATGGCAGCTTGGACTTGCCACCTCCAGAGGACAATGTTGAAGGTCTCCCATTTGTGTTTGTTGCTGATGAAGCATTTGCGCTGGGGGACCACCTGATTCGGTCATTCCCGATGAGGACCCTCACCCCGGAACAGAGGGTTTTTAATTACCGGCTGGCCAGAGCCCGAAGAGTGGTGGAGAACACATTTGGAATCCTGGCCAGCCGGTTCCGATTATTTCTGACACCCATCCATATGGCGGAGTATAAACTGAACCATATAATACTTGCCTGCTGTGTTCTCCATAATTTTTTAAGAAAACATTCAGCCAACTATGCTGGCTCAGTTGGGCCTGAGGCCGGAATCCCTAATCCATCAACACTGACGGCGCTTGAAAGTGGCCGTCCTGGCTTGCCCTTCCTGAATGCCCGTGATGTCCGGTTACGCTACCTGGAGTTCTTTGTGGGTAGGGGGGCTATCAATATGCTAGACAATCTGTGACACCTTTTTCAAATAAAAAACAACCAAAAGAAATTCTTTGTGGACATTTACTGCTTGTGTTTGTTTTAGCTGACCCTGACAGAAATGTGTTGAGTGCAGAAAATGTCGTGATTGGGTAACCTTATAAAAAACAGTGTTGGCTGGTACTTCCTAAATGCAAAAACACATTTGCACTTGCAACTGCACTGAACCTGCACTTGTAGTGCAAAGAGGATTTGCCCTTAGGAAATAACCCCCATTTTTGCATAAAACAGCAATTACATCACCCCAAAAGTGTTGTAGTGTTGAGACAATAATCCACACATTCTTGAGTAAGGCACTTTTTTATACCTGCACAATCACATGTGCATTTCCCAAAGGTTTTTAATACAAACCAACATGTTTGTTGTATAACAATGTTTGCAGTAGCATTATCAAAAATCGAAATATCAATTTCAGATAAAACAGGCCTGTGTAAAACCAACAAGAAAGCCAAAAAACTTGAACTTACAAAGTTCACATATGGTAAAACCTGAAGGCTATATCAGACATGAGTATTTATGAACTGTGTTTGATATAGCGTTCAGATGGGGGGAAATCACCCCTGGAAAAGCCAAATTTGGAAGATGCACACCAATTTACGAATGTCAACATGTGCTATCTGCCATCAGGGGGGATCAAGGGACGTGTTTTGGGGGAGCAAGCCCTTCCTCAACGCTACTTTATAATTGAGGAAGGGGTTGCACCCCCAAAACGCGTCCATTGATCTCCCGTGATGGCAGATAGCACATGTTGGCACACTGTGTGCATCCTCCAAATTTGGCTTTTCTAAACATTGAAAAAATTTTGGTACGATAAAACAGGTGATTTTGTGGGGTTTAAATTCGCCCTAAAACATCAATGATGTTATTATTTTTTTTAATAACATCACTGATTTGTTGCTGGATGTTTTGCAATTGGAGATTACACCCCATGATCTCCCCGATCAGTATCTGGGCACTTTCAGATGTAAAGCGTTCTGGATCACCATTACCTAAAAAGAGATAAAGAACAAGCCTGATACAGACCTGATAACAGATGTGGAAATACGGGGCAATTTAGGTAACAGCGATCACAGGTCAATTAGTTTCAGTATAAATCACACAAATAGGAGACATGAAGGGAACACAAAGACACTGAATTTCAAAAGAGCCAACTTCCCTAAACTACAAACCTTGCTAAAAGGCATAAATTGGGATAAAATATTAGGAACAAAGAATACAGAGGAGAGATGGGTTTGCTTTAAGAGCATATTAAACAAGGGCATTAGCCAATGTATCCCATTGGGTAATAAATTTAAAAGAGCGAACAAACATCCTGGATGGCTTAACTCCAATGTAAAAATGCATATAAAAGCAAAGGAGAAGGCCTTCAAAAAATACAAGGTTGAGGGATCATCCACAGCATTCAGAATTTATAAAGAATGCAATAAGAAATGTAAGGGTGCAATTAGGATGGCTAAGATAGAACATGAAAGACACATAGCGGAGGAGAGCAAAAAAAAATCCCAAGAAATTCTTTAAGTATGTAAACAGTAAAAAAGGGAGGACAGACCATATTGGCCCCATAAAGAATGAGGAAGGACATCTGGTTACAAAGGATGGGGAGATGGCAGAGGTATTGAATTTATTCTTCTCCTCAGTATTCACGAGTGAATCGGGGGGCTTCAGTAACCAAAACTGCAGTGTTTATCCTCATGACACAACACAGGAAGCACCTACATGGTTAACAGAGGACGGAATTAAAATTAGACTTGAGAAACTTAACATTAATAAATCACCGGGACCAGATGGCTTGCATCCGAGGGTACTTAGGGAACTCAGTCAGGTGATTGCCAGACCGTTGTTCCTAATTTTTACAGACAGTCTATTGACTGGAATGGTGCCAGCTGATTGGAGAAAAGCCAATGTAGCACCAATATTTAAAAAGGGCCCAAAAAACATCCCTGGGAATTACAGACCAGTTAGCCTAACATCAATAGTATGTAAACTCTTGGAGGGGATGATAAGGGACTATATACAAGATTTTAGTAATAAGAATGATATCATTAGCAGTAATCAGCATGGATTCATGAAGAATCGTTCTTGCCAAACCAATCTATTAACCTTCTATGAGGAGGTGAGTTGCCATCTAGATAAAGGAAGGCCCGTAGACGTGGTGTATCTGGATTTTGCAAAAGCATTTGACACAGTTCCCCATAAACGTTTACTGTACAAAATAAGGTGCGTTGGCATGGACCATAGGGTGAGTACATGGATTGAAAACTGGCTACAAGGGCGTGTTCAGAGGGTGGTGATAAATGGGGAGTACTCAGAATGGTCAGGGGTGGGTAGTGGGGTCCCCCAGGGTTCTGTGCTGGGACCAATCCTATTTAATTTGTTCATAAATGACCTGGAGGATGGGATAAACAGTTCCATCTCTGTATTTGCAGATGATACTAAGCTAAGCAGGGCAATAACTTCTCAGCAGGATGTGGAAATCTTGCAAAAAGACCTGAACAAATTAATGGGGTGGGCGACTACATGGCAAATGAGGTTCAATGTAGAAAAATGTAAAATAATGCATTTGGGTGTCAAAAATATGAATGCAATCTATACACTGGGGGGAGAACCTCTGGGGGAATCTAGGATGGAAAAGGACTTGGGGGTCCTAGTGGATGATAGGCTCAGCAACGGCATGCAATGCCAAGCTGCTGCTAATAAAGCAAACAGAATATTGGCATGCATTAAAAGGGGGATCAACTGCAGAGATAAAACGATAATTCTCCCGCTCTACAAGACTCTGGTCCGCCCGCACCTGGAGTATGCTGTCCAGTTCTGGGCACCAGTCCTCAGGAGGGACGTACTGGAAATGGAGCGAGTACAAAGAAGGGCAACAAAGCTAATAAAGGGTCTGGAGGATCTTAGTTATGAGGAAAGGTTGCGAGCACTGAACTTATTCTCTCTGGAGAAGAGACGCTTGAGAGGGGATATGATTTCAATTTACAAATACTGTACTGGTGACCCCACAATAGGGATAAAACTTTTTCGCAGAAGAGAGTTTAATAAGACTCGTGGCCACTCATTGCAATTAGAGGAAAAGAGGTTTAACCTTAAACTACGTAGAGGGTTCTTTACTGTAAGAGCGGCAAGGATGTGGAATTCCCTTCCACAGGCGGTGGTCTCAGCGGGGAGCATTGATAGCTTCAAGAAACTATTAGATAATCACCTGAATGACCGCAATATACAGGGATATGTAATGTAATACTGACACATAATCACACACATAGGTTGGACTTGATGGACTTGTGTCTTTTTTCAACCTCACCTACTATGTAACAAAAAAAAAGTCTCAAAAATCTGCCACCATCCATCTCTTTTACCTGAGCCTGTGGTCGCAGACACTCACTTGTTGTGGTGCCAATCTCCACCACGTCTTCTTCTTCCTCCTGCTCTTCTTCTTGTGTTGGTATTTCCCCTTCTTCCAGAGGGGGGGGGTCTCTGGTCTCCTGGGATGAGGGGTGTTCGGGTCTTTTCTCCCCTATGTAAAACAAAAATGGTATAATTAGCACACAGATATTTGATGGCAGAACTAGAAATAGGAAACATTGCTCGGAAGTGGGGTACAATTGTCTATTTTAGCAGAGTTCCAAGATGTATATTTTTTATTGCCCTTTGTCAAGCTGCAATACTTTACCTGTTTGGTACAAGCTTCACAGATGTAACCCCCCTATAGTATACACTGGAGCACCTGTGTGCCCCCCCTAATAAAAATGGTGTTCTTGTGTCCCACACTAGTGCTCCAGTGTCCAGATGTGAAAACAGCTGCTCAGTATCCTCTCCTTACACAGAATCTAGTTTGCATTTCATTCTAGTAACAAACCCATCTACACAAACAAATATTTGGCATCCAAGTAGGCCCCCAAAAATGTGTGAAAATGCATATGGCCTAAACAATGGTGTTCTAGAGGCCGAAAGAAAAATGTTTGATACGAACGAATAATGTGCCCATGAACATTAAAGTAGACCTTTTTAAACGTTACAACTAATAAAAGCATATGGAGCAGAACGAACGTAATAAAGACAGAAAGAATAGGAACACAGCACAACTACTTACTTTTTTGCAGCACTCTCCGGATCTTTCGGTACTGCTCTGGCTCTCTCAACTTCAGGTCCAACCACCGCTTCCTGAGCTGATCTTTAGACCTTCATACCCCGAAATTCCGCTCTAGACTCCTGACCACTTTCGCCATGATCTTGGCCTTTCGGATGTTCGGGTTGGGGTAAGGCCCATATTTTCCGTCATAGTCGGACTTCCTCATGATGTCGACCATCTCCAACATCTCCCCAAACGACATATTTGTGGCCTTAAAACGTCTCCTTCTGGATCGGGACGTGCCTGGATCCGCCCTTTCCTCCTCCTCCTCCTCGTTGCTACAATTAGCCCGCACCTGCTGTATGTCCGCCATCATGCTCTTCCCCCACTGCGCCGAACGAAAAGGGGCGGGGAATACACTAGAAAGAACGTCGGGGTGGGCGGAGTTACACGCATGCGCAGTGTGTATAAAGCGTAACACGCGTGCGTATTACGTTTGATCTGTGAGCGGAGGAAGGAGCATTGGACGTGCCGATCGTAAGAACGAAGGTAAGAGACAAACTTGTGCCTATACTGCTTCTAGATTGAGGCCTATATTGTAACAAGATTATGAGAGTTTTGTGTGACATTAGGCTTTGTCTTGTGTTGTGTCTTGCAGTGAACATGGATAGCTTAATGAAAGATAATGACTTAATTTCAGTATTCATAGAGATGCTAAGGGAGCTGCCCTGTCTGTGGGAGATTAAACACCCCCATTACAAGAACCAAGCAAAGAGGAAGGCAGCACTGGAGCAATTGTGTGAAATTGTGAAGCAGGTGATCCCCACGGCAGACATCACTTATTTAAAGATTTTCATTGGTGGCCTGAGGAGCATATATCTGAGGGAGCGCAATAAAGTCCTTGATTCGCAGAGATCTGGAGCAGGAGGTGACATCTATGTCCCCAGGATGTTGTACTACGACAAGCTGCACTTTCTGGTAGGCCAGACTGAACCCAGGCCATCCCTCTCCAGTCTTCCTTCCACGCTTCCTTCCCCCCCAGCTGAGGCTTCTGACGCCCAACCTGGGCCTTCCAGGCCACATGTGGAGGAGCCCAGATTGAGCCAGGTATAGCATTCCTCTAAATATTTCTGCTTGTCCAATCAATGATGTGAACTATATGTTAGTTGGGAGTACTAATTAAGGATTGTGATTGATGATGCAAAACATTACAACCATGTCCCTTTTTCATACACAGGGAAGTCTCAGCCAGGAGGTGGCCGAGCCGGCTGGCTGATATCAAGGTCCCTCCACCCCCCCTGAAAACAGAAAGTGGCAGTAGGACGAGTACCCTAGAGGAGGCGGCTATCAGATTCTTTTGGAGGGCTACAGAGGTCCTGGGAGCACCACACACCAGGCAGGAGAACATTGCTGCATTCACAGCCTATAAAATGCAGAGGATGGAGGAGGGCCAAAAAGCCATGTGTGAGGCCCTCATATCGGAGGCTCTGGAGAAAGGTATGAGGGGCCAAATTACACCTCACACACAGCTTTGGGATGGTCCTCCTCCTCCTCCTGCAGGTCCTACTCCTCCTCCAGGTCCTACTCCTCCTCCTGCCACATCTCCAACTGCACAGCCACAGCCAGGAATGAAGCGTGAAAGGAAGACCAGACAGTGAGGATCCTGGATCCAGTCTGTTGGGCAAAAAAATGCAGCCTCTTGTGGTACCACAGCCTGCGGACACACATGTCATCTGCTGCTATCCAAGTCTCTGTGAATCCCGGACCAGACTGCCCTCCCTTACATATGGACTCCTCAGGCCACCAATTTTGATGTTGAAGAATTGATGTCTGCCGTGGGGGTCCCAGGCTTCGCTAATTTCTCTTGTTGATCCAGTGTTGCCTTCCCCTTTGTTTGGTTCTGATCCCTTAATAAAGGATTTTTGTTTTGAATTATACTCTCCTATGTGTTTTACTTCAAAAAGGACAGTTTGTTTGTGAGGATTCAGGTACATTTCAAATATACAATGTGAAATGAACAAGGGACACCAACAACAAACAATCTCCTTGAGATTAAATAATAAAAGATATCAATGGTGTTGGGGTAACTTGACACACAAAACACACCCAAAAATATTCTGGAGTAAAAATAAAAATAACATTGAACAAAGATCAGCCTTGGAAAAAATCCAAACATTAAAGAAAAAAAAAAGGCTTAAAATCCAAACTAAAAAAAAATTAAAAATTATCAAACTGTCAGATGTGACAACTAATAACAATATATTCAGGGAATCCCACTAAAAAAACACAAATAAAAGTTTGTGAGAAGTGTGTGTGAATACGAGCAGCAAAACTACTTAATTCTTGTCACATTATAAAGAAGAAGAGAGTGCGCTGTATTAAACCATTTTTAACATTGCAGCGTGACGAAAGTGCTGTATCCATTGCGAACGCTAAGTTTACCAGAACGAGCTGTCCCGTGTTGGAATTTCTTCTGAGCAAGCGTGGCACTTTGTGCGTCGGAACAGGCCACACACGGTCGGAATTGACGCGATCGGATTTTGTTGTCGGAAAATTTTATCTCCTGCTGTCCAACTTTGTGTGTCGGAAAATCCGATGGAAAATGTCCGATGGCGCCCACACACGGTCGGAATTTCCGACAACACGCTCCGATCGGACATTGTCCATCGGAAAATCCGACCGTGTGTACGGGGCATAACTGTCACAAACTGACACCAATGCAGTAATCAGAAAAAAAAATGCTTGGTGTCACTGTGACGGGGGGGGGGGGGGGTTATTGGGGGGTGATCAGGGGGTGATGGGGGGGAAAAAGTATGCCTGGAGTGTTCTACTGTGTGTGTGTGTTGTGCACTCACATTGATGTCTTTTCTCCTCGGCGCTGGAACGGAAAATACCGAGCCGAGGAGAGATGACATCACTTCGTCTGTCACTGTTTACTATACAGCAGCAGACAAAGAATTTCATTGGCTGGGAGCGATCGCGAGGGGGGTGCCACGAATGGATGGCTTCCCCCTTACCTCTGATTGCTCCCAGACAGAAGCCGACCACCTCAGGCACCGGGGGGGTCCGATCGTACCCCCTGCCTGCGGGAGGCAGATCACGTACAGGTACGTGATTTTGCCTGCCCGTGCCATTCTGCCGCAGTATATCTGCATGAGGCAGTTGGCAAGTGGTTGAAAGGAATATTTCATTTTTATTGTTTTCCTGCTCCTGAAAAAACTGCAGTTTTTCAAACTTTTTTTGATACATGTCCCCTGGGGCAGGACCTGGGTCCTCATACACTTTTTATGGCAATAACTTGCATATAAGCCTTTAAAATTAGCACTTTTGATTTTTCACGTTAGTGTCTCATAGACTTTAACTATGTTCGCACAGATTTTTGGCCTCTTCACAAGTTCTGGTGTGAACCGAACCGGGGGCGTTCTGCCCAATGGCACATGAGAATGGTTGGTACCATAAAATTAATGTCTCAAATGCAAAACATTATTGTATACAATGAAAAGAATCAAACATTAGTAATAGTTTTTTCTACATATGTTTGTGCTCAGCTCCATAGCATAGTGGTATGTGCTGCTACCTTCAAAGGTTCAAGCCATGGGTTTGAATCCCACCAATGGTCTCACCTCCTGAAAACATACATTGTACTCAGCAGCATAATTAGCGAGTACACATCTGTTTGGTTTATTCCATCATTTTAACTCTTCAAATGCATGCAATGGTATCTAGTTATTATAATTAAACAGAGACAGCGGAGCTGGAATGGAGGGAAGGTAGGAAACACGGGCCTCCAAAAGGTGAGTATAAGAGCTCTTCTCTTGCAGGATATCTTTATTTGGATATTTTTTATCCTGGGGATAGGGTCATTTTAAGAAGGCTCCTGTGGCTTCTTAGAAAAATGGAAAAGCTGACAATAAATATTTATTTCATCTGAGTAGGTGTTGTTCATTATGTGCTATACCTATACCCCATCCAGGACTATCTCTTATGATGTAAGCAAAAAAAAAATATATATAAAAATGAAATCAGTATTTGGTGTATCCACGCTTTACCTTTTTTTTTTTAATACCCGTTTTTATTGAAAATTAGTACAGAATACATAGTGTGTCAGAAACAATACATGTAGCAAGCATGTCAGGTCCAGAACTCTGAATATCAGATGTACATACAGTAGTCACAAAGATATAAGTTACTAAATGAAACATCATGAGCTGAGGAGGCCTCCCAGAAGGGAGAGTCCTGGGGCCTGAGAAAGAACTGGAGGGTCTGTACACTTAGTTTTGACACTCATGTGAAGCAAATAAATGCTAGAGACTTTAAATAACTGAAAACAAAAAGAAACAAAAAGAACAAAAAAAACAAACAAACCATGGATATGCAACCACTAACATGTGGTACAGATCGGGTTATGGGAGACCCATGTGGACCAAATGGAATTGATGCCATTATCTTAAGGAGACCATGCTAATTAATACAAGAGAATCCTGGGTGTTTAGGGAACCCATGATTTCCATTTCCGATCATAAACGTGCATAGTGTCTGTAATTGTATGCAACATTTTTCCATAAGTTGAATGGCAGACATTCGTCGAAGGACCTGTTCCCAGGGGACCCTGGGTGTGCGCCAAAACAGGGCTATACACCAGTGGACTGCACTAAATAGTGTATGGGACAGTTTTTGGTCAGGGGGAGAGGCCCCAGGGATATCAGCAAAAGGTAAACCCATCTGATGGGTTATAGTAACCTGTACCCCTGTAATCTCTGCCACCTTGGCTGTAACCTTCTGCCAGAGGTCTCTCAGGGCCATACAACTCCAAAAAATATGTAGATGGGTCCCCTGTTCAAGACAACCCCTAAAGCAATTTTCAGAAACAGTGGGGGAGAATTTATGCAATTCAGCGGGGGTGTAATACCACCTTGTGTGTAGCTTCATCACTGTTTCTTTAACCACTACAGACCTGGTACACTTATGTAGGTTCGTTATCCTATCTATCCACTCCTCGGGGGATACCACCTGTCCAGTCTCTGTTTCCCACTGAATCATGGCAGAGGATTTCTCCGAGAGGCCTAAGCCACCCAGATAATTGTATATCAGTGAGATCATCCTTGTCTCTAGAAGTAGGGCCACAAAGATCTTCAAATGTGTTGACAAGTGAGGGGACTGGATTAGTAAATTTGCGTTATAAAAATGTCTGATCTGAAGATATCTGTAAAACTCAGACCGGGGTAAAGAATGAGAAGTTTGTAAAGATAAGAAGGAGTGGAGCACCCCATCCCTTTGGAGAGAGCCGAGTGTGACCAGGTCCGCAGAAATCCATAGGGCAAAGGAATTAGGGTTGGGAAAAGCAGCAATAAATGAAGGGTTACCGACAAATGAGGCCCATTTGGGGTAAGGTGGGAGTAGGGAGAATTTCTTTTTGTACAGGGACCACAGGTATAAGGATTGGCCCACCACTAAATTACAGAGGGAGATATCCTTTGGACGGATTGCTGGGGCCCATAATAAGCCAGATAGAGAGTAAGGGGCTATGGAAGAATGCTCAAAACTGAGCCAGGGGGACATGCCACTGAGCTAGCTGAATGAGTCTGACTGAAAGGTAGTAGTGCCAAAGATTGGGAAGGCCCAATTCTCCCCGGGCTCGGGGTCTATAGATCATCTGCTTACCTAATCTGGGTTTTTTATTGTGCCATACAAATTTATTAATGTATCTTTGGATGGAATCAATCGTTTGCTGAGACACATAATTTGGAAGGGCCCTAAAAAAAAATAAAAGTTTGGGAAGAATGGACATTTTAATCGCTTGGATGCTAACTAGAAAGGTGTTATGGTAAGAATTCCACGTGATCAAAAGTTGTCTGATTCTGGTAAATGCTGGTGGGTAGTTAGCTAAATATAATCTGTAGAGAGAAGGTGCCAATTTAATCCCTAAGTAAGACAGACACTGACCATCCATGGCAAAACTAAAGTTGGATTGAATTGTAGAGATAATATGTTGGGGGAAGTTTATAGGAAGGACTGAGCATTTAGCAATGTTAACCCATAAACCCGAAAGATCTCGGAAGGTATGGAGGGTGGAAATCAGGTTGGGGATTGAGACCATCGGATCAGGAAGGAATAGGAGAACATTGTCTGCATAAAGACTTAACTTGAACTCCTGGTCTCCTTTTATAAAACCCTTGATATTAGGGTCCAAGCTAATGGACTGGGCCAGGGGTTCAATGGCGAGGGCAAATAAAAGCGGTGACAGGGGGCAACCCTGCCTTGTCCCCCTGCCCAACCTGAAATAATTGGAGTTACAGCCCGGTAACCTAATCCGAGTGCGGGGTTGATGATATAATGCCCGGAAGCCATGAACAAATGCTCCCATAAAGCCAAATTTTTCTAAGGTTAGTTCGAGGTATGGCCAGAGCACACTATCGAAGGCCTTATGGATGTCCAGGCTTAGAAATAGTACTTTACGGGAGTGTAGGTCAGCATCCTGTATAATATTAGAAGCCAGTCTGATATTGTCAGTGATTTGTCTAGTCGGGATGAATCCTGTTTGATTAGGTGAGATTAAGGAAGTAATGATTTGCGAAAGTCTGTCTGCCAAAATACGTCCGAATATCTTTAGATTGGTATTGATGACAGAAATTGGCCTGTAATTTTGTGGTAAGGAGTGGTCCTTGTTGGGTTCACGTGGAGCATATCATCTGGGAAAACATTACCTTTTAATATATGATTAAAGTTAGCCTGTAGATATGGGGTCAGAAGCTGGGAGAATTTATTGTAGTAAGGGGTCGAATAACCATCTGGGCCTGGAGTTTTAGAAGGTTTCAGGGACTTAATGATCGTAGTAATTTCCTGGTCCGAGCAAGGGGCATTAAGCGCTAAAAGCTGGTCCTGTGTTAGTTTGGGGAGAGGGATGTTATCAAGCCATGTATCAAGGGCAGGGTCAGGAGAGGAGGTGGGAGGAGAAAGCAGATTTTCATAAAATTTAGAAAAAATCTGAAGGACCTCAGTTGGGTGGGAGACCAAGATTCTGCTCCGATCCATGGCCGAATGCGCCACCAAGTTAAAATCTCCTCCCAATAATAGATGAGGGGAGGTATATTTGTCTAACACTTGGAAAAAAGCCTTAAAAAACGATGCTGGAGAATCATTAGGTGCATATACGTTGGCTATTGTAACCCTCTTACCCTGTAAGGAGCCCTGCAGGGTGATAAATCTGCTAGAGGGATCTTTGTATACATTATGAGCTTCAAAAACTAGGTCTTTTTTGATAAATATTGCAACCCCTCGGGATCTAGAACCGAAAGTCATGTAATACCCTTGACCGAAAGCTATATCGAAATATGTGGGGTGATTGTTTTCGGAGAAGTGGGTCTCCTGTAGGAGAATGATGTCCGCCTGAAGGCGTTTATATAAAGTAAAGGCCTTCTTCCATTTATGTGGGGAGTTGAAACCCCTTACATTATGGGATATTAATTTAAGACCCACCCTAAGGCCTCAGAAGGATGGGGATGTCAGGCTGGCATATAGTTGTAAAAGTAGTAAAATTAGCCCAGTGGCATTCCTAGACAAGGTCCCGCAACCCAAAAACCATAAACTAAAAAACATAGAAACAATAGTGCAAAACATTGGGGTCAGGAGGGGAAAGCCCATCCTGACGAGAGGATACTATGCTTAACTGTAAAAGTAAAAACAGTAGGACATTAATGTCCAACACTCTTGATTGCCTGGATGAGGGAACAATCCTGGTCCCTCAAACTGTGTAGATCAGCAAGAGGGGGGGGGGGCAACCAAGCAGACACCACTGAACGTCGACATTGCAGGGAACACATTGGCAGAAAAAAATGTGCATGGAGGTGGATACATATTGTGGGAAGGCGAGGGATTCCATTGTCACTAAAGTAGGCAGTTCTCTCTTACCCTTCCAGAGGAAGATCAGGTTGCACCTCAGCCGATCCAAAAAAGACCCGTATTCCATGTGAGAAATAAAATAGAAAATGAAAAACAACCAGCGGAAAAACAGGCCCAAAGGCAAAGAGGCATCTTAGGGAAGAGAGCCGGTGGTGGAAGCGAGAGTTGCAACTCTAAAATCTGAGATCTCTGCCTTCTTGCCTCTGTCTTCTGCGATCTCTCTAAGGAGATGGGGTGGCCCAGATGGCAGAAGGGCGAGGGGTAGACGGCATCCTAGGGAGGTCTTCTTTGGCCATGAGACCTATTTTCACTAGGAGTTCCTTTCCTTCCTGGATGGTGCAGACGGTGTACGTGGATCCATTATGGAAGACCTGGAGTTTAAAGGGAAACCCCCATCTGTATCTGATACTTGCTTCTTGGAGAGAGGTAGTGATTTCTTTAAACTTGCGATGTTTGTCCAAGGTGGCTGGTGATAGGTCTGGGTATATTTGAATTTTAGTGCTGTCCAGCAATATGTTAGGGGTGTTACGTGAGGCCCTAAGAATCTCTTCTTTCACTAGATAACCCTTGAGACATAAAATTATGTCCCTTGGGGGCCTGTCGTCTGGAGGTTTAGGACGGAGGGCTCTGTGTAGCCGGTCGCAGGCAAAGGCAGTCAGGGGTGATTCTGGGAGCAGGGACTGGAAAAGCTTGTAAACGGCAGGGGTTAACTCAGTGACCAACTCAGGGACCCCTCTGATTCTTAAATTGTTTCTCCGATTTCTGTTGTCCAGGTCCTCCAAATGGGCCTGGAGTTGGGTAACAGAATCTGTGAGGGCCTCATAATCTCTCCAAAGGTCAGTGTATGCGAGCTGCAGCTCATCATGCTTAGTCTCTAAGAGATCCGTTCTCCCACCCAGAACCGCTATCTCATTCTGTAGTGTGTTAGTAGATTTGTGCAGCTTCGTCTGGAATTTCTCAGCTATTTTGTTATACATGGCTGTGAGGCTGTCATCCAGGTCTGCCTTTGTGAGTTGCAGCGTGTTCTGACCATCCCAAAATGAATGTGCAGGAGAGGCCGTCAGGCTGTGTGCAGGAGCTGAAGCACGCTGAGAGTCATCTTGGGAGTCCTCGGCCATCTCCCGGGCTCTGAGGAGATAGTTAGTTAGGGATCTTTGTGCCAGTTTCCCGCGACGGCACTTGTAGGATGGCATGCACCGCTTGTTCCCCCGGGGGTGCAGGTAAGTTTGGGAGCAACTAGAAGCATTATTGGCCCTGGGGAAGGCGTTAAGGTTCCCGCTGTGACAGAGCTCTGCTCAGAAGCGACCTTCCACTTCCGCGCCGCGCATGTGCCCCCCCACGCTTTACCTTTTAAGGTTAAGATCATCTTCTGTAACATGTTACATGTTACACCCGTATTTACCCTTAGGCCCCTTTCACACGATTGGCCCTCAAAGATCCGCCTGTCCATTTTTCAGGCAGATCCAAGTGGACCATCTATTGACTTGTATGGACATGCGGATGTCAGCGGAGATGTGTCTGCTGACACTCACCTGCCATCTGATCCAACAAGATTCGCTGAAAACAGACGGATGGTGATACGTTCGCTGTCTGTTTTCATCCGATCTTCCCATAGAGAACAGCAGGCCTCTGACAGGTCCATCCCCGCAGAGTGAGCAGAGATGGACCTGTCATCCGTCTGCTCAGCGGGGATCAATGAATCGATCCCCCACTGAGCGGATCCACCCCGTGTGAAAGGGGTCTTAATATTTAACCCCCTCTGTGACAGCAGGTAGGGAATACTTTCCCGCATCTGCTGTCATAATTTAAAAACAGTGTGGTTGTTTGAATGATGTGGCTGTGTGGGCAGAGCCTCATTCACAAAGAATTGTAAATGAGAGAACTATAAGTCCCATCTTTCACCACGGCAGACGGCTTATAGTTCCCAATGAACTACCGGAACACTTATCAGCGCCCTGGTAGTTCACTGACAGTTCCTGCATCTGATTAACAGTCTGCTAATATGGAATGAAATGAAATAAAAAAGGAGATATACAGTATGATACAGTATTTCACTAACATTACCATGTCAGCATTTGTTTTTCTGAGTACTCTCCATAACATAATAGTTCTGCCTCCCCAATTTAAGAACTGAAAGTGTGATCTCTATAATTGATCCAGTCATGGCAGGATAGTGCTAACTTGCAGTCTCAGTAGAATTAGCAGACAATAACTTGATTCAAATTACACCATGCAGTTATTAGAAAGCTTTAATCCAAAACTTGCGCAGATCTTCACAGACAAACATCAGATAGGCCAAAAAATCATAGTATGTCTACAGTAGCTCTAGCAATTACATGTGCTCAGAACGAAAGACACACTAAAAGATGGTTGCTAGCTACAAAAAGCGTCTCCTAGCAACAGAGTGAGGAAGAGACAAAATAATTTAACTGCTTCCCATCTGGCCCATGTACATAAACGGATGGCTAGGAACAGCACCAATGCAGATGGACGGCCTTCCCCCAAGATCTACATAAGCTTTTTTTAAGTCGCTGTCATTAGTCAGTGTCCCTAATCACTCCCGGACTGTTTACAGAGTCCCTGATCCAGAACTACGCCAGTTACAGTGTCCCTGATCAGAGCCACACTGGTTAGAGTGTGTCCACACCAGTTATATGCCCTTGATCACCGTCACACAGGTTACAGTGTCCTTAATTACCACCACATCAGTTACAGTGTCTGTGATCACCGCCAGACCAGTTACAGTGTATGTGATCACCGCCATGACAGTTACAATGTCTGTGATCACCTAAATAAAATGACACTCCTGCACTACCCCAATATGAATTTCAATATGAATAAACAAAATGTTGTTATATACTGAAGGTGTGATAATAAACAAACGTACCAAATATGAAATAAATGTAATAATCCTGACAATATGGACCAGTGGCTGCAAACATAAATGTGTGCTCCCACAGTGATCTACATATAATACAAATAATAAATGCTGCTCCACCTATTACATATGTTATATTCCATGCTAATAAACATAAAAACCAAAATTAATAAAGTATATATTTTTTTCCACACGCAAAAAAAAGTCTCTTGTGTTTTCTTATTACATAAGAATCCCAATCTTATTCACAGTTCACCACATGTGTAAATGCATCAATCCTTCAAATTTATGCTCAGTGATGTGGCCCTGTGTTAGATCAGGTCACAAACGCCTACCCCACTGGGTATCAATCCTTCTCAGACTCAGGTGTTGTCACTAATGGTATTCCTCCTTACATATTCCAGGATGGTGGTATACGGATCATCAAGGACAAATAAGTGTGTGGTCCCTTTCAGAGTTTGACCGAACTTCCTCCGCTCTGCAACCAAGCTCACGGGACATAGGGATATGTAATATTCCTTTAAACTGCTTTTATTATGTTAAAATGCACTTACACCAATATAAAATAACTTGGCACATAAAACTGACAGGGGGGCTGCAGCTCCTGCTTCACTTCTGGCCTCGGTTGTCAATCACCTCGCCGAGCTTCTCTCCATAGGCAACGGTTAAAAGCCTTTGCAGTTTACCAGTTTAGAGTTACAAAGGAGGTCTAGTGTTAGAATCATTGCTCCTGCTCTAACATTCACGATGATATCTCAATTGTGTTGTGCAGTTGCCGTTTACATATGCATGCAGTGTCAACTTACAGGGGGGCTGCAGCTCCTGCGTCACTTCTGGCCTCGGTTGTCAATCACCTCACCCAGCTTCTCTCCATAGGCAACGGTTAAAAGCCTTTGCAGTTTACCAGTTTAGAGTTACAAAGGAGGTCTAGTGTTAGAATCATTGCTCCTGCTCTAACATTCACGACGATATCTCAATTGTGTTGTGCAGTTGCCGTTTACATATGCATTTACAGTATATTTTTGCATTTGCCCATGGGGATCAGTTCACTTGAATTTTGTTTTAAATTTTATTATTTAATTTGTTTGGATTTTTTTTACACTGTCTCTTTTATATACATCCCTTGAACAATAACAACCGGTAACAGCTTGTGAACAACAAACCAAAACCGTAAGTTATTGAATGCTTGTCGCTTCCAATTTCATTGAACTTAGTGATGATCGGGGAACTTCCCTTCCTTCCTCATCTCTATGGTAAGCCTGTGGAACTGCTGGCTTCAGTCCCAGGCTCCCTGGTAGAACAGGAGAGCCTGGAAAAGCTAAGAAAAACACGTTTTTTTTTTTCAAAATTTTTGGTATTTTCTTATATATATAGCTAAAAAAACTATAGTGGTTAAATACCACCAAAATAAAGCTCTATCTGTCAAAACAAAATGATACAAATTTAATTTGGGTACAGCATTGCACATCTGAGTAATTGGCACTCAGTATTCTGAAAGCTGAAAAATAGCCTGAACTAGAAGGGGGTTAAAATGTCTGGACTTGAGGTGGTTAAAGGCAACAATGCATGTGTAACATGATAATAATGTTATTACCTGTTGATCCTGCCAGTAAGTCTGTGACTTTTTAACTTCCTTTAACAGACCAAGCTTTTCAGCAAAAGTGGCAGTTGGGGGAGGGGGGTGCGGAGCAAGATGGCAGCATAATCCTCCAGCTCCACTCAGCTCCTAGCAGCACTTCTCCCACTGTAGGGGAGATCTTACATGCAACACCCAGACATTATGTCCAAAAAGCAAGCCGCCTGGACCACGCCACCATACTGAATTCTTCTCTCCAATTGGCCATACAGCAGCATCAAAATGGGACCAAAGCAGTGCCACATGCTTCCATACAGATTACCAGCCATTTACAGGGAGCCCCCCCCCCCGCGCCAAAGCACCTTGTCCCTATGTTGATTGGGACAATGGCCTCAAACCCACAACTGTGGCTGGTGGTTGTGGGGGTCTGTGGGCAGGGGTCTTTTTGGAATCTGGAAGCCCCCTTTAAAAAGGGGGCCCCCAGATCCCACCCTCCCTATGAGAATGAGTATGGAGTACATAGTACTCCTACCCATTTATCAAAAAAGTGTCAAAAAGTAATAAAAACACACAGTTTTTGACAATTCCCATATTCAAAAAAAAAAATAGTGTCCCCAGATGTAAATCCATTGTCAATCACGCCACCCACCGAACATGGAAAATAAAAAAAATTAAAACGGTTCCGCCGACATGAAGGCTAGCCACCTACTGCAGGCTAACTCATTTGACAGTTCTAATATAGGTAAGGAGTAGGGCCACCTGGCTTTGTCACCTCGTGGCACCACCCCCTTCTGACATCACTGACCCAGCATGCACCGGTCCGTGACTTCAGAAGGGGCAGAGTGCCACCAGGTGACTTAGCCAGGTGGCCCCCCCTTATCTATATAAGAACTGTCAAATGGCTTAGCCTGCAGTAGATGGCCAGGCTTCACATCCGCAGGAGCGTTTTTATTTTTTTATTTTTCTTGTGTGGCGTGATTGACGACAGATTTACATCGGTGACAGTATTTTTTTATTTTTTAATTTAAAAAAAAAAGGAATTATCAAAAACTGTGTGTGCATTTGTATTACTTTTTGACACTATTTTGGTGAGTAAGTAGGGGTACAATGTACCCCTTACTCATTCACATATGGGGGGGCAGGATCTGGGGGGCCCCTTGTTAAAGGGGGCATTCAGATTCCAATAAGCCTCCCTGCCCACAGACCCCCACAACCACCGGCCATGGTTGTGGGGATGATGTCCTTGTCCCCATTAACATGGGGGTGATAAAAACATATCTTAACTATGTGGTTTTACATCCCCAAAATGCAAATGTAAATAAATTCTTACTGTTCTGAGCCCCAGTTAGGCTGCTTTGACACTGATGTGCTGGGGTTCACCTGCACCACGTGTGCAGCGCAGTGAATCCGTAACTTTCCTGAGTTAGCTGAGCTTTGCCATAGACTTCTATTATATCCTGCAGGTGTGGTACACTTTCTGAAAACGCACCAAAATTCCTACATTCAGAAAGTGCACCAAACCCACAGGATATAATAGAAGTCTAGGGCTAAATGCAGTAAACCTGCAGAAAAGCTGCAGGTACAATGCACTGCACCCACGGTGTGGGTAATCTGCAGCACATCAGTGTGAGAGCAGCCTTATACTATAATGCCCAGTGCATTGCTTCACACTGACTTGAAGATCTCTTCTTTCCTGCTGCTGGCACCACTCTGGAGACCGCTAGATGGGAAAAGAGGTGGAGTGTAGTTGGTATCGCTCCACATGGGACAGGAGCCGACATTACAGAGGAGGCATCAGATTATGTGGCTTCGGCTCTCTACTACAGCTCCAACTTTACAAGTAGTCCTTCTGAATTGCACTCTGTTTGATGCTCTGGGATGGTGGATCAGCAAGCCCAGACCGTGATCTACCAGTCACCTGTCCGCGATCTACTGGTAGCTTGCGATCTACAGGTTGCTGACCCCCAGTGTAGATGGTACTTTTTTCTTTTGCACCCAACACATCTATATAGTTCATTACTTAGCAGTGTCCTACCAGTTCATAGCTTACTGATTTTGAATGCCTTTTCTCATGTTCCAATGTGACTATGTGGCTCTTTTCTTGATTGAACTCATATTTTCACTGTGAAATGCAAACCAAACTTTTTTATTTATTTTTTTCCTTTCATTATATTGTATATTGTGAAAAATGTAAAATAAACTTAAAGATAAAAAAAGTGTCAGTTGGAAGCTTGAGATAAACCATTTAACACTAACAGATGTACATACAACAGTCAGGTTTTATTTGTCTAGTTAACATCTTTATAACTGATAAATTGTAGAGTGCTAACCCTATATTATATATAATACATACCAAATCAAAGGAATTAATATCTTGTGACAAAAATCCTATCGGAGAACTGACAAAGAGCTATATCACTTTAAAAAAACAATCCTTTAATAAAAGCTTCAAAATTTATAAACTCACATTTTAGGGTGCACTTTCTCTAGTGCACATAGGCAATATACTTGACACATATCACAACATGACCTGATATAGAACACCAGGGGAAATCGGTTATAATGGTAGCAAATGGATGATACTGGAGTGTATATCTAAAAAAATATTTTTTAATAAGGCAAGATATGGCAATTCTAAAGCCAATGAGTTATAACACAGCTTCACAGTGATTGGCTAATAACGGTGCTCCATTACATGTGAAGTGAATCATCAAATAAAGCATAGACATAAGACATTACACACAACTTATACAGAAACGTCCGGATGCCATGTTACAACAGGTAGGTTGTCTGTCAAAAATCTTATCTTAGTAAGTAGTAATAAGCATTTGATTGGTGGAAAATAAGACAACCTAGCTGTGTGTGGCCCCAAGGAGAGAAGAGAAGGAATTGGGAAGGGAGGAAGGGGATATGGAAGGGGAGGGAAGAAAAAAGGGAGCCAGCTGGTATGGGTGGAAGTCATGCGAGCTTGTATAGTTCAATACATTGCATGTGAGAAGAAGAGGTAGTCCCGGTTGAATTTGGGGCAAAATTATCTATTTGGCTTGCTGAAATTGGAGTGATTTCCTGAATATATCTGCGTCATGCACATAATATAGTCAATATATATTCATATCCCAATACTTGATTATAGTGTGCTATAGAATGAATTAGCTGCTGAAAAAGTCCTCTGGTTAGGCAATACACAGATGTCACTTATGCAATTATTGGTCGTGATGGATTGTATCCCATTGGATTGATACTATCAGAGTGGTGTCAACATCTGGTAAGGAACAGATATATTGGACATCATATGAACATGGGTCATAACAGGGGACTTCCAATCGTGTACTTGTATGGTCCACTGTATTGGTGGGGGTGTATTACCATCCCATAAGTTGGATGAGCAAAACCTGTACCACTCTGTGTGTGATTTGAGGCTATGGACGGAGGTTCACCTTCCAGCAGGACAATAACCCCAAACACACTGCTAAAGCTAAACTTGAGTAGTTTAAGGAGAAACATGTAAATGTGTTGGAATGGCCTAGTCAAAGCCCAGACCTCAATCCAATAGAAAATCTGTGGTCAGACTTGCTGTTCACAAGCACAAACATCCAACTTGAAGGAGCTAGAGCAGTTTTGCAAGGAGGAATGGGCAAAATTCCCAGTGGCAAGATATGGCAAGCAAAGCGACTTGGAGCTGTGATAGTCGCAAAAGGTGGCTCTACAAAGTATTGACTTTAGGAGGTGAATAGTTATGAACATTGACCTTTTCTGTTATTTTGTCCTATTTGTTGTATGCTTCAAAATAAAAAAAAATCTTTAAAGTTGTGGGCATGTTCTGTAAATTAAATGATGCAAATTCTCAAACAATCCATGTTAATTCCAGGTTGTGAGGCAACAAAACACGAAAAATGCCAAGTGGGTGAATACTGTACATGCCTTGGTTACGGTAACTACACCTTACATGGTGAGTGATCTACAAGTGACCACCCTACTAGAGTCGATGCATTTGTGATATGCCCTTTCCCTTTTGTCTTAATATACTTGACACATTTGGGGTGTGTTGGCCCCTTAAAATGCCACTTGGATATTGCTGTAACTTGGCTCTGGAGAGATAGGGAAAACACTTCCTACTCATGCGTGAGGACATTACTAGGCCCCTCAATGACGCGTTTCATTACTCATCACATGACTTCCTAAAGGCATACAAGTCCCAGCATCACCATGCATGCTTAAATAGCAAGCCTTAATTCTAAACAATACAGGCTCCATTTTGTTGGAGCCCACCGCCATTTGCCTGGAGCTCGCCTACCTTGTAAACCTAATTATTTTGTCCAGGGAGTTTGTAGGGACTGAAAATGTGTTCACTACCTTGGATATTGACACCCCTCGTTTTCTTTATTACTGCCCTATATTTTTTTATTATGTAGGGGTAGCGCTCTACCATTTATCAATTATATTTTGAGTTTATGTGGGAACACATATAGGTGCACAGCAGCGGACCCCACGATTATTTTCAGTTTTTATTGCACATAGTAGTGCAGGGGATCAGGTACTTTATATAGTTAACACCTTTATCCCAAAAGGGAAAAAAAACTATTTTTGAGACTGATAAAGAGTGTTAGCTAAAAGGTATCTTTAATTTGTTAGTCACTTTTTAAAGTCAATTCAACCACCTCAATACAGCTGTACGTATATATACGGCCTTGTATTGAGGTGGTTATACTGGGATCATGGTAGAGGCTGCAACCAAGTTGCTATACAGCTAGAGCATTACTTTTACATGGGGGAAAAGGGGGCCCCCCTCCCACTGCTGCCTTTATTGGGCTCCACCATGCCATCCAGGAGCCTGGTACTGATGCGAGCAGCAGCATAGGCTTCGTTGCTCATGGTGAGAGAAACTGATGTTGTTCCTCCCCTTGTGTGATGCTAGGTGTTTTAGTTTGTTTATTTACAAGCTGTCACTGGCTTGTCATGGCCCATGCTATTACAAGGGACGTTGCTAATCCCTTGTGATAGCAATGAAGTTGATCAAATTGACACCCCATGCTCACATGCAAAGACAATTGCTTATGTAGGTCTCACATGCATATGTGAACAGGGATCACAGCACATATGTGTGGTATCCCTACAAACATCAGAGTGAGAACAATAATTGTAGGACCAGGACTCCTGTATAACTTTAAACTGGTAACCCATAAAGGCTTTTAACCCTTTCACTGCCAAGTCCTTACATCGTATGGACCTTACAGCAGGGGATTTCACACACAATCCGGTGGCTGCAGCTGTGTGTCTTTTATACCCAGCATGTCTCATTAAATAAGCAAAGTGGGGAGTTGGGACTTTAAATGAGGCACATCATATCATGTGCCTCCATCCCGGGAACAAAAAATCAAAACAGTATGTTTGGGACTTTAAATGAGCTGGTTGACTCGTGTAAAATGTATCAGATTTTATTGTTGGAATTCAAAGTATATAAATACATATCAATGATATAGTTCATGTAGGGGAGTCAATAAATAAATGTTAACACATCTGTACATGTGTACAACAATGATATCGTCGTATTTACAGTTATATACATAGGCGGCATATAACAACAAAAAAATTGATAATAAATTGAAGAAAAATGTTTAAAACAATAGCAGGGTTAATTCACATAGCAGTTGGCAACCTTAGTGATACAAAAAATATGACATGTCCAGATATATATCCCAGTAGGGCACATAGCAATATTCTTAAAGGCCAATGCGTTTCTGTCTAAAGACACTTCTTCAGGGGCGGATATTATAAGATATCTGTAGAAACATGTAATGTAGAGGTTAGTCCTGATGTTGAGGTAGATACAACAGGACAAACCATGGTTGTTGGCCTTAAGTACTTACGTACCAACAGATAGCGACGGCAAGCACCACTCACATTATTGTAAATATTTTATTATATCTTTTCATGTGACAACACTGAAGAAATGACACTTCGCTACAATGTAAAGTAGTGAGTGTACAGCTTGTAGAACATTGTAAATTTGCTGTCCCCTCAAAATAACTCAACACACAGCCATTAATGTCTAAACCACTGGCAACAAAAGTGAGTACACCTCTTCCCTCCCCGGTGTAATGTGACTCGTTAGTGTTACAAGGTCTCAGGTGTGAATGGGGAGCAGGTGTGTTAAATTTGGTGTTGTCACTCTCACTCCCTCATACTGGTGACTGGAAGTTCAACATGGCAAAGAACTCTCTGGGGATCTGAAAAAGAAAATTGTTGCTCTACATAAAGATGACCTAGGCTATAAGAAGATTGCCAAGACCCTGAAACTGACCTGCAGCATGGTGGCAAAGACCATACAGCGGTTTAACAGGACAGGTTCCACTCAGGACAGGCCTCGCCATTGTTGCCCACACAAGTTGAGTGAACACGCTCAGTGTCATATCCAAAGGTTGCTTTGGGAAATAGATGTATGAGTGCTGCCAGCATTGATGAAAAGGTTGAAGGGGTGGGGGTCAGCATGTCAGTGCTCAGACCATACACTGCACACTGAATCAAATTGGTCTGCTTGGCTTTAGAAGCTTCTTCTAAAGATGATGCACAAGAAAGCCTGCAAAACAGTTTGCTGAAGACAAGCAGACTAAGTACATAGATTATTGGAACCATGTCCTGGGGTCTGATGAGACCAAGATAAACTTATTTGGTTCAGATGGTGTCAAGCGTGTGTGGCGGCAACCAGGGGAGGAGTACAAAGACAAGTGTGTCTTGCCTACAGTCAAGCATGGTGGTGTCATTGTCTGAGGCTGCATAAGTGCTGCTGGCACTGGGAAGCTACAGTTCATTGAGGGAACCATGAATGCCAACATGTACTGTGACATACTGAAGCAAAACATGATCCCCTCCCTTCGGAGACTGGGCCACAGGGCAGTATGCCAACATGATAACAACCCCAAACACACCTCCAAGATGACCACTGCCTCGCTAAAGAAGCTGAGGGTAAAGGTGATGGACTGGCCAAGCATGTCTCCAGATCTAAACCCTATTGAGCATCTGTGGGACAACCTAAAACGGAAGTTGGAGTTGCTTAATGTCTCTAACATCCACCAGCTCCGTGATGTCATCATGGTGGAGTGGAAGAGGATTCCAGTGGCAACCTGTGAAGCTCTGGTGAACTCCATGCCCAGGAGGGTTAAGGCAGTGCTGGAAAATAATGGTGGCCACACAAAATATTGACACTTTGGTCTCAATTTGGACATTTTCACTTAGGGGTGTACTCAATTTTGCTGCCAGCGGTTTAGACATTATTGGCTGTGTGTTGAGTGTGTTGAGTTATTTTGAGGGGGCAGCAAATGTACACTGTTATACAAGCTGCACACTACTTACATCGTAGCAAAGTAGCAAAGTAGCAAAGTGTAATTTCTTCAGTGTTATCACATGAAAAGATATAATAAAATATTTGCAAAATGGTGAGGGGTGTACTCAAAAGAAAGTTACACTCAAACACATAAGATCTCCCGCCCCCCCAAAAATAAAAATTGAGGCCCCCACCGCCACATATACACATGTACAAACGTAAACGTATAAGTCGGGGGCGTCTACACGTGAAAACATTGATTATGATACACATGTTACATATCGCCGGTCATGCCAGAGTGAGAGCAATAATTCTAGCACAAGATCTCCTCTGTAACACTAAACTGATGACCTATAGGAGGCTTTTGAAGCAAACGTTTATTTTTTCCCAAAAATTTGCATTTGAAAAACCACTGCACAAATATTGTGTGGCATTTTATATAAATATATAAATATATATATATATATATATATATATATATATATATATATATATATATATAAATATATATATATATATATATATATATATATATATATATATATATATATATATATATATTTATATTTATATATATATATATAGCCCCCCAGTCCCTTGAAAATGTATTCATACCCCTTGGAATTTTCCACAATTTGTCATGGTACAACCAAAAATGTAAATTTATTTTATTGGGATTTTATGTGATAGATCAACACAATGTGGCATATAATTGTGACGTAGAAGGAAAATGATAAATGGTTTTCCAATTTTTTTACAAATAAATATCTGAAAAGTGTGGCATGCATTTATATTCAGCTCCTCTGAGTCAATACTTTGTAGAACCACCTTTCGTTGCAATTACAGCTGCAAGTTTTTTTGGGTATGTCTCTACGAGCTTTGCACATCTAGAGAGTGACATTTTTGCCCATTCTTCTTTGCAAAATAGCTCAAGCTCTGTCAAATTGGATGGAGAACATCTGTGAACAACAATTTTCAAGTCTAGCCACAGATTCTTAATTAGATTTAGGCCTGGGCTTTGACTGGGCCATTCTAACACATGCATATGCTTTGATATAAACCATTCCATTGTAGCTCTGCTGGAAGGTGAACCTCCGCCCCAGTCTCAAGTCTTTTGCAGACTCTAATGCCGCGTACACATGATCGGAAATTCTGACAACAAAACTGTGCATTTATTTCTGACGGTTGTTGGCTCAAACTTGTCTTGCATACACATGGTCGCACAAATTTGTCAGAAATTCCAAATGTCAAGAACCTCGGTGACGTACAACATTTACAACGAGCTGAGAAAAATGAAATTCAATGGCCAGTGCGACTCTTCTGCTTGATTCAGAGCATGCGTGGAATTTTGTGTGTCGGAATTGTCTACACACGCTCAAAATTTATGACAATGGATTTTGTTGTCGGAAAATTTGAGATCCAGCTCTCAAACATCTGTTGTCAGAAATTCTGACAGCAAATGTACGATGGAGCCTACACGTGGTCGGAATTTCCGACAAAGCTCACATCGAACATTTGTTGTCAGAAATTCCTAACGTGTGTACGCGGCATTACAGATTTTCTTCTAAGTTTGCCCTGTATTTGGCTCCATCCAGCTTACCATCAACTCTGACTAGCTTCCCTGTCCCTGCTGAAGAAAAGCATCCCCACAACATGGTGCTCCCACCACCATGTTTCACGGTGGGAATGCTGTGTTCAGGGTGATGTGCAGTGTTAGTTTTCCACCACACATAGCATTTGTCTTTTAGGCCAAAACATTTAATTTTGGTCTCATCTGACCAGAGCACCTTCTTCCACATGTTTGCTGTGTCCCTCACATGGCCTCTCACAAACTACAAATGGGACTTCTTATGGCTTTCTTTCAACAATTGCTCTCTTCTTGCCACTCTTTCATAAAGGCCAGATTTGTGGAGTGCACGACTAATAGTTATCCTGTGGACAGGTTCTTCCACCTGAGCTGTGGATCTCTGCAGCTCCTCCAGAATAACCATGGGCCTCTTGGCTGCTTCTTTGATTAATGTTCTCCTTGCCTGGCTTGTCAGTTTAAGTGTCTTGGTAGGTTTGCAGTTGTGCCATACTCTTTTTATTTTCGGATGAACGATTGAACAGTGCACCATGAGATGTTCAAAGCTTGGGATATTTTTTTATAACCTAACACTGCTTTAAACTTCTCCACAACTTTATCCCTGACCTGGTGTGTTCCTTCGCCTTTATGATGCTATTTGTTCACTAAGGTTCTCTAATAAACCTCTGAGGGCTTCACAGAACAGTGTATTTATAATGAGATTAAATTACACACAGATAGACTCTATTTACTAATTAGGTGACTTTTAAGGCGATTGGTTCCACTAGATTTTAGTTAGGGGTATCGGAGTAAAGGGGGCTGAATACAAATGCATGCCACACGTTTCAGATATTTATTTGTAAAAAATGTTAAAAACCATTTATGATTTTCCTTCCACTTGTAGAAAATTTCAAGGGGTATGAATATTTTTTCTAGCACTGTGTGTGCATATATATCGAGAGAGAGAGAGAGAGAGAGAGAGAGAGAGAGAGAGAGAGAGAGAGAGAGAGAGAGAGAGAGAGAGAGAGAGAGAGAGAGAAATGCAGATTTTTACATGTATGCGAGAAATGCTAGAATTGGCCTAGGGATCAAGTAATTAAAGAGTAACTCCACTTTTGTTGGAAAAAAAAAACATTCCCCTCTGGGTGATCGATGTACATTACAAGGATTTTAATATTTTATTTTTTTTTGCAGATTCCTACCTTTTGTTATTCTGAGGAAATCCCTGTGTTTTTGTCCATGTGGAAAGTATATCGACTGGTAGTGTTTTTCATAATTATCAATCAGCTGCTTCTGCTGCAGGGCTCTAATGAGGAAAATCGCAGGGTCTGCCTCCTTTTAGACGTGATTTGCTATTGGGAGTGTCTCACTAAAAATTACATTTTTGTTGCTGGAGATGCCGAAAGTCTGACTTCTATCTCAAACTTCTCAGACTATCTCAGACTTCTGGGAAAAAAAGTGAGCCATGAATACAAGCAGGAAATTATGTTTCTGGCGGCATTCTGTACACATTTTTGTGTACAGAACACCGACCAGGTAGCCATATTACCTTGCATTTTACCAAAAAATGAAAGAGCAGATTGAAAAGGAAAGGTTGAGGGGAGATGGGCGGAGCCTAGCGGAGCAGACATGCATTGTTAAAGCTCCGCACCGCTGAGGAGAGAAGAGAAGGACAAAGCGGAGCCTGCAGGCTCAAAAGGTATCCATTTGAACCTTTTTGCCCCAGGGAACAAACTGTGAAAGTTTGGGCAGGAAATATGGTACTGGGAGGAAACTGTGGCAGAAATAAAAATCACCTCACAAAGAGCTCACAGGCACTCACTGCAACTAAAGCAGCTCCAGTCACCTCACAAGATACAGCATCAGGGCGCTCTCACAGACAGAAAATGTCACAGCAAGACTCTCCATTTGAGTCAGATACAGAACAAATCCTCTCACAAACTTCTCCACAAGCCTCCTCAGCATCCCCAGTAATATTATTACAATTTGAAAAGATGCTTCATAAGGCTTTAAAACAAACCTCAGACCAAATAACAAAAAGCCTAACCAAAGAAATAAGAGAGCTGGGAAACCGCACCGCAGCCCTAGAAATAAAAATGGATGAAATTGAAATTACAACCCAAGTAAATATAACAGAATTGGAACAATTAAAAGAAGAGAATTTAATACTTCAAACTAAGCTCGAAGATTACGAAAATAGAGCCAGACGTTCAAACTTGCGCATAAGGGGAATACCTGAAACTGTGACAGACCTGCAATCTACTATTACTGCTCTATTACAAGAACTAAAGCCAGATATCCCTATTGAATGTTTAGAACTGGACAGAGTACACAGAGCCCTCACAGCCAAAAAGAAAGATGGACCCCCACGTGATATAATCACAAAATTTCATTATTACAGAACGAAAGAACAAATACTAATTGCCGCAAGAGAAAAAAAGGAACTTAATTTTCAAGGACACAATTATCAAATTTTTGCTGACCTATCCCAACTTACTATTACTAAAAGACGATCCATGAAACCCCAACTAATGGAACTGCAACGCCACAACATTATGTATCAATGGGGCTTCCCCTTTTCAGTCAGATTTAACTACCAAGGTACAATTTACAGAAGCAGATCAGCAGATGAACTACAACAAACCCTTTTAAAATTAAATCTGACAGAACCCACAAGCAGCAACTCTCCCACACGCAGAAGAATGGCATCATCTTCACCTTCAGGCAGCACTCAGAAAATTTCAGAACAAAATGGGAATCATCATTCTCACAAAAGAGGCCGTTATGCCACATCATCCATGGACCAAGAAGATTCAATGGACTGACATCCTAATTCCTGATATCTCTTCATTTATTATACTAAGAGATGGTTCTCTATAAAAAACCTGTATTTATAACTGAATGTAACTGCATTCTGATAGTTACACACTGTGTGGGATCATGTTACATTCCAGTTATATTTCTTATTACTTCTGATTCATATAGCCTTAGAATGTATAAGTGAAATAAGGAAATTCTTGTTCAGTTATATGTTTTCAGGTAATAACAATAGATTTATTACTTTTTAGGACAAATATGTTCAATAATCCAGAAGTAATGGAAGCTTTTTCTTTCTTTTCTTAAAACAAATATATTATTACCTAACTAGTTCCTAGAATTATGTTTTTGTTTATTCTAATCTGAAGCAATACAACCTCAATTTTATGAGTTAACATATCTAAACAGTTACATATGAATAAAATATGTAATTGTTTACTCTAAAAGGGTTAAAATCCCAAAATAATTCAAACTATCTTCATCAATACCAAAGTTATTAACAGTACCTTTCTAACTGAATTATTTAGCCTAGGGCAAGACTAACCATATACAACCACCCTGGAATAAATAATTTCAACAAAAACTATATTCTGCACTCCAATTAATGAAACATCATTTTGATGTCTTTTGACATAGCACTTCTCTCCTGTAAGCGGAAGATCCGTGTACCCCCATTAGCCCTCCTCATTCTCCCAACCATATTATGTGGGAGTGTGACGAAGGCACTTATTCCCCTGAGAGAGATATTTATTCTCTTTCACGGGTAAATTGTGATTACTTGCAAAAAATAATTTATACAATGTATCATCTAATCTCATATGTTTTTTGTTTACTCTTTACTCCAGAATTCACTGGTTTCTTTTCTATCTTTTCATCTCTTCAGTCCACACAGGTTGATCTGCGCAGTCAGCTCTGCATAACAAAAAGTAAGTCAAAACTATTTGATCTGTTGCCATGGCACCACTGAATATACTTTCCCTGAATGTTCAGGGAATAAATGTCCCTCAAAAAAGGACCAAAGCCTTCCGTACTTTCCATAACAAGAAGGCTCAAATAGTATGCCTCCAAGAAACACACTTCACCAAAGATTCTACTCCAAAATATATTTCTCCTTTTTATCAACAAATTTACACGGCTTCTGCCTGTACCAAGCAAAGGGGAACTCTAATTGCATTTCACCGATCCACACCATTCACCTTATCATCAGAAATTAAAGACCCAGAAGGTAGATACCTGATACTCATGGGTTATATAATGGATACAGCAATCACGGTGATTTCCTACTAGGCTCCTAACAAACAACCTACACCATTCCTCTCACATATATTACAAGTGATTAATACACACAAAATAGGAACAGTGATAATGTGTGGGGATTCGAACCAGGTCCTCCTCCCATTTCTAGATAAATCACCTTTTACACCATCCAAAATAACCTCTAGATTACCTTTTTCTCAACTTCTTTCCAAATACAATCTGGTAGATTCGTGGAGAGAAAGCAACCCAATCAAAAAGAAATTCACTTATTTCTCGCACCCTCATCAAACCTTCACCAGAATAGATCATATTTTTGTAACAATAGGAATTATACCAGAAATTATTGCATCAGATATAATTCCGATTCCGTGGTTTGACCATAATGCAGTATACACTACTATAGCCTCAGCCATACCAAAAGCGCATGACCCAACGTGGTACTTACCGGACATAATGCTCAAACACCCACTACATCAGATGGCCATTGAACAAGCTTTAAAGGAATACATATCAATTAATAATACAACAGACATCTCCCCAATAACACTGTGGGAAGCTCATAAGCCTGTCTTGCGTGGTACAATACAAAGACAAATGGCACTATTTAAACGGGAACGCAAAAATCTAGCAAAAAAACTAGAACTCAATTTTAATGCAGCCTACATATCATTTCAAGATAATCCATCTCAGAGTACAAAATCTCATCTGGAAAAATCTAGATTGGAATACGATCTATTTCTCACTGAGTCAGTTGATAAATCCCTCAAACGCTCCAAACACAATTTCTACATGAATACAAACAAACCAGGTACATATTTGGCTCGGGCATTAAATTCAACGAACAAATCTTTCAAACCAATACGTTTGAAATTATCAAAAAATGTTTACACTTGTAATCCAGTTAAAATAGTCCATAAATTTCACTCACATCTCGCAACTTTATACAAGACAAACAATGAATTTAATCCTACAGAGGCTGAATCCTTCTTCTCAAAAATAACCTTACCTGAGTTATCTCAGAATCAAAAAAGCAGTTTGGATGAGCCTATAACTATAGATGAAGTTGCTAACGCCATAAAAGACCTAAAACTTAACAAAAGACCAGGCCCAGACGGCTACTCGGCTTTATACTATAAAACATTCTCAGAAATACTCTCTCCCATTCTCACTGAAATTTTTAACAAACTTCTAGATGGACATTCTTTTCGGCAAGAAACACTAATGGCAATTGTTTGTATGATCCCAAAACCCCTTTCTGATGATACTTCCTGTGTGAATTATCGGCCTATCTCTCTGTTAAACCTCGATATTAAATTATTAGCAAAAATAATAGCAAAACGCCTCAATAGCATTATAGGAAAATTAATACATAGAGATCAATTAGGCTTCATGCCAAATAGACAGGCAGGCGATAATATACGCAGGGCAGTGTTATTGGCACATATTGCTAAAAAACTGAAAATCCCTTTATGTTTTCTATCTCTCGATATTAAGAGGGCATTTGACACAGTATCCTGGCAATATATGCAATATTCATTACAAAAATGGGGTTTTGGACCCCACTTTTTAACATGGATCAAAGCATTATATAATAAACCCAAAGCCTATATAAAATATGCTGGATACAAATCTGAAGCCTTTAATATCGAAAGAGGTACCCGACAGGGTTGCCCATTATCTCCCTTATTATTTGTCCTTATACTCGAACCCATGGCCCAATATATCAGAACAAACCAAACTATAACTGGCATTTAAGTAGGAGGTATTACACACAAATTATGTATATTTGCAGACGATATATTACTTTTTCTATCATCACCACAGGTCTCCGGTCCTAACTTAATACCAGCTCTTGATGGATTTGCAGCCCTATCCGGCCTTATGATTAATCCTAAGAAATGCCTAGTGCTTAATATTTCACTCACAAACATTGAATTGATCCCGGCTAGGGCTGCACTCCCATTCACATGGGCAGAAAAATCAATCCCATATCTTGGAATTCATTTAACAGCATCTCATTCTGACTTATTCTCAACCAATTATCCTCCTGTATTAAGACAGATCACAAATCTAATAAAACAATGGTCGCAACTTCCTTTATCCTGGATAGGGAAGATTAATGCAATCAAAATGACTATTCTACCCAAATTGCTTTATCTATTCAGAGTCCTCCCTATTCCAATTCCTTCCTATTTTTTGAGAATAGTACAAAAAAGAGCAACTTCGTTTATATGGGGCTCTTCTAAACCACGTATACCTATACACACACTACATCTTCCCAAAAAAAAGGAGGCCTGGGATACCCTAATTTCACTAACTACTACAGAGCAGCACATTTGGCCAGTCTGTCCAAATACCATGCAAAACAGGAAATCCCATTATGGGTATTTATAGAGGCTTCAGAAAATGACCCTCTATTAATATCAAATTTATTATGGCTTGATCCTAAAGACCGCTTTAAAATTCATAATCCCATAACTAAACACTTCTTATCTCTCTGGGATAAACTAAAAACCAAATATCAGTTACAATCTCCACACAATCCTCTCCTTTCTTTTATCAGAAATCCGGCCTTTTATCCGGCATGGATCTACCCAAATTCTTTTAAAGCTTGGACAACATCAGGCATTTAGACACTAAATGACTTCATAGCATCTGAATCATTCCTTTCATTCCCATCGCTTAGAGAAAAATATGATCTACCAAACTCTGAGATATTTAGATATCTCCAAATCAAAAATTTCTATACACCATTCCTAAAGGGGGATACACCATTATCCCAATTATCCATTTTTGAATCAATCTGTACAAAAGATCCATTTGCTAAAGGTACAATTTCATCACTTTATAATCAATTATATGGAGTAGCAAATCTTAATAGACCCTCTTACGTTCAGAGGTGGGAGGAGGACCTGGGACGAACTTTAGAAGACACGGACTGGTCTAACATATGGCTCACATCTAAGTCATCTTCACCCAACATCTTAGCACTGGAGACAAATTATAAAGTCCTAACTCGCTGGTACCTTGTACCCGCTAGAGTGGCAAAATATTCACCTAATACCTCAGCTCTTTGTTTTCGAGGATGCCCAGAAATAGGCACATATTTACACATATGGTGGACGTGCCCAGTAATCCAAACCTTCTGGAAGGAAGTCTTCGTGATTGCATCTAAAATATTTAAAAAAATAATACAACCAGATCCATATTTAACTTTACTTAATCTAAAACCGGAATGGTTAACACTCTCTCAATTCAAACTTATGATCCAACTAATAACGGCTGCAAAACAAACAGTGGCCAAGGCATGGAAATCTCCTACATTGGTACTAGCAGAAACAATTCACAGAATGAATAATACAATGTCCCATGCTAAGATGGTAGCCATCGATCAAAATCAAATTCCAAAATTTGAAAAACTTTGGCATCCTTGGATAAAACAACAGTTCCTGTCAAACTTTAATGACTCTGTCCTGTTGCCATGGTAACAGATTAAATGACTTACAGAGACACCCATTCTAAGGCTTCAAAGAGAACTAAAAAGAATAATAAACTGACGAGCGGGACAACCTTGTGGACCATACCTCTACCTTTCAACCCTTTTTCTTCTTTCTCTTTCCTTTTCTCCACCTTACGATTAAAGCTCATTATCAGAATTTATTTGACCTATATACACTCTACTTGTAAACAATATGTATAGTAGGTATAAATCATTTAAATACCTACAAAAGTAACTAAGGAAATGATATATATCTTTAATTTAGGTTTACGTGAACCCAATGTTTAATATTTGAAATTTCATGATATTTACCTATATAAACCCTACTGTAAAACAATGAGCTTACTTTATAGATCCTTGTAAACTTACTTTATGTATCTTTATAACATTGTATACTCAATAAACTTCTTTTGACAAGGAAAAGGAAAGGTCATTTTAACATACAAATATGATATGACTTGAGTCGCAATTGGACAGTATACAGCATACTATATTATTTTTTTTCCCCACCAAAGCAGAGTTACCCTTTAAATCTACTAATCCATCTACCGCTTCTTTCTAAACAGGTCGACAATGCTGCTCCATAGATACAGTAGTGGAATGACTGCAGCCACCCTAAGACAAAACATTTGTTACTGGGTGCACTACCGAATGAAAATAAAATTAAAAAAAAGGCAATAAAATGAATGCAGCCTGCAGCCTCATCTAATGATTGGTATTTTGCAATTTATAAAATGTATGCTTTTGGGTTTAGATATGCTTTAATTTGTTAGTAAAGCATGACTTTTCCTTAACATGGATAATTCTGTTTGATTGAATAATTGTATTTTAGCCTACATGTTATCTTGTTGATCAATGCTACTTGTTTGGTATACAAGTAATTGTTTTTCAGTACATGGGCAGAAATAATTGCACTATATTAGTTCTCACTACTGACATGCCAGTACACTGATTTCCAGCAAAGACAGAGCAAAAAGGTTAACACAACATCAACTTTGTACACGTAACCACAGGTGAATATTGATTACACAGCAGCAATGCACATAGAAACCCTCCTGTAACACATTGCAGTGTTTTTGTGCAAAAGCAGGCTAAAATCTAATGCTGATCCTTATCTTTTCTGCCAAAAAGAGCATTTAAAAACACACTGTAAACAAAAGTAGCTAATTGAATGTTTTTTTAATGCTGAATTTTCATATTCACCATTGTTTGAGGCTCATTTCTTTTTTTTTTCCCAAAAAGTTTTTATTGTAAATTTTAAGCATCATACAGCGTAAAAAAAGCAGAAACAAAGTACCAGAATAACAATCAATGTTTAACATGTCATATGGCTGAACAAGGAGGTACATATGTTACATATGTTGAGAGGCACAGGTCATGTATAGTAAGGGGCCTATATAAGTAGACATATTAAACAGTATATAGATCCTAGACAATTCTTCTAATATAGTATGGTTGTTTATATCTGCTTTGATGGTATGAAATATAACTAATTCTATTCTCCATTTTAGTAAAGAATTCTTATTGAGATTCTACCGATGTTAACTCAGAGACTGGACAAATCCAGCTGGTCTAGATATAATTGTTTTCTGAGCCTCGGCCATATCAACTTTCAATGTTAGCAATTCCGTTTCTCTTTCTACTCAATTTCTGCTTCACCCTAAAGCTCCAAGAGGAAGGACAGAAGGGTATAAGGAGAGAAGTGGATAATAATACAGGAGGTATAAGTAGCAAGAGGAAAGAGAGAGCAGGAGGGGAGAAAGAGGAGAGAAGTGGAAGAGAAGAGAAGAAAAGAAAAGAAGAAAGAAAAGAAGAAAGAAAAAAAGGGGGGGGTAGAGGGGTTTGTGTGGTGGGATGGGTGAGGATGGGCAATGAAGAGACAAGCTACTAGACAGAGTGGGGGTGGGGAGTCCCACCAGCTGCCCTCTCCATCTACATTCAGCATAGTATTATAGTGGACCAACACCATTAGATATTCCAGGTGAGCCATGTATGATGATGCAAGTGGTATTGCCTGTAAACCGAACGTCAGTTACAATGACATAGCCTCTCGGCCAAGGGTCAGTCGTTATTCTGTATCAGTGCTTGATACTGTTGTGACTTTTTAAAGGTGAGCCACACCTCCCAGATAGCTGAAAAGCTAGATATCCTATCCTGTGAAGTGTGGATCAGCTCCTCATTGTCTCTATGCGGTTAATATGATGTATCCAATTTTTGGTAGAAGGGGGAGATTTGGATCTCCAATGTACCGGAATACACAGCCTAGCAGCGTTTATCATATGCATGGCTACTGACTTAGTGTATTTCTTTTGGGGAATTTTAGATAGATGAAGGAGATATTGCGCTGGAGTGAATTCCAGAGGTAACAAAGAAATGGCAGTTGTTACTTCATGTACTTTCCTCCAGTATGGCTGAATTAATGTGCATGTCTACCATATATGGAGGAAAGTGACTGTCTCCTTTTCACATCTCCAACATTGATCTGATACTGTTGGAAATATTCTGTGAAGCAGTTCCGGGGTTTTATACCATCTCGTTTTAATTTTATAGCCATTTTCCTGGGCATTTATATTAAGAGATCCCTTGTGGGTTAATAGATGAACGCGATCCCAGTCAGCATCTTCAATCTCCCTATCCAGTGCGGGTCCCCAGAATGTGTGGTCTGAGTGTAGTACAGAATAAGGCTCACCAAACATGGAAGCGTAGAGTGATGAGATTATATGATTCTGGTGAGCCAAGCTCGAGCACAGAGACTTGAACTCAGTAGGTGTTGTCGTATAGCCTACCCTTCTCCCCATGTCATATAGAAAATGTTTCAGCTGAATGTAGGACCAGAGAGGAAAGGATTTGGTGTTAGATAATGTTGCTAGATCTTGTTGTCGCATAAACATGCCCCTATGGAAAAAATGTTTTGCAAGCATCTCTGTATAAGGCCATTCCTGTGCTAGATAGGATTTAGCTAGTCTTGGAGGGAAGTCAGGGTTACCCCTGATAGGGGTAATCGAGCACTCCGTGGCTGTAAGTGTATGTGATTTACAGGCCCTATGGAATTCCTAAAGGGTTGCCCCAATGAGTGGGTGTGTGTGGAGATGAGGGCATGTGGGTTTTTTGGAGAATCAAGGGAGTAGGCGAAGATCATATCCTGACATCAATCGTTCAAGATCTACCCAGTCTTTGTACCTGGCATGTATCTTCTAGTCTACAACCCTAGTCATATGTACCACCCAATAATAACGCAGTAAGTCAGGGAGGCCAATTCCCCCCGTGGCTTTGGGTAGAACTAATTTTGCCCATCCAATGCATGCTTGTTTTGATCCCCATAGGAAGGATCGACATAACTTTTTGTATTCTGCAAAGAAAGTTGGCGGTAGGCGTATTGGTATAGTTTGCATTTTATATAATATTCGAGGGAGGACTGTCATTTTCAAAGCAGAGGCCTGTCCAAACCAAGATAGAGTAGGGACATCCCATCTTTGTAAATCTTGTTTTAAATTTTTTAGTTCAGATGAAAAATTATTTTCATAAATGGTATCTAATTTACTAGGAAGTTGAATACCAAGATAGGTGATGGCCTCTGTTTAACATTTAAAGGGAAAATTTGACTGACACTGCCTTACTAAGTTGTTCGGTAGGAAGACATTCAATGTGAACAATTTTGAGTAGTTTATTTTTAGGTTAGAAATGTGTTTAAATTGTTCGAGGACTGGCATGAGGTTTGGCAGGGACGTCAGTGGCGCTGAAAGGAAAAGCAAGATGTCGTCCGCAAAGGCCGCAGTCTTATACTCCTTACCATGGACCTCGATACCTTTTATGTTTGGGTTGGCCCTGATGCAGCGTAAGAGGGGCTCTAGGGTAAGAATATATAATAAAGGTGAAAGAGGGCATCCTTGTCTTGTGCCTTTATGAATGGGGAAGGCGTTCGATAGGTGGCCGTTGACCTTGACTCTAGCTCTTGGATATACGGAGAGCGCTCCAATAAAAGTACGCATACATCTTCCTAATCCAAGAGTGTCAAGAACTGCATCCATATAGTCCCAGGTCCCCCTATTGAACGCCTTCTCCGCATCCATTGACAGGAAGAATTCCTCTCACTGGGTTGAAGTCAGTCAGTGATGTAAATTTAAGGCCTTAATGGTATTGTCCCTGACTTCCCTGCCCAGAACAAAGCCTACTTGATCTCTTCCAACCCAGGCTGGTACATAGTATGATAGGCGCATTGCCAGTATTTTCGAGAAAAGTTTTACATCAACATTCAGGAGTGATATTGGTCGATAAGATGTCACATCAGTGGGGTCTTTATTTTCTTTGGGAATTACTGTTATTTATGCTTCTAATAAAGTAGCAGAGGGGCAAGGGGCAGTAGAGAGTGTGTTAAAAGCTTGGAGGAAGCGTGGGGCTAGAAGTTCTGTATAGCATTTATAGTATTGCGCCATGAAGCATCCAGGCCTGGGCTTTTGCCCGGCTTTGTGGTCTTCAGAGCTGCCTCCCATTCTTTAGAGGACAAGGGTGCTTCCAGTTCAGCCCGGTCGCTATCTGATAATGCTCTCGGACTAAACTTGCCTAGAAACTCCCATATCAGGTTAGAGCGAGTCTTGTCCTTTGTAGGGCTATGGATAGTTTCGTTGAGGTTATAAAGTTTACTATAGAATCGGAGGAATTGTTGGCCTCATTTTTAGTGTGGGAATTTCCTAAGTGGTCAGTTACATGGTGAACTGTGGAGGCCAGTGTGCGTTTCTGCAAGCATCTGGCCAGTAGCTTCCCAGGGGTTGTTACCTTGTTTGTAAAATAGTTTCTGTGACAATATATGACGTTTTCGTGCCTTTCTAAAGAGTTCCTTGACCAGCAGCGTTCACGTGTCTGCTAGCTCTTGTGCTACTCGAATAGCCCCATTCTGTTTATGCTGTGCCTCTAGTTTGGTTATTTTTTCGGATAGAGCCAGTATCAGTGCTTAGTGTTTCTTTTTTTTCCTAGCTTCGATGGCCAAGAGGTGTCCCCGTATGACACATTTATGTGCCTTCCATTGAACCATGGGAGTCACATCCGGTGTGTCGTTATGGTTGAAATAATCCCAGAGGGCCTGTCTGATGTGTTCTGCATCTCCCGGGTCCGCTAAGATGGACACATCTAGTCTCCAGATCTTAGTGAGGCACTCTCTTTGTGGGAATCGTAAGATTATTGTGATCGGGTGATGATCAGACAGTACCATGTTTTCAATGGTAGCGTCTGCTAGATAGGATAAATCGGCCTGGTGTATGAAAATATAATCCAGCCTCGAGTAGCAGTTGTGCGGTATCAAGTAAAATGTGTAATCCTTCTCTCGGAGGTTAAGAGTGCGCCAGGTGTCATGTAATATAAGGGAGGCTAACTGTAGTTTCACATGACGTAGCGCAGAGTAGGGGAATGAGGAGGTGCCAGTGGATGTGTCTAATAGTGGGTCGAGAGCCATATTAAAGTCCCCTCCCAGTATCAAGAGACCTGTCTGGAATGCAGCCAATTTTGAAATAGTGGTTTTCAGAAAGGGCACCCTATTTGAATTGGGACAGTATACATTTGCTAAGGTCATGGGTTTGTTTTTCCACATGCCTTTCAAAAAAAGAAATCTACCCTCGGGGTCTATAAGCTTGTCGGTAAGATGAAACATCATAGACTTAGCTAATAGGATAGAAACTCCCTTAGTTTTGCACTCAGTACATTGCATGGTACCTCTGGATAAAGTCTATCTGCTAAACGGGGGACTGAGTCTGCCTTGAAATGAGTTTCTTGCAAAAAGATAATTTGTGCTTTATGTCCGTGAGCTTCCGCCAGGACACTGCTACGCTTTTCCGGGAACATTGAGGCCTTTGACATTTAGAGAAAACACTTTAGGAGATAGAGGAGCTGAGGAGTGCACTGCAGAGGACATTGTTCAACAATATAAGGTCGTTCAAGTTCTATCAGGCTTTATAGATGGAGAGGGCTTGCACGGGAAGGGGTGAGGGATGACAGAGATAGAGAGATGAGAGACAGAGGAGGATGGAGAAAAGGAGGAGGAAAAAGGGAGAGAGGAGAAGAGAGAGAAGAAAAAAAAAAGGGGGGGGGGAGAGGCTAGAGGGTTAAAGGAATGAGTACGACCTGAGAGAAAGAGGAAATCGGAAATTTATGTATACTCAGTAGAGGCTTCCAGTACCAACTGGAGACCCCTACCTATGCTTGGTGAATGCCCCTAGTATGGGCAAAGCGTTAAATTTACCAGGGGTGGGTATAGCCCTGCTTACCCACCTAGTGGATGGTCTACAGGGATACGGGTATAGGAATAGACTATTCCGGGTATGTTCAAAGGGGGAACCTGCCTCCTTGAGGTGGGAAAGGAGCCTAACACCAAAGTGGAACCAGATGCTATCGCCACCCAGAGAGTTCCATGTTGGAGCTTAACAATTATGGGATATACTTCCGCTACAGAGGCCTAAGAATACCAGATACAATCCTGTTATAGTCGGCCATTATTGACATTATCAGTAGTCTCCCCCCTCTCCCCCTTGACACTTGTCCCCTGTAGGACAGCATACCTTAAAAAGTTGAGGTTAGAGTATGTCTATGGGTATATAAGAAATCGTTCCTGACCACGTAAAACATTCAACGTTTATATATAGAATATATGTGACTTACATAGGATCATGCTTTCTGGGTATCAAATATATAAGACAATTTAAGCCATTTCAAGGTTGGTGGACTGGCATCCTCAAACACCAAAGGCCCTGGATCCCCACTAGATCCCAGCTCTCAGAACCAGAGGGCGAGAAGCCTCCGGTCACTGGAGTCCATAGGCAATCACCCAACAGTGTAGTTGACATCTCTGGGGATGTCAGCCCCCATTTCCATGTCATATATGCTCTCCGGCTGCTGCAGCCTAACTGCTAGATCCAGGAGCATCCCAGAGCATTGCAACCACTAAATTTGGATCTCGGGGGGTTCCGGATAAGAGCCTGTGAAAAATAGCTCTGAACCCTCATTATCCAAAGATGGATGTGTTCCTCAGTAAAGAGACCCATGTACAGAAAAAGGAAAAATAACAAGTTAACATAAACATATAGCTCTGAGTAGGTAAGGTAAGCTAAAACCGAGTCACATAACCTCTATATGCATTCTTATCAATAATCATGGCTATAGCAGTGTTTCGGTGGTTCACAGGAGCCCCAAGTGTCCCCCTGCTGACAGGAGGAATCTGTGGGTCCCATAGAACAAGAAACAACCTAGTAACCCAATGACGTTGCTGTAAGAAAAAAAAAGAAAGGTTACAAGGCAAATGTTCTGTGGTTGGCAAGTTCCACCAAAGGCTCAGTGGAGGAGCACCGTGGTTCCCATAACCCTCCTTGTACACTTGCTCAGTGTTAACCTTTATGACAACAGTAACATGGAACTCAAATGCTAATGCAAATTAGTACATCACTCTCTATGCGTAGGGGAACGTGTCCCTCCACTTTTTGTGCAACCAAGTACTGCAGCTAGGAGAGGAGTGTCAGTGGTAGCGGCGGCGAAACTCCGGTCCGAGGCCTGAGATGTGGCCTGTGGATCTGCGTGCTGAGTGCGGAACATCACCGGCATATTGCGGCTGAGCTGCGTGGATGGGTTCTGCGAGGACCAAGTAGCTGACGAGCTTCTCCCGGTCATCCTCACTGTTGTGTGGAAGGATTATCCCGCTGATTAGAGGTGCTGTAGAAGCCCTGGATGGCGGAGCTCTCAGGTTATGCTGCCATTTTCCTCCGGTGCTAGGCCACGCCCCCTCGAGGCACATTTCTAATAGATTTATCAACACATTCACCACACATTGTAGAGAAAATATTTGATTTATATATAAAGCCCATGTACTGCATAATTTCCTCATATTTGCCAAGGCACAAGTATATTTAACAATGCTTGACCACATATTTATTCTATTTATAACAAGAAAAATGTTACATTTTCTACATAATTGCTAGCAATCATAAATGTACACCATAATAAGCTTTCAAATTGTTGCATCTACCAATGCAAATGCAGTGATTGTCTAATTAATCCCTGCTGTAACCTTGAGGATACGTTGTTTGTCAGTGTGTACAGCTACATGGGTCCATGAAGGCTTGTTTTAAAATGAATTTACTATGCGTAAAGAGTAAGTAAATATTTGGGTAAAATTCCCTTGGTTATTCTGGCCTTGCAGTAACTGATGTTACATGGGACAGAAATTGGGTAATATCTTCAACAGAAACCCAGACAGCATAAAAAAAAATGATTTAGTACCGTAGAGAATAGTCATAGTCTCTCTCAGTTTTTGCTATATCTCTAATCTACTTCGATATATAAGGACCAGATTCATGTTAGTGTCACATCTTCATCCTGAAATGCCCACTTCTAACACATGTTATTTTATGTGTACATAGGTGTACACATGTACACGTATGTACAGCCATGTGTACATACGTGTACATGTACATGAATCAACTTGATGTAAATGATGTTTCAATGAATGCTATTATTATAAATCTTGCTTATATGTGCAGTTTTCCATTATATATTTGGTTGGGATTTTGTTCTCTACTTACAGAGGCCATGCGATCTTTGCCTAGGTGTTACAGAATATACATACATTTCCTGTGGGACTTTAAAGTGTTACTAAACCCAGGACCCTGATTTTACTATATCTGGTCTCCCACAGCACACAGAAAATGGAAATGTAACTATTTTAGTAAATATAAACTGCTAAATACCTTTTCTAAACAGCAGTATATACAGTAGCAGTCTTGTGACTTCCAGCCAAGCACTTGTAAGAACTTGTAGGACAAGTTTTCATTCTGCTCTGACTGTCCTATGTGGCTGCATGACCCCTGAATTTCTGTCAGGACAATGCTGATTGGCCCTATGCTGATCACATGTACCCCCCCCCCCAAAAAAAATAAATAAAATAAACTCTCTAGCAATACACACAAAATTGAGCATGTCCAGAGTGCCTCCAAAGCTCTGTTCTATCAGCATGGACAGTGAAAGAAGGAGAGGATCAGAGAAGACCAGATCAAACAATATTTTTACACAATGCAGAGTATTAAACCCCTGGGTTCCTCGGTGAGTATAACAAGCATGCTTTACTGCATACACAGACTGATTTTACTTTTGTGGGTTTAGTAACACTTTAAAGGCTAAAGTATTGAAACAAAATTCCTCAAAATTAAAAGTACAACCAACTTTATTTAAAATATTCATTAAAAAATACATATATAAGGGATGGTAAGCGCAATTGCAACAATCCAGTCTAAATCTGTTAAAAAAAAAGACATTGATTGTGGGTTAGTATAATGCAGTCGAAACACTCTTTGGGCAAGCTGATCCGAGAGTTTAAGCTGGCTCTAAGAAAGAGGGGACAAAAGGAGAAAAGGAAAAGCGCCTCTAAGTGTAGTATAGCCAGTAAAAATGTATTCAAGCCCTAGCAGGTGCTACTCGCACAGAGGATAAAGCCCCTGTTAGGGCTTAATTACATTTGTACTGGCTATACTACACATAGAGGCCCTTTTCCTTCTCTCCTTTATTAAAAATACATAGCAGCTGGTATACTAAACACTGCAATATGTCATAAGATACCCAAAACGTCCCTGATCAGGGGATAATCATAGTATTTTCATAGTACTTAGCATATCCACACTGACCCCCGGGCAGGAACTAACCAACACATTTCAAGATATTCTTTTTTTCTTTTTCAAAGGGTATGACATATCTACAATAAAGTTACATCATTGTACATGTGACACATATAATTGCTTGATACAACCAAAACAGGAAAAGGCAAGTTCTACTTACATCATAGATTATGCATGAAAGAAGCAAACCAGCCTTAAATTAAAAATATTCCAGAGCATGCAAGTGCCTCACCATCTCTCAACAGCCACTGGCCATAAAGCAGGAACCACCAGGTGGAGACCACACAAACAATAGGGCCCACAGAGGTGCAGTAAAAAAGCATGAGGATTATGTTAGGGAGGATTGTGTTAGGAAAATACATGACAGTATAATAATGAAAGCGCCAGTGGCCTTCCAGAGTTGTGATGTGATTGTGCCCAAGTGGACAGGGCAGCCTCCTATGCCGGAAGTTATGAAGGCAGTTATATACATGGAGGACATGGCAGGTTTCTTTGGATGCCATCTTTGACACTAAAGACCCTAAATCCAGTTGAGGGCAGGACTCACCGATGATAGATGGTATTTATACAAGGGGTGGCCTCTCCATTTCCATTGGAGCTGCAAATATGTTGGAAGAGTCAAGGCCAATATATCCAGTCCCCCAAAAGAAGAACATTGGCACTCATGTTGGTAATCATGTGTTACAACTCCGTCTCCCTAGATGGGATAAGGGTGGACATAGTTATAATAATTTTGGGCATGTGCCACAATGGGATACTATGTACATCTTCCCTTATTTATATTGACTGGTGACCATATGCGGTTATATACTTTTGCCTCATATGGATGCAATTCAGATGTATCTTCAGACGTTATGCATGAGGCCATATAGACACATATGGGTGACAGCTGATGGTAGTGTCTCTGCATATGATCTTGTTTGTGGCTCATGCCTTATTGGGGGTCCCCTTTTTTTTCTATACGCTAGGCATACATCAATTAAGGTTTTCAGGATGGCCTTTAAAGTCCCAAAGGAAATGCATGTGTATTTGATTAGGGATGATGGTCATTTAAAATTAGCTACTAACACGCTTTATCAGTTCACATTGCCTAGGTGTTAGATCATTGAAAAAAGAAGTAATTTCTTACCCAGCATATTAATGTGATTTGGTAATGTTGAGATGTGTCTCACTGATTCATGTAAAGTATGAATTTTCATTATTTATATGTTCACTTTAAACTGCACCTCTAGTTTTTAGGAAAAAAATAAGGGCAATGAACATACAAGGGCCTAGAATGCAAGAATTGCCCTTGTCCTCTAAAATGTGAGGTTATGTTTAATTTAGGTAGGATGATATTAAGCTACTCTGAAATTACGGTTTATTTGTTTAAAGTGAATTCTAGTTTATCATGTTGATTACCATACAATGATTTCTTTTTAGATCTGGTGTCAATAACAGAGATGTTCAAAGACGCTGAATGGCAGTTGAGCCTTTCATAAGCCTTCCACAGGTTAGCCTGGTTAGACTGGTGCTGCTATTGTACCAGGAAAACAGATTTAAAGGAAAGCACATTGAATACTTTACAAATCTGCATGAATAAATTAACAGAAAAAATGTACCTTTTTTGCCAAAAAGTAGCCTGTGCACTCTAGTGAGGCAACTGTTCTAAACCAAGGAGGAGCAACTGGGGAGAACGATGCATCAGTGGTTGCATTCCCCTTCCCCAGTCATGACTCATGAGAATAGGATATAACATTGTACCTTTCCTTAGTACGGGGAGTAGACGTTCACCACAGATAATATCTGAATGCAGTTGTTTCTGACTTTCTTGGGAAACAGGGAGATAAAAGCACTGTTAAGAGAAATTATTTTGTCCCATTTATGGGTGTTTTCAGTGCCAGACAACCAGAACATATACCATGCATCTGTTGCTGAGTGCCCCAGGTCCTGATCCCACAACTGGCAGTCATTTTTTGTTATATTTAGGGCTAGGAATTGGGGACAAGCTCAAGGTTCTATCCAAACACAATACATTCTTTGTTTGGTCAGAGCTGAAAATTTGATATAATATAATATTTCTACTGCTACTATATATGACAGCTTCATTCCTGTTAATGGCTGTTAAATTAGCCTAGAAAATGGTCATTACTTTAACATTTGGCTTCCATTAACTTAATTGGCTCATCCCTACTAGGGGTAAGGTTCTAGTTCACTGCAATGCAGGGTTCTCAGTGATCTTTATCTGTTAGTAGTTCAACAAAATGGGCAAATGGGCAGGTAAGGCCTGTCCATCTGCATACACCTCTCACCACTACAGCAGTCAGAAGTCATTTATTGAGTGTATATTACTACCATATAATATAATTCTGGTGGCCACCTGTGTCCTTGTAACAAAGGATGGGGTCACTTGTTTTCTAGTAATGAATGATATTACTGGACCCTCAAAAATCTATACTAGACCCTTATGCTATATAGCGGTCTTATATTCATTTTAAGGGGGAACCCTATGCAAATAAAGGGTAGAAAGGATGGGTAATGAGTGCCCTCAAGATGAATATGGAGAAGGTACCTTGCAAGCCCAACCCTCCCCAGACAAAAAAACCCTATCCCTGTGTTGATTGGGGCAAAGGTCTGCTCTACACATTTCTGGCCCTGTGGCTATGGGGGTCTGTGGGGAAAATCATATTGTAATCTGGGACCCCCCCTTTGAAATATAGGATGAAATCTGCTGTCAGCACACCAACAAATTTGTTTTAAAGTTCATCCAAGTTCTTCATTTTTGTATACTCACATAGAAAAGCAATGTTTCAGGATCACACAGGGCCCCTTATTCAGGTCCTTGTCCCCATCAATTTGGGGTAGCATTTAGTGTAGCAGTTGGTTCTGTGACAGAAAAAATAATCCACCCTTCTTGATGGGCTCACGTTTATAAAAACGAACCAGACCCAGATCACCAATGAAGACAAAACCCCTGCAGCAGATGATACCAATTGACTATACCAAACAGCATTAAAGCGGTTCTAAAGATTTTTTATCTTCAAGGGTCTGAGGAAGTCATGTGACAAGTGATGCAACCTGTCAGGTGAAGCCAGTGACGTCACTTCCGATGTCTCAGAAAAACGGACGTATTGCGATGAGTAGGGATGAGCTTCGTGTTCGAGTCGAACCCATGTTCGACACGAACATCAGCTGTTCGATTGTTCACCGAATTGCGAACGATATGGGCCATTCGCGCCATATTCGTGTGGCGCGTCATGGCCCATAATTCACTGCGGCATCGCAGTGCATTGCTGGCTGATTGGCCAAGCATGCACTATGACCCGCATGCTTGGCCAATCACAGCGCCGTCAGTAGAGAGAGCTGTAATTGGCCAAAGCCAGGGTGGCTTTGGCCAATTATGGCTCAGGGGGTTTAGAACACGCCCCACACTATATAAGGCCACCTGCACGGCGGCCCTGTGTAGTGTGTTCCGGCGTGCTTAGAGAGAGAGAGAGAGACAGTGTCATTTCATTTGAGTTAGCTAGATTAGGCAGGACAGTCAGTGAGTTAGCTGCACTTACAGTGTATTGTGTATATATATGCATCCCAGGTGTTGTATATATATATATATATATATATATATATATATATATACACTGTATTCAGGTTAGCTAGATCCGTTCCTGTTATCTTCCTACTGACAGGCAGGCTTGTCTTGTTACAGTATTTACAGCTACCTGAAGCAAATTTCTGGTGTTCTTTTGATCCTATTAGTACCACAGTCAGGCAGCTAGACTATTTACAGTTAGTGTAGTGCGTCCTCCTCACAGTGTTCAGTTAAAGCTACAAGTTAGTTTAGTGTGACCTCTGCACAGTGTTCAGCTAAAACTACAAGTTAGTGTAGTGCATCCTCCTCACAGTGTTCAGCTAAAGCTACAAGTTAGTTTAGTGTGACCTCTGCACAGTGTTCAGCTAAAGCTACAAGTTAGGGTAGTGCGTCCTTCTCACAGTGTTCAGCTAAAGCTACAAGTTAGTGTAGTGTGACCTCTGCACAGTGTTTGTCAGGAAATGATCTATCCGCTTGTAATATCTGTTATTTGGCACGCAGTACTGAGGTCCACCAGCAGGTGTCTCCTGGCAGTTTGGAACTGTCGGGAGAGCTTTTCCCTGTTAATGTTATGTCATCTTTGGGCCGCAGTACTGGCGTCCACCAGTGGATGGATCCTGGCAGTGTGGAGCAGACAGTACCTCCTACAATCAAGTGTCACTTGAGGCCAATCACAGGCCTATAAAAACCCGGCAAGCACTCACATGTTTGCCTTGATTTCTTCATTGCCTCCTGACCTGCTAGTGATCTGATCCTGTGCCCTGAACCTGAACCTGATCCTGAACCTGAACCTGAACCTGATCCTGTCTCCCTGTCCAGATACCTATCCTGCCCCACCTGTTACCTTGCATCCCTGCCTGCAGTCTGATCCATCCATCCACTCCCTGTCCTGTGTTCTAACCCCATCTGCTGATCTCCCTGTGTATGACCTTGGCCTAGCTTACGTTTATGTCTCTGGAAACATCCCCTGTCCATCTGCTGATCTGCTGTGTATGACCCTGGCCTGGCTATTGTTTATGATCCTGGTATTTCCCATTTATTGTACTTATCTGTCTGTTGTTATTTGTGGGTCTCTGTCTGTGGTTGGTTATTGCACTGTGTCATATTGGAGTTGGTTGTTCTATATTACTCACTTACTTTAATAAATTATTATATTTTCACTTATTTACGTTTGGGTGTTCTCTGTCGCAGATCACACAGTTCTGGTCACACCTATTCATGACAGTAAATCAAGGCCATCTCTGACCAGAAGTGACTGCGCAGAGGAACCATTGTAGTGCTGTTACTGCTACTAAAATGCAATCAGAAACAGTTGTTCTCCTTGCCTCACTGGTGTTGGAGGATAACAACTACTGTCGTCTGGTATTGAAAGAGTGGGCCAGCGATCAGCTCCTGGAGTGTATCCGTCTGGCCCATTCTCTGGTTGGTCAGGGTAGATTTCTGTTTGAAAACGTTCAGCCCCTGATACAGGTGTGTGTTGAGCTAGCCTTGTCTAGAATCCCTAAAGGAAGTGATGATTTTTCTCCCCCCTTCAGTAGTGATCAGGTGGAGTCTCTGGTATGGCTGTTGGAGGATGATGCTGTATACTTTCTGGTGCATTATTCAGCTTGTCCCAAACAGGTGCTAGTGGATTGTATAGATTCGGTGCAGTCCCTGGTTAGACAGGCAGTATGTGAACCCACGTTTGTTCAACCTGTACTACAGGCATGGTCAGACTTATTATTTCCAGCTTCGGTCAGCTCTTCACAACCCAGACCTGCTATTAGACACCTGCCTGCCCAGGAGTCTTTTTCCCCTTCACCCATGGCAACCTCCGTTTCAGCCCAATATACCCTGCTTCCCACCAAATATCAATACCCTGTCCCTACCCACTGCACCTATCCTGCATTCAACCCACCTGCCTCTTCTCAGCTGCCCACAAACCCACAGGAACTTCCTCCAGCTACTGTTACCTCTTCTCTGCCATATCCCAATCCTCCTTTCCAATCTGCTGCACCCCTCACCTACAGAGCTTCAGTGGCTAAGCCAAAGAAAAAACGAAAGTTTTTTCCAACCAAGACGATCCTGCCAGTAGCCCAACCTGCCTCCGCACCAGCTAATCCAACCCAGTCTGACATCCCAGTGCCTGCCTTCCAGCCTGATGTCTCTGTGCCTGCCTTCCAGTCTGACGTCTCGGTGCCTGCCTTCCAGCCTGACGTCTCGGTGCCTGCCTTCCAGCCTGACGTCTCGGTGCCTGCCTTCCAGCCTGACGTCTCGGTGCCTGCCTTCCAGCCTGACGTCTCGGTGCCTGCCTTCCAGCCTGACATCTCGGTGCCTGCCTTCCAGCCTGACGTCTCGGTGCCTGCCTTCCAGCTTGACGTCTCGGTGCCTGCCTTCCAGCCTGACGTCTCGGTGCCAGCCCTCCAGCCTGACGTCTCGGTACCAGCCCTCCAGCCTGATGTGCCCGCTGCCCAGCCTGATGTGCCCGCTGCCCAGCCTGATGAGCCCGCTGACCAGCCTGATGAGCCTGCTGCCCAGCCTAAAGTGCTCATGCCTGCTGTCCAGCTTGAAGTGCCCATGCCTGCTGCCCATCTTGAAGTGCCCATGCCTGCTGCCCAGCTTGAAGTGCCCACTGCCCAGCCTGGAGTGTTCCTGTCTGCTGCCCTGCCTGATGTGCCACCGTCTGCTGCCCTGCCTGATGTGCCACCGTCTGCTGCCCTGCCTGATGTGCCACCGTCTGCTGCCCTGCTTGAGGTGCCACTGTCTGCTGCCCTGCCTGAAAGTCCAGTACCTGCTGCCTGGTCTGATGTCTCGGTACCCGCTGTCCAGTCCGATGAGCCTGCTGCCCAGCTCGAGGACCCAGAGCCCGCTGTCTGCCCTGAGGTGCCTGATGCCCAGCCTGAAGTGCCTGTTGCCCAGCCTGACGTAACCCCATCTGTTGTTCTGCTTGATGCCATAGATTATGGACAATTACAACCTGTTGGAGCGTCCGGAGGCTGCTCCTTTGAGGGGGGGTACTGTCAGGAAATGATCCATCCGCTGGTAATATCTGTTATTTGGCACGCAGTACTGAGGTCCACCAGCAGGTGTCTCTTGGCAGTTTGGAACTGACGGGAGAGCTTTTCCCTGTTAATGTTATGTCATCTTTGGGCCGCAGTACTGGCGTCCACCAGCAGATGGATCCTGGTAGTGTGGAGCAGACAGTACCTCCTACAATCAGGTGTCACTTGAGGCCAATCACAGGCCTATAAAAACCCGGCAAGCACTCACATGTTTGCCTTGATTTCTTCATTGCCTCCTGACCTGCTAGTGATCTGATCCTGTGCCCTGAACCTGATCCTGTCTCCCTGTCCAGATCCCTGTCCTGCCCCACCTGTTACCTTGCATCCTTGCCTGCAGTCTGATCCATCCATCCATCCATCCTCTTACTGTCCTGTGTTCTAACCCCATCTGCTGATCTCCTTGTGTATGACCTTGGCCTGGCTTACGTTTATGTCTCTGGAAACATCCCTTGTCCATCTGCTGATCTGCTGTATATGACCCTGGCCTGGCTATTGTTTATGGTCCTGCTATTTCCCATTTATTGTACTTATCTGTCTGTTGTCATTTGTGGGTCTCTGTCTGTGGTTGGTTATTGCACTGTGTCATATTGGAGTTGGTTGTTCTATATTACTCACTTACTTTAATAAATTATTATATTTTCACTTATTTACGTTTGGGTGTTCTCTGTCGCAGATCACACAGTTCTGGTCACACCTGTTCATGACAGTGTTCAGCTAAAGCTACAAGTTAGTGTAGTGCGTCCTCCTCAAAGTGTTCAACTAAAACTACAAGTTAGTGTAGTGCGACCTCTGAACAGTGTTCAGCTAAAGCTACAAGTTAGTGTAGTGCGTCCTCTGAACAGTGTTCAGCTAAAACTACAAGTTAGTGTAGTGCGACCTCTGCACAGTGTTCAGCTAAAGCTACAAGTTAGTGTGTGCGTCCTCCTCACAGTGTTCAGCTAAAGCTACAAGTTAGTTCAGTGTGACCTCTGCACAGTGTTCAGCTAAAGCTACAAGTTAGGGTGGTGCGTCCTCCTCACAGTGTTCAGCTAAAACTACAAGTTAGTTTTTTGTGAGCTCTGCACAATGTTCAGCTAAAGCTACCTGTAGAAGGTTGGTGGTGTTTTCCTGATCCTATCACTACCGCAGGCAGCTAAATAAACTACAAGTTATTTTTTTGTGAGCTCTGCACAGTGTTCAGCTAAAACTACAAGTTAGTGTAGTGCAAGCTCTGCACAGTGTTCAGCTTAAGCTACCTGTAGAAGGTTGGTGGTGTTCTCCTGATCCTATCACTACCGCAGGCAGCTAAATAAGCTACAAGTTAGTTCTTTGCGAGCTCTGCACAGTGTTCACCTAAAGCTACCTGTAGAAGGTTGGTGGTGTTTTCCTGAACCTATTACTACTGCAGGCAGCTAAATAAGCTCCAAGTTAGTTTTTTGCGAGCTCTGCACAGTGTTCAGCTAAAACTACAAGTTAGTGTAGTGCGAGCTCTGCACAGTGTTCAGCAAAAGCTACCTGTAGAAGGTTGGTGGTGTTTTCCCTATCCTATCACTACCGTAGGCAGCTAAATAAGCTACAAGTTAGTTTTTTGCAAGCTCTGCACAGTGTTCACCTAAAGCTACCTGTAGAAGGTTGGTGGTGTTTTCCTGATCCTATCACTACCGCAGGCAGCTAAATAAGCTACAAGTTCGTTTTTTGCGAGCTCTGCACAGTGTTCACCTAAAGCTACCTGTAGGAGGTTGGTGGTGTTTTCCTGATCCTATCACTACCGCAGGCAGCTAAGTAAGCTACAAGTTAGTTTTTTGCGAGCTCTGCACAGTGTTCAGCTAAAGCTACCTGTAGAAGGTTGGTGGTGTTCTCATACTACAGGCAGGCAGTTGATTTTGCTATCTGCAGTATCAGTATATATATATATATATATATATATATATATATATATATCCCAGCTTAGTGCAGCTACAGGCCATTAGTATGTCTGGAAGGCCAACAAGGAGAAGCAGACAGTCACAAGCCAATAAAAGAGGGCAAGCAGGCTCTGTGTCTAGAGGCAACAGTGCTGGTCGTGGAGACGGTGCATCCTCATCAGCACGTGGCCGTGGGACACTCTTGGCCTTTTTTTCGGCAGCTGGCCGTGTTGAGCCGCAACATGCGGAAGACTTGGTCGAGTGGATGACCAAGCCGTCCTCATCCTCCTCATCCTTTCTCACTCATGCTCAGGGTACTTTGTCTGGCAAAGCAGCTGCCAACACAGCCTCTTCCCTCGGCTCAATGGCATCAGTGACTCCTTCCCTAGCCCCACCATGTCCTCCTGAGGAGTCCCTCGAACTGTTTGACCACAGTGTTGGGTACATGCTCCAGGAGGATGCCCAGTGTTTAGAAGGCTCTGATGGTGATACTGAGCTAGATGAAGGCAGTAACGTGAGTACGGACAGAGGGAGTGCCCAAGAAGGACAGAAATCTGGCAGTCATGCTCCCCCTGCTGCAATATACTACCAGGTTTGCTCCAGTGATGAGGAGGGAGGGGATGATGAGGTCACTGACTCAACGTGGGTGCCTGATAGGAGAGAGGAGGAGGCACATCACCAACGAGGCAGGATGCCCTCCAGGGGCCAGCCAAAGGGCAGCACACTGACTGCATCACACCCCAAAGCTCTGCATGTGCAGGGCGCTGCTGTCTCTGCGTGTTATTCCAGAAGTTCCTAGGTGTGGGCCTTTTTTGAGACAAGTGCATCAGATCGCACCACTGCTATTTGCAACATATGTCTCAAGCATATCTCACGTGGCCAAAACATCTCCCACTTGGGTACCATATGCTTGACCAGACATATGTTGACCTGCCATGCAGTTCGTTGGCAAGCGTATCTAAAAGACCCACACCAAAGAACAAGAGGACCTCTCCTTGCTCCTCATCAGCTGAGATCTCCAACCTCACTATACCTTCAGTCCTCTCTGAGACCTGTACTGAGAGGAATGAAGGTGTAGAATTAGGTGTGTCACAGCCAAGTACTTGTGGGCAATCTGCTTTCGGTACACCGATGTCAGATTGTACCAGGCAAATTTCCCTGCCCCAGCTGCTGCACCGCTGAAAGAAGTTCGCTCCCAGCCATCCACATGCCCAGCGGTTGAATGCTAGCTTGGCAAAATTGCTAGCACTTCAACTGCTGCCTTTTCAGTTGGTAGACTCTGCCCCCTTCCGTGAGTTTGTGGAATGTGCAGTTCCTCAGTGGCAGGTACCCAAACGCCACTTTTTCTCACGGAAGGCGATTCTGGCTCTCTACCGGCATGTGGAAGGCAATGTCTTGGCCTCGCTGGACAGGGCGATCAGTGGTAAGGTGCATATTACTGCTGACTCATGGTCCAGCAGGCATGGACAGGGACATTACCTAAGTTTAAGCGCGCATTGGGTGACTCTGCTGGCAGCTGGGAAGGATGCAGGACAAAGTGCAGTAGTGTTGGAGGTTGTTCCGCCACCATGCCTCCAAAATGCCATTACTAATGATTGTGACACACCTCTCTCCTCCACCCCCTCCTCTTCTTCTTCCTCCATGGCCTCTTCCTGTGCTTTGTCCTCTGAACCAGCAGTGCTCCGTAGCCGTTCAAGGGGCTATGCAAGTATGCAGGCCAAAAGATGCTATGCAGTGCTTGAGCTGGTGTGCTTGGGGGACAGGAGCCACACTGGGGCAGAGGTTCTGTCAGCTCTGCAGGGGCAGGTTCAGAGGTGGTTGACGCCATGCCAACTCAAGGCAGGAATGGTGGTTTGTGATAATGGAACCAACCTCCTCTCTGCCCTTCGACAGGAACAAATGACCCATGTGCCCTGTTTGGCTCACGTCCTTAACATGGTGGTGCAGCGGGTCTTGGGCAGGTACCCGGGCTTACAGGATGTCCTGAGGCAGGCCAGGAAAGTCTGTGTGCATTTCCGACGGTCATATAATGCCAGTGCTCGGCTGGCAGACCTCCAAAAGGAGTTTAACCTGCCCAAGAACCGCCTAATCTGTGACATGCCCACCAGGTGGAACTCAACGTTGGCCATGCTGCAGCGGCTGCACACGCAGCAGAGGGTCATCAATGAGTACCTGTGTGACTATGGCACCAGGACAGGGTCAAGGGAGCTTGTTTTTTTTCCCCAGGTTAGTAGGCCCTGATCAGGGATGCATGCACTGTCCTGTCACCATTTGAGGAGGCCACGAGGATGGTGAGCAGTGACAGTGCATGCATCAGTGACACTGTCCCCCTTGTCCACCTGTTGGAGCACACAATGCGTGGAATAATGGACAGGGCCCTTGAGGCAGAACAGAGGCAGGAAGAAGAGGACTTCCTTAGCTCTCAAGGCCCCCTTTATCCAGACAGTGTTCCTGCGTGCCCGCCGATCTCACAGGAAGAGGACGAGGACGAGGAGGATTGTGTCAGTATGGAGGTGGAGTCTGGCACTCAGCATCAGCAGCAGTCTTTAAGGGATCAGTCCCAAGAAACACATGGACTTGTACGTGGCTGGGAGGAGGTGGCTGCGGACCATGTCATCCTTAGTGACCCAGAGGACTCCGGACCGAATGCCTCAGCAAACCTACACTGCATGGCCTCCCTGATCCTGCAAAGCCTGCGTAAGGATCCTCGTAATTGTGGTATCAAGGAGAAGGACCAATACTGGCTGGCAACCCTCCTTGATCCACGTTACAAGGGTAAGGTTGCGTACCTTATCTTGCCATCACAGAGGGAGCAGAGGATGAAACATCTTCGGGAGGCCTTGCAGAAAGGTCTGTGCAACGCGTTCCCAGAGACTGGGAGGTTACAAACTCCTGTTTCTGGACAACGTGTTGCTGAGGCTTCGGTCAGTCAAAGAAGGAGCGGTGGAGAAGGTGGCCGTCTGACTGATGCATTCAGACAATTTTTTAGTCCGCAGCCCCAAGGTATGATCGGTTCCAGCAACCATCGCCAGCGTCTGTTTTACATGGTGCAGGAATACCTAGGGGCAAGATCTGACTTGGACACCTTTCCCACCAAAAATCCTCTGGGTTACTAGGTCTTGAGGATGGATCACTGGCCAGAGCTTGCACAGTATGCAATTGAGCTACTGGCCTGTCCTGCATCCAGCGTTCTTTTGGAATGCACATTCAGTGCTGCTGGAGGCTTTGTAACCGATCACAGGGTGCGTCTGTCCACCGACTCAGTCGATCGACTGACCTTCATAAAAATGAATCAGTCTTGGATCACCACCAGCTACCAAGAACCTGATGCTGATGTAACCGAATAATTTTTTTTGAAATCTCAGATCCCTTCAAAGACTGCCTATGCTGATGCTGAGTGACTATCCTGAGTAATTATCCTCTTCCTCCTTAATGATCACACTGATAGCTTGTAAGAACATTTTTGGTTCTGGGCACCGCCACCAGTGCCTAAGGCCCAATTTTTCAGCCCCTGTTTAACAGGGGCGTGTAATTACAATTTTTGATTCAATAATTTGCAGCAGGGCTCGTTCCTGCTTTCCAACTAGAGTATCTATGAGGGGTTGCAGTGTTGTGGCACCAGCACCAGTGCCTAAGGCCCAATTTTTCAGCCCCTGTTTAACGGGGGCGTGTAATTACAATTTTTGATGCAATACTTTGCAGCAGGGCTCGTTCCTGCGTTCCAACTAGAGTATCTGTGAAAGGTTGCAGTGTTGTGGCACCAGCACCAGTGCCTAAGGCCCAATTTTTCTGCCCCTGTTTAACAGGGGCATGTAATTACAATTTTTGATGCAATACTTTGCAGCAGGGCTCGTTCCTGCATTCCAACTAGGGTATCTGCGAGGGGTTGCAGTGTTGTGACACCAGCAACAGTGCCTAAGGCCCAATTTTCAGCCCCTGTTTAACAGGGGCGTGTAATTACAATTTTTGAGGCAATACTTTGCAGCAGAGCTTGTTCCTGCGTTCCAGCAAGAGTATCTGTGAGGGGTTGCAGTGTTGTGGCACCAGCACCAGTGCCTAAGGCCCAATTTTTCAGCCCCTGTTCAACAGGGGCATATAATTACAATTCTTGATCTTAAATTTCACAACAGGGCCCGTTTCTGCACCCACCAAGAGCGAGTGAGGACTTACAGTGTTGTGGCACCAGCACCACCACCACCACCAAAGGCCCAATTTTTCTGCCCCTGTTCAACAGGGGCATGTAATTACAATTCTTGATCTAATATTTCACAGCAGGGCCCTGTGAGGGCTTACAGTGTTGTGGCCACAACAACACCTAAGGCCCAAATTTCTGCTGAGTATATAGGGCAGGCCCCTACTTTCAAACATCCAACTTACAAATGACTCCTACTTGCAAACGGAGACAACAGGAAGTGAGATGAAATCTACCCCTAGGAAGGGAAATTCTCTCCTGTAAAAGTTAATATGGGAAAAATATTTCTCCTTTCCACTGATGCTTTATCACCTTCCTTGTTTCACAAAAAAACCCCACATTTTCAAAAAAAATTTGTCATTGGGACAAAAAGTGAGGTGAAATCTTCTGAAGAGGAGCATAGACAGCAAAACAAATGTCAAAGGGGTGATAACCCTTCCCTATGTTTTCCAAAAAGCTTAAAATATATTTTTTGGCTGGAGCTAAACACGTTAAAAATGTACTAGTTCAAAATTACAAACAGATTCTACTTAACAACAAACCTACAGTCCCTGTCTTGTTTGCACCGCCTGTATACTGCTGTTCAGAGTACGGAGCCTGTATACTGCTGTTTCCTTTTTGAATTTGGGTGCGGGGTTCCCCTTAATATCCATACAAGACCCAAAGGGCCTGGTAATGGACTGGGGGGTACCCATGCCGTTTGTCTCACTGATTTTCATCCATATTGCCAGGACCCGACATTACATTAAAGCCGCAAGCAGTTTTAAATGACTTTTTTTCCTTTAAAAATTACATTTTGTGCAGGGACTGTTCTAAGCATGGGAAACACGCGCCACTTTACAGGCATACTATAGACACCCCCCAGGTACAATATTTAAAGGAATATTTCACTTTTTTTTTACTTTAAGCATCATTAAAATCACTGCTCCTGAAAAAACGACAATTTTTAAAAGTTTTTTTTGCTTGATACATGTCCCCTGGGGCAGGACCCTGGGTCCCCAAACCCTTTTTAGGACAATATTGAGCAAATTAGCCTTTAAAATGAGCACTTTTGATTTCGAACGTTCGAGTCCCATAGACGTCAATGGGGTTCTAACGTTCGTGCAAATTTTCGGTCCTTTCGCAGGTTCTGGTGCGAACCGAACCGGGGGGTGTTCGGCTCATCCCTAGCGATGAGGAGGCGATTCACCATCCCTAGGAATGTTTCTTCTTGCTCTATATGCTATGTGGCAAGCCAATTTCATTTAAGTGTTTTTAACTGTAATAAAGAAATCTATATAAATGCATATTATGCTATTGGCCTGTACCTTTATATTCTAAGCATCCTTCCTCCAGTGGAGCATATCCACTAAAAAAATCCATCGCAAGAGGGGCATATTCATGAATGGAGCACACCAGATCTTTAACATATGAAAAGGCAAAGCAAAACCTGTAATGGGTTGAATCTAAGGTGAGCAGGCATTTCACATAGAGGTGCCTGGTGATGGTTCTCTGACACGCAGCTGTTACTTCACGGATGGATCACACCTTTTTTCTAAATTGTATCTTTTGGTATGAATCTGTATTTTGGACTTTTATACATATCTTTCAACTTGCACCATACAAGTTTTTTTTCAACAAAGGAGCTTGTTGTTTTTTGGACATTTGTGAGGATCGTAGATTGCTATGTTAAGCACTATGTGAGTCTTTTGGGGAAAGATGCAACAAGTTTTTCACACCTGGATTTGGGGATCCTCTGCCATTTCTCCTTGCAGATCCTCTCCAGTTCTGTCAGGTTGGATTGTAAACGTTGGTGGACAGCCATTTTTAGGTCTCTCCAGAGATGCTCAATTGGGTTTAAGTCAGGGCTCTGGCTGGGCCATTCAAGAACAGTCACAGAGTTGTTGTGAAGCCACTCCTTCATTATTTTAGCTGTGTGCTTAGGGTCATTGTCTTGTTAGAAGATAAACCGTTGGCCCAGTCTGAGGTCCTGAGCACTCTGGATTAGATTTTCATCCAGTATATCCCTATAATTGGCCGCATTCATCTTTCCCTTGAATGCAACCAGTCGTCCTGTCCCTGCAGCTGAAAAACACCCCCACAGCATGATGCTGCCACCACCATGCTTCACTGTTGGGACTGTATTAGACAGTTGATGAGCAGTGCCTGGTTTTCTCCACACATACCGCTTAGAATTAAAGCCAAAGAGTTCTATCTTGGTCTCATCAGACCAGATAATCTTATTTCTCACCATCTTGGAGTCCTTCAGGTATTTTTTAGCAAACTCCATGCAGGCTTTCATGTGTCTTGCACTGAGGAGAGGCTTCCGTCGGGCCACTCTGCCATAAAACCCCGACTGATGGAGGGCTATAGTGATGGTTGACTTTCTACAACTTTCTCCCATCTCCCGACTACATCTCTGGAGCTTAGCCACAGTGATTTTTGGGTTCTTCTTTACCTCTCTCACCAAAGCTCTTCTCCCCCGATAGCTCAGTTTGGCCGGACGGCCAAATCTTCCATTTAAGGATTATGGAGGCCACTGTGCTCTTAGTAACCTTAAGTGCAGCAGAAATTTTTTTGTAACCTTTGCCAGATCTGTGCCTTGCCACAATTCTGTCTCTGAGCTCTTCAGGCAGTTCCTTTGACCTCATGATTCTCATTTGCTCTAACATGCACTGTGAGCTGTAAGGTCTTATATAGACAGGTGTGTGGCTTTCCTAATCAAGTCCAATCAGTATAATCAAACACAGCTGGACTCAAATGAAGGTGTAGAATCATCTCAAGGATGATCAGAAGAAATGGACAGCACCCGAGTTAAATATATGAGTGTCACAGCAAAGGGTCTGAATACTTAGGACCATGTGATATTTCAGTTTTTCTTTTTTAATAAATCTGCAAAAATGCCAACAATTCTGTGTTTTTCTGTCAATATGGGGTGCTGTGTGTACATTAAAGCGGGGGTCCACCTATCTATCGTTTTTTTTTTTTTTTAGTTCATTCACAAACTTTTCTTCTCAGCATTACATACTCACATATTGTGTGTAATATGTCCACCTGTCTCAGATTTCTTCGGAAAGAATAACTTATATTATTCACTGCAGGCGGTTTCCATCTTCATTGTGGGCATTTGAAGCCCACAAGCATTTATTTTCTGGATGTGGTGAATGCTGTGCTCCCAGCATTCACCGCTCGTTCCCGCACATGCTCAGTGGCATCCTGGGAAGCCTGAGACTAGCTCCCAGGAGTCTGGGAGAGGCTAGAAATACGCCTACTCCCACGGGAGGAGAACCAGGAAGTGCAAAGAAGAATAGAAAAATAAAAGGTATATACGGCGATTTAAATTTTTTTAAACGGCATGTCAGCATCTAGGCAAGGAAGAGAATACATACAGATATTGTTCAAAATTTGGGTGGAACCCCGCTTTAATGAGGGAAAAAAATGAACTTAAATGATTTTAGCAAATGACTGCAATATAACAAAGAGTGAAAAATTTAAGGGGGTCTGAATACTTTCCGCCTCCACTGTATATATTTTTTTCTTTTTTATAAGCCCATAGAGCCTATGTGACAGGCAAGGGCCTATGTCTTGTTTTGGAACAGTGCACAATTTTTATTTTATATATATGTTGTCCTAGTGGTGAGAGTGTATCATATCAGTGGTTGCAGCAGTTCAGTGTTTTTTCCTTTGCATAGATTGTTTCACATTGATATTTGACATAGCAGCACATTGGTACCTTCATATTATATTCTTTCTATTGTATTCTATTATTTTCTATTTTATTCATTTCTATTCTATTCAAATTCAAATTTATTATATTCAAATTTCGGAAGACAGTTATAGTCTTTCTATCTTATTCTCTTCTATTCTTTTCTAATCAAATTCACATTTATTCTGTTAGAAATTTCAATTTTAAAAGACTGTTATATTCTATTCTAATCTATTCTATTCAATATTCAAATTTTGGAAGACAGTTATATTCTTTCTATTCTATGCTATTGTTTTTCCTATTCTATTCTTTTCTGTTCCATTCTCTCCTTTTCTATTCTAATCAAATCTATTCTATTCAAACTCAATTCTATTTGAAACTCTAATTTCGGAAGACTGTTTTATTCCATTCTATTTTACTCTTCTATTTTCTTGTCTATTCTTTTCTATTTTATTCAAATGAATTCTATTCTGATTCAAATGTGTTCTATTTAAATTCCAGAAGACAGTTATATTCTTTCTATTTTTTTTCTATTCTTTTCTAGTCTATTCTATTCTATTATTCTATATTCTAAACTATTATATTCCATTATTTTCTATGTTTTTTTATTATATTCTTTTATTTTCTATTCAACTCTGTTCTGTTTTACTCTATTCTGTTCTATTCTATTATTTTAGAAATCTGAATTTTAGAATGTGACTGCATTCTATTTTATTATATTCTATTCTAATAATATTTGTTCTACGCTATTCTATTTCCTTATTTTCTATTCTATTTTATTCTGTTCTACTTTATTCTTTTCTATTATATTATTTTATTTTCTATTCTGTTCTATTCTATGCTATTCTATTTTATTCTATTTGTGTTTTCTAACTCGCTTTTGTTTTTTTTAATCCTATTAGAATTTGATTTGATTCAAGTTTCAGACAAAATTTCATTTTTCGGATTTGTTTGAATTCATTAGTATTGTAATTCCGATTCATCCGAATAACAAAACAATTATCCAAATTTTGATTCGGAATGAAGCGAACTGCACGTCTATGCAGCATGTCTGTGCTATATATCTGGCTGTTGTCCCTCATATTAATAATTTTTTTCCCATCACATCCCATATGTTCACTGAGACAGGAATTAAGCAAAATCTCTTTGGGAGGGTATGAATCATAATAAATATTTTTTTTTCAGTATGAAGCGGGGAATTGTGATAACCTCTGTCAAATTTTTATTGCTCTCTGTGCAATGGGGATATCTCCTTTCATTCTGGTTGGTCACCAGAGTTAAGTGAAATATCTCTAGCATGGGCAATTGTGAATATAAAAAAAAAGCATATAGGTTCTAGGCTTTACCCGGTCTACTCAAAACTTTAACATAGTTTAACATGAAAAAAATCTATGAGGCTAGATCTACTGTAAGCAGGTACATTATAAGAAAGGCAACTCCAGAACATACAAAGCCTTTCATAGCCTATTCTTGACAGTACAGCAGTACAAATGCTCAAAGTGAAGACTGTGTAGACATTTAACCAGTTCAAGCATCAGGTGCCTAAAAAGATCTGTAGGTTGGAGGCAGTATGATGATGATGACCTTGCACATGCTCATATGTTATCCTGTCAACATGGTAATTTGTTATTTAAAAGCATCTTTAAAATAACAAAGCTGAATTATGAATGGGTACATTAATAATGGTCATTTTTTATCCCAATATGCTATGTGGAAATTGTCAGGAGTTCAGAAAAAAGAATGCCTGGTAGCCAATAAAAATAGCTTTGCAGTGGATATGAACAAAGGGCTCAGCAAAAAGACTCCACAGATATGAAATACTGTGAACGTTATAACTGAGCTGTAGAAACAATGGAGTCAAAAGGTGTGTTTTTTTTGTGTTATCACTGGACTTCAGTTATTGGACTGTCCATCTATTTCAATAACATCTCCATTCTACTCATAACATTTCATGGAAATTTACTGATGCCATCAGTTTTTATTTGATTCACAGATAAAAAGAGAAAAATGATTGCTACAAAGAAATTAATCAATGTTTCCAACTCCCACCCTGCTGCTGCACTGCCCCACTCATAATAATTTTTCACATCTTTCACTGTTGCAATCTGAAACTGAAGCTAATAGTGTCAATATAAAGACCTAATAATGGTGACTGATGTCTGGTGGACCTTAGCGAACAGCTGAAGACTCAAATTATTTTGTCACTGTCACAAAAACAGTAATACACAGGAGCAGGAGACTTTCGGGCATAATAATACTATACATGGAGCTACCAGAAACAAAATATTTTAAAGAATATTTTCTGTCTACACTTTTATTTATTTTTCTCTATCCTTTCAGAGTGTTTTCTTTTTGCTTCTTTCCCAAGAGGTGCAACAGGAGGTTTAAAAGAAATATTTCCAAAAGCAGGGGAATTCCCCTCTTAGACATTTGTCACCAGAATTGGTTTCTCCATTGGAGGATTCACCTTACCTCTTTTATGAGGAAAACTGTAAATTTATGGATTTCCTATCAAGGCTAACAGGACATATAGGGGGTGAGTCTCCCCAATGAGATCCCAAATAACAATTAAAACCTCACACATTTTCTCTGAGTAAAGTTGAAAAGAGCAGAATATGTAAATAGATGATGCCACTTGAATATCTGAGTTACTTGAGAAATAAATAGATATTTTGTATTGTATTTCTAGAGCTAGCCAACTGAATCTCTACTTGTCATTAAGTAATTGGAGGCTTTTTGCATTACATATTTTAGTAAGCAAAGTGTTGACATTTTAACACACCAAAACAAAACTGACATAACTTCCTCTAAATCTAGAAATACAATGTTTGATTTTACTTTCTTTGAGCTGAGGCATGAGCCAAAAGACTTACAGATAATAATTGGTTTATTTTATGGTAATATGGAAAAACTCCTATAAAGAAATAATAGATTGTACTAATGTAGTGGCAATAGTTGTCGGTTCTGAAAGGCCATCAGAGAACAAATACAGGCCCTGCTAACTTGCTGGAATTGTTAGTTCCAATATTTACAGGATTACATATTAGAATTGGATATAATAGCATGAAGCCTTTTATTGTACTGGCAAAAAGTCATAACTGAAACTGCATGGCTGCTAATGGTCATTCTCTCTACAAATGCACAATGCTAAATATTCATAATGTGTAACAGCCTTTAATTCTGCTGTTGAAAGGTCCACTGCTGTAAGAAGTGATGAGGTTGTCCAGGGGGACATCTGTAACTAGTGGAACTAATGTACCTAAATGAAAAATTCATATGAACAATTAAAAGAAGAGAATTTAATACTTCAAACTAAGCTCGAAGATTACGAAAATAGAGCCAGACGTTCAAACATGCGCATAAGGGGAATACCTGAAACTGTGACAGACCTGCAATCTACTATTACTGCTCTATTACAAGAACTAAAGCCAGATATCCCTATTGAACGTTTAGAACTGGACAGAGTACACAGAGCCCTCACAGCCAAAAAGAAAGATGGACCCCCACGTGATATAATCACAAAATTTCATTATTACAGAACGAAAGAACAAATACTAATTGCTGCAAGAGAAAAAAAGGAACTTAATTTTCAAGGACACAATTATCAAATTTTTGCTGACCTATCCCAACTTACTATTACTAAAAGATGATCCATGAAACCCCAACTAATGGAACTGCAACGCCACAACATTATGTATCAATGGGGCTTCCCCTTTTCAGTCAGATTTAACTACCAAGGTACAATTTACAGAAGCAGATCAGCAGATGAACTACAACAAACCCTTTTAAAATTAAATCTGACAGAACCCACAAGCAGCAACTCTCCCACACGCAGAAGAATGGCATCATCTTCACCTTCAGGCAGCACTCAGAAAATTTCAGAACAAAATGGGAATCATCATTCTCACAAAAGAGGCCGTTATGCTACATCATCCATAGACCAAGAAGATTCAATGGACTGACATCCTAATTCCTGATATCTCTTCAATTATTATACTAAGAGATGGTTCTCTATAAAAAACCTGTATTTATAACTGAATGTAACTGCATTCTGATAGTCACACACTGTGTGGGATCATGTTACATTCCAGTTATATTTCTTATTACTTCTGATTCATATAGCCTTAGAATATATAAGTGAAATAAGGAAATTCTTGTTCAGTTATATATTATCAGGTAATAACAATAGATTTATTACTTTTTAGGACAAATATGTTCAATAATCCAGAAGTAATGGAAGCTTTTTCTTTCTTTTCTTAAAACAAATATATTATTACCTAACTAGTTCCTAGAATTATGTTTTTGTTTATTCTAATCTGAAGCAATACAACCTCAATTTTATGAGTTAACATATCTAAACAGTTACATATGAATAAAATATGTAATTGTTTACTCTAAAAGGGTTAAAATCCCAAAATAATTCAAACTATCTTCATCAATACCAAAGTTATTAACAGTACCTTTCTAACTGAATTATTTAGCCTAGGGCAAGACTAACCATATACAACCACCCTGGAATAAATAATTTCAACAAAAACTATATTCTGCACTCCAATTAATGAAACATCATTTTGATGTCTTTTGACATAGCACTTCTCTCCTGTAAGCGGAAGATCCGTGTACCCCCATTAGCCCTCCTCATTCTCCCAACCATATTATGTGGGAGTGTGACGAAGGCACTTATTCCCCTGAGAGAGATATTTATTCTCTTTCACGGGTAAATTGTGATTACTTGCAAAAAATAATTTATACAATGTATCATCTAATCTCATATGTTTTTTGTTTACTCTTTACTCCAGAATTCACTGGTTTCTTTTCTATCTTTTCATCTCTTCAGTCCACACAGGTTGATCTGCGCAGTCAGCTCTGCATAACAAAAAGTAAGTCAAAACTATTTGATCTGTTGCCATGGCACCACTGAATATACTTTCCCTGAATGTTCAGGGAATAAATGTCCCTCAAAAAAGGACCAAAGCCTTCCGTACTTTCCATAACAAGAAGGCTCACATAGTATGCCTCCAAGAAACACACTTCAACAAAGATTCTACTCCAAAATATATTTCTCCTTTTTATCAACAAATTTACACGGCTTCTGCCTGTACCAAGCAAAGGGGAACTCTAATTGCATTTCACCAATCCACACCATTCACCTTATCGTCAGAAATGAAAGACCCAGAAGGTAGATATCTGATACTCATGGGTTATATAATGGATACAGCAATCACTGTGATTTCCTACTATGCTCCTAACAAACAACCTACACCATTCTTCTCACATATATTACAAGTGATTAATACACACAAAATAGGAACAGTGATAATGTGTGGGGATTTGAACCAGGTCCTCCTCCCATTTCTAGATAAATCACCTTTTACACCATCCAAAATAACCTCTAGATTACCTTTTTCTCAACTTCTTTCCAAATACAATCTGGTAGATTCGTGGAGAGAAAGTAACCCAATAAAAAAGAAATTCACTTATTTCTCGCACCCTCATCAAACCTTCACCAGAATAGATCATATTTTTCTAACAATAGGAATGATACCAGAAATTATTGCATCAGATATAATTCCGATTCCGTGGTCTGACCATAATGCAGTATACACTACTATAGCCTCAGCCATACCAAAAGCGCATGACCCAACGTGGTACTTACCGGACATAATGCTCAAACACCCACTACATCAGATGGCCATTGAACAAGCTTTAAAGGAATACATATCAATTAATAATACAACAGACATCTCCCCAATAACACTGTGGGAAGCTCATAAGCCTGTCTTGCGTGGTACAATACAAAGACAAATGGCACTATTTAAACGGGAACGCAAAAATCTAGCAAAAAAAATAGAACTCAATTTTAATGCAGCCTACATATCATTTTAAGATAATCCATCTCAGAGTACAAAATCTCATCTGGAAAAATCTAGATTGGAATACGATCTATATGTTTATGTTTACCTATATGTATACCTTTATGTTTTCTATCTCTCGATATTAAGAGGGCATTTGACACAGTATCCTGGCAATATATGCAATATTCATTACAAAAATGGGATTTTGGACCCCACTTTTTAACATGGATCAAAGCATTATATAATAAACCCAAAGCCTATATAAAACATGCTGGATACAAATCTGAAGCCTTTAATATCGAAAGAGGTACCCGACAGGGTTGCCCATTATCTCCCTTTTTATTTGCCCTTATACTCGAACCTATGGCCCAATACATCAGAACAAACCAAACTATAACTGGCATTGAAGTAGGAGGTATTACACACAAATTATGTATATTTGCAGATGATATATTACTTTTTCTATCATCACCACAGGTCTCTGGTCCTAACTTAATACCAGCTCTTGATGGATTTGCAGCCCTATCCGGCCTTATGATTAATCCTAAGAAATGCCTAGTGCTAAATATTTCACTCACAAACATGGAATTGATCCCGGCTAGGGCTGCACTCCCATTCACATGGGCAGAAAAATCAATCCCATATCTTGGAATTCATTTAACAGCATCTCATTCTGACTTATTCTCAACCAATTATCCTCCTGTATTAAGACAGATCGCAAATCTAATAAAACAATGGTCGCAACTTCCTTTATCCTGGATAGGGAAGATTAATGCAATCAAAATGACTATTCTACCCAAATTGCTTTATCTATTCAGAGTCCTCCCTATTCCATTTCCTTCCTATTTTTTGAGAATAGTACAAAAAAGAGCAACTTTGTTTATATGGGGCTCTTCTAAACCACGTATACCTATACACACACTGCATCTTCCCAAAAATAAAGGAGGCCTGGGATACCCTAATTTTACTAACTACTACAGAGCAGCACATTTGGCCAGTCTGTCCAAATACCATGCAAAACAGGAAATCCCATTATGGGTATTTATAGAGGCTTTAGAAAATGACCCTCTATTAATATCAAATTTATTATGGCTTGATCCTAAAGACCGCTTTAAAATTCATAATCCCATAACTAAACACTTCTTATCTCTCTGGGATAAACTAAAAACCAAATATCAGTTACAATCTCCACACAATCCTCTCCTTTCTTTTATCAGAAATCCGGCCTTTTATCCGGCATGGATCTATCCAAATTCTTTTAAAGCTTGGACAAAATCAGGCATTCAGACACTAAATGACTTCATAGCATCTAAATCATTCCTTTCATTCCCATCGCTTAGAGAAAAATATGATCTACCAAACTCTGAGATATTTAGATATCTCCAAATCAAAAATTTCTATACACCATTCCTAAAGGGGATACACCATTATCCCAATTATCCATTTTTGAATCAATCTGTACAAAAGATCCATTTGCTAAAGGTACAATTTCATCACTTTATAATCAATTATATGGAGTAGCAAATCTTAATAGACCCTCTTACGTTCAGAGGTGGGAGGAGGACCTGGGACGAACTTTAGAAGACACGGACTGGTCTAACATATGGCTCACATCTAAGTCATCTTCACCCAACATCTTAGCACTGGAGACAAATTATAAAGTCCTAACTCGCTGGTACCTTGTACCCGCTAGAGTGGCAAAATATTCACCTAATACCTCAGCTCTTTGTTTTCGAGGATGCCCAGAAATAGGCACATATTTACACATATGGTGGACGTGCCCAGTAATTCAAACCTTCTGGAAGGAAGTCTTCGTGATTGCATCTAAAATATTTAAAAAAATAATACAACCAGATCCATATTTAACTTTACTTAATCTAAAACCGGAATGCTTAACACTCTCTCAATTCAAACTTATGATCCAACTAATAACGGCTGCAAAACAAACAGTGGCCAAGGCATGGAAATCTCCTACATTGGTACTAGCAGAAACAATTCACAGAATGAATAATACAATGTCCCATGCTAAGATGGTAGCCATTGATCAAAATCAAATTCCAAAATTTGAAAAACTTTGGCATCCTTGGATAAAACAACAGTTCCTGTCAAACTTCAATGACTCTGTCCTGTTGCCATGGTAACAGATTAAATGACTTACAGAGACACCCATTCTAAGGCTTCAAAGAGAACTAAAAAGAATAATAAACTGACGAGCGGGACAACCTTGTGGACCATACCTCTACCTTTCAACCCTTTTTCTTCTTTCTCTTTCCTTTTCTCCACCTTACGATTAAAGCTCATTATCAGAATTTATTTGACCTATATACACTCTACTTGTAAACAATATGTATAGTAGGTATAAATCATTTAAATACCTACAAAAGTAACTAAGGAAATGATATATATCTTTAATTTAGGTTTACGTGAACCCAATGTTTAATATTTGAAATTTCATGATATTTACCTATATAAACCCTACTGTAAAACAATGAGCTTACTTTATAGATCCTTGTAAACTTACTTTATGTATCTTTATAACATTGTATACACAATAAACTTCTTTTGACAAGGAAAAATGTGTGTACTAAAAATTCAGGTGTTGAGAATACAGATTTTAAAGGTGTTACTCTTAAAACAGTTAAAATTTTCTTTTTTATGTGGGTTTTGTCTCCAAAAGTATGACTATGGGGTTTATTTACAAAAGGCAAATCCACTTTGCACTACAAGTGCAAACTACATGTGCAAAGTGCACTTGAAATTGCACTGAAAGTGCACTTAGAAGTGCAGTCGCTGTAAATCTGAGGGGTAGATCTGAAATGAGGGGAAGCTTTGCTGATTTTATTATCTAATCATGTGCAAGCTAAAATGCTGTTTTTTATTTTCCTTGCATGTCCCCCTCAGATCTACAGCGACTGCACTTCCAAGTGCACTTTCAGTGCAATTTCAAGTGTAGTTTGCACTTGTGGTGCAAAGTGGATTTGCCTTTAGGAAATAACCCCCTAGTTCACTCATACTGAAACAAAGATGCATTTTATTTCTTTTTATCTGTGAACATATTGTTTACTGTCACTGTTAAAATCTAGGTTTAGGGCGTGGCCAGCCGCGGAGCAAGATGGCTGTTTAACCATCTAGCTCTGCTCAGCCCAGGGACAAACAGTCGCTCCCAGCACTTACTAGCAGCAGCTCCCCCCTTCCTGATACACCAAATCCTCAGTGACTGTCCAAGAAGAAATGCCTCAACCTTCACAAGCTGTGCCACCTCACCGACTATTTCACACAGCCAGCCATGCAATCATCCAAAGATGGGGCCCCGCGGTGCCTCGTGACTCCTCACAGGACAAAGGCGTCATGCAGGGACCTGCAGACAACTCAGAGCCAATGGAAAGTCTCACATCAGAGCCTGCCTCTCCCCAGTAATCACCATCAGATAGAGGTAAGCAGGCTGCACTATCACAGCACTTTCCCCTGCTAAGGAACCTCTGCTTAAGAAGCAGCACTGGGATGTCCAGACATGCACAGACCCTGAGGAAAATCACTCAGACACCCTAGCAGCCCTTCCTGCCAGTGACCAGCCAGCACCTGAGCACACACTAGAGCTTATGCTGCTCTCTGCAAAGAGACTTTCCCAATGAACTGCACTCCTCTATCTCTACCTTACACAATAGAATTGATCAGGTAGAGGAATGCATGACCGACCTGGAAAAAGTGGTGACAGAACATACCTCAGTTTATAACGAAATGGCGGATGCCTATGACCATCACACTGAAGAAATCAGCGTCCTCCAAGCAAAGCGGCTGATTTAGAGGATCGCTCCAGGGGGAATAACATCAAATTTAGGGGCATACCAGAAACTGTTAAACCTCCAGAACGAATTACTTACCTACATTAGCTATTCCTCCTGCTCCTCCCCTCAGCTAAATCAGGCCGACTTGACCATTGACCGTGCACACAGAATCGCCAAACCCAACCATCTGTCTGAATCCATCCCACAAGATATACTGGCGCGCATTCACTTTTTTCCAATTAAGGAACGTATAATGGTGGCAGCCTGTTTCATCACCTCATTACCTGAGCCCTACTCCTCATTCTCCTTGTATATGGATATCTCTGCTGCTACAGCTCAAAAGCACAGATAATTTGCACAAGTCACCGCAGTCCTTCAAAACCATAATCTCCAATACAAATGGGGCTTTCTAAATTGATAGTGACTTTCCAGAATCAACCAATCACTTTCTTCATGCCTAAGGAAGGCATTAAACGGCTGCTAATTTGGGGTCTTATCAACCCTCCCCTACTTGGCTCACTGACGCAGCGACCACCTGCACGTCCGCTCAATCAATGGCACACTACATCTGCTTCAGACCATCTGCAACTCCTGCTACTTCACATACCTGTCAATTGCAGGATGCTTTATATTAAATCCAACATTTTTTCTGACTCAACAAAGTGTCCTGGGCAATTATGAAACTAATTGTGCCTCATACTCTATCCCTCCGAGGCAAAAAAGGTGCTAAGAACCCTCTCATCATAAACCACAGTGTGCATAATCTGTTCTACACTATACAGTTTAATACAAGTTTATGTAAAGTTAATTGTGGATTGATATTATCCTGTTTTTTTTTTCCTGTCTCTCACCTTTTTTCCTTTTTTTTTGTCCATCCAAGTGTGCAAATTCAGAAGGTGTAATTACTACGCTTCTCACTCCCCCCAGTTGCATCTGTCCAACATGTCTGTTACCATTACTTCCATCAATGTTAAAGGCCTAAATTCCCCATTCAAATGGAATCTACTATAAAAGGAGGCCCTAAGTCACAATTCTGACTTGTTATGCGTACAGGAGACACATTTTTCATCACACAAACCCCCTACCTGCTCCCATAAACAGTTTCCACACTGTTTCTTTTCTAACTCCATTAAAAAGAAAGCAGGAGTCATGATAGCTGTACGCTCCTTGGTCTCCTTCCAACTCCTTGATTCTGAACTTTACTCTGATGGCAGATACGTAATTTTAAACGCCTCTATCAACAATCGCAATATGACCATTGCCAATATTTACACCCCAAACACTAATCAAAAGCATCTCTACAAGGATGTTATGGGGAAACTGGAACCTTTTAGACAAGGTCTCTGTGGTGATTTCAACCAGGTAGTCGACCTCACCCTGGACTCCTCAAATCCTACCCGCAAACGCTCTACTGCTCTCTCCTCCCTCATGCACTCGGAGGACTTGTGCAATCCTTGGAGGTGCCTCCATAACACTGAAAGAGATTACACCTTCTACTCGCACATGCAAAAGACATACTCTCGAATAGATCTGTTTTTGACTGATAAGCATACTCTACAATCAGTTCAGGAAACTAAAATTGGCCTTGTAACGTGGTCTGACCATGCTCCGATCTCAATGAAATTGTATCCAACCCATCACATTAAAAAAGGAACGATCTGGAGACTTAACACCTCTGTTATCTCCCGCCCCCACTATCAAAAACAGATTGCATCCGAGATTGAGAATTATTTTAATATCAATATGGGATCTGTGAGCAATCCCACTGTATTATGGAATGCACACAATGCTTGTATCAGAGGACTACTCATCAAAATAGGGGCCCATGAGAAAAAACAACACAATGCCACCACTGATCATTTACTTAGACCAAATACGTACTCTTGAAGAGGCTAACAAGTCCCAACGCACTCCTCTCCTTATCTCTGACCTTCGTACTGCTAGACAATCCCTTAGTGACCACCTCAATTCTAATTTTGATCTCCACCTTAAACAACTACGTCTACAATTTTATTCCCAGAACACTAAACCCGGAGCCTACTTGGCTAAGCAACTTAAAACGTAGATTGGCTCATGCCAAAATCCCCTATTTCACTGATCATTCTTTTACCTGACACATCAACCCTAAAGATATTGCTGACCAATTTGGCTCTTTCCATGGCAAGCTATACAACCTCACATCTTCCACCACCGCATCAACTCCTGCATTTGCTGATATTGAGAGCTTCACTTACAGTTACCCTCACTTTCGAAGGATCATATACATTCTCTTTCATCCCCTTTCATGCCATCAGAAGTAGAAAAAGCTATTTCTTCACTACCACTCCACAAGGCCCCAGGGCCTGATGGTTTTAGTAGTGAGTACTACAAACTATTCTCCGAAATACTTACCCCCCACTTAAATGATTAATTCAACCATATTGCCTCTATGGACTCCATACCTGCAGAATCCTTTAAGCCACAATCACCACCATTCCAAAACCAGGCAAGCCACATGACAATCCTGCCAGCTACAGACCCATTTCCTTACTGAGCACTGACACCAAGCTATTAGCTAAACTTCTAGCTGTGCGACTCTCCAACATCATCCCCTCCTTAGTACATAATGATCAGGTGGGTTTTGTGGCTGGCAGACACGCATCGGATGGCACTAGGAGATTTATTGATCTATTGCAATGGGCAGAGCACCATTCTTAAAGCCATTTTGCAAACATTTGGCTTCTCTGGAACGATCCTGAAAGCCATACTTTCTGACCCCTTCCACATCACCAATGGGACACGCCAGGAATGTCCACTTTCCCCCTTAATATTTGCCCTAATTATGGAACCCCTGACCCAATCCATCCTCACTAATCCCCTTATCTCAGGTATTGAAATTGGTGATCACTTGCAGATCAGGACGTCTCTGGAGCTATGCAACTGTTTGTTTGTTTGTTTGTTTGTTTGTTTGTTTAAAAGTTTGGTGAGAGACGATTCGTGCTTTTTCAGACTCGTGGTTTTCAGAGAGTTTTCTGCTGTTCAGTTTGTGCTTGTGGGTTTGTATCTGCTCTTCAGTGCGTGCAAGCAAGCTACGCGTGACTTTGATTAGTCATTGTGTTCTTGTTCATTCGTTACTATTTTTCAGGTCGCTCTTCACAGGCCTTGCTGTGCTTCAGTGCATTCTGTTACTTCGTTCTGAGCAGCCGACCGTTTTCTAGCCATGTTGCGTATACGTACTCCTCGTAGAGTTCGTGCTGTGCTTGGTGTTGGGGTCCTGACCTAGACACAAGTCCAGTCCATGAACAGGGTGGGGAGGAGTTCATGGACCAAGATTTGTTTGCTTTAGCGTGACCAGTTCTGTCACATGCCTTTGCTCCGTGAGATCCGTGAGAATAATCCTGATGATTTCAGTAACTTTCTCCGAAAGACAGACCCCGTATTTCACCGTTTGTTGGCTTTGCTGACCCCTTATATTAGCAGGCAGGATACCTGCATGAGGCAAGCCATCACTCTGAAGCAGAGGCTCGTCGCCACCCTGTGGTACTTGGCGACGGGGAGAAGCCTGCAGGACCTCAAGTTCTCGACAGGCATCTCCCCCCAGGCTCTGGGGATCATTATCCCAGAGACCTGTTCTGCCATCATCTAGGTCCTGCAGAAGGAGTATATTAAGGTAAGATTTTTATCCTTTAATATCACATTTTATTGTATTTAATGTTTGATAATATATTGTATTTCTTTCCTCATTCCCTAATCACCATGATTGTAATATGCTGTGAATTTCCCCTTTGTCCTCATGTATGCTGGATTTTTATGTAATTTTTTTTGTCCTTCATACATATTTGCCTTCACTTACCTCCCCAGCATGGTCTCCTGTCCCTATATTCACCTCATGTAGTCACTTAAAAATCTATGTAGTCAGCTCCATAGTAGTGCTTTACCCCAAACACCCCCTAAAATGTTTAGAAATGTGATTTGTGCTTTAAATTCAGGCAGAGTGCCAGAGGCTTTTTTTGGGGTCCACAAATCATTTGGAACCCTCCCTCCCCCCAACTGCTAAGTCAGCTGATCCCAATTCTCTATCTATCCTCAATCATCTATCTGCTGACTTTGCCAAACCCATACACACTATACCCATCTCTTTTGTGGTCAGATGTATGGATGAATTCCCCAAAGCATGTAGTGCAAGGGCCTGTCTGAATACTTTCAAATGGTAATGTTTAAAGTTTTTTTATCCTATTATTATCTTGATAGGTAATAGCAGAATGTCCAAATGTGCTCAAATGTGTACAGTGTGTATTTATATCTTTGTATTATGACACTTCTTACCTGTCCAGTGGGCTGTCAATAGTGTAACTAAGGAGGGGCTGTTCAAAGTAATACCCATTATTTAGGCATTCATATCTCAATGAAGTGGGGTTACCTGTCCAAGAGCTCCCCCCCTATAATGTTAGAAAGGGCCCAGGAGAGGGGGGAGGGGGAATATGATAGGTGTACCTTATACTTTGGTGTTTAAAAATTCCCATTAATACATTTTATCTTGATGTTGGCCAAGAATGTTGGTGTCTAATCAGCTTTCCCTGTTTATGTGCAAAATGACTATTTTTTTTTTGGATTTCCTCAACAGTTTCCTTCCACGCCACAGGAATGGCAGACTGTGGCCTCCCACTTTGCCCAGCAGTGGGACTTTCCTAACTGCGGAGGGGCAATTGATGGGAAACACGTCCACATCTTCCCACCACCCAACTCGGGGTCGTACTTTTATAATTATAAGGGGTTCAATAGTATTGTGATGTTGGCGGTGGTGTTGGCTAATTACGAGTTCCTGTATGTGGACGTGGGGAAGAATGGCCAGATGTCCGATGGTGGAGTCATCACCCAGACGGAGTTTTACAGGCATCTCCAGAATGGCAGCTTGTACTTGCCACCTTCATAAGACAATGTGGAAGGACTCCCATTCGTCTTCATTGTGGATGAAGCTTTTGCGCTGGGGGACCATCTTATGCGGACCCTCACCCCGGACCAGAGGGTTTTTAATTACCGGCTGGCCAGAGCCAGAAGAGTGGTGGAAAACACGTTTGGAATCATGGCCAGCTGGTTCCGCCTGTTTCTTACACCCATACATATGGCGGAGTACAAACTGAATCACATTATCCTGGCGTGCTGTGTTCTACACAACTTTTTACGGAAACATTCTGCAAACTATGCTGGCTCAGTTGGGCCCGAGGCCGGAATTCAACATGAATCAACCCTAAGAAAATGACGACAGACCACATGAAGTTTGGGCCGATACAATATTTATTTCATGGAACGTTCTGTCAAAAAGTATAGAGAAAGTGTAATCCCACACTTATTAAATGCAGTGAAAAAATTAATCCCGAAGTACTGGAGACAGGACCGGATTCCATCAGTCATAGAGTGGAGAAATGAGGTTAATATAATAAAGGAAGCAGAGAGATGGGTTCATGTGGCTAAAAACCAAAGAAAGAAATTTGAAACGACATGGGCAAACTGGGAGCAATGCGCCATGGAGATATTAGAAGAGGGAAATATAGATGGGTAAGGGAGGAAGAAATGGTATAGTCATTTAAAACAGAGATATAAGAAGAGTGGCCCTGAAAAGTAGATGTAAATAGTGAAATAACTTCTCTAATGCCAACCAAAGAGGGAAGGGGGTAAGATAATGTATGGTTATATGTATATGGGGTTTTTGGATTTTGGATTTTTTTTACTACTTCCCCCCCCCCTGCCCCAGTCTTGACAGAATTTATTTTTTTATTTTTTTTTGCGAGGGGGGAGGAAAGGGAAGCAAAAGGGAATTACACATATATAAATAAATAAATTTATAGACACTGGAAGATTAAATGGGAGGGGGATTTATTTTATAAAGGGGGAAGGGAGGAGAGGGGGGGAAAGGAAACACAGATACACGATTTATAATAATTATGAACTATAGGGATATTATTCCCTTCCTTAAGCACAAATGTATTTTGAGGGGGGGGGGGATGCTTTTTTTTTTTTTTTTCTCACCAATCACATTATTATAAATTGAATGAATAGTCATTATTATGACTATTGACACGAATTAGAATAAAGGGGAATTTATCTCATAATGAATTGAAGTGATTAAAGACACAAATTAGAATAAGGTGGGAATTTATTTATGATTTTACATTTAAACACTTTATAATTATATGCACGATTGTACACGGAGGGGGATGGATAAGGGTTTTTTTTTTTTTTTTCTCTCAAATACATAATAATGAATGGAAGGGATAATGACATGAATCAAACAAGGGGGAATTTATTTATAACTTCATCTTTATACATTTTATAATTATAAGCACGATTGTACACGAAGGGGGGTGTTGGGGGAGGGAAAATTTTTTTTTCTTCTCTGCCATTATATATGTAATGTTGACTGCTGGGACGGGGGGAAACTGTGGTAGGATGGGAGAGGTAGGATGTAATGTGTAGTATGTTTTTTTTCTGTGGATTGAATATAGGGGTATAGAATGTTGTATAAATGATGTATATATAAATGAAATAATACAAATTTTGATTATTAAAAAAAAGAATCAACCCTGATGGAGCTTGAAAGTGGCCGTCCTGGCTTGCCCTCCCTGAGTGCCCATGATGTCCGGCTAAGATACCTTGAGTTCTTTGCGGGTAGGGGGGCTATCAATATGCCAGACAATGTGTGAAACCTTTATCAAATAAACAAAAAAAAAAAGGAAATCTTTGGTGACATTTACTGCTTGTGTTTGTTTTACCTGACCCTGACAGAAATGTGGTGAGTCCTGAAAATGGCGTGATTGTGTAACCTTATACAAAGCACTGTTGGGTGTTATTTACTAAAGGCAAAGACACTTTGCACTACAAGTGCACTTGAAACTGCACTTGTAGTGCAAAGTGGATTTGCCCTTATGAAATAACACCCATTGTCACAGAAAGCAGCAATTAGAGCACCACAAAAGTGTTGTAGCGTTGAGACAATTATCCACATATTCTTGATTAACAATCTTTTTAATACCTGCACAATCACATGTGCATTTTGACAAGGTTTTTAAAACAAACCAAAACCAATTTTTGGGGTGGCATTATAAAAAGTAGAAATGTCCATTTAAGATAAAACAGGCATGTTTAAAACCAACAAGAAGGACACAAATCTTGAACTTACAAAGTTCACATTAGGTAGAATTTGAAGGCAATATCAGACATGAGTATTTAGGAACTGTGTTTGATATTGCGTTCAGATGGGATGAAGTCACCCCAGGAAAAGCCAAATTTTGAAGATGCACACCAATTTACGAATGTCAACATGTGCTAGCTGCCATCACGGGGGATCAAGGGGCGTATTTTGGGGGAGCAACCCCTTCCTCTCAGCTACTTTATTATTGAGGAAGGGGTTGCACCCCCAAAACGCGTCCCTTGATCTCCCATGATGGCAGATAGCACATGTTGACACACTGTGTGCCTCTTCAAAATTTGGCTTTTCTACAATTTGCTAAAAAATTTTAACATTGTAGCACACCAGAAAAGAAAGGGCTTTGGAGGGGTTTTAAACTCTCCCCAAAACATCAATGATGTTGTTATTTTTTTTAATAACATCATTGATGTTTTTCGTGATGTTTTCCAATGCAACATTACACCCCATGATCTCCCCAATCAGGATCTGGGCACTTTCCAAGGTGAAAGGATCTGGAATCACGATCACCTAAAAAGAGAGAAACCAAAAAAAAAAGCAGGTATTATAAATATGCTGGCATCCATCTCTTACCTGAGCCTGTGGTCGTAGACACTCACCTGTTGTGGTGACTAATTCCACCACGTCTTCTTCCTCCTGCTCTTCTTGTATTTGGGGGATTTCCCCTTCTTCCAGAGGTGGGGGGTCTCTGGTCTCCTCGGATGAGGGGTGTCCTCCGAGTCTTTTCTCCCCTATGTAAAAAAAAGGGTATACTTAGCACACAGATATTTGATGGCAGAACTATAAATATGAAACATTGCTTAGAAGTGGAGTACAATTGTCTATTTTTGCAGAGTTCCAAGATGTAGAATTTTGAGTGTCCTTTGTCAAGCTTGAATACTTACCTGTCTTGTACAAGCTTCACAGATGGAGACACCCCTATAGTATACACTGGAGCACCTGTGTGGGGCCCCCTAATAAAAATGGTGTTCTTGTGTCCCACACTAGTGCTCCTGTGTCCAGATGTGTAAACAGCTGCTGAGTGTCCTCTCCTTACACAGAATCTAGTTTGCATTTCATTCTAGTAACAAACCCATCTACACAACCAAATTATTTTCAGACAAGTAGGCCCTAAAAAATGTGGTCAAATGCATATGGCCAAAACAATGGTGTTTTCTAAGCCGCACGAAAAATGTTTGATACGAACGAATAATGTGCCCATGAACATGAAAGTTGCCATTTTAAACTGTACAACAGTTCCTAAAAGCACATGAAGCAGCACGAACGTAATAAACACAAAAAGAATAGGAACACAGGACAACTACTTACTTTTTTGCAGCACTCTCTGGACCTTTCTGTACTGCTCGTGTTCTCTTAATTTCAGGTCTGACCACTGCTTCCTGAGCTGATCTTTCGATCGACGTACCCCGAAATTCCGGTGCAGACTTTTGACCACTTTCGCCAAGATCTTGGCCTTTCGGACATTGGGGTTGGGGTAAGGTCCATACTTTCCATCATAGTCAGCCCTCTTCAGGATATCGGCCATCTCCAACATCTCCCCAAAGGACATGTTTGAGGCCTTAAATTGTCTCCTTCTGGATTGGGACGTTTCAGGCTCCGGGCTTGTCTCCTCCTTCTCCTCGTTGCTATAATTAGTACGCACCTACTGTGTCTCTGCCATGTGCTCTTCACCCACTGCGCCAAACAAAAAGGGGCGGGGAGCAGACTAGAAAGAACGTCAGGGGCGGGTGGAGTTACACGCATGCGCAGTGTGTATAAAGTGTAACACGCGTGCGTAGTACGTACGATCTGTGAGCGGAGGAAGGAGTATCGGAGGCGCCGATCGTGATAACGAAGGTAAGATTTAACATTGGGCCTATACTGCTTCTAGATTGAGGCCTGTATTTGCACAAGTTTAGAAGACTTTAGGCTGACGTTAGGGTGTGTCTTGTGTTGTGTCTTGCAGTGAAAATGGATATCTTGAAAGATAACGACTTTATGGCAAGCTTCATTGATATGTTCAGGGAGCTGCCTTGTCTGTGGCAGATAAACCACCCACATTATAAGAACCAAAGAGGAGAAGAAGAAAGAAGGCAGCACTGGATCAATTGCTGGAATTTGTGAAGACGGTGGTCCCCACGGCAGACATCACCTATTTGAAGATCCTAATTGGTGGCCTGAGGAGCACTTATCTAAGGGAGCACAAGAAGGTCCAGGATTCCCAGAGATCCAGAGCTGCAGATGATCTATGTCCCCAGACTGTGGTACTATGACAGGCTGCATTTTCTGGCAGGTCAGACTGAACCCAGGCCAGCACTCTCCAGTCTTCCTTCCACGCTTCCTTCCACCCCAGCTGAGGCTTCTGATGCCCAACCTGGGCCTTCCAGGCAGCAACATGTGGAGGAGCCCAGCTTGAGCCAGGTATAGCATTCCTCTAAATATTTCTGGTTGTCCAATCAATGATGTTAAATAGATGTTGGTTTGGAGTACTAAGTTATGATTGTGATTGATGAAGCAAAAACTTAAACCATATCCTTTTTTCATACACAGGGAAGTCTCACCCAGGAGGTGGCCGGGCCAAGCAGGCTGCCTGATATCCAGGTCCCTCCCCTACATCCGCAAAGACAAAGTGGCAGGAAGAGGAGTACCCTGGAGGAGGCTGCCATAGGCTTCTTTTGGAAGGCTACAGAGGCCCTGAGAACCCCCCCACATTGTGGAGGAGGATTTTGCTTGCATAACTGCCTGCAAAATGCTGCAGATGGAAAAAGGTCAACAACTCCTGTGTGAGTCCTTAATGTTGGAAGCTCTCAATAAGGGGTTGAGGGGCCAAATAACATCTGATACCCACATTTGCAACCTCACACATGGTCCTCCTCCTCCTCCAGGTCCTACTAGTCCTCCTCCTCCTCCAGGTCCTACTCCTCCTCCTCCAGGTCCTACTCCTCCTCCTGCCACATCTCCAACACCAGAGCCACAGCCGGGAAGGAAGCGTGGAAAGAAGACCAGAAAGTGATGACCCTGGGTCCAGTCTGGTCTGGCAAAAGATGCAGCCTCTTTTAGTACCACAGCCTGGGGACACAGATGTCATCTGCTGCTTTCATGATCTCTGGGACTTCTGGACCAGACTGCACTCCCTTAGATATGGACTCCTCAGGCCACCAATTTTGATGTTAAAGAATTGATGTCTGCCCTGGGGGTCCAAGGCTTCGCGAATTTCTGCTGTTTATCCAGCGTTGCCTCCCTCTTTGTTTGGTTCTGAGCCCTTAATAAAGGATTTTTTGTTTCAATTATACTCTCCTATGTGTTTTTTCCTTCAAAAAGGACAGTTTGTTTGTGAGGATTCAGGTACATTTCTAAAGTACAATGTGAAATTAACAAGGAACACCAACACCAAACAATCTCCTTGAGATTAAATAATATAAGATATCAATGGTGTTGTGGTAACTTGACACACAAAACACACACAAAAATATTATGGAGTAAAACTAAAACTAAAATAAAACAAAGATCAGCCTTGAAAAAAATACAAACCTAAAAAAAAACAAAAAACAGCCTTTAAAAAAAAAAAAAGAAGAAAACAACCCAAAAATAATTTTGTCAGATGTGACAAATCCAAATATATTGAGGGAGTCCTGATAAATAATAAAGAAAGAAGTTTGTGAGAAGTCTGTGCGAATATGAGCAGCCAAACTACTTCATTCTTCTCACATTATAAAGAAGAAGAGAGTGTGCTATATTTATTAAACCATTTTTTTACATTGCACCGTGACGAAAGTGCTGTATCCATTGCAAATGCTAATTTTACCAGACCGAGCTGTTCCGTCTCGGAATTTCTTCTGAGCATGCGTGGCGCTTTGTGCGTCGGAACTGGCCACACACGGTCGGAATTGACGCGATTGGATTTTGTTGTCGGAAAATTTTATAGCCTGCTTTCAAACTTTGTGTGTCGGAAAATCCGATGGAAAATGTCCGATGGAGCCCACACATGGTCGAAATGTCCGACAACACGCTCCGATCGGACATTTTCCATTGGAAAATCCGACCGTGTGTACGGGGCATAAAAAAAAAAAGCATCAAATTTTTCTTTAGTAAAGTTAAAGTGATTTTCGGGTTGTAGGCAATTATATAGTTTGCGGTAAAAGGAACTGAAAATCTTAGACATTTCAAGAGGGCAGTGGGTTCTGATTCCATCATCCTTTAAGAGGAAATCAGGGAAAGAGTTGAAGGGGCGAGGGCGTAACTTGTTTACTAGCATCCTGTGAGGCTTATTTGAAAACTTATAAAATTATAAAAGTTTCACCCAGAGTAAGGATTTAACTGCCTTACCAAGAGTTAAGGATTTAATCTGTTTTCTGAGGGATGTAACCTTGCGGAGTCTCAACACCGTGGGTTTGCACAGTAGCTGATGTTCGGCTATCATCAAGGTAAATGTCAATGACTGTAAAAGTTTGTTTCTGTCTTTTTTTCAGACGAGAGCCCTCCGCAATGCAAACCCAGCGGAAGACCACCTTATGTGCCCCCCACAGTGTGGAAAGATCCAAAACAGAGCCCACATTGAGCAAGAAAAATTCTTTAAGGCTGGCAGCCAACTTAATGCGGGAAGGCTCAGAGTGTAGGAGTTGGTCATTTAGATGCCAGTGGCAAGACCTAGAAGGGATTTGAGATAGCATGACATCTAGTGTGATAGGGGCATGGTCAGACCATGTAATGGGGGATATGTCTGAATCGATAATGTAAGGAATAAGTGGAGCTGAAATAAGAAAGTGATCTAGATGTGAATACATTTTGTGGGCCATGGAAGAGAAAGTGAATTGCTTAGCGGTAAGGTGCTTATCCTCCAGGAGTCAAATAAGTGGTGAGATCTGACACACTTACGAAAGGCATTAGCTTGGTAAGCAGTTTTGCGGGAGGGAGAGTCATTTAAAACAGTTTGCCTATCTCTAGAAGGTGACATGACTAGATTGAAGTCGCCTCCTATGATCATAAAGGGTTGGGAGTGGTACTGAGGTAAGTCAAATACCTTATTGAGGAAATCCACCTGACCACTATTAGGTACGTATATATTGACTGTGTACAAAAAATGCTCTATATGAGCATTTTTTACTGCCAAGAGAACAGATGTTTTTTTTAAGCCCAATGTGTATGGATCCTTAACCACTTCAGCCCCGGAAGATTTGGCTGCTAAATGACCAGAGCATTTTGTGCTATACGGCACTGCATTGATTTAACTGACAATTGCGCGGTCGTGCGACGCTGTACCCAAACAAAATTGACGTCCTTTTTTTCCCACAAATAGAGCTTTCTTTTGGTAGTATTTGATCATCTCTGCGTTTTTTATTTTTAGCGCTATAAACAAAAAAAGAGCGACAATTTTGAAATAAACACAATATTTTGTACATTTTGCTATAATAAATATCCCCAATTTTTTTAAAAAAAGCTATGTTTTTTCTCAGTTTAGGCCGATATGTATTCTTCTACATATTTTTGGTAATAAAAATCACAATAAGCGTATATTGATTGGTTTGCACAAAAGTTATAGCTTCTAAAAAATAGGGGATAGATTTATTGCATTTTTATTATTATTATTTTTTTTACTAGTAATGGTGGCGATCTGCGATTTTTATGAAGACTGCGACATTATGGCGGACACATTGGACTCTTTTCAGACATTTTTGGGACGACTGATAATTATGCAGCAATCAGTGCTATAAAAGTGCACTGATTACTGTATAAATGTCACTGGTATGTGATCTGGGGTGTGATCAGGGGGTTAACTGTGTTCCCTGACTGTGTGTTTTAACTGTAGAGGGAGGGGACTGACTAGAGGGGATGACAGATCGTGGTTCCTAGCTATTAGGAACTCACGATCTATCTCTCCTCACAGAACAGAACAGGGATTTGTGTGTTTACACACACACGTCTCTGTTCTGCCTTTCATGCCCGCGATCACTTGTGGCCGGTACTCATTGGCCACGAGCATCGGCACCCCCGCACGTGCATGCCTGCTATCCTGCTTAAAGGAGCCGACGTATAGCTATGATGGCTAGCGGGAACGTGCCGACCTGCCGCAGTATAATGACGATGGTTGGTCGGCGAGCGGTTAAAGTGGATGTAAACCCACTCACCCAGTATAAACTAATGGCACAATATTAATCTGTGCACATATACATGACTCCTGCATGTACTCTTACCTTTCCACTGTAACCCCCTTCAGCTGTAGGAGCCTCACAAAACTCTGGAATCAGTGGGCGGGTCTCTTTGCTGGAGCTCAGTGGGAGGAGTCATGATATCACAAGACTCCCTGCCCACCTCTACACTCTCCTACTCTTTCTGCTGGTGTCCTGGGAGCTGCACCATGAATATCCTCCTCAGTCATGCTGATCTTCAGCTGGATCATGTCCCATGATGATTAACATCCAGTCAAAACTGCTTGGGATCACAAACACCTACTGGATAACAGCTGGTACTACCATATGACATAAACTATGATAACGGGATTACCTCTCAGTGCAGTAAGTAGTGAAGAAGCCACTCATTTTAGCATGGAGACATTTAGACCTTGTCCCCAGGGTACATATGCCCTAGGTCTCCTGCTTGATGTTCTGGGTCAAGCAGCACCCAGCCAGCTTCCAGACATTACATTTGAATGAAGCAATTATACAAACTATATGCTAGCAAGTGAGCCAGTGCTTCACTGACATGCAAATTAACAAAATCATAAAAAAATAGTCCATAAAGACCACATTTAGGCTGAAAAGGCAGTAAAGGTGGGATGGCAAGATGAACAGTTCATGCGAAAAGGACACATCCAGTCACCAGCAGCTCCTCAGCAGTGTATGGAAATCTCAGCAGTTTATGGAAATCTATCATAAGCAGGCGCATGCCTGCTTGCCTGACAGCTGTGCATGAGAGAGTCTGAGATGCCACCGGTGTTTTTCCTTTCCTGTGGTGGGTCCATGCTTGTGCCTTGTGGCAAAGCCCCCAGTCCACCGAGATCACAGCTTGTTGTTTGTACACCACACCAGCCCTGTATACAACACACAGGAATGCTTAATGTAAGTGGCGTAGCCATCGGGTGACACAGCTAGGAGGCATTCAGAGGAAGGCCTCCCAGGAGGCGGAGTGTTTTTGTTTTATTTTTCTGGTCCGTGGGCAGCATGATTGACGATAGATTTATATCAAAGAAACACTATAATTTATTTATTTATTTATTTATTTAATTTATTTATTTTAATATAGGATTTGTCAGAAACTGTCTCTTGTGTTTATTCCTTTTTGCCACTTTTATGGTTAATGAGTAGTGGTATGTACCCAATACTCATTCACATTGGGGGGCAGGATCTGGACCAAGAACTCAAATGAAGGTACAGGCAGAAAGCTGGCGAGATAATATTCAGAAGCCACTGCGTGCAATTGCCAGTTCAATGCTTTGCAGACTCCTGTAGGAAAAAATAACACATGGACATCTTTTTTTTCTGTAAAAATATGTGCATTTATTACCTAAGGGTGAATTTAGCCTTTAAGAATTAAGAGACCACAGATAAAACATCAGCGTAAAAATTAGCAAGCGTTAGGACAGTTTTAATGAGCGATACTATACTGTAATGTATCAACACACAGGCAGGTGGTCTCTTTCATCAATTAAAAAATCACCAATGAAAAATCTGAGCAAAAATTGACCATTGGCAGGGCAGTTTAATGTGAACAGAATTAAGCTGAAATGTACTGAAATGTACTAGAGATGCAAAGGCAACAGAAATTTTAATTATAAAGATGGAAGATGATAAAGCAATATGAAAGTCAGACAGTTTCCTGAAATGACCAGGCTGCAATGTAGAGACACAACGCATAGGTAGGTGTCTTTATATCAACAGAAACAAAAGGAATGCTAGCCTACAGGTTTAGAGCTGTTTAAAATTGGTTAGCAACATGACAGTTTAAGGACGGGTTCCCATTAGCTGCGGCTCCCATCAGGGGGTCCGGTGCGTCCCTGTTTTCCATTGCAAGTGCAAATCAGGTCCGAATTTTTGCCTGAATTCACACTTGAAAACTGAGCCAAAGATGTACAGGACCCTTTTCCAGTGCGGATTGTGGCCGCCCCAGAGCTGTGTGAACTGGGTCCATTGGTCCGTTGGTCACAGTCTCCTGTCATGCAGATTGCATGCTGGGAAACCCACATCTGAATTCCCATAAGTGTGAACCCAGCTTGAGTGAAAAAGAAAATACCTAATCAATGTATGTCGAACCATTATTATACTATTGGCATAGAAGGGTACAGTGAATGTGAGAGATATACTGAATAGTGAGTTGGTTGAGGTGCACAAACTAAATTTAAAAAAGCCCGAAAGATGGTTACAGACAAATCAAAATGTGGCTGATTCAACAAATTTTGATCCATGTGTTTAACAAAAAGTAATTTGGTAGATCAACTTTTGTCAAATGGTCATGCTAGAAAATCCTTACTCAATCAACGACTGCAGCACTGATTAGTATATTCTGACAGCAGAGGAGTCCCGCTGTCAGAATACAATGGCACAGTAGATCCACCTCACACGTGTGGATGAGGATTTTTTTTTTTTTTACCCAGCTTTAGCCTGCTGGCCATGGTTCAAACACAATGCAACGCATAGGAGTTAAAAATTGTTTAGCTCGAGGGGCAGGAGGCGGAGCCTAGCAGAGCAGACATGCATTGTTAGAGCTCCACACCGCTGAGGAGAGAAGAGAAGGACAAAGCGGAGCCTGCAGGCTCAAAAGGTATCCATTTGAACCTTTTTGCCCCAGGGAACAAACTGTGAAAGTTTGGGCAGGAAATATGGTACTGGGAGGAAACCGTGGCAGAAATAAAAATCACCTCACAAAGAGCTCACAGGCACTCACTGCAGCTGAAGCAGCTCCAGTCACCTCACAAGATACAACATCAGGGCGCTCTCACAGACAGAAAATGTCACAGCAAGACTCTCCATTTGAGTCAGATACAGAACAAATCCTCTCACAAACTTCTCCACAAGCCTCCTCAGTATCCCCAGTAATATTATTACAATTTGAAAAGATGCTTCATAAGGCTTTAAAACAAACCTCAGACCAAATAACAAAAAGCCTAACCAAAGAAATAAGAGAGCTGGGAAACCGCACCGCAGCCTTAGAAATAAAAATGGATGAAATTGAAATTACAACCCAAGAAAATATAACAGAATTGGAACAATTAAAAAAAGAGAATTTAATACTTCAAACTAAGCTCGAAGATTACGAAAATAGAGCCAGACGTTCAAACTTGCGCATAAGGGGAATACCTGAAACTGTGACAGACCTGCAATCTACTATTACTGCTCTATTACAAGAACTAAAGCCAGATATCCCTATTGAACGTTTAGAACTGGACAGAGTACACAGAGCCCTCACAGCCAAAAAGAAAGATGGACCCCCACGTGATATAATCACAAAATTTCATTATTACAGAACAAAAGAACAAATACTAATTGCTGCAAGAGAAAAAAAGGAACTTAATTTTCAAGGACACAATTATCAAATTTTTGCTGACCTATCCCAACTTACTATTACTAAAAGACGATCCATGAAACCCCAACTAATGGAACTGCAACGCCACAACATTATGTATCAATGGGGCTTCCCCTTTTCAGTCAGATTTAACTACCAAGGTACAATTTACAGAAGCAGATCAGCAGATGAACTACAACAAACCCTTTTAAAATTAAATCTGACAGAACCCACAAGCAGCAACACTCCTACACACAGAAGAATGGCATCATCTTCACCTTCAGGCAGCACCCAGAAAATTTCAGAACAAAATGGGAATCATCATTCTCACAAAAGAGGCCGTTATGCCACATCATCCATGGACCAAGAAGATTCAATGGACTGACATCCTAATTCCTGATATCTCTTCATTTATTATACTAAGAGATGGTTCTCTATAAAAAACCTATATTTATAACTGAATGTAACTGCATTCTGATAGTCACACACTGTGTGGTATCATGTTACATTCCAGTTATATTTCTTATTACTTCTGATTCATATAGCCTTAGAATATATAAGTGAAATAAGGAAATTCTTGTTCAGTTATATATTATCAAGTAATAACAATAGATTTATTACTTTTTAGGACAAATATATTCAATAATCCAGAAGTAATGGAAGCTTTTTCTTTCTTTTCTTAAAACAAATATATTATTACCTAACTAGTTCCTAGAATTATGTTTTTGTTTATTCTAATCTGAAGCAATACAACCTCTATTTTATGAGTTAACATATCTAAACAGTTACATATGAATAAAATATGTAATTGTTTACTCTAAAAGGGTTAAAATCCCAAAATAATTCAAACTATCTTCATCAATACCAAAGTTATTAACAGTACCTTTCTAACTGAATTATTTAGCCTAGGGCAAGACTAACCATATACAACCACCCTGGAATAAATAATTTCAACAAAAACTATATTCTGCACTCCAATTAATGAAACATTATTTTGATGTCTTTTGACATAGCACTTCTCTCCTGTAAGCGGAAGATCCGTGTACCCCCATTAGCCCTCCTCATTCTCCCAACCATATTATGTGGGAGTGTGACGAAGGCACTTATTCCCCTGAGAGAGATATTTATTCTCTTTCACGGGTAAATTGTGATTACTTGCAAAAAATAATTTATACAATGTATCTTCTAATCTCATATGTTTTTTGTTTACTCTTTACTCCAGAATTCACTGGTTTCTTTTCTATCTATTCATCTCTTCAGTCCACACAGGTTGATCTGCGCAGTCAGCTCTGCCTAACAAAAAGTAAGTCAAAACTATTTGATCTATTGCCATGGCACCACTGAATATACTTTCCCTGAATGTTCAGGGAATAAATGTCCCTCAAAAAAGGACCAAAGCCTTCCGTACTTTCCACAACAAGAAGGCTCACATAGTATGCCTCCAAGAAACACACTTCACCAAAGATTCTACTCCAAAATATATTTCTCCTTTTTATCAACAAATTTACACGGCTTCTGCCTGTACCAAGCAAAGGGGAACTCTAATTGCATTTCACCGATCCACACCATTCACCTTATCATCAGAAATTAAAGACCCAGAAGGTAGATACCTGATACTCATGGGTTATATAATGGATACAGCAATCACGGTGATTTCCTACTACGCTCCTAACAAACAACCTACACCATTCCTCTCACATATATTAGAAGTGATTAATACACACAAAATAGGAACAGTGATAATGTGTGGGGATTCGAACCAGGTCCTCCTCCCATTTCTAGATAAATCACCTTTTACACCATCCAAAATAACCTCTAGATTACCTTTTTCTCAACTTCTTTCCAAATACAATCTGGTAGATTCATGGAAAGAAAGTAACCCAATGAAAAAGAAATTCACTTATTTCTCGCACCCTCATCAAACCTTCACCAGAATAGATCATATTTTTCTAACAATAGGAATGATACCAGAAATTATTGCATCAGATATAATTCCGATTCCGTGGTCTGACCATAATGCAGTATACACTACTATAGCCTCAGCCATACCAAAAGCGCATGACCCAACGTGGTACTTACCGGACATAATGCTCAAACACCCACTACATCAGATGGCCATTGAACAAGCTTTAAAGGAATACATATCAATTAATAATACAACAGACATTTCCCCAATAACACTGTGGGAAGCTCATAAGCCTGTCTTGCGTGGTACAATACAAAGACAAATGGCACTATTTAAACGGGAACGCAAAAATCTAGCAAAAAAACTAGAACTCAATTTTAATGCAGCCTACATATCATTTCAAGATAATCCATCTCAGAGTACAAAATCTCATCTGGAAAAATCTAGATTGGAATACGATCTATTTCTCACTGAGTCAGTTGATAAATCCCTCAAACGCTCCAAACACAATTTCTACATGAATACAAACAAACCAGGTACATATTTGGCTCGGGCATTAAATTCAACTAACAAATCTTTCAAACCAATACGTTTGAAATTATCAAAAAATGTTTACACTTGTAATCCAGTTAAAATAGTCCATAAATTTCACTCACATCTCGCAACTTTATACAAGACAAACAATGAATTTAATCCTACAGAGGCTGAATCCTTCTTCTCAAAAATAACCTTACCTGAGTTATCTCAGAATCAAAAAAGCAGTTTGGATGAGCCTATAACTATAGATGAAGTTGCTAACGCCATAAAAGACCTAAAACTTAACAAAAGACCAGGCCCAGACGGCTACTCGGCTTTATACTATTAAACATTCTCAGAAATACTCTCTCCCATTCTCACTGAAACTTTTAACAAACTTCTAGATGGACATTCTTTTCGGCAAGAAACACTAATGGCAATTGTTTGTATGATCCCAAAACCCCTTTCTGATGATACTTCCTGTGTGAATTATCGGCCTATCTCTCTGTTAAACCTCGATATTAAATTATTAGCAAAAATAATAGCAAAACGCCTCAATAGCATTATAGGAAAATTAATACATAGAGATCAAGTAGGCTTCATGCCAAATAGACAGGCAGGCGATAACATACGCAGGGCAGTGTTATTGGCACATATTGCTAAAAAACGGAAAATCCCTTTATGTTTTCTATCTCTCGATATTAAGAGGGCATTTGACACAGTATCCTGGCAATATATGCAATATTCATTACAAAAATGGGGTTTTGGACCCCACTTTTTAACATGGATCAAAGCATTATATAATAAACCCAAAGCCTATATAAAATATGCTTGATACAAATCTGAAGCCTTTAATATCGAAAGAGGTACCCGACAGGGTTGCCCATTATCTCCCTTATTATTTGCCCTTATACTCGAACCCATGGCCCAATACATCAGAACAAACCAAACTATAACTGGCATTGAAATAGGAGGTATTACACACAAATTATGTATATTTGCAGACGATATATTACTTTTTCTATCATCACCACAGGTCTCTGGTCCTAACTTAATACCAGCTCTTGATGGATTTGCAGCCCTATCCGGCCTTATGATTAATCCTAAGAAATGCCTAGTGCTTAATATTTCACTCACAAACATGGAATTGATCCCGGCTAGGGCTGCACTCCCATTCACATGGGCAGAAAAATCAATCCCATATCTTGGAATTAATTTAACAGCATCTCATTCTGACTTATTCTCAACCAATTATCCTCCTGTATTAAGACAGATCACAAATCTAATAAAACAATGGTCGCAACTTCCTTTATCCTGGATAGGGAAGATTAATGCAATCAAAATGACTATTCTACCCAAATTGCTTTATCTATTCAGAGTCCTCCCTATTCCAATTCCTTCCTATTTTTTGAGAATAGTACAAAAAAGAGCAACTTCATTTATATGGGGCTCTTCTAAACCACGTATACCTATACACACACTACATCTTCCCAAAAATAAAGGAGGCCTGGGATACCCTAATTTTACTAACTACTACAGAGCAGCACATTTGGCCAGTCTGTCCAAATACCATGCAAAACAGGAAATCCCATTATGGGTATTTATAGAGGCTTCAGAAAATGACCCTCTATTAATATCAAATTTATTATGACTTGATCCTAAAGACCGCTTTAAAATTCATAATCCCATAACTAAACACTTCTTATCTCTCTGGGATAAACTAAAAACCAAATATCAGTTACAATCTCCACACAATCCTCTCCTTTCTTTTATCAGAAATCCGGCCTTTTATCCGGCATGGATCTACCCAAATTCTTTTAAAGCTTGGACAACATCAGGCATTCAGACACTAAATGACTTCATAGCATCTAAATCATTCCTTTCATTCCCATCACTTAGAGAAAAATATGATCTACCAAACTCTGAGATATTCAGATATCTCCAAATCAAAAATTTCTATACACCATTCCTAAAGGGGGATACACCATTATCCCAATTATCCATTTTTGAATCAATCTGTACAAAAGATCCATTTGCTAAAGGTACAATTTCATCACTTTATAATCAATTATATGGAGTAGCAAATCTTAATAGACCCTCTTACGTTCAGAGGTGGGAGGAGGACCTGGGACGAACTTTAGAAGACACGGACTGGTCTAACATATGGCTCACATCTAAGTCATCCTCACCCAACATCTTAGCACTGGAGACAAATTATAAAGTCCTAACTCGCTGGTACCTTGTACCCGCTAGAGTGGCAAAATATTCACCTAATACCTCAGCTCTTTGTTTTCGAGGATGCCCAGAAATAGGCACATATTTACACATATGGTGGACGTGCCCAGTAATCCAAACCTTCTGGAAGGAAGTCTTCGTGATTGCATCTAAAATATTTAAAAAAATAATACAACCAGATCCATATTTAACTTTACTTAATCTAAAACCGGAATGGTTAACACTCTCTCAATTCAAACTTATGATCCAACTAATAACGGCTGCAAAACAAACAGTGGCCAAGGCATGGAAATCTCCTACATTGGTACTAGCAGAAACAATTCACAGAATGAATAATACAATGTCCCATGCTAAGATGGTAGCCATCGATCAAAATCAAATTCCAAAATTTGAAAAACTTTGGCATCCTTGGATAAAACAACAGTTCCTGTCAAACTTCAATGACTCTGTCCTGTTGCCATGGTAACAGATTAAATGACTTACAGAGACACCCATTCTAAGGCTTCAAAGAGAACTAAAAAAAATAATAAACTGACGAGCGGGACAACCTTGTGGACCATAAGGCTTTAAAACAAACCTCAGACCAAATAACAAAAAGCCTAACCAAAGAAATAAGAGAGCTGGGAAACCGCACCGCAGCCTTAGAAATAAAAATGGATGAAATTGAAATTACAACCCAAGAAAATATAACAGAATTGGAACAATTAAAAAAAGAGAATTTAATACTTCAAACTAAGCTCGAAGATTACGAAAATAGAGCCAGACGTTCAAACTTGCGCATAAGGGGAATACCTGAAACTGTGACAGACCTGCAATCTACTATTACTGCTCTATTACAAGAACTAAAGCCAGATATCCCTATTGAACGTTTAGAACTGGACAGAGTACACAGAGCCCTCACAGCCAAAAAGAAAGATGGACCCCCACGTGATATAATCACAAAATTTCATTATTACAGAACAAAAGAACAAATACTAATTGCTGCAAGAGAAAAAAAGGAACTTAATTTTCAAGGACACAATTATCAAATTTTTGCTGACCTATCCCAACTTACTATTACTAAAAGACGATCCATGAAACCCCAACTAATGGAACTGCAACGCCACAACATTATGTATCAATGGGGCTTCCCCTTTTCAGTCAGATTTAACTACCAAGGTACAATTTACAGAAGCAGATCAGCAGATGAACTACAACAAACCCTTTTAAAATTAAATCTGACAGAACCCACAAGCAGCAACACTCCTACACACAGAAGAATGGCATCATCTTCACCTTCAGGCAGCACCCAGAAAATTTCAGAACAAAATGGGAATCATCATTCTCACAAAAGAGGCCGTTATGCCACATCATCCATGGACCAAGAAGATTCAATGGACTGACATCCTAATTCCTGATATCTCTTCATTTATTATACTAAGAGATGGTTCTCTATAAAAAACCTATATTTATAACTGAATGTAACTGCATTCTGATAGTCACACACTGTGTGGTATCATGTTACATTCCAGTTATATTTCTTATTACTTCTGATTCATATAGCCTTAGAATATATAAGTGAAATAAGGAAATTCTTGTTCAGTTATATATTATCAAGTAATAACAATAGATTTATTACTTTTTAGGACACATATATTCAATAATCCAGAAGTAATGGAAGCTTTTTCTTTCTTTTCTTAAAACAAATATATTATTACCTAACTAGTTCCTAGAATTATGTTTTTGTTTATTCTAATCTGAAGCAATACAACCTCTATTTTATGAGTTAACATATCTAAACAGTTACATATGAATAAAATATGTAATTGTTTACTCTAAAAGGGTTAAAATCCCAAAATAATTCAAACTATCTTCATCAATACCAAAGTTATTAACAGTACCTTTCTAACTGAATTATTTAGCCTAGGGCAAGACTAACCATATACAACCACCCTGGAATAAATAATTTCAACAAAAACTATATTCTGCACTCCAATTAATGAAACATTATTTTGATGTCTTTTGACATAGCACTTCTCTCCTGTAAGCGGAAGATCCGTGTACCCCCATTAGCCCTCCTCATTCTCCCAACCATATTTTGTGGGAGTGTGACGAAGGCACTTATTCCCCTGAGAGAGATATTTATTCTCTTTCACGGGTAAATTGTGATTACTTGCAAAAAATTATTTATACAATGTATCTTCTAATCTCATATGTTTTTTGTTTACTCTTTACTCCAGAATTCACTGGTTTCTTTTCTATCTATTCATCTCTTCAGTCCACACAAGTTGATCTGCGCAGTCAGCTCTGCCTAACAAAAAGTAAGTCAAAACTATTTGATCTATTGCCATGGCACCACTGAATATACTTTCCCTGAATGTTCAGGGAATAAATGTCCCTCAAAAAAGGACCAAAGCCTTCCGTACTTTCCATAACAAGAAGGCTCACATAGTATGCCTCCAAGAAACACACTTCACCAAAGATTCTACTCCAAAATATATTTCTCCTTTTTATCAACAAATTTACACGGCTTCTGCCTGTACCAAGCAAAGGGGAACTCTAATTGCATTTCACCGATCCACACCATTCACCTTATCATCAGAAATTAAAGACCCAGAAGGTAGATACCTGATACTCATGGGTTATATAATGGATACAGCAATCACGGTGATTTCCTACTACGCTCCTAACAAACAACCTACACCATTCCTCTCACATATATTAGAAGTGATTAATACACACAAAATAGGAACAGTGATAATGTGTGGGGATTCGAACCAGGTCCTCCTCCCATTTCTAGATAAATCACCTTTTACACCATCCAAAATAACCTCTAGATTACCTTTTTCTCAACTTCTTTCCAAATACAATCTGGTAGATTCATGGAGAGCTCTTTGTTTTCGAGGATGCCCAGAAATAGGCACATATTTACACATATGGTGGACGTGCCCAGTAATCCAAACCTTCTGGAAGGAAGTCTTCGTGATTGCATCTAAAATATTTAAAAAAATAATACAACCAGATCCATATTTAACTTTACTTAATCTAAAACCGGAATGGTTAACACTCTCTCAATTCAAACTTATGATCCAACTAATAATGGCTGCAAAACAAACAGTGGCCAAGGCATGGAAATCTCCTACATTGGTACTAGCAGAAACAATTCACAGAATGAATAATACAATGTCCCTTGCTAAGATGGTAGCCATCGATCAAAATCAAATTCCAAAATTTGAAAAACTTTGGCATCCTTGGATAAAACAACAGTTCCTGTCAAACTTCAATGACTCTGTCCTGTTGCCATGGTAACAGATTAAATGACTTACAGAGACACCCATTCTAAGGCTTCAAAGAGAACTAAAAAAAATAATAAACTGACGAGCGGGACAACCTTGTGGACCATACCTCTACCTTTCAACCCTTTTTCTTCTTTCTCTTTCCTTTTCTCCACCTTACGATTAAAGCTCATTATCAGAATTTATTTGACCTATATACACTCTACTTGTAAACAATATGTATAGTAGGTATAAATCATTTAAATACCTACAAAAGTAACTAAGGAAATGATATATATCTTTAATTTAGGTTTACGTGAACCCAATGTTTAATATTTGAAATTTCATGATATTTACCTATATAAACCCTACTGTAAAACAATGAGCTTACTTTATAGATCCTTGTAAACTTACTTTATGTATCTTTATAACATTGTATACTCAATAAACTTCTTTTGACAAGGAAAAATTGTTTAGCTCTGGTGAATTTGTACATAAATTTGACAGTATAGGGAACTCTGAGCCCACAGGATTTGCTGCAAATCTACAGTCATGTTGAATATGTATCTAATCCTTAGTTATGGGAAGATACACAAGCTTAATGCCGTGTACACACGAGCAGAATGTCCGACAGAAAAAGTCAGACGGGAGCTTTTTATCATATATTCCGATCGTGTTTATGCCCCATCAGACTTTTTTTATGTCGAAAATTCTGACGGACCTAGAAAGAGAACATGTTCTAAATTTTTCCAACGGAACCAATTCCTATCGGGAAAACTGATCGTTTGTATGCTGTTCTGACGTACCAAAAGTGACGTATGCTCTGAAGCAAGTACGAGATGGAAGCTATTGGCTACTGGCTATTGAACTTCCATTTTCTAGTCCTGTCGTACGTGTTGTATGTCACTGCGTTCTGGACAGTCGAAATTTGGTGTGACCATGTGTATGCAAGACAGCTTGAACGTAATTCTGTCGGAAATCCGTCGGAAAAACCTTCAGAGTTTATTCCGACGGGAAAACCGGTCGTGTGTACAGGGCATAAGTTTTAACCCACAATTGACTCTGGTAGAATTCTTGCTTGTTAGTGACAATTTTAATTAAATGTCATTTTACAATTGAATACATTTAATGTACTAAACAACAGAAGACATGATGAGCTGTGATCTACTTATTGAATTCTGAGACCCAACTCTTCTTGCTTTTCCATCTGCCTACTTTCAATTATTTTGTCAGTAATATTACTTTTCTTGTTTCATGAATCCTTCTCTATGCCAGCATTCGTTCATACACAATCTGCTGCCACCATATCTGAATTCTTTTGATACTGTATATAGTTTGTCATGTTTCATCAAAGCATCAATTGTTTTTTAGGAACAAAATGAAATGAAAAAACAGTTGGCATTGATGTCTTATTTTGAGAATGGTCACTTGTTAAGGAACTTAGAATTTGGATTCAATATGTCTACCATATAAATCATCTATTTTTTTTATTTCAGAAGACAAAATCATTGGGGTATGACCATTTTTTTTTTTATAACCACTTCAGCAAATACCATTGAGAGACTTATTCAACTTTATTTATTTGTTCATTTACTGTCTCCTTCTCGATTTCACATCATTGTGGTATTTTCACAGAAGTTTATTTACTTTTTTAATTTCTCCTATTATCAATTTTTTTCAGAATTTAAATATTAAAATCTTATACGCTAACATTACTTTATAGCTATCTTCCAAAAGTTCTGCTCTTCTACTACCCATATTCCCCATCCTCCTGCCTACTTCTCTCTCTTCCCCCCTCCCATTTGGTCTACTCTCTGCTCTCGTTCTTATTTCTGGGTCTACTCATAACTAGGAATGGACTGTCTGTTCAGGTCGAACATGAGTTCGACTCAAACATTGGCTGTTTGCCGTTCGCCGAATAGCGAACTATTTGGGGTCTTCGCTGCAAATTCGAAAGCCGCAGAACACCCTTTAAAAGTCTATGGGAAAAATCAAAAGTGCTAATTTTAAGGGTTAATATGCAAGTTATGGTCATAAAAACTGTTTGGGGACCCGGGTCCTGCCCCAGGGGACATGTATCAATACAAAAAAAAGTTTTAAAAACAGACATTTTTTCGGGAGCAGTGATTTTAATAATGCTTAAAGTGAAACAATGAAAGTGAAATATTCCTTTAAATTTCATACCTGAGGGGTGTCTATAGTATGCCTGTAAAGTGGCGCATGTTTCCCGTGTTTACAACAGTCCAAGAGCAAAATTACATTTCTAAAGTCATTTAAAAGTACTTTTTAAAACTTTTTTGCATTGATACATGTCCCCTGGGGCAGGACCCGGGTCCCCAAACACTTTTTATGACAATAACTTGCATAATAACCCTTAAAATTAGCACTTTTGATTATTCATGTTCGTGTCCCATAGACTTTAACGGTGTTAGCGTATTCAAACTAATTTTTTGCCTGCTCACATGTTCTGCTGCGAACCGAACCGGGGGGTGTTCGGCCCATCCCTACTCAAAACCTGACACACTCAGTAATTTTTTCTAAGTATTTCTCCAAGGTTTTAAAAATTTTCCATTTTCCCCAGGTACTATTGTATCTTCCTGGTTGCCCTTTTTCTCTGCTGCATAGGTATTCCATTTTGCTGTAATATTCTTTGCTCAAACCATTCTCTTACATCTGTTTTTTCTGTGCTTAGCCACTTCTTTTGCAGCATTCAGCAATATTGGGATTAATGTTTTTCCATACTGTTTATTTGAAGTTTTTGATTCATGAAATAGGCACGTATGTAAACTGTTAGTTATCTTTTCTCCAGTTATCTCTTTTATGTATTCAAAAATTTCTTGCCAATATTGCTTGATTTTTGGGCATTCCCACCAGATCTGTTTACATTCCCTCCAACATTGTGGAGATTTGTCTGGTTGATATTTGTGGATTTTGTCCGGGGTCAAATACCTTCTTGCCAATAGTTTGTAGTTTCTGTAGATGTAGTTTCATTTCTATTGTGTTTATATCTGTTGCGTAACTATATACTGCTCCTATCATTCTCTCAACTTGTTGGTCCTCTAATTTCATCCCTATTTCTTTTTCCCATTTCCCTATATAGGGGGGTATCTCTTGTCCTTCCAGTTCTGTCAATATTCCATATACTTTAGATATACCCCGCTTCAATGGAGTTTGTACACCACAGAGTTTTTCCAATGGGTCTAAATTCTTTCTGTCTCTAATTGGTTGAGGTAATATATTTACCAAATGTTTTGATTGAAGATATTTCCAGTCGCTTATCTACCATCTATTTATTTCCTTTAATTCCGATAGTGTTCTCATCTTCCCCTGTGTGGTGATGTCCCTTATTTGTGCGTTCCCCATTTTAACACCTAAAAGTCTCCCCTTCCCTGGGACAAAAAAATTTGTTCCATTGAATGCGATTAATGGTGAATTATATGCCCAGTTTTTTCATCTGTATATTGTATCCCAGATTTTAAATACATTTGTGGTCAAATCATGTGCCTCCGAATCTTGTGTTCTGTGCTTATGTGGTATCCAAATGTTTTTGTGCAGTGTTGTTCTGCTTAGCATATTTTCAATTTTAATCCACTTTTTTTCACTTTTTTCCTTAACCCATTATACCATCTACCATTGTATATCTGCTGTTGTTAAACCTCCATGTTTTTTTTCCTAGTGATTAGTACAAATTTTAGTCTCGATTTTTTGTTTTGTTTTATTTATTTTATCATCATTGTTTTTATTATTCTGAAAAAAACTCTGTGGTATAGCTATTGGTAACATTTGGAATTTATATATTATTTTGGGGAGGATCACCATTTTAACCACCTCAATACCAAGCACTTACACCCCCTTCCTGCCAAGCCAATTTTCAGATTTCAGCGCTGTCACTGTTTAAATGACAATTGCACGGTCATGCTACACTGTACCCAAACAGAATTTTTATCATTTTGTTCCCACAAATAGAGCTTTCATTTGGTGGTATTTGATCACCTCTGCATTTTTTATTTTTTGCTAAACAAATAAAAAAAGACCTAAAATTTTGAAAAAAAAAACATTTTTCTTTTGTTTCTATTATAAAATATTGTAAATAAGTACATTTTCTCCTTCACTGATGGGCACTGATAAGGCAGCACTGACGGGCACTGATAAGGCGGCACCGATCAGGTGGCACCAATGAGGTGGCACTGATGGGCACTGACGATGGGCACTGATGGGCAGCACTGATGGGCACTGGTAGGCAGTACTGATGGGTGGCACTGATATACAGCACTGATGGGCATTGATAGGCTGCACTGATGGGCACTCATGGGTGGCACTGGTGGGCACTGATGGGCACTGAAAGGCTGCACTGTTGGGTACTTATGGGTGGCACTGATAGACGACACTGCTGGGCACTGATAGGCGGCACTCCTGGGCACTGATATGTGGCACTGATGGGCATTGATATGCGGCACTAATAGATGGCATTGATAGGCATCACTGATGGCACAGGCATTGGAGATGGGCACTGATTGGCAGCTGCCTGGGCACTGATTGGCATTTCCCTGGTGGTCTAGGGTGGCATACCTGGTGGTCCAGGGTGGGCATCAGAGGGGGGCTGTGCTGATAAACAATCAGCACAGACCCCCTCTGTCAGGAGAGCAGCCGATTGGCTCTCCTCTACTTGTGTCTGTCAGACGCGAGTGAGGAAAAGCCAATCAATGTCTCTTCTTGTTTACATCATGATCAGCCGTGATTGGACACGGCTGATCATGTGGTAAAGAGCCTCCATCAGGGGCTCTATACCGAGATCGGTGTAGCGGTGTGTCTGACTGACACACCACACCACCGATTGCCACGATGCATGCCTCACGGTCGTTCTGGGTGGACACCAAATGACGGCCTCCCAGAACGATAGCCGCGCCGCCTAGCTGTCATTTGATGGCCGGCAGGCGTGAGATGGTTAAACATATGTATCCTTCCTTTCCATGATATAGATTGCAGTGAGCCCCTCTTTAATTCCGCTTTAATCTCATTCAGTAATGGGATGTAGTTTGCCAGGTATAACTTGTCAACGGTAGATGTCAATTTAATTCCTAGATATGGTATCTCTCTTTTCACCCATGTGAATGGAAATTCCCTTTGTAATGCAAGTTCTTCATTTTTCTCTACTCCTATATTTAATATTTCTGTTTTGATGGGGTTTATTTTAAAATTCGAGAGTTCACCATATTTTTTTATCTCTTTGATTATGTTTGGCAGTGTCACCCTTAGGTTGGTTACATACATTAGGACATCATCCGCGTATGTCGCGATTTTATATTCCTCTTCGCCCACTCTCGCCCCTCCTATATTCTGGTTGTCCCGTAGGATCGCTAGGAATGGTTCTACATATAGTACTGGCGAGAGTGGGCATCACTGTCTTGTTCCATTATACATTTCGAAAGACGGTGACAACTTCCCATTTACCCATCGCCATTGGCCAGTTGTACAGATTTTTAATCCATCGCATAATTTTAGGTCCAAGTCCCAGATGTTGAAGAGCATCCATCATGAATCCCAAGTCTACCCTGTCAAATGCTTTTTCCGAATCGATTGACAGGAGCAGTAGCCCTGGGGATCCCTTATTTTTCCTCTTTGGCAACATTAACACTGTTTTTATGCTATTGTCCCTGCCGTCTCTACCAGGTACAAAACCTGTTTGGTCAGGGTCCACCCACATTGGTATCAAATTTTTCAATCTCGTTGCCAGGATTTTTGCGTATATCTTCATGTCAGCATTCAATAAGACTATGGGCCTATAGTTGTCCTCCCACAGCAACAACTAATGGGGGACGGGAAGGTGGAGAAGCAGAGAGATAACCCCGCAGTGGCGGCACAGCAGACGGAAGAACAAACTCTCCCATCCTCCAGCACGGAAACCCCTAAAGCTGCGCACCAAGACAGTTTTCCGTGGGGCAGGGGTTCTAGCCATGTCTTATGAGGCAGGGGAACAAGGGGGAGTAAAGGGGCCAGGGGGACTTAGTAGCATCCCATTAGAGGGAACAAGAGACAGCACCGGAAGCTCCTACGCCGTGATCCTCATCGGCTCCATTACTAGACTATTCCCTCCCTGAGCCCCATCTTGATCCCCATTGAGGTATGACCTAACATTTGCAACATTCATTCTCTTGAACCAAGATTTGACTTAGATTTGATCCAAATAACTTTTGGCCCTGTACCTTGACACAGCGTCATCATTTTCACCTTTATATAAATATCAGAGGAGATTATTATATTAGATGGGCTCCTGCATATTTCTTTGATTTTCCTATAAACCTTATTTTTACTTTCCTTCCCTTATAGAGTCTACCTAGTAGGGATTGTGTCAGAATCTTGCAATATAAAAGCAAAGGACTATAGAGGGCTTGACATTAACATACATTTGGTATAAAAGTATTTTGGCAGTGGAAGTCAGAGACGGGAGACATGAGGATGTAACGTTCATCATGGAGGGAGGGGCCTGAGTGTGTCGGCCGGTGCGTGAAGTGGGAGAAAGAGAGGGAGATGCTCCGTGCCCGCATATGACACCTCCGCTGGCTGTTCCAGAACCCGCGCGCCGCTGCACCGCTTGCTCGTAGGGGCATAGGTGAATCAGCGGGGCTGTGGCAGAGCGGGACGGCGTGTGGCAATCGTGGGCGGCGTGCCCCCCACCTCCCCTTCCTCCCCCCTGCCTATGGTATTCCCACGCTTTACCACCCTAAACCCAACCCCTGGAGCCCCCGCAGAATCCTCTGAGACCAATTGGCATATCGATTTGGCACAGAGGTGAGAGGATCTGTGAGGACGGTAGGGTGAAGACCTGGAGGGAGCCCTGAACTGAGGATCGGAGGAACAACAGGAGCTGTTGATAACACTATTGAAGGGCAGAAAAAGGAGGTACCCCGTAAGGGATGGTATAGGTTAACACTTGAACGTGTTACTGCACATAATGGAAACTGCTGGTTGCTATAGGCTGTTGCAGCATATATGAAGTAATTACTGATGAAATGAAGAGGTGATTATGTGAAAAAGTGTTATTTCCTAAATGACTCATTTGGAGGTATGGAACTGACTGTTGTATAAAACAGAGGATTTGTGAAGTGGACTTTTTTCATGCTTATTGAGGACTAAAAGAAGTTAACTAATTCAGTAGAGCTCAGCAGAGTCAAGATAATGAGAAGGACAGAAAACATGAATTAGTGTTCTACGATCAGCTGTGTGGGAATGACATACGGCTGGAGGAGTGTCGTACTGTTCAAGGAGCCGGCTGAGTGTGTATATAATATGGAATGGTAAATAAGCGCATCATATATGTGCGGCATACTTCTGTCTAACCATTTTTGGTAGGCATATTAAACAGTAGCCCTTCAGGACTTTCTGTAAGGCTTGGGCTGGAGCACAAAATACAAACAAACATTTCTTAGTAGCCGCAAGCACTGCAGAGCGGATTGTAAAATCATATTGCCTACATACTTCCTATAACTACAGAAAATCAGAGAACCCCTGTTCAGTTCCCCCTTTCCCTTTCTTTGATTCCCTCTTTTTTTTTTGGGTTATTTTCCCTCTTCCCACTCCTGAAACCGATTGGGTGGGAGGGAACAGAGCGAGTTAAGGCTGGGGAAATGGATAAGAAAGATAAAAAAGACAGACAATATGAGTAAAGCCACAACCAAATCATCAAGGGGGGGAGCCCCCAGATCCCTGAAAGACAAAGCCACCTTTAGCACGATCAAACAGTATATGTCGCAGGGAGCCAGCCCCAGGAACATAGACCAGGAGAAACAAGGGCCAGCTAAAATGGAAAGGAAAAGGGGAACAGAACAAAAAATAGGAGAAGCATCAGACCATTTCAGGGAGGACTTTACAACAGAGAGTGAGCTGGAAATAAGTAGAGTGGAGGAAAAAAGAGTCAATGCCCAAATCCCTACAAAAAAATGATGGAGATGTTCCTGAGGTTGGAAAACTCAATAAAATCAGACATAAATATGCTGAGAGTGGACTTGGGAAATCTGTTGGAAAGAGTAGAGATGACAGAAAAAAGAACAGATAAACAAATACAGGAGCTCCGCCACCTTAAAGAGCAAATTAAAATAACACAACAAAATCAGAAGAAGGGGAAGGGGGTGGGTGGATACCTCGTGTAGGACACATAACAGAATGTAAAAAACCCGCTATAGAAAAGAGGAGCGACTTCAGCATAGGAAACCAGGAGAAAAAAGATGACAATAATAAATTTTATGACCTATAACGTAAGGGGATTAAACACACCCACTAAAATACATAAGATATTAAAAGAACTCAAGTGGTACGGGCCAATGTTGATTTTTCTCCAAGAGACCCACTTATCTCATGAATCAAATATTAAATTATACTCTAATAATTTCCCGACTTGGTATTATGATGACACAATTACAAAGAAAGCAAGGGGGTGGCAATAGGGTTTGTGAAGGGTATCCGGTTTAAAATGAAGGAAAGGTTGTCTGACCCAGAAGGAAGATTTCTCTTCCTAAAAGGTAAATTAAGTGAAATGGAAACATCTATGCCCCTAACAAGAACCCCATAAAATATTTAAAAAGTATCTTGGAGAAGTTAATGGATTTTAAGAATGGGTGCGTGATTCTGATGGGAGATATGAATTTTTGTATGGAACCAAGGGTGAATAGTACATCCCGGGTACAGGGGACGAACAACGCACAACTAAAAATGATAAGACAAAAATTACATGTGTGTCAAATGGTGGACATATGGAGGATCAAGAATCCTAAAACTCAAGATTTTACGTTTTACTCCCCTGTACATGGGACGTATTCTAGGATAGACTACATTCTGGTTGACCATAGACTTCTTGATATGATAGTTGAATCCAGCATAGAATTATTTACGTTATCGGACCACGCCCCAGTAAGAATGAAAATGATAGTCTCCAAGAACCAAAGACAACCCTTCGCCTGGCGATTAAATGAAGACCTACTTCGTGACGAGGTAGGCTCAAATATTGTGGAAAAGGAATTAGAACATTATTTTGCAACAAATGATACAGAAGAGATATTGGGGTCTACCCTATGGGAGGCTCATAAAGCCTACATTAGGGGGATCTTGATAGATGTAGGAGCAAGGAAAAAAAAGAGAGAACAGGGAAAATTAAAAATCTAATTGAAGAAATATTTAAAGCTGAACAAGAACATAAAAAACATAAGGGCCTCCACTCAGCGGCGTACCAAAAATTAGTAATCAAAAGAGACAAATTGAAAGTTCTTATGGAACAAGAGACAAAAAAAACATTCCAGAGAATAGCTAAAGAAAGATACCAGTGGGGGAATAAAGCCAGTAAACACTTAGCTAGAATGCTTCAAAAGAAAAGATCTACAAATTATTTTGAAAAAAATCAAACTAAGAGAGGAGAAATGGTTCACACGACAAAGGAAATTGGGGAAACATTTAAAAACTACTATAAGGAATTTGACCAGCTGGGGGGTCAGTCAGGGGAAAAAAGAGGAAAGATAAATGAATTCCTAAAAAAAAGCCAGACTACCAAAGATTTCAGAAAACGTAAAGGAGATACTAGGGGATCCGATAACTGAGGAAGAAATTAACAAAGCCATGTCTGACTCGGCCCCGGGGAAAAGCCCTGGCCTGGATGGGTTTACAACATATTATTATAAAAAATATAAAGAATCTCCAACACCAAAGTTATGTCAATATATGAATGGTGTGGGGGCTGACTATGAGCTGAGCAGGGAGGCCTTGTCCGCTACAATTACAGTAATCCCGAAGGAGAGGAAGGACGGTACGTTGTGTTTCAGTTATAGGCCAATATCGCTGCTAAACGCAGACACCAAATTGTATGCTAAAGTATTGGCGGGGCGGATGAAAAGACTGATAAATACACTGGTACACCCTGATCAGGTAGGATTTACCCCAAGAAGGGAGGGGAGGGACAATGGGGTGAGAATGCTACTTCTACTTCAGAGGATAAAAGAAAATGGGCCCCCAGGTCTACTCCTGTCGATAGATGCTGAAAAGGCTTTTGACAGGATAGACTGGGGGCTTATGATACAGACATTAGAGATTATGGAAGTGGGGCCAAGAATGATTTGGTGGCTTAAAGCGGAGCTCCACCCAAAAGTGGAACTTCCGCTCATCGGATTCCTCCCCCCCTCCGGTGTCACAATTGGCACCTTTCAGGGGGGAGGGGGGTGCAGATACCTGTATTATACAGGTATCTGCACCCACTTCCGGCATAGATATCCGCAGAATCTGCGGGTATTTACGCCACTTCCCATTCCCCCCCGCTGTCTGCTGGGAAACACACAGGTCCCAGAGACAGCAGGGACCATCCGTATTGCGCTGCGCGACTCGTGCATGCGCAGTAGGGAACTAGGAAGTGAACCCGCAAGCCTTCACTTCCTGATTCCCTTACCGAAGATGGAGGGGGCAGCACCTGAGGACCGAGAGACGGTTCGGCCTTGGGTGCCGACATCGCGGGCGCCTGGACAGGTGAGTGTCCATGTTTTAAAAGTCAGCAGCTGCAGTATTTGTAGCTGCTGACTTTAAAAAAAAAAAAAATTGGCGGAGCTCCGCTTTAAAACATTTTATTTCCATCCTACAGCAGCTATAAAAATTAACGGAACTCCTTCTCTCTCCTTTGAAATGAAAAATGGGACGAGACAAGGCTGCCCCCATCCCCTCTACTATTCGTGCTGTCCTTAGAACCATTACTCGCAACAATTCAAAATAACCCTGACATTAGTGGATTCAAGGTAGAAGACGAGGAACACAAGCTCGCAGCATTTGTGGATGATGTGTTATTTTATATAACTAATCCTAGCATCACAATGCCTAATTTATTAAAAAATTTAAAACAATATGGCGAAATATCAAATTTTAAAATAAACTTAGTGAAATCCAAAATCTTAAACATAAATGTAAGCAAACTGGAAGAAGGGAAGTTGAAAAAGGAATTTAAATTTTCCTGGAAGAAAGAAATAACATACTTGGGAAAATTAGCTAATTCAATGAAGAAGATCTACAAAATAAACTACATCCCCCTACTAGACAAAATTAAAACTGAAAGTAAAAGATTAATAAGTAGGCCACTGTCTTGGATAGGACGTATTAACTCCATAAAGATGGTTCTCCTCCCAAAAATTACATATAAGTTCCAGATGCTGCCAGTGGCATTACCTCAGTCATATCGTAGAAAGCTAAAATCGATAATAATAAAAGCTATATGGAAAAATAAAAAAACGAGAGTCTCCCTCTTAACATTAAAGCAGGAAAAAAAAAGAGGAGGGCTGGCAGTCCCCGACATTCAAAATTACTACAAACCAATAATGTTGTCGAGAGTAATAGAATGGGTTAGGGAAAATACGGGTTGGGTTAATTTAGAAAAAAAATTTTGTAAGGCACAATTGGGAAATATAATATGGAATCTGCCCTACTATAGAATGCTTGACAAAAACACACACGTATTGACACGGATAGTATTAAAAATTTAGGATGTGACCTATAAGCAGCTCAATGGGAAATATAACTCACCTCTAATAGCACTAAAAGAAAATGATTATTTTGCACCAGGGAAAAAGAGAATAGGGGGAAACTGGATAAAAAATGATAGGGCACAATTAAGAGACATAATAAAAAAAGGAAAATAATATCACTTCAAGAATTAAAACAAAATAAGGATGCATGGGTGATGGATGAGTGGCAGTATCTCCAGTTGAACCACTTTGTCAAGAATTTACCTCAGCCAATAAGATTGGGTGAAGACTTGACTGCGCTGGAAAGGCTTTATCTAGCAGATAATACAAAAAACATCTCAAAGATTTATAAATTGTTGTTGAAAGTGGATGAAGTGGAGGTCCCGCCCTACATTAAAAAATGGGAAAGGGAATTGGGGTCACAGAGGGATAAGAAAATTTTGAAATTAACCCACAGCTCGGCAGTAGACATTAAAACAGCCAAAATGAATTACAAATGCTTAACCGGTTGGTACGCAACCCCAGATAAAACTAGCAAATATCAAAGTGGTAAATCGGCGGAATGTTGGCGTGGCTGCAAGGAGGTTGGAACAATGGCCCACTTATTGTGGGGCTGCCCTATAATTAAAAAATACTGGAAAAAGATCTTATTTTTTATAAAAGAAATCACTAAAATAGAATTAGCGAAAGATCCGTGGATAGTACTCCTACACGGAGTGGATGGAGAAGTAAAACAATACAAAGAATCATTGATACCACACCTTCTAAATGCTGCAAAAAGACTTATCCCCAAGAAATGGCAAGTAGTAGACAGCCCTCTCATTTGGGAGTGGATCGACTCGGTAGAAGAAACATACATTATGAAACGCATGAGATATTGTATAGATGAAAATAGTGAGGGGGTAAAAGATAAGTGGGAGTGTTGGAAAGAATTTAAAAAAACATGGAGCTATGCAGAAGAACTAAGAGTATAGATCTATAGCAGGGAAAGGAGAATTTAAACACAGAGGGAGGGGAGGGAGGGAGGGGAGGTGAAGTAGGTTTAAAGACTGTGCAATAGAGGGGTGTGAAGTTTTGTATCATTTATATGTAAGAATTATTAAATAAATTTTGTAAGAGCATTTGAGACAGGCTACCATGATATGAAAACGAGAAGGGAAAAAAAATGAACTGCAAAGTTGAATTAAGTCTCTCAAAGAATTCGCTGAAGTGGCTTAAAAAAAACAAAAAAAAAAAAGTATTTTGGCAAACAGTGTTGTTCAAACACATTGATCCACTGTTGAATTATATAGTGGCTTTTTGCTCTCACACATTGTCATTATCTTAAAGCAAATTGTATGCTTACAAAGGGCAGCTGAATGGAGAGTATTGGGTTCACTGCCCCAGAAAATATTAATTGCAGGAGGTTTTAATTATGCCAGCAAATAAGTGCCAATTGGTCACAACAAATCTACCAAATCTGTTCAGCACGTAGTGCCACCAATACATTACAAATTGGCATTAATGTTCCCCAAGCCGCAGCATATTGCCAAGTTGTATCCAGTGGTAATTATGAAGATGGAGGAGATGGAGGAGATGGAGATGACGATGATGATGATGATGAGGTCACTGATGTGACTTGGGTGCCAGATAGAGCAGGAGGAAACTGAAGGTGAGACAGCACAACCCCAAGGAGGCCGACATCAAGAAAGAGTAGATAGCAGCCACCCTATGCCATCACATTCTGCAGCTGTTATCTCCCAGCCCACTCGCCAAAGCTCAGCTGTCTGGGCCTCTTTCAGCACATCTGCAGAAGATCGCACTGTTGCTATCTGCAAACTGCATCTCAGGCACATCAAACATGGCAAAAACACCAACCAATTGGGTACCACATGCTTAACAAAGCATTTAATGTCCAACAACTCAGCCCATTGGCAAGAGCACCTAAAAGCCACACAAAACTGTCCCTCCTCCTTACCCACATTAGTATGCCCCTGCTATACCAAGTCATTACCTCTCAGCAGCCTCCACTGACAGGGATCATGAAATAGCACAGGTTGTCCCAGGTCCTAGCAGCACATCTGCCAGCAACACACCACCAGCTGTAAAGTGTAGCTGGCAAATTTCTCTGCCCCATCTGCTGCAGCAAAAAAAATAAAAAATACAGTCCCTGCCACCCACATGCCCAGCGTCTAAATCTTTCAGCCTGGTGGATTCTGCCCCTTCCGTGAATTTGCACAATGTGCTGTACCACAAGGGCAGGTTCCCACTACTTTTCACATAAGGCCGTTCCATCTCTCTACCATCACGTGGAAGGAAATGTTCTGGCATCGTTGGGCAAGGCAGTCAGCGGTAAAATCCACCTTATTGCTGACACGTGGTCCAACAAGCATGTGCAGTGGTGATATATTTCGTTCACGGTACACTGGGTAACGCTGCTTTTAACTCGTAGGACAGGGCTTGGTGTTGCAGCTTGTTGTGCCCCCACGTCTCCATACAGCTGGTGGCGATGATGCCAGACATGTGAGCTCTACCCCCTCCTCCTCCTCTGCCACCTCCATGCCCTCCTCTGCAGAATTGTCCTATGAACATCAGGTACCCCCTAAGCATTCAAAGGGCTATTCCTAGAGTCAGGCTAAAAGGTGTCATGCAGTGCTTCCGCTGGTGTGTTTAGGGGACAGGAACCACACTGGAGCAGAGATTCTTGCAGCTCTGCAGGGACAGGCTCAGAGGTGGTTCACACCACGCCAGCTGGAGCCAGGAATGGTGGTGTGCGAATATGGATCAAACCTCTTGTCCGCCCTTAGATGGGGAAAGTTGACACATGTGCCATGCCTGGCACATGTTCTCAATTTGGTGGAGCATCATTTCCTAAATACGTACCCAGGGTTGTAAGATGTGCTAAAGCTGGCCAGAAGAGTCTGTAGCCATTTCAGGTGGTCATACACAGGCAGTGCTTGATTGGCAGAGGGCCATCAATGAGTACCTGTGCGAATATGACACAACGACAGGCTCAGGCCGCCTTGGCTTTTTTCCCCATGCCAATGGCTGATCATTAAGGATGCACGCACTGTATTGTCGCCATTTGAGGAGGCCACAAGGATGGTGAGCCATGACAGTGCATGCATCAGTGACACAATCCCTGTTGTGTTTCTGCTGGAGTAGAATCTGCATGGCACTATGGACAGGGCACTGGAGGCAGAGCAGCAGGAGGAAGAGGAGGACTTCCTTTCTTCTCAAGGCCCACTTTATCCAGACACCATCATTCCTATGTCACAGAACACACAGGAGGAGAGAGGGTATGAGGATGAGGAGTAGGATTCTGGCACTTTCATAGGCTTCGAAGAAGAGGAAGACATGCGTCAATCTGTAAGCTATGGCTTTCCAACCCCAGGACCCTTGGGAGTAGTACATGGCTGGGAGGAGAAAGTTCCAGATGCTGTCATCCTGAGTGACCCCAAGGAGTCTACTTCTCAAGCCTCAGCAAATTTGAGGCGCATGGGCAACCTCATGCTTCAAAGTCTGCAAAAGGACCCAAGAATACATGGCATAAAGGAGAAGGATGATTACTGGTTTGAAACCCTCCTTGACCACCATTATAAGGGAAAGGTCTCAGAACTCATCCTGTCCCCACAGAGAATGCAGAAGATAAAATCTCTTGAGGACATGTTAAAGAGGATTTTATTGAACATTTTTCCTGACTCCAGTAGGTTACAGTGTTGTGGAAAACATAGTTTTGAGTCTTCTGTTGGTCAAGAGAGGAGCATTGGAGAAGGCGTCCGCCTAAGTGAGGCATTTCAGATTTTTTTTTAGTCCTTGTCGCCCAGGGCTGTCAGCTTCCACATCCCATCGGCAGCATCTGCATAACATGGTGGACGATTACCTCAGGGTCAAAACAGAGATGGAGAGCTTTCCAGCTGATGATCCACTGACTTACTGGGTCATGAGAATTGACCACTGGCCAGAACTTTCCCAGTATGCTATTGAGTTGTTGGGTTGCCCTGCATCCAGCATGCTTTCAGAACAGGCAATCAGTGCTGAAGGAGGTTTTGTTACTGATCATAGAACACGTCTGTCCACAGACTCCGTAGACCGTTTGACTTTTATAAAAAGGAATCAGTCCTGGATTACCAGCTATGAAGCCCCTGATGCAATGTCACTGATTAAACTATGATGAAAATTGGATCCGTTTTTGTTATCAGATGACAACGAGGCAAAAATGGCAAGGATCAACTTTACCAACTTCTGTTTTTTTACGGAGCTCCGCCTACTTACGCAATCCATGCCAAGTGCCAGTGACGAGTCCGAAGCCATTGTGAGTGAGGCGAGAGGAGAGGAGGACAGTCTGTTTGAGAGAGCTCTCCCGTCCCAAGTCCCAACGAGTCTGACTCCTCCTGACGCCGTGGCTGCGCCCGCCGCCCGGAGGCAGAGGGAGAACTTCAGCTGAGACTGAGAGCAGACATCAGCAGAACTAGTCTTCTTAGTGCAGTACTTTGCACTGTGACTGCAGTACATAATTGTGGTACATACACAACAGCCAGGCCTGAGGCCTTCCCCTTCTACCTATTCATTTTTTCCTCTAATGCCTTTTTCTTCTAATGCCTTTTCCATTGACATCAATTAGCCCTCACTGCCCTTAGACGACCACCTGTGCAACAGTGCAACTGTGTGTGCAGGGCAGGCCTCCTCTGACAGGCAGTGGCACAGTGGCACTGGCAGTGGCATCCAGGGCCAAGCCTTTTTGTAAATGCACTGTCGATTATTATAGGCCATCCCCTCAGACCACCATTCAGACTCCAGACCACCAACTTGTGTACTGTACTCACTGCATGCCATTTATTTCCTAATTTCACAGTCGAGAGCAGCAGTCCCACTCCTGAGTCCCGAGTCTGACTCCTAGTGACGCCGGCACCACGCCTGCCACTGAGAGGCAGAAGAGCACACTGAGAGGCTGAGAGCAGACTGAGCAGACATCAGCAGTACAATAATTGTGGTACGTACAACAGGCCTGAGGCCAGAGCTCCCCCCTCCCCTCACTGCCCTTAGACGACCACCACCCGTGACCCTTCCAGAGCACACTGTGCAACAGTGCAAAGGGCAACTGTGAGTGTGCAGGCCTCCTCTGACAGGCAGTGGCACAGTGGCACTGGCATCCAGGGCCAGGCGTTTTTGCAAATGCACTTTTGATTATTATTGGCCATCCCCTCAGACTACCTTCCAGGCTCCAGCACCTTGTGTACTGTACTCACTGCATGCCATTTATTTCCTAATTTCACAGGCCTACTCCACTCAGACCACCGTCAAGAGCACTGCAGCATACAGACTTCCAGTTCCTCCCCACCGTACGTCCAAGACTCCAAAGTCCAAACTATACCGGAAATGTCGGCTTCTGTAAATGTCACTGGTAGAAAGAGAAGAGAAGATCTATGGATGTATTTTACATTTGATGTTAAGGATAACAAGAATCTTTGCAAACCATGTGGAGCGACATTCGCTGGTAAAAATACAACAAACTTGAAGCAACATTTGCGGACAACTCTTCCTGAAATTCATAAAAAGGTAAGCACAGCAACACGTGACAATGTAAAAATAAATAAAATTAATAAGAATTTTTTTTTTTAAAGCGTCGCCTATGGACATTTTTAGATACCGTACCATACTTTGTCGCCATTCCACGAGTGACATGTTGGTTGGGTATCTATTTACTCGGCGTAACATCATCTTTCACATTATACAAAAAAATTGGGCTAAGTTTACGGTTTAGTTTTTTTTTTTAATTCATAAAAGTGTATTTTTTCCTAAAAAAATGCATTTGAAAGACTGCTGCGCAAATACAGTATGATATAAACTATTGCAACAACCGCTATGTTATTCTCTAGATTCTCTGCTAAAAATATATATATAATGTTTGGGGGTTCTAAGTAATTTTCTAGCAAAAAATACGGATTTTAACTTGCAAGCAACAAATGTGAGAAATGAAAGGGTTATTCTTAACTAAAAGCTGTTTTGTTGTTTTCTGTCTATGTTGTGCACTTTAGTCACTAAATTTTAATGGGAGCAAGTAATTTGATTTCATAATATCTATCAGCTGCTGTTTTTCCTGAATTTAAGTATCTCAACAAAATATATGTAGAAGGATGTGGTCAGTGGTCAGTGTCACTGGTTGGGGCACAGAACAGGCACCTAAAGCCCTAAGGCCGGCCCTGGCCTATACATATAATATATTATAAAGAGACTACTTGGAGCTGACAGAACGTAAAATCAGAATAACTTTAATTTTCCCCCCTAATTCAACCCCACAGATACAGAAAACCTCAAAAGATGGACCAAGCCAAGCCAGTGGCAGTGCACAACCACAGCAATCTATTCGCACTGCTCTTTTAAGTGCTTCAAAATATAAAATTGACTCTAAGGAACAACATGCCAGGGAGGAGGCAATAGCAAGATGGATTGGGCGCATCGGATTACCAGTCAGAACGATTGAAGACAAGGACTTTGTTGGCATGATGGAGACAGTAGATAGGAAGCTGACTGTTCCAAAGAAAACTAAAATAAGTAATCTGATTGACAAACAGTATGAAGATGAAAAACAAAAAGAGACTGACTGCTGCTTGGAGAGTATCTATTTGCACTGATTTGTGGACCAAAAAAGGACTCTCAGCTTCATTCCTTGCCATAAGTGGATTCTACTTTTGTGTTGACCAACATAAACCTGAACACATATTGTTGGCCCTTGAACATACCAAGGAGGAAGTTCCTTACAGTGATAACAGACAATGGGAGCAATATGGTGGCAGCATTTAAACAAACCACAGCAGCAGCAGAAGAACCACCCAGCTCTGGTGAGGAAGACTCCCCCATGACGGAAAGTGACTCTGAGGCTGAGACCGAAATTGATGATCCACGGTGAGTGAGCCATTTTTATTATTCTTTTACATGATGATATGGTTGACAGTTGACATGGTGACACCAGACAATTATCACAATGGCTATCAGATGATTGATATGGGAGCACTATCTGCTCAGCTCTACTCTACGGGGTGCACCTTTGTTATTTTTCCACTTTATTTGTAGTCTTGTGTACTGTCAATTTTTTCCAAGATGGTAAGTGTTAAAATAACAAAATGGAACAGAAACCTTTTCTATATACTTTATGCTTATTGGGCTGTGTGTGTTCCACTTGTTAGGTACCAACAGATCGACATGGACCGGACACCATGTGTGGTGCATACATTGCAACTTGTGGTCCATATGGTGCATAAGGAGGCAAGTGTGAAGAGAATACTGGATGAAGCAAGATCAATAGTGAACCTCTTCCACAAGTCTTCAATTGCAACACAGAAGCTATTGGAACATTGTGGCCTTATTCTTTTAAATTACTGCCTCACACGCTGGTCAAGTACATTCAACATGATCGCAAGACTCCTCAAACTGAAAGAGTCAGTCTGCCAAATCGCAAACAACATGGGATGGGACAGCTTGCTCCCTAGTGAATGGCAAAAGCTCACATCATTGCATGACCTACTGCTGCCTTTTGCAGAACATACTAAAATCCTCCAGAGTGACACCATGTCCATGTCCCTGGCTGTTCCTGCCCTCTTTGATCTGCTCAGCCATCTTGAGGACTTTAAACAGAACACTAGCTGCCAAGAACTTGCCACAATTGCACAGAAAATGAAAGGGAGTGTGAACCAGCGTTTTGCTTCATTCTTAGATCTAACTGACAAAATGTTCTCTCCACTTGCAGCAGCTGCTTGTTTTGTCAACCCTATTGTCTGTGAAACCCTTGTTGATGTGGCAATGAGAATATTCAGGAATAGGGATGAGCCGAACACCCCCCTGTTTGGTTCACACCAGAACATGCGAACAGGCAAAAAATTTGTTCGAACAAGCGATCACCGTTAAAGTCTATGGGACACAAACATGAATAATCAAAAGTGCTAATTTTAAAGGCTTATATGCAAGTTATTGTCATAAAAATTATTTGGGGACCTGGGTCCTGCCCCAGGGGACATGGATCAATGCAAAAAAAGTTTTAAAAACGGCCGTTTTTTCGGGAGCAGTGATTTTAATAATGCTTAAAGTGAAACAATAAAAGTGTAATATCCCTTTAAATTTTGTACCTGGGGGGTGTCTATAGTATGCCTGTAAAGGGGCGCATGTTTCCCGTGTTTAGAACAGTCTGACAGCAAAATGACATTTCAAAGGAAAAAAAGTCATTTAAAACTACTCGCGACTATTAATGCATTGCCGGTCCGACAATACACATAGAAGTTCATTGATAAAAAACGGCATGGGAATTCCCCACAGGGGAACCCTGAACCAAAATTTAAAAAAGAAATGACGTGGGGGGTACCCCTAAATTCCATACCAGGCCCTTCAGGTCTGGTATGGATATTAAGGGGAACCCCGGCCAAAATTAAAAAAAAAAAAATGACGTGGGGGGTCCCCCTAAATTCCATACCAGGCCCTTCAGGTCTGGTATGGATTTTAAGGGAAACCCCGTGCCAAAATTTTTTCAAAAAATGGCGTGGGGTCCCCCTAAAAATCCATACCAGACCCTTATCTGAGCACGCAACCTTGCAGGCCACAGGAAAAGAGGGGGGAACAAGAGAGCGCCCCCCCTCCTGAACTGTACCAGGCCACATGCCCTCAACATTGGGAGGGTGCTTTGGGGTAGCCCCCAAAAAACCTTGTCCCCATGTTGATGAGGACAAGGGCCTTATCCCCACAACCCTGGTCGGTGGTTGTGGGGGTCTGCAGGCGGGGGGCTTATCGGAATATGGAAGCCCCCTTTAACAAGGGGACCCCCAGATCCCGACCCTCCCCCCTGTGTGAAATGGTAAGGGGATACAAAAGTACCCCTACCATTTCACTAAAAAACTGTCAAAAATGTTAAAAATGACAAGAGACAGTTTTTGACAATTCCTTTATTTAAATGCTTCCTCTTTCTTCTTTCTTCTATCTTCTATCTTCCTTCAGTTTCTTCCTCCATCTTCTTCTTCTTCTGGTTCTTCTGGTTCTTCTAGTTCTTCCTCCGGTGTTCTTGTCCGGCATCTTCCTCCGCGGAGTCGGCGTCTTCTTCCCTTCTTCTCCTTGGGCCGATCCGCATCCACGATGGCATGGAGGGAGGCTCCTGCTCTTCTCTTCATCTTCTTCTCTTCATCTTCTTCTCTTCATCTTCTTCTCTTCATCTTCTTTTTGGGCCGCTCCGCATCCATGATGGCATGGAAGGAGGCTCCTGCTGTGTGACGCTTCTCTGCTTCTGACGGTTCTTAAATAATGGGGGGCGGGGCCACCCAGTGACCCCGCCCCCCTCTGACGCAAGGTGACTTGACGGGACTTCCCTGTGGCATTACGGGGAATGCCACATCTCACCTCTAGGCTGGGAAGCCTGAAATAAAAAAAAAAAAAAAAAAACGATCTTGGCTTCAATCGTAGCGGTGAGTCGGTAGAAGCGCGGGAGGGGGGGACATCCCCTCTCGCCTGCCGTAAGAATGATCAAGCAGTGGAACAGCCGCTATGATCATTCTTATGGTGTAGGGAATCGCCGGCTGAAAAAGCTGATATCTGAATGATGCCTGTAGCTGCAGGCATCATTCAGATATCCCCGCACAAAGTCAAGGACATTGTATGACGGCCGGCGGGCGGGAAGTGGTTAAAACGCTTGTCCATTTATACAATATTTCTACCACATAACATGTACATACCAAAAATGACACCCCAAAATAGATTCTCCTACTCCTCCTAAGTACGGCAATACCACATGTGTGAGACTTCCACAGCCTGGCCACATACAGAGGCCGAGCACAGCCGAGCATGGCTCAGCATGGCAGGGTATGGCTGGGTATGGCTGGGTATGGCGGGGTATTGCAGAGTATGGCGGGGTATTGCGGAGTATGGCGGGGTATTGCGGAGTATGGCGGGGTATTGCGGGGTATGGTGGGGTATTGCGGAGTATGGCGGGGTATGGCGGGGTATGGCGGGGTATTGCGGAGTATGGCGGGGTATTGCAGAGTATGGTGGGGTATGGCGGGGTATGGCGGAGTATGGCGGGGTATGTCGGAGTATGGCGGGGTATGTCGGAGTATGGCGGGGTATGTCGGGGTGTGGCGGGGTATGTCGGGGTATGTCGGAGTATGTCGGGGTATATCGGGGTATGTCGGAGTATGTCGGGGTATGTCGGAGTATGGCGGGGTGTGTCGGAGTATGGCGGGGTATGTCAGAGTATGGCGGGGTATGGCGGAGTATGGCGGGGTATGTCGGAGTATGGCGGGTTATGTCGGAGTATGGTGGGGTATGGCAGAGTATGGCGGGGTAATGCGGGGTATTGCAGGGTAATGTGGGGCTTTGCAGAGTATTGTGGGGGTATTGCAGAGTAATGTGGGGTATTCCAGGGTAATGTGGGGCTTTGCAGAGTATTGCACAGTATTGCAGAGCATTATGGATGGCTGAGCATGGATGGATGGATGGCTGGATATCTCTGTGCAGCGCTGTGGGCACTACACATCCAGCCCACAGCGCTGCAGCCATCCATCCATCCCCCTCTCCGCTCACAGTGTACCGATCGGTACACAGGAGGGGAGGAGAGGAACCGGCGTCATCAGATGACGCCGGTCTGTTTACATGTGATCGTGCCGTCATTTGACGGCGCGATCACATGGTAAACGCCCGCGATCAGCGGCCATTTACCGGGATCCGTAATGCGCCGGGTCCTCTGGACCCAACGCTCACGGATGTATTCGGGTGCGCGCCCCAGGGGGCGCGCGAGAGGGGAATTCTAGGAGGACGTCATAGTACGCCCTCCCAGAGTTATCCAACCGCCCTGCAGCCGTCATTCGGCTATGGGCCGGTTGGTAAGTGGTTAAATAATGCATTACAATTTAACTACACAACTAGACAACTAAAATGAGTTTTAGTTGACTAAAAGTCGACTAAAATGAACTGAAGATTTAGTCAACTAAATACGACTAAAACTAAAACACTTGCAGAAGACTAAAACAGGACTAAAACTAAAATGCCATTTTAGTCCTAAGACTAATGCCCTGTACACACGATAGGATTTTCCGATGGAAAATGTGTGATAGGACCTTGTTGTCAGAAATTCCGACCGTGTGAAGGCTCCATCACACATTTTCCATAGGAATTTCCGACACACAAAGTTTGAGAGCTTGCTATAAAATTTTCCGACAACAGATTTTGTGTACACAAATTCGACGCACAAAGTGCCACGCATGCTCAGAATAAATTAACCGGTTCAATACCGGGCAATTTCACCCCCTTTCTTCCCAGGCCAATTTTTAGTTTTCAGCACTGTCGCACTTTAAACGTCAATTGCGCGGTCGTGCGACATTGTACCCAAAAGAAATTGACGTCCTTTTTTTCACCACAAATAGAGCTTTTTTTTGGTGGTATTTGATCGCCTCTGCGGTTTTTATTTTTTGCGCTATAAACAAAAGAAGAGCGACAATTTTGAAAAAAACACAATATTTTTTACTTTTTGCTATAATAAATATCCCAATTTTTTTTTTTAAAAACAAATTTTTTCCTCAGTTTTGGCCGATACGCATTCTTCTACATATTTTTGGTAAAAAAAATCGCAATAACCGTATATTGATTGGTTTGCGCAAAAGTTATAGCGTCTACAAAATACGGGATAGATTTATGGCATTTTTAAAAAAAATATATTTTTTTCTTTTTTTTAGCGGCGATCGCGTTTTTTTTTGGTGACTGCGACATTATGGCAGACACATCGGACACTTTTGACACATTTTTGGGACCAATCACATTTATACAGCGATCAATGCTATAAAATTGCATTGATTACTGTGTAAATGTGACAGACAGTGAAGGGGTTAACCACTAGGGGGCGGGGAGGGGTTAATATGTTTCCTAGGGAATGATTCTAACTGAAGGGGGAGGGGACGCACTAGGGGAGGAGACCGATCTGTGTTCCTCCGTTCTGGGAACACAGATCGCTCTCCACAGAGCTGACAGGCTGTGGATCTGTGTGTTTACACACACAGATCCACATGCCGGCCCGGTTAACGGGCAATCGCGGGTGCCCGGCGAACATCGCGGCCGCCGGGCACACGCACCGGGTCCCGAGGAACGCGGCGGGCGCGCGCGCGCCCCCTAGACGACCGGGAATCCCAGGACGTCATATGACGTCCACCCAGGATGGGAGATCCCATCTGTGGACGTCATATGACTATGGGCGGGTAGGGAAGTGGTTAAGAAACAAAAGCTATTGGCTACTGCCCTGTTTATAGTCCCGACGTACGTTTTTTACATCACCGCGTTGAGAACAATCGGATTTTCCGACAACTTTGTGTGACCGTGTGTATGCAAGACAAGTTTGAGCCAACATCCGTCGGAAAAAATCCATGGATTTTGTTGTCGGAATGTCCGATCAATGTCCGACCGTGTGTATGGGGCATAAGGCCCCTTTCACATGAGGCGGACTCTGTTTCTACGGAGCCCGTCTCGGTCCGCCGGCTCAGCGGGAGATCTGTCCGTTGATCTCCGCTGAGCCGGCGGATGACAGGTCCCTCTCTGCTCACTGAGCGGGGAGGGGCTTGTCAGGCGCTGCTGCCGCCTATGGAGGGATCGGACGAAAACGGACAGCGTGTCCGTTTTTGTCAGATCTCACCCGATCCGATCCGCCAGCGACGGATCTGGATGTAGAGCCATCCGTCTGCTTTTAGCGGATCGGACGGGGTCGGATGTCAGCGGACATGTCTCCGCTGACATCCGACACTCCATAGGCTAACATGGATCGCCGTTCAGGTCCGCCGTCAAAATTGACAGGCAGACCTGAACAGTCCGATCGTGTGAAAGGGGCCTAAGACTAACACTGAATCAAAATTTGTTGGCAAAATTAACACTGGTTTGACAGGTGCATATCATTGCAATTTTTTACAGCAAGGCCAATTCTTCCTTCGATCAAGAGTACCTCTATAGGGTTACGGTGCGAAGGCGCCACCGACACCCAAAGACCAATTTTTCTGCACCTGTCAAACAGGTACATATTATTGCAATTTTTTACAGCAAGGCCAATTCTTCCTTTCAAGATTACCTCTATAGGGTTACAGTGGGAATGCGCCACTGACACCCAAAGACCAATTTTTACGCACCCGTTACTTTTATCCAAAGTGAAAGTGACACCAGAATGTATCCAAAAAATATCTAATCTTGTTCCCAGTGCACTACATTGTGGCCCCATCATACATACTGGCTCACAGCTGTTGCTGAGCAAAATAAAGGCAGCTTGCAGGAAAAATGTCATTGTTTTTGGCTTTATAAATTCAATTATTGCTGCAGCAGATTCTAGACATGGTACAGATCTGCCACTTTACAAGTAGACTAAGAGGACCCCTCAGGCACTATATTGAAAGGAATTTTTCATTTTTATGCTTTCACTTTAACCACTTAAGGACCGAGCCTCTTTCTGAGATTTGTTGTTTACAAGTTAAAAACAGTTTTTTTTGCTAGAAAATTACCTAGAACCTCCAAACATTATACATTTATTTTTGTAACACCCTAGAGAATAAAATGGCAGTCGTTACTTTCTGTCATTTGTGCAGCGGTCTTACAATCACACTTTTTTTGGAAAAAATACACTTTTTTGAATAAAAAAATAAGACAACAGTAAAGTTAACACATTTTTTTTAATATTGTGAAAGATAATGTTACGCCAAGTAAATTGATACCCAACATGTCACGCTTCAAAATTGCACCTGCTCGTGGAATGGCGACAAACTTTTACCCTTAAAAATCTCCATAGACAACGTTTAAGAAATTCTACAGGTTGCATATTTTAAGTTACAGAGTATGTCTAGGGCTAGAATTATTGCTCTCGCTCTACCGATCACAGCGATACCTTAAATGTGTGGTTTGAACACCATTTTCATATGCAGGCGCTAGTCACGTATGCGTTCGCTTCTGCACGTGAGCTCGGCGGGACGGGGCACGTTTAATTTTTTTTTTTAATTTATTTTACCTTTTTTTTTACATTTTTACATTGTTGTGTCACTACACAAATTGTGCCACTTTTATTCTTATTACAAGGAATGCAAACATCCCTTGTAATAGAATAAAGCATGACAGGACCTGTTAAATATTAGATCTGGAGTCAAAAAACCCTCAGATCTCATATTTACATTAAAATGCAATAAAAAAAAAAAAAAAAAAATTGTCATTTAAAAAAATGAAAAAAAAAATGGCCCTTTTAATAGTTATGGGCAGAAGTGACGTTTTGACGTTGATTCCGCCCTGCAATGATATGGAGACGAGTGGGGGCCATCTTCCCCTCACTCGTCTCCATGTCAGGCCACGAGAAGGACCCGATCGCCTCTGCCGCCAGCTCCGGTAAGCAGCGGAGGAAACCGGTAAGCGGCGGAGGGCACCGGTAAGAGGCAGGAGGAGGGGCTCCTCTCCCGCCGCCGATAAAAGTGATCTTGTGGCGAATCTGCCATAAAGATCGCTTTTATCTTTAACTGGACTTCTCACTGAAGAAGAGGATACTGGGGTTATGGCAGCTAGCTGTTGCCATAACAACGATATCCTCCTTCAAAGTACCGATGTATAACGACAGTGGGCGGTCCGGAAGTGGTTAAAGATAAAAAGATTACTGCTCATTTAAAAATGAAGTTTTTCACAAACTTTTTTTTATTGATACATGTCCCCCAGGGCAGGACCTGGACCCCTATAACCATTGTGTTCCCAATTACTTGCATTTAAGCCTACAAAATGGGCACTTTTGATTTTTGATTTTTTTCGGGTCCCATTGACTTTAATGGGGTTCAATATTTGGGTCCGAACTTTGATGGTGTTCAAAAGTTCTGGCGCAAACCGAACAGGGGTCCTTTTATCCCATCCCTAATGAGCACACATATATGCAAACACATATACACCGCTTTTGGAGGAGCTGAAATTAGGCCATCTAATTGAAAAAAGGACTTTTGAAGCAGCAGTGGCATGGAAGCAACAACTTGATTAGTGTAAATTTATTCATGAATCCTGATAAATTTGTGTGTCCCCCAAACCTCTTACATTTTTGGATTGTTCACATGTGCAATTAGGAAATAACACTTACTTGTCTCTTGCTGGCAGACTCTCAATTACAATATGACTTGTATACACTATATTATTTTTTCTTTATTTGCTATTTTTTTCCCCACGAAAGGGGAGTTACCCTTTAAACATATACATAAATAGCACAGATGTGGGCAGGTCTATGTATGGAAAATAGTATAGCATAATCCTAATACACAGTCCTTTGCATTCAGGGGACACACATCCAGGGAACCCCACCTACCATGTGATGAACAACCTACATCAGCACAGTGAGGAAGGGCTTGCTGACATGGAAAAGCTGTACTTTCTGACACACAAACTGCTTCTTCTTGGTTATGCTGGTGCTACCCACAGCAATGGGTGTCCGCAGGTAAGGGCAAGGGGGGTCAAGTGCCCCCCCTGGAATTGGCAAGGTGTCTGCACACAGACACTGGTGTCCGTGAGCAGTCCTTGCAGGCACGGCAGGGTGGAGAGGGGGCACCAGATTGCACTATGCTCATAACACTCAGGAGAAGCTCTTTAGCAACTTTAGCAACTTGCCCAGCTGTCACAATACCCCCCATGCTCTGAACTCTGATACAGCCTGCACACTGAACTGAGGCTGTACTTGCCTCCTTCTCTGTAGCTACAGCTGTACCAATCAGGAGAAGGACGATCCTCCCAGGTTTAGCTTCTGTCCAAGTCAGAGTGATCACAGTCAGAGCAGCCATGAGGGTGGGCGGAGCAGGAAGATTAAGTTCACTCAGCAGCCACTGTCCAGCCCAACAGTCACCAGAGCTCACCCCAGGCCAGCTTGCTAAGAAGTTCCTGAATCAACCATGGAAGCTGCCATTAAGGTGAAGTGATAAATTATATTTGTAGAACAAGCTGGGTTAGTGTCAGCTTGTTCTGAGCATCTGCAAGAATTAATTTCTGACCAAGCATATGATCAGTTATATATTCTTTAAGGTCAGTTACAAATGTCTAAAAATCTCTCTCTTACTCAGTATAAATCATTTTGGGCATTCTGTATGTAGCTGTTAATATTTTACAAGAAATCTGTATTTTAGGCTAACTAAAGACATCCAAAATTTAGCGCAGTTTGGCATCTTTGCCCTGGTCACCAGATAACCTTGTCCCGGGGCACTGGCAGCGCTGCAAGATCAGTGTCACTGGGCACAATAGGAGCCAGTAGCATTTGTATGGCCACAATAGGAGTTATACAGTATGGACAGAATATCATCTTTATGCTATTGTGCCCATATAACTGCTATTGTGCCGATATAAATGCTATTGCATCCATATAGAGGCACGCCAGCATCTTTTTGCTCACAAAAGCAGCTATATGGGCACAACAGCATAAAGATGCTATTGTGTTCATATAGATTTTAAAATCTCCACTGGCTTAAGCCAATGCTGCACCATGCAGGTGTAGTTTTTTTTTTTTTTGCAATTGATTGCCTAATTGTACGTTTATTTATACTTTCACTTGCTGTGGTCATTCGCAGCATATTTTGCATAGTTTTGCAAGTGGCTCAGATCGCCACAGCAAAACCAGGTACACTCTCTCCCCCAAAAAGTGCCGAATGTGGCAGTGGAAGGGGGGAGGGTGCAAACAAGTGGAGCTTCCCCTTTTGAGTGGAGCTCTGCTTTAACACTGCCACAAGCCTCCAATAGGGAGGGTAGATTGAAAGTAGCATTCCAGCTTGCGCTAGCCTTAAAAACTGCCCCCCGCCCCCTTACCCCTAACACCTATTTGGACTAACCTATTTTCAGACCGTTCCAATCTCATAGCTCCCAACTGTCCCTGATTACGAGGGACTGTCCCTGATTTGGAAAAATGTCCCTCTTTCCCCCTCATTTGTCCCTCACTTTGGTCTGATCCATATAGTTGTATATAAAATGCACTTTTTATCTTTCAAAAAGTGTTTTCCAGCCAGCCTTTCATCTAAACTCAAAATTGCTGCATTTGTAAATGTTTAAAGCCAATATAAAGGAATAGGAGTGCAAAAAAAGTCCTTGTGGATTTGATTAACTTTTTTTGGGTTAATTCTCCTTTAAGGGTGTGTGTCAGGGGGCGTGTCTTATGCCTACATACGTTTGCAAGAAGGTGTCCCTCATTCCCATCTCAAAATGTTGGGAGCTATGCAATCTGGTCATGTTATCTCACCTGTGTGATCCAGCAGAATATGCAGGGAATAGGAGGGAGCACCAATAACAACTGTGACATGGGAACCTATGGGTGACATCACCTCATCAGCCTTTATCAGCCGTCGTCAATTGCTTTCTCCCCTGCAGCCGCTGATGACTGACACAGGTAAGATCACACAACCAGACCTTATAATAATGCCCCCCCCCCCCTGAAAAAAGTTCTGCGGACGCCCATGCCCACAGCAGAGCTGCTGTAGTTATAGGCAATGGTGCAGAAGACAGTAGTAGAAGCTGGGGACTCCTAGATGAGGGTGCAGGCTCTCCCTTGGCATGGATCTAGTTTCCAGGGACACCCTTTTGGAACAGTGACTGCTGCTAGCAAAAGCTAATTTCCCCAATCAGATCCAGTCAAATCAATTAGAGCTTTCTATGCTTACCATCAGTCAGTGCAGTTGGCCACCTGTCAGTTCAGAGCTACAGCTATGCTCCATAGAATTCCATAGAAGTCTTAGAGGTTCATTTCAGCACAAAAAATGCCTGCCTATTTTGCTGAGAATATTGAGACTCCCCTCTGCAGTTTTACACCCTTTTAGCCTGCTGGATTTATGTAATCATTCTCAAAAGTAACCATTGTGAGATAAAAAAAATGCATAAAAAGTAAGTTCATAGTTTGTATTTTGCTCCTACAGTCTTAATTTATGTTAAAATTTTGAAATTACCTTTTGTCTTTCACCGTTAATAAATCTGGATTGAATTACTGTATTGGTTAATTTTCCTAAATAATCAGCGGGTTATTTAATGGCTTCCATGCATACTTACTGTAAAGTATTCAAGAAATTAAAAAAATGTACAGCTTTTCTTATCCGTACCTTTTTATAAGTTAATAGCTAACACATTTTGTTGAAAAAGCTGAATAGTCAAGCACTGAATGACTGAAATGGCTACACTTTGTATAAAAACTAACATAATAATCAATCCATTATATTTTGGGTTATAGCTCCTTACATTTTCTTGTGCCATATTACTAATAATCATCTTCTATCTAGTGGACAAATGCTCTTATACCTTTTTTAAAGAAATCTCAGCCTGAAACATTTCTGTAATGTAGTGCAAGGATCAGAATCATGTCATGGTCAAGAACATTGAAACTGTCAGCAATTTCATTCTGCAGTCCATCCTAATTATATATTATCTTGCCTCCCAAGAAGACAAAGCTTGCTTTATCATACTTTTAATTAAAATGGTATTATTTACCAAGTTTTCAAAGTGGCACTTTTCAGACTTTTCAGATCACTCTATGCAGTTCAATAACCATGAAAACAATTATTATCATGTATTGTATATCAATCTTAATTTATACTATGTTGTATCATAAATCTAATTATGGTATAAACCTAAGATAGATGAGCTGAATTATTTTTTTCACTGAAATGTTCTATTTATTTATAACACTAATTCTACTATATCATTTGTTATTAAAATCGTTGAATATTCATACTCAGGTACATCCTGAGTATACCAAGGAAATTACACAATCAATTTTGCAGTCTTCATTTATTTAAAATTTTGCATAATGTAAGATAATCCAAAATAAGGTTCAACAATACATTTAGCATGCAAAACTGACCTTTCATTAAATGTGCAAGATTACATAACCAGATCTTCTAAAAAAAAGTTTTTAATTGCTAAATATTACACTGCCCGTAAAGTCACTGTTCTGTATTTGGTAATGCACTGGGTGTGCACGCCTTCCATTTTGTTTTGTTTTTGTAGTACCGGGTCAGTGAGCCTGAAGTGTAGAGGAAGGCCTCTCATAGAGCTATGGCTTAAGGGCCACTGGTAGTGAGTAGGGATGAGCCGAACACCCCCTGTTCGGTTCGCACCAGAACATGTGAACGGGAAAAAAGTTTGTTTGAACACGCAAACACCATTAAAGTCTATGGGACACGAACATAAATAATCAAAAGTGTTAATTTTAAAGGCCTATATGCAAGTTATTGTCATAAAAAGTGTTTGGGGACCTGGGTCCTGCCCCAAGGGACATGGATCAATGCAAATAAAAGTTTTAAAAACGGACGTTTTTTCGGGAGCAGTGATTTTAATAATGATTAAAGTGAAACAATAAAAGTGTAATATCCCTTTAAATTTCGTACCTGGGGGGTCTATAGTATGCCTGTAAAGGGGCGCATGTTTCCCATGTTTAGAACAGTCTGACAGCAAAATGACATTTCAAAGGAAAAAAAGTCATTTAAAACTACTCGCGGCTATTGCATTGCCGGTCCGACAATACACATAGAAGTTCATTGATAAAAACGGCATGGGAATTCCCCACAGGGGAACCCCGAACCAAAATTTAAAAAAAAATGACTTGGGGGGGTCCCCCTAAATTCCATACCATGCCCTTCAGGTCTGGTATGGATATTAAGGGGAACCCGGCCAAAATTTTTAAAAAAATGACGTGGGGGTCCCCCTAAATTCCATACCAGACCTTTCAGGTCTGGTATGGATTTTAAGGGGAACCCCTCGCCAAAAAAAAAAAAATTGGCGTGGGGTCCCCCCAAAAATCCATACCAGACCCTTATCCGAGCACGCAACCTGGCAGGCCGCAGGAAAAGAGGGGGGGACAAGAGAGCACCCCCCTCCTGAACATGTACCAGGCCACATGCCCTCAACATTGGGAGGGTGCTTTGGGGTAGCCCTCCAAAACACCTTGTCCCCATGTTGATGAGAACAAGGGCCTCATCCCCACAACCCTGACTGGTGGTTGTGGGGGTCTGCGGGCGGGGGGCTTATCGGAATCTGGAAGCTCCCTTTAACAAGGGGACCCCCAGATCCCGCCCCCCGTGTGAAATGGTAAGGGGGTACAAGAGTACCCCTACCATTTCACTAAAAAACTGTCAAAAATGTTAATGGATGCGGAGCGGCCCGAGGAGAAGAAGGGAAGAAGACGCCGCGGAGGAGATGCTGGACGAGAACACCGGAGGAAGAACCAGAAGAACCAGAAGAAGAAAAAGATGAAGGAAGATAGAAGAAAGAAGAAGCATTTAAATAAAGGAATTGTCAAAAACTGTCTCTTGTCATTTTTAACATTTTTGACAGTTTTTTAGTGAAATGGTAGGTACCCCCTTACCATTTCACACAGCAGGGAGGGCCGGGATCTGGGGGTCCCCTTGTTAAAGGGGGCTTCTAGATTCCGGTAAGCCCCCGCCTGCAGACCCCCACAACCACCGGCCAGGGTTGTGGGGATGAGGCCCTTGTCCTCATCAACATGGGGACAAGGTGTTTTGGGGGCTACACCAAAGCACCCTCCCAATGTTGAGGGCATGTGGCCTGGTACAGTTCAGGAGGGGGGGGCTGCTCTCTCGTCCCCCCTCTTTTCCTGCGGCCTATCAGGTTGCCTGCTCGGATAAGGGTCTGGTATGGATTTTTTGGGGGACCCCACGCCATTTTTTTTAAATTTTGGCACGGGGTTCCCCTTAATATCCATACCAGACGCTTCAGGTCTGGTATGGAATTTAGGGGGACCCCCCACATCATTTTTTTAAAATTTTGGCCGGGGTTCCCCTTAATATCCATACCAGACCTGAAGGGCCTGGTATGGAATTTAGGGGGACCCCCCACGTCATTTTTTTTTTTAATTTTGGTTCAGGGTTTCCCTGTGGGGAATTCCCATGCCGTTTTTATCAATGAACTTCTATGTGTATTGTCGGACCGGCAATGCAATAGCCGCGAGTAGTTTTAAATGACTTTTTTTTTTTAAATGTCATTTTGCTGTCAGACTGTTCTAAACACAAGAAACATGCGCCCCTTTACAGGCATACTATAGACACCCCCCAGCTACGAAATTTAAAGGGATATCACACTTTTATTGTTTCACTTTAAGCATTATTAAAATCACTGCTCCCGAAAAAACGGTCATTTTTAAAAAATTTTTTTGCGTTGATCTATGTCCCCTGGGGCAGGACCCAGCTCCCCAAACACTTTTTATGACAATAACTTGCATATAAGCCTTTAAAATTAGCACTTTTGATTTCTCCCATAGACTTTTAATGGGTGTTCCGCGGCATTCGAATTTGCCGCGAACACCCCAAATTGTTCGCTGTTCGCCGAATATGCGAACAGCCGATGTTCGAGTCGACCATGAGTTTGACTCGAACTCGAAGCTCATCCCTAGTAGTGAGACAGCAGTTACAAGAACACAGCAAGGTATGAGTGCCTGTAATCAGTCCATTAGTCTGTGTGGCAGCAGTAAGCGGGTAGATGTGGCAGAAGAGCAGGCTGGTAGTAGATGAGCTGTCATGATGCTTGGCTGGAGGCAGACTGTAGTAAGCAGCTGGAAACAGGAACCAGATGGAAGCTTGCTGGTCTGGTAGCTGTAGCAGGCTGGATGAGCAAGGTGCAAGGTTAGACAGGCTGGGTCGTTAACAGTCGGGCAGATCAGGCATAGACGGAAGACAACAGGATGGTCAGGTAACAAGTCAGCACCAGGAGATCAATCAAGCAGAAACAGGAGGTAAACGCAGTTCAGAGGTAAGCTGGATCAGGATCAGAGGTCACACGGAATCAGGAACAACACACAGAAGCTGCAGACCAAACATCAATGAGCCCATGCTGAAGCCTGTTTAAATAGCCTGCTTGGCGCCAGCATTAGTGACAGATGCTCGCATAAATGCGCAAGTGCCTTGGTCCCTGACTATGCACATCTGTCCAGGCATTTTACCGGTCTGCGCATGCGCATATGTGTGCGCCAAGAGATACCTTTAGCACCATGGACATGCCTTCCCTCACAGACTGGATGGACCTGTGTGTTTTTCCAATCTTATTACTCTGACCTCTGAATCTGATCTCTATAGAAATCCTATTTGAAATGTTGAAATTGAATAGATTGTAATGTCTTTAGGTGGCAATCAAACACCTTTAATATAGATGTGCCACAGCCTACATAATCTGGAAATACTGAAATTTGGAATAATGGACTTTGATTATTGTCATGAACCTTGGAATACTGGATTGTCATGAAGCTTGGAATAGTGGCTGATTCATAATGCTGGGACAAATACTGTTAGGAGATGCTGATGTCAATTCCATCCACCTGTCTGTTGCCTGCTAGAATGTGTATTGTAAATAAGTCTACTATGGGATCTAAGAGTTATTAGATCCCCATTGTTGTTTGTGTTAATTAACTCTGCTATTGTGTGAAGAAGAGTCTGTGTTGATTTGTGATAATGTTGATTGTGTTTTCTGAGCTACAAAACGGCCAGTCTGGCCTAAAGGTCATGTCTGAGTCATCTAGGCTGTTTAAAGGGATTAGTTAATTAATCCATGTTAATTAGGTTTCTGGTCACAGGTGTATGTTCAGAGTAATATGAGCAGGAGGTATACACCTCCTCTTTTACTGTATAAAAGACCCTGTATTTTTCAATAAAAGAGATTCCTGGTTGAATTTACATACAGCCTGGTGTTTGTTCTGAGCTACACAACTGGATTAGAACGGCACATAGCTGTAGTTCTAGTCCCAGTGCATCGGATGACCGAACCATCAGATGTAGTGATCTGCAATCTGATTCTATAGCCGCAGAGGAGTGTCGGGAGAGTGGAATCGAGCGAGCAGGGGCTCGTTACAGATATCATACAAAAAAATGTAGCGCATAAACATCAACTGTGAAAGCCCACAAAGGGTGTTCTTAAATGGTATCACCATCAATACAATAAATAACTCATGAGTCTCTCAACATAAAATGGAGCGCTTTTAGCATCCTCTTTGTTGCCTATTGTGTTTTTATACTTGTGATCACATTTTTTAATTGTAATCAGGCTTTTTAGCAATAAAAAAACAACATTTTTTCATCTACACTATGTGGAGGCTTTTTATTCTTTTTCCACATACTATCTGAATAAGAATCCAGCCTTCACTACAGTTCTATGGGAGACGTCTCGTTTCCTCTGATCTGTACCCTGGCTATCCATCGCGAGGACCTACCGGGTGGCCTCTAGAGATCCACGCAGAGTCTGACCTGGAGGGTTCTGAGAGTCGGGACATCCTTTCAAACGCCCTTAGGCACCCTGCCTAAGTGATACCCTATCGCTGACAAGAGAGTCCAGTATATCTGGTAAGAGTTCTTTACACACTACTGTTATCAAGATTTATACAGCCGATTGATGTGTTCTCCTTGGGGATGTAATTATCTGCCTATGTTTGAACATCAGCTGCTTTTTATACTTTTATGGACTTTACCTATCCATTTTATGTTGAGAGACTCAGGAGTTATTTATTGTATTGATGGTGATACCATTTAAGAACACCCTTTGTGGGCTTTCACAGTTGATGTTTATGCGCTACATTTTTTTATATGGTATTTTCATTGTTGTTGTCACACTGTATGTAGCTGCTCCTTTTTTCTGCATTTTTTTGCACATTTTTTTGATAGTGCAGTGTTTACCTACAATATTTGCATTTTGCTCGTTACAGATATATATAAAGATATATATATAAAAGGGCTAGAATTACCACTTTGCTAGTACCAAAGCTTAGCGCATAATAAAGTACCCGGAACCACCGCCACTCCAGGTACTTTACGCACTAAGCTTTGGTACTGGCAAAGTGGTAATTCTAGCTCTTTTATATATACAGTGGGGACGGAAAGTATTCAGACCCCCTTATATGTTTTACTCTTTGTTATATTGAAGCCATTTGCTAAAATCATTTAAGTTAATTTTTTTCCTCATTAATGTACACACAGCACCCCATATTGACAGAAAAACACAGAATTGTTGACATTTTTGCAGATTTATTAAAAAAGAAAAACTGAAATATCACATGGTCCTAAGTATTCAGACCCTCTGCTCAGTATTTAGTAGAAGCACCCTTTTGATCTAATACAGCCATGAGTCTTTTTGAGAAAGATGCAACAAGTTTTTCACACCTGGATTTGGGGATCCTCTGCCATTCTCCTTGCAGATCCTCTCCAGCTCTGTCAGGTTTAATGGTAAACGTTGGTGGACAGCCATTTTTAGGTCTCTCCAGAGATGCTCAATTGGGTTTAAGTCAGGGCTCTGGCTGGGCCATTCAAGAACAGTCACAGAGTTGTTGTGAAGCCACTTCTTCATTATTTTAGCTGCGTGCTTGGGGTCATTGTCTTGTTGGAAGGTAAACCTTCAGCCCAGTCTGAGGTCCTGAGCACTCTGGAGAAGGTTTTCATCAGGGATATCCCTGCAGCTGAAAAACACCCCCACAGTATGATGCTGCCACCACCATGTTTCACTATTGGGACTGTATTGGACAGGTGATGAGCGGTGCCTGGCTTTCTCCACACATACCGCTTAGAATTAAGGCCAGAAAGTTCTATCTTGGTCTCATCAGGCCAGAGAATCTTATTTCTCACCATCTTGGAGTCCTTCAAGTGTTTTTTAGCAAACTCCATGCGGGCTTTCATGTGTCTTGCACTCAGGAGAGGCTTCCGCTGGGCCACTCTGCCATAAAGCCCAGACTGGTGGCGGGCTGCAGTGATGGTTGACTTTCTACAACTTTCTCCCATCTCCCGACTGCATCTCTGGAGCTCAGCCACAGTGATCTTTGGGTTCTTCTTTACCTCTCTCACCAAGGCACTTCTCTCCCGATAGCTCAGCTTGGCCGGACGGCCAGTTCTAGGAAGGGTTCTAGCTGTCCCAAACATCTTCCATTTAAGGATTAAGGAGCCACTGTGCTCTTAGGAATCTTAAGTGCAGCAGAATTTTTTTTTGTAACCTTGGCCAGAACTGTGCCTTGCCACAATTCTGTCTCTGAGCTCTTCAGGCAGTTCCTTTGACCTCATGATTCTCATTTGCTCTGACATGCACTGTGAGCTGTAAGGTCTTATATAGACAGGTGTGTGGCTTTCCTAATCAAGTCCAATCGGTATAATCAAACACAGCTGGACTCAAATGAAGGTGTAGAACCATCTCAAGGATGATCAGAAGAAATGGACAGCACCTGAGTTAAATATATGAGTGTCACAACAAAGGGGCTGAATACTTAGCACATGTGATATTTCAGTTTTTCTTTTTTAATAAATCTGCAAAAATGTCAACAATTCTGTGTTTTTCTGTCAATATGGGTTGCTGTGTGTACATTAATGAGGAAAAAAATGAACTTAAATGATTTTAGCAAATGGCTGCAATATAGCAAAGAGTGAAAATTTAAGGGGGTCTGAATAATTTCCGTCCCCACTGTATATATATATATATATATATATATATATATATATATATATATATATATATATATATATATATATATATATATATATACATATATATATATATATATATATATATATATATATATATATATATATATATATACATATATATATACCCTTTTTTGTTATTTATCCTTTTTTCTTTATCGCTTTAGTGTTGATCATTAAGTGGTTAAAGACCCTGGGAGGACAGACTGTATGTTTTTTTCTACAGACAGGCAAGAACCTGGCTTAAGGTGGTGTCAGCAGTAGTGGCTATATATCAACTGATATGTGAGTATAGAAAAAGGAGAGACTCCCACCATGTCACATGTGAAGTATGGTGGTCCCATCCATCATATTTAGAACAAAGAAGACTAACCCCCTAAATGGGACTTTACATGGACCATTAACTCAATGATAAAATATAATCTTTTAATGATATAGAATAAAAAACATGTATCGTCTACACATAACAAAAATACACAATGTACATCACATGGAAAACAAAGCAAAACATGTACAAATACAAATCATCCTGAATGCTCTCAAAGGGATAATGTACCCCAATTGCCAACGCGTTTCCAGTATACAGTGTTCAGACACCTTCATCAGGGGCTGAGAGTTGGATAAATTTACACAAGCATTGATTCCAATGGAATGATTCCATGTTAGAGAGGCACCAAAGGCACTTAGATCCGATCAAATGTTGCATGGACACCAGACTGTGATGTTGGACAAATTTTTTAAGTGCACTGCATCTGCGATATCATAACATATAAGTATGAGGTATATGGGACAGGCAGTCACTGGAGGGTGGAATATAAGCTGAGTGACCGATGGATAAATATCCAAGTGTCCCTGGGTAGGTGTATCTTGATGGTGTCCCGGTCCGACGTATGGCGTGCTGCCTCCCTGGGAGTGACCGGACCACGCAAGAACCGGAAGTGACATAAGAGGCGCCTGTAACGCCGTTCAAATTACAGATCTGCTGTTTTATAACTTGTTTGTTGTAAGTTCCCATTTGGCTTTTTAATAAATCAATTCATTTATACGTACTGCGCTATGGGAGATTCTTTTTTATCCCCTGCATATACCTGCTGTGAGTGAGCGGCCGTATGGACTAATCCGAAGCTGTCATCTGGTATACAGTGCTTTGAGAGGGTCATCCACCATCATTACATCCCGGAAAGGTCTCCAGCTATATTCATCCCCATTGCCATTTATTATACATATGGAGGTAAGAGTCTAGCAAGCACCGAGTGATGCACACAAAGACTGGAACATTGGCGATTTTATAAACTACTAGCTGCCCGCCCATTCTCATATGACTGCGGGACGAATCAGCTCTCGTTATGGACGGACGACATATGACGTGACTGCCTTCCCGAGCCACTAGGGGGCGCACCCGCCGCATCACTGGGGACCCGATGCGTGTGCACAGATCCACGTCCTGTCAGAGAGGAGAGGAGACCAATGTGTGTCCCTTGTACATAGGGACACCGATCGGTCACCTCCCCCAGTCAGTCCCCTCCCCCACAGTTAGAATCACCTCCCTAGGACACACATTAACCCCTCGATCACCCCCTAGTGTTAACCCCTTCCTTGCCAGTCACATTTACACAGTAACCAATGCATTTTTATAGCACGGATCCCTGTATAAATGTGAATGGTCTCAAAAATGTGTCAAAAGTGTCCGATATGTCCGCTGCAATATCGCAGTCACAATAAAAATCGCATTACTAGTAAAAAAAAAATAATAAAAATGCTATAAATCTATCCCCTATTTGGAGACGCTTTTGCGCAAACCAATCAATATACGCTTATTGTGATTTTTTTTTTACCAAAAATATGTAGAAGAATACGTATCGGCCTAAACTGAGGAAAAAAATTGTTTTTTTAAGAAAAAAAATTGATATTTATTATAGAAAAAAGTAAAAAGTATTGTGTTTTTTTAAACTTGTCCCTCTTCTTTTGTTTATAGCACAATAAATAAAAACTGCAGAGGTGATCAAATACCACCAAAAGAAAGCTCTATTTGTGGGGAAAAAATGATAAAAATTTCATTAGGGTGCAGTGTAACATGACCGCGCAATTGTCATTCAAAGTGCAACAGCGCTGAAAGCTGAAAAATGGCTTGGGCAGGAAGGGGGTGAAAGTGCCCTGTATTGAGGTGGTTAAAGAGCACTTTTGAAGCACTTTCTGCACTTTGTTTAAGCACTTTCTACCATTGACTTTTTTATGTCCTCATATCATCCTTACTTCATGAACTATTGCATCACTATTTTATAGTTGTGGTAGCAGTGCGATAATGAGGAATTGAATGGATTATTGTTGTATTAATTTATACAGATCACATCTATTTCATTGAACTATTGGATATGTACAAGATTTTTAGTTGTATTGATTCATCTTGCACAGGAATCATTTTGTTTTTAGCACAGGATCATAATTTGCACATAGCATTTTTTGCACAGCATCATGAGCATTTTTTGCACAGATATACTCATTTAGCATTTTTGCACAGAATCATTTGCACAGTGCTAAACCATTATTATTTTATTTATAGTATTAAATTGCGCTGATCACTTGTTTATTTTATTCCAATTTTAGTGCACTTACACACTTTAGGTCCAGCTGCAATGTATCTGATTACTATATCATTAATTCACTTTGATAGCCCGGAGGACCTCATTCACATATATGATTCAGTATATCCTCCAGGAAAAACCGCTGTGTCCTATTTTTTTTATAAATCACTGTTCTGTATATGTATGAATTTTATTTGAATTATTAAAATTTGTTATTATTTTTATATGTACCTATAAAGTCCATTATTCCCTATTTGAAACGTTTGTTTATATGCTCTTGGAGATCAGCATACACGTTAGACAGTATACTGACCAAAAGGGATGTATCCTGGATAGCAGGTACCCATTACCTTGGTTTGGACCCTTTAAGAGAAGTAGCAGAGGTTGATACAGCAGAGGTCTGATAGAGGGGAAGTGGAGAGGAGCTGAGAGAAGGAAGGGTGTATGGCTGTTTGCAGCACCTGTGTGGGGCTTTGGAAACCTCTACTTTTGGCTGTGCTCGGGTATGGCTCTGTGGCCTGGACCCTGCTACTCTTGAGCATCAGTTACTGTTATAAACCTTTTTCTGTTTTGTATGGACTTATATTTAACCTGAAAAGGAGTATTTAGATTTGCCATTTGTGCTGTTATTTTGCTGACAAGCCCTTTAAGTTGATTAAATCCCTTTTTGTTTAAAGAAAAGTGTCCTGTGCCATGCCGCTAACCCCCAAAGATCACAACTGGTGAAGAATGCGGGCAAAGACTTTTTGAAAAATGACATTTAAATAGACAGCATCCACTGTAAAAGTCAGGTATTCAGGATATGATAAAGCAATTGCCTGTGGCTAACTCTGCATAATAGCAAATGAATATGACATTCCGTACAAATATAGAGGAACAAGAAAGAAATCTAGAGGTCCAGATACAGTAATCCCTAAAAGAGAAAAAATGTATATGTAAAGTCCTGAAGCCATGCGATCACTTGTAAAGACTCAAAGTTGTGAGTCAGTGGATGTTGCTCTTAGAAATCAGGTAGTCACCAGAATGAGCTATTTCTGGAAAAGCTGACACCAACTGATGACGTAGAGGTGTTTCTAACAACCTTTCAGGGAACACTCCTGAGGGCTTTTGTGTCTATGACCACCTGAAATTGAAGATTCTAACCTGTCTGGAATGACAACCAATGTCCTGACACAGCAGTGGCACTGATAGAGCTACCTATCAGATCGGCCACCACAGTCACAGATGCACAATCCTATCCAGTTGCAACCAGAGACCTTTGACAGCGCTCCAAGTGGTGGAGAGGGTCATGATGGACTAGTATCTTTGGTGTCTGCCAGTGGACTTGCACTGGTGGTGTGTCATGGTAACCAAAAAACTGTAGACCTTTGGTAGAAATGGTGACAGAAGAGCTGTTCAATGCCTACAGACAGAAGGAGCTTTCTTCCACATGCCAGGTAAAAAAACCATAAAGGTGTTAGTGCCTAGGCCACAATCCAAAATTAGGGGCATCATCATCCAAAAATATGATAACTAGCAAAAGAGAGGGGAAAGAAGAAAAACCTCAAATCATGGATACCCAATGGGCAAGGGAGTCACACATTTAAAATTGTAAAAATATTTGTATTACAGACATGTTAAAATCCACCAAAAAAAAAAAACAAAACACAAAAGGAACAACATCATCACAGTAATGTTTTACAATCTCAAGCTCCTGTTAAGCCATGCTGATTTCCAAGTGAAAATGACTAACATCCAACAACAGAATTTAGGTTCCAGATGATAAGAAATGGTAAAGGAGCTACGGCTGATTCTCTACATGTTTCGCAACACTCGTCGCTTTCTCAGGAGAAATGTAAGCCAATATTCATCTGAGACAAATATACAAGTAGTATACATTAACAATTCAAAGAAAAACATTTTTTTTATATTAAAGTACAGTACAACCAAATGGGCAGAAACCTTTTTAAAATACAAAGTAGAGCGCCCAAAACCCCTCCAGGGGTGGACATGAGGCATAAAAGACGCGGCAAAACCCCTGTGGTGAACTAAAAAATGAGATAGAGATTGTAACAGTACAAAAAAAGCCAAAACTGTTTAGCCAGCCAATAGGGTGGGAAAGAAAGACAAAAAAGGGGAGAAAGGAAAAAGAGGGAAACAAAGGAGAAAAAATGGGGGGAAAGGAAGGGGGGTGCTGCCAGGAAACAACCCAAACTCTCTGAAAAAATCTCAAAGGTTACCCTCTACACAGATCTCTCTGCTTCTACTATTCAAGCCAGACGTCTACTCTTAACCATAGTATCAAATACAAATGGGGCCCCACCAAGTTGCTTATCACTTATCATGGCAAAACCCATTCTGTGCTTTTCTTGGACAAATGCCTAAAGCTTCTGCAAGACTGGCACACACTGTAATCGGAAGCCCCCCTGCCACCCAATGCAGCTCCTTCTAAGGTCTCTATGGAATGGTCATAACCTGTCAATCTTCCAGTTAGAGAATTCTCTTCACCCTTGTCAGCACCTATGCTACTCTTTAAGGAATCTTTCTCATTCCACCACATTACCAATTCTCTTCAGATCCCAGGGCAGACTCTTGATTCTATTACCCCCGTGTATCTGCAATCCTTTTTGCACATGGTTCTCAGTACTTTGTTTTTTCTTTTTAAGCTCTGTAGAGCACTTTCGTTGTTGTTTCTATCTCTGTTTTTCAGACTTCCCTGGCACAGATATGAAACCACCACAATCTCTTGGGCTTGCTTTTCTCACCAACTATGGGATCTTAGACACACGGTCCTTGCTGGCTGTCAGGGCTGGGCTCAGCCCTTCCTTATCAGAGCTCTGTGCTCAGCTGTCGGTTAATTGCCAGTACTCCTCATTCTACAGTGACTCACCTGGTCTTCATTTCCTGCTCGTCAGCTAGCCCTGCTGGCTATTTAAACCACATGGATCAGAACTCCTGTGCCTTTGCCTGGTCAACATATCTAGATATTGTCTGCTGTATTTTCCTGTTAAAGACTTTTGCCTGGCTGACTTCCCTTCTGGTTCCTGATCCAGTTTACTGCCTCTATTACACTGATCTCTGGATTCCTGTTTCACAGGCTTGTTTCGACTACCCGCTCTGGTTACCGAACCCTGGCTATGTTTTGACTATGTCTGCTTTGTTTGTACCATTTTGTACCATGTGCTTCTGTCTCATGGTTCCTGACAGTAGGCAAAGGCCATGAATTCAGTAGATGCAGGCAATCCACTTATTGGTAATATTTTTTCCAAATTGGATGAGCAGGATCACTGCATGGATCAGTTTGCCATAGCATTACGGATGCTACTGATTCGCACTACTCACCCAGATCCTCCCACTGAGACTGTTCCTGTACAACCTGTGTTGCAGGCCAGCCCTGCTGCTGCTCCAGTCTCTGTGCAGTCTCCCGCCTCGAATATTCCCTCTATAAGAGGTATGTCTGGTTCCGCTCCGCTTCCCCAGCGATTTGGGGGGTGATCCAGGTCGGGTTTCTCAACCAGGTTGAGATTTACTTTGAGATGCTGCCCCAGGCATTTCCCATGTACAGAAGCAAAGTAAGTTTCGTAATATCTTTGCTTTCTGAGAGAGACTTGGCCTGGGCAAACCCTCTATGGGAGATGCAAAAACCTGTTGTCCTGAGTTACCCAGAGTTTGTGGCTTCCTTTAAGAGGGTTATTTGACATTTCCGCATGCTCCACTTCTGCTGCCAAGAGCCTCATGTCCATCAAACACAGTACAAGCTAGAGAAGTGAGTTGAGTGACCCTATGAGATCCGGCACCTCATCCCTTTTCAATAGATAAGAGTAGTAATAGAAAGGCATTTTGGGATTATGACGGTGCCCAATACACAAAGGGAAATGCTAAATTAATAAAAATAGAAATGTTATTACAAAAAGACAGTACAAATAGGGTTCATTAAAATAGAAGCAGAGTAGGTTTACAAACTGGTCAGAGTATTGTTGTACATAAGGTGGTGGTCACATTCCTACATGTTTTTGCCATCAATGGCTTCTTCAGGGAATTATACAGACCACCAGTTTCCAAAATAGCTTTAATGACAATAAATTCCTATAAGAATTAATTAGCAGTCATTACAATAGATTCAATGCTATATGAAAAGTATCACATATATTTTCACAGCTCCCCCTTCCATATCTCTCCCACCAAACTCACCAGAACGACGCCAGAGAGAGCACACACACCAAGGCAATCCACAAATTGCGGCGAGGGAGATTCTGTGTGACCACAGGGGGTATATGAGGACCAGGCTACGAAAAAACAGCAGGCAAGAAAAGAATATTTGACAATATACACTCTCGGATAGAACATCTAATCCAATGGTGTAGGATAACATAGCCTCCATTATACTTACAAAAACTCTGCTATAGACAAGTGTGAATGCAGGGGCGCTAGGGGATAAAAACAAATGTGAGGATGTAACACCATCACATATGGACCGATGTCAGAAAGAAGTAAAGGGTGGTTCAGTGGTAGTGTTGTTAATTATAATAGTAATAAGTAGCACAAGGAAACCTGAATGCAGTATAACAAATCAAGCCCCCCAATATTGCAGTCATTTTTAAATGTAAAAGTAATCCTCAGACACCAGTAAACCAACCCAGAAAGGGTGGGTTACATAAAGCAAACATAGGCTAAACCATTGATACAGACAGGTACACGAGGGACCCAAACAACTCAACATAAGAGTGGGTAAGGCATTCAAAAGTTTGGATTACAGGTATGGATTCCGAGGGTGCACAATAGATTCAGTCAACCAATGCTCAGGCATAACAGTGAGAAAGCAGCCCAAAGTTACCTTGTAATTCACTAGCGTTAGAAACAAATGGTCCCCCCTGCCCTCCAGCTGATGTTGTGCTGTAGTGGCCAGCCTAATATACCCCCTACTCGGCCTGCGTCTGACGACACCAACTGAGTGCGGACAAGATGTGGTCACCACGCATGCACCAATGTAGGCCCTCCATACGCCTACAGGGACCAGGATACCAAGCGGCGGTGGGAGGCAGTAATGTGACACGGGCGCATCACATGACGCATGGTTACCAATCCAGGAGGAGTGGGCGCAGCCAGCCCTCCATATACACACAGCCAAGGATGCTGGATATAGGCTAAATGGGACCATTGTAGAACCACTGAAGGCTGGGATGGCAAACCACTGGCACAAAGCGAGCAGCCAGAGCAGGCATCTGCCCATTAAGGACAGAGGCCTGTGGCGTCCATGCAGCCACACTCACTACCCACCACCCACCACAGTGGGCAGCCCAGGGCGAGTCCAATTTGTCACAATGAGTGAAGAGGGGAGGGAGAAAATAGGAGAAAAAAAGAGGGAAGTAGCTATATGGGTGCACCCATACACTGGTGAACCAACCAGTGAATGCACAACATCAATATGAGCCACGATGTGGAGAAATACAACCTGCAGTTGTATAACAAAAATATACAAAAAATGCAAAAATCTAAAATATTGGAATTACATATCAAAAGACAGCTATATAATCAACAAGCATACATTTATTTTCATTTTCTTTAATTATCATACACATTTACAGTGTCTAAACACTTCATTCTAAGTTACACAGTAACATAGATCTTGTAGGCCGAAGGAGTGGAAAGGTACTGTACTGGTATAAACCAGACACAGAGGGAGAGAAAATGGCCATAAACAAGTGTTCATGGCTATATATCTGTACACAAATCACCCATGTCTGGTATATACGGAAGAATATCTATAATCATAGGAAGGATTTAAAATGTATATATTTGTATAAACCTGGATACATAGTAGCACCCAACTTATGAATCCACCGGGTTTCTAGTTGTAATAAGGTACAGTCAATACTGCCACCCCTCGCATGTGTTGATACATGCTCAAGAGCCATAAACTTAATAATATTGATGTTGAAGTCATAATCCCACATGCCTACTGATAGCAGTAGTCATGAGACTTTTAGAGATTGGAGTAGTATGATCTTTTATACGCTTAAAGAAGGGGCGTTTAGTCTTACCTACATAAAAATATCCACATAGGCATTTAGCTAAATAAAAGACTCCCACTGCATGACATGTAACTCTATATACAACTATCAGGAACCATGAATCAGACCGAGACAGAAGTATAGTTAAATCACACTTGTTTAATAATAATAATAATATTAAGGTAAACAGAGTAAGCGTAGTCAAATCAAGCCAGAGTTCAGTAACCGGATCGGGTAGTCAGCCGAGAGCCAGAGATAAACGTAGTAGTACAGCAAGCAGGATCAGGAGCCAGATGGAACGTCAGTCGAGCAAGATTTCAACAGGAACGCAGGAGAAAGTCTCTGTGATGTTGACAAAGGCGAAGGCAGAGATCAAGTGAGCTGGTCGACTTTAAGTAGGCAGGACTGATGATCAGAATCAACAACAGCTGGGTAACTGTGGAGAGAAATGGGAGCTGGCAATTAGTCGACAGCTGAGTGGCCAGCTCAGAGAAGGAAGGGCTGACAGTACAGCCCTGACAGTACCCCCTCCTCAGCTACCCCTCCCCCTCGGAGGACCACCGAGCTTGAGGAGAAAATGTCTATGGAAATCACGGAGGAGTATAAGGGCATGTACGTCCGAGGATGAGACCCAAGAGCGTTCCTCCAGACCGTACCCCTTTCAATGCACCAGGTACTGTATGCGCCCATGGAACCTACGGGAGTCAACAATGGATTGTACTTCATACTCCTCATGGTTATCAACCTATATAGGGTGAGGACATGGCACCGAGGTGGTAAAGCGATTGCAGACCAAAGGTTTCAATAAGGAGACATGAAACACATTTGAGATGCACATACTAGGAGGAAGGTCTAAGGCGTAAGCCACTGGGTTAATCCTGTGAAGGATACAGAAAGGCCCAATAAAACGAGGTGCGAACTTCAAAGAAGGAACATGAAGTCGGAGGTTGCTAGACGACAGCCAGACTCTGTCCCCAACCTGGTAGGAAGGTGCAGGCAGGGGTCTGCGGTCAGCATGGAGTCTGTACCTATCGTTAGCATGTTGCAAAGCCTTCTGAACTTGTGCCCAAGTGGAACGAAGACCACGGAGATGCTCCTCTAACGCAGGAATACTCTGCGGAACAAACAAGTCAGGCAACATGGAAGGTTGGAAGCCATAATTCGCCATAAACAGGGACAATCGGGAAGCCGAATTCAAGGCGCTGTTGTGAGCAAACTCTGCCCATGGTAATAGGTCTGACCAGTTGTTACGATGGTCAGAAATTTAACAACGTAAGAATTGCTCCAAGAACTGATTGGCTCGTTCTGCTGCCCCATTAGACTGCGGGTGATACGCAGAGGCGAAAGCAAGCTGAATTCCCAACTGTGCACAAAAGGCTTGCCAGAACCAGGAAACAAACTGACTACCCCTGTCCGAGACAATCACCTTGGGTAGCCCATGTAAGCGAAAAATCTCCCGAGGAAAAATGGAAGCCAGTTCCTTAAGGGGGGGCAGCTTTTTAAGTGGAATACAATGACACATCTTCGAGAACCGGTCAACCACCATAAGGATAATAGTGTTGCCTTGGGAGTTGGGTAACGCCACAATGAAATCCATAGACAGGTGGGTCCAGGGCCTCTCTCCATTGGGTATGGGTTGTAGGAGGCCCACTGGAAGGTGTCGTGGAGTCTTACTCTGAGCACACATGGAACAGGCAGCTACGAAGGCAGTTACATCAGCCCGTAAACTAGGCCACCAGAATTGTTGGGAAATGGCCCAAACGAGTTGATTCTTCCCAGGGTGGCCAGCTTCCTTGGGAGAATGGTAAGTCTGGAGCACAGCAGTATGGAGACTCTCTGGGACAAAGCAACGATCACAAGGTTTCTCAGGAGGAGCATGGACCTGAGCAGCAAGAATTAGCCACACGGATGCATAGGGCTCTCAGAGTTAGGACGTTGAGACAGAAGGGCGCTAACTCCAGTGTCAGAAGCATCAACTTCTAGGATAAAAGGCAACATAGGATCAGGATGTGCCAACACAGGAGCAGAAACAAAGGCAGCCTTGAGACTCTCAAAGGCCTTAATGGACTCCGGAGACCAACTCTGTGGGTTACCTTCCTTTTTGGTCATATCAGTCAGGGGATTGACCAGAGACGAGAAGTTACTAATAAACTTCCGATAATAGTTGGCAAAGCCCAGGAAACGCTGCAGAGGACGTAAACCCACGGGTTGGGGCCACTGTAGGACTGCGGAAAGTTTCTCCGGGTCCATCGAAAAACCAGCAGTGGAAATGACATAGCCCAGGAATTTAACCTGTTCACGATGGAACTCGCACTTCTCCAGTTTACAATAGAGATTGTTTTCTCTTAGTTTCTGAAGCACACAACAGACATCTGTGTGGTGGCTCATCAGGGACTTGGAAAATATGAGGATATCATCGAGATAAACCACCACACATAACTGGAACAAATCTCGGAGGACATCGTTAATAAATTCCTGGAAAACTGCTGGGGCGTTACAAAGGCCAACAGGCATTATGAGGTACTCATAATGGCCTGTTCTGGTATTAAACGCAGTTTTCCACTCATCACCCTCCACAAGATTTGTTTGCCCCTCTCAAATCAAGCTTCGTGAAAACCCTTGATCCCTTAAGGCGGTCAAATATCTCTGTAATCAATGGAATCGGGTAGGCATTCTTAATCGTGAAACGATTGAGACCCCTATAATCAATACAAGGTCTCAGTTCACCGCTCTTCTTCACAAAGAAGAAACCAGCACCAGCAGGAGACGAGGATTTGCGAATCAAACCTCAAGAAAGTGCGCCTGCAACATACTCCTCCATGGCCTTATCCTCCAAGAATGACAAGGGGTAAACCCGGTCACGAGGGGGTATGGCACCAGGTTGAAGGTCAATTGCATAATCATAAGGCCGGTGTGGAGGCAAACTACCGGCTTGACCTTTGTCAAAGACATCGCTAAAATCACGGTACTCCTCCGGCAGGGAGCAGAGTGAAGAGGTGCACAGTACCTTGGCTACCTTCTGGAAGCATGTCTCACTGCATTGTGGTGACCAGGAGAGAACCTCAGCACAGAGCCAATCAAAAGAGGGGTTGTGCCTCTGTAACCAAGGATAACCAATAACCAGAGGAAACCTAGGTGAGGAAATAACTTGGAATTGGATTATCTCATGGTGAGGAATCCCTACGGCCATGGACAATGGAACCGTCTCATGAGTCACATTGGCAGGCTGTAGAGGTCTCCCGTCAAGAGCCTCAATGGCAAATGGAGTGTCACGCAGCTGCAGCGGAATTGTGTGCTTCGATACAAAGGCAGCATCAATGAACAGGCCTGCAGCCCCAGAGTTGATTAGAGCCTGTATCTCAATGGACGACTCAGCCCAAGAAAGGGTGACCAAAACCAGGGGCTTATCCTTCTGGATAACTGGGGACGAAACAACGCAACCTAAGGTTCGGACCTTCCCTGGACGGGTAGGACAAGGCTTTAAAAAGTGACCTGCCTGGCCACAATAAAGGCACAATCTCTCCCTCCTTCTAAAGGCTCTCTCATCCACAGAGAGATGCGTGAAGCCCAACTGCATGGGTTCATCTTCACTGACCGACTCGGTACCAGGAGGCATGGGAGGTGAGGGAGGCAAGGTGAGACTGCAAAACTCGGAGGCAAATGTACAGGAGGCTTCCACAAGCGCTCCTTAAAAGAGAGTCTTTCTCTGAGTCTGGAGTCAATGAGAATGGCAAACGTGATCAACCTCTCCAGCTCAGTGGGTATATCTCAGGCTGCTATCTCATCCTTGATGGAATCCGAGAGGCCATGAGAAAAAGCAGCCACGAGGGCCTCATTGTTCCAAGCAACCTCTGCTGCAGAGTAAGGAATTCAATGGGTTAGTCGGCAACAGTTCTTTTTTTTTTTTTTTTTTTCAAAAAGTTTTTATTTCGCTTTTCAACATACAATAAAAGGTATAAAATATAGTATTGTATACAGACATTTTCATATTCTAGGACATTCACAGAGATGAGAGACATTTCGGTATAAACTTAAGTCTAGATAAGGGACAATAATTTCAGGTGTCTATGCCTATATGGGATGGTTGGATAGACAAAATTTGACAGATCCTAACAGAGTAGATAGTAGATGCCTGGATGGATCTGATTAGACAGTCTCTGTGAATACTAGGTTATTTAATAGCAATGGGATACCTGAAAGTGGGAAAGGAAGTCAAAACCGGGGGGGGGGGGGGCATGTAATGTATGAGAAAGATACGGTTGGTGGGGGTACATTATCTGATCGACCATAAACATTTTACCATATTAAGAAAATATTAAGAAAATAGGATAACTGGTAGTATTCGGTTACATGGAGATCTGTTAGCAATCTTGGATTGGTGAGTTCAGTGGCCTATGCCGTGCTCAGGATGGTTTCGGAGGGTTTAGGAGGGCACCTCTTATGGGGAGATTTTCTTGTTTTGCGTCGGCTGATAGGAGTCGTGGTAGGAGAAAGTGGATAGGCTCAAATTTGCTATTTCCTCTTGGGAGAGAGATGAGAGCATGAAGGAGTGCCATTTGGAGTAGAAACGGTCTGAGGAGTTTTTCTGTTTGAAGTCCGTATTTATGCGGTCTTTGCTAAGTAGATGTAAGAGCTCTCGTTTGACTTGGGTGATGTTGGGGTACAATGGAGAGATCCAATTTTTCAAAATGGTTCTTCTTGCAATTAGAAGACAGGTTAGAGACCACTCTTTGTGTGAGGCGTTGACTTTTAAGTTCCCTGAGGGGCTTATGTCGCTGTTGGCGGTTTTTGACCAGGGTAGGAGTATTGGGTCCCAGTAGCCGAAGATAAGGAGTAGCGGGTCTTTGGGTAGTTTTAATAGGGTCACTTTGAATATGTAGGCAAGAACTTGGTCCCAAAATGTAGATATATAGGAGCAGTCCCAGAAGGGAGGGTTTCCTGAGCCAGGGAGGGTTTCTGGATGTGGCATAGTGGGCAGAAGGCTTTGCTCTTGTCTGTTTTTGACGATAAGAAAGGCATATATGCTCTGTGGGCTATTTTCAATTGCGTTTCTCTCCATACTTCATTGGGTGTTAGCTTCTGTTCGGAGTTGAGGCCTTGCAGGATTTTTTCCACTAAGTTTGAATCAGGGAAGTCTTTATTCCAGTTTGTTATCAATGATGCTGAAAGAGGTAGAGATGATTTGTGTAGGAGAGGTTTGTAGATGTCCGAGATTTTGTACGAGTTGTTTGATATCATTTGGTCTATGACGTTTGTTGGAAACCTTTTATCCGCTTGTTTACATGTCTCCTTTAAGAAACTAATGCATTGCCTATAATAGAAGGTATGCATAGAGGGTAGTGAGAAGATTTCCGCAATGCTGGTAAAGGGTAGTGGTTGACCCGTCTGTACGTTGCAGAGGGAGGAGAATTTTGTTAGGCCTTTCCGTTCCCATATTTTGAAAGGTTTATGTTCTAGTCCCTGTGGAAAGGCCGGATTTCCTTGGATCGGGAGATGTGTCGATATGAAAGGGGATATCTTAAGTATTTTCCTTGCTTCTCTCCAAGCCATGGCTGTGTCTCTTAATAAGAGATTGTGTTGGTGAGGGGGGGGGACTGACTTCCATCTGCAGTGGAGGAGGGCCACTAATGAGTAAGGGTAGGCCATGTCTGATTCCAGGGAGAAATTGGAGTAGTGGGGGGATTGCGTTATCCAGTCTATGCTAGTTCTAAGCAGGCATGCTACATTATACATTCTAATGTGTGGTAGGCTGATGCCCCCTTCGCGCCTGGGAAGATATAGTTTTTTTTAGAGCTATACGTGGTCGTTTGTTTCGCCAAAGGAATTTTGATAAGGAAGAGTTGAGCGAAGTCACATCTTTATGATGAAGCAGTAGCGGAATAGTTTGCAATGGGTATAGTAGTCTTGCGAAACTGACCATTAAGTGACATCTTCCCAAGAGCGAGAGGGGCAGATCCATCCAGGCATTTAATTCTTGAGATATTTTTGACAGCAGAGGAGGGTAATTTAGGTGGTATAGTGATGAGGGGAGTTTTCCTATTTTTATTCCCAGATAGGTGATATGGGATTTCGCGACAGGGAAAATTGATTGTTGGGTCCTTTGTGGTACAGAGTGGGTGCCGATGGGGAGAATTTTGCTTTTGCTGTAATTGATACGAAGGCCAGAGCACAAGCGGAATTCGTCAAACACCCTTTTAATGGTTATCATATCTGAAGGGGGGTTGGCCGAAAATATGAGGACATCATCAGCAAATAGGGATGTGCGTAGATCGTGTGCGCCTATTTTTATGCCATGCAGGGGGGCTGTTAGTGTTAGATATCTGGACAGCGGTTCTAGGGCGATGTTAAAAAGGAGCGGGGATAGAGGACAACCTTGGCGTGTGCCCTTGTGAAGACGAAATTCTTCTGATATGAGGCCTGCTACTACTAATCTTGCTGACAGGGCTGTGTACATGACGGTGATGAGGTGGTGGAATGGGCCAGTGAATCCCATCTCTGACATTGTCATAGATAGCCAGTCGAAACTTACGTTATCGAAGGCCTTTTCTGCGTCTAATGTGATAATAGTGTGATTAGTGTTTGGGTGATGGAGTGCATGTTCTAGGGCCATCATGACTTTACGAATGTTGAGGGTGGCAGTTCTACCTTTTACGAAGTCTGATTGAGCAGGATGAATTAAAGAAGGAATAATATCTGCCAGCCTGGTGGCTACAATCTTAGAGAGGATTTTCACGTCTAGGTTGAGAAATGATATGGGCCTGTATGAGCCTGGTTCCTGGGGGTGTTTGCCCTTTTTAGATAGTAATTTTATAAGAGCCTGGTTCCCCAACTGTATGTATGCACCCCCTGACCAGATATTCTGATATACTTGGAGGAGAGTGGGTTCTAGTAGGGGTTGTAGGGTCTTGTAAAATTCACTAGTGAAGCCGTCTGGGCCTGGAGCCTTAGAGAGAGTCAAGTGGTGGATGGTTGTCGATATTTCGGTGGGAGTTATGGGTGCGTTAAGGGTATCTAGTTGTAATGTGGAAATCTTGGGCATGTTTATTTTTCCTAGAAAAGCGCATGCTTTTTGTGCATCTATGGGGTCTGGAGCGTAGAGTGTAGAGTAAAATTTTTGCATGACCTTGTTAATTGCTTGTGGAGTGGAATGAAGGGTGCCTGTACTGTCGCGGAGTGATGTGATGTGGGTTGGGCGGAACGGGTCTTTGCATAGTCTGGATAAGAGTTTACCCGCTTTGTTTCCAAATTTATGAAAAGTGGCTTCTAAATAAGCCTGTTTGGTGTGTTCAAGGGTGTTTACCCATGTGTCGAATTCTCTTTTTGCTGCCTGCCATTCTAATCGAACGGCTGGGGAGTCTGTGGTATATAGCGCTCGTGTGCTGGTGTAGGCGTGAGCTGGCTTCTTTATATTTAGTCAGGGTGTTGCGTTTGAAGGAGGTTGCATAGGAGTTGATACGGCCTCTTAGGAAAGCTTTACCGGCGTCCCAGAATAGGTTGGGATCATGTATGTGGGGGGCGTTGTTTGAAGAGTATTCCGTCCATGCATCGGACATGTATTGTTGGAAGTCAGTGTTGTTATGAAGGAAGGAGGGAAATTGCCAGATGTTGGGATGCGGGGGTAGGTTTAAATTATCGAGCGTTACCTCTATAGGTGCGTGGTCGGAGATGGTTATGTCATGTATTGTGGTGTTCTGGAGGAAAGGGATTAGGTTGTCAGAGCCAAAGAGATAGTCTATCCTTGTGAATACTTTGTGTGGGTTGGAGTAGAATGTGAATTCCCTGTCTGCTGGGTGAGAGAGACGCCATAGGTCCTGGAGATGGATAGAATCCATGGTGTTTGCAAAGAGGGAAGGGGCGGGAGGATTAATGCGTAGATTTGGACTTTTTGGTGAGGATCTGTCATCTATCTGATGGAGGGTGTCATTGAAGTCCCCTCCGATTAGGTGGGGGAGATGAGTGTTTTCTAGAAGCCAAATGGAGAGCTCGGAATAGAATTGCCTGCTTGGGCTGTTGGGGGCATATACCTTTGTGATTACGAGCTCTTTGGAGCCTATTTTGACATGTGTAGTGAGCAAACGGCCCTGATTCTCAGTTTTTGTCGACAAGACTGAGCAAGGGAGATTTTTGTGTATGAGTAGGAGGACGCCAGCTTTGCGTTCTGCTGCCTCAGAGCCTAGAACAGTGCCTACCCAGAGCTTCTTCATACGATGGAAATCTGGGGCTGATAAGTGTGACTCCTGAAGTAGGGCTATATCGGTTTTAAGCCGTTTGAGATGCCTAAGAATTTTCATTATTTTTTGGGGGGGATCTAAGACCCTTCACGTTCCAGGAGATTATTTTCATGTTAGGGGGGACTTGAGAGGGTTATGAGCCGAAAAGGTCGATTTAATATTGTGTGGATGGTGAGTTGAAGTACCAACTGTGACAGGGAGCATGCCATTTTTATAATGAGCATGAGGCGTATTAGAGGTGTAGGGGAGATGGTATGGGCCCTGGATAAAGGGATAAGAAGAAGGGGAGGGTATGACATAGGGGGGAAGTAACATAAAGGAGAACATAACCATTAAGCCTGTAAACTTCACTTTTTTCCGCATGGATTCACTGTGTAGGTCAACTCCCATAACAGGACAGTTACGGTTTGGGGCCCATTTAGCCCAGGGAAGGGTGTCAGGCGACTAAATAGGCGCTTGAGGCTAAAAATTTGGGGGAGGGGGATGCAGTTAGCCGAACACAGTGAGGTCAGGAGGACACAACAGTAGAAGAAAACTGTGTTCAAACAAGTACTGTCTGAAAGATAACTCTGAGAACTGAGAACAATCAAAACAAAATAGCATTATACATTACGTGATGCCGTATGAAGGACGGTATAAAAACCTGAGGAGGGACAAGTTGGTGTACTGTCCGTAGATTGGGAAGCCAGCGATGACAGTTGCAAGTTTCAGTTCAGCGGGGAGTGAAGCGTTGCTGGTCCGGAAATGAGGATCTGAAGCGTTTGGGAGAGTCTTTGCGTGGGCTCCGTTGGTCCAGGGAGCGGTTGATTGGGGTGTCTTTGGAGGGGGTGTGCTGTTGAGCGTTGGAGAGTAACGACCGCACGTAGGCTTCCGCTTCTGGTGGATCCTGAAAGGATAGCTGGTCTCCGCTAGGTGTCTTGAGGCGTAGGGTAGCTGGGAAAGCTAGAGTGAATTTAATATGTTGCTTGAAGAGTTCTGTGCATATCTGTTGGAAGGCTTTGCGTTTTTTTGAGACCTCAATGGAGTAATCGGCAAAAATCAGAGCCCTCACTCCATCAATTTGGAGTGTGCGGGTTTGTCTACATTTTTGGAGAATAAGAGCTTTGTCGGAGTAGTTCAGGTATTTAGCAATGATGGGGCGAGGGTTCTTGCGTTCTTCGCTATATGGTCTCATTTAGGGATGAGCTTCGTGTTCGAGTCGAACCCATGTTCGACTCGAACATCGGCTGTTCGCCCGTTCGCCGAATTGCGAACGATATGGGCCGTTCGCGCTAAATTCGTGTGGCGCCTCACGGCCCATAATTCACTGCGGCATCGCAGTGCATTGCTGGCTGATGATTGGCCAAGCATGCACTATGACCCGCATGCTTGGCCAATCACAGCGCCGTCAGTAGAGAGAGCTGTAATTGGCCAAAGCCAGGGTGGCTTTGGCCAATTATGGCTCAGGGGATTTAGTACACACCCCACACTATATAAGGCCGCCTGCACGGCGGCCCTGTGTAGTGTGTGTTCCGGTGTGCTGAGAGATAGAGAGAGAGAGAGACAGTGTCATTTGATTTGAGTTAGATAGATTAGGCAGAACAGTCAGTCAGTTAGCTGCACTTACAGTGTATTGTGTATATATATGCATCCCAGGTGTTGCATATATATATATACACTGTATTCAGTTTAGCTAGATCCGTTCCTGTTATCTTCTATCTAGACTATTTACATTTAATGCAGTGCGTCCTGCTCACAGTGTTCAGCTAGATCCGTTCCTGCTATTTACATTTAGTGCAGTGCGTCCTGCTCACAGTGTTCAGCTAGATCCGTTCCTGTTATCTTCTAGACTATTTACATTTAGTGCAGTGCATCCTGCTCACAGTGTTCAGCTAGATCCGTTCCTGCAATTTACATTTAGTGCAGTGCGTCCTGCTCACAGTGTTCAGCTAGATCCGTTCCTGCTATTTACATTTAGTGCAGTGCGTCCTGCTCACAGTGTTCAGCTAGATCCGTTCCTGTTATTTACATTTAGTGCAGTGCGTCCTGCTCACAGTGTTCAGCTAGATCCGTTCCTGCTATTTACATTTAGTGCAGTGCGTCCTGCTCACAGTGTTCAGCTAGATCAGTTCCTGCTATTTACATTTAGTGCAGTGCGTCCTGCTCACAGTGTTCAGCTAGATCCGTTCCTGCTATTTACATTTAGTGCAGTGCGTCCTGCTCACAGTGTTCAGCTAGATCAGTTCCTGTTATCTTCTAGACTATTTACATTTAGTGCAGTGCGTCCTGCTCACAGTGTTCAGCTAGATCCGTTCCTGCAATTTACATTTAGTGCAGTGCGTCCTGCTCACAGTGTTCAGCTAGATCCGTTCCTGCTATTTACATTTAGTGCAGTGCGTCCTGCTCACAGTGTTCAGCTAGATCCGTTCCTGCTATTTACATTTAGTGCAGTGCGTCCTGCTCACAGTGTTCAGCTAGATCCGTTCCTGTTATTTACATTTAGTGCAGTGCGTCCTGCTCACAGTGTTCAGCTAGATCCGTTCCTGCTATTTACATTTAGTGCAGTGCGTCCTGCTCACAGTGTTCAGCTAGATCCGTTCCTGCTATTTACATTTAGTGCAGTGCGTCCTGCTCACAGTGTTCAGCTAGATCCGTTCCTGCTATTTACATTTAGTGCAGTGCGTCCTGCTCACAGTGTTCAGCTAGATCCGTTCCTGTTATCTTCCTACTGACAGGCAGGCTTGTCTGGTTACAGTATATAAAGCTACCTGAAGAAAATTACAGGTGTTCTATTTGATCCTATTAGTACCACGGTCAGGCAGCTAGACTATTTACATTTAGTACAGTGCGTCCTGCTCACAGTGTTCAGCTAGATCCGTTCCTGTTATCTTCCTACTGACAGGCAGGCTTGTCTGGTTACAGTATATAAAGCTACCTGAAGAAAATTACAGGTGTTCTATTTGATCCTATTAGTACCACGGTCAGGCAGCTAGACTATTTACATTTAGTACAGTGCGTCCTGCTCACAGTGTACAGCTAGATCCGTTCCTGTTATCTTCCTACTGACAGGCAGGCTTGTCTGGTTACAGTATATAAAGCTACCTGAAGAAAATTACAGGTGTTCTATTTGATCCTATTAGTACCACGGTCAGGCAGCTAGACTATTTACATTTAGTACAGTGCGTCCTGCTCACAGTGTTCAGCTAGATCCGTTCCTGTTATCTTCCTACTGACAGGCAGGCTTGTCTGGTTACAGTATATAAAGCTACTTGAAGAAAATTACAGGTGTTCTATCCCAGCTTAGTGCAGCTACAGGCCATTAGTATGTCTGGAAGGCCAAGAAGGAGAGGCAGACAGTCACAAGCCAATAAGAGAGGGCAAGCAGGCTCTGTGTCTAGTGCTGGTCGTGGAGACGGTGCATCCTCATCAGCACGTGGCCATGGGACACGCTTGGCCTTTTTTTCGGCAGCTGGCCGTGTTGAGCCGCAACATGCGGAAGACTTGGTCGAGTGGATGACCAAGCCGTCCTCATCCTCCTCATCCTCTCTCACCCATGCCCAGGGTGCTTTGTCTGGCAAAGCAGCGGCCTCTTCCCTCAGCTCAATGTCATCAGTGACTCCTTCCCTAGCTCCACCATGTCCTCATGAGGATTCCCTCGAACTGTTTGACCACAGTGTTGGGTACATGCTCCAGGAGGATGCCCAGCGTTTGGAAGGCTCTGATGACGATACTGAGCTCGATGAAGGCAGTAACATGAGCACGGACAGAGGGGGTGCCCAAGAAGGACAGCAATCTGGCAGTCATGCTCCCCCTGCTGCAGCATACTGCCAGGTTTGCTCCAGTGATGAGGAGGGAGGGGATGATGAGGTCACTGACTCAACGTGGGTGCCTGATAGGAGAGAGGAGGAGGAGGAGGAGGAGGAGGCGGCGGCACATCACCAACGAGGCAGGATGCCCTCCAGGGGCCAGCCTAAGGGCAGCACATTGACTGCATCACACCCCAAAGCTCCACATGTGCAGGGCGCTGCAGTCTCTGCGCGTTATTCAAAAAGTTCTTTGGTGTGGGCCTTTTTTGAGACGAGTGCATCAGATCGCACCGCTGCTATTTGCAACATATGTCTCAAGCGTATCTCGCGTGGCCAAAACATCTCCCGCTTGGGTACCACGTGCTTGACCAGACATATGTTGACCTGCCATGCAGTTCGTTGGCAAGCGTATCTAAAAGACCCACACCAAAGAACAAAGAGGATCTCTCCTTGCTCCTCATCAGCTGAGATTTCCAACCCCACTAGACCTTCAGTCCTCTCTGAGACCTGCAGTGAGAGGAATGAAGGTGTAGAATTAGGTGTGTCACAGCCAAGTACTTGTGGGCAATCTGCTTTTGGTACACCGACGTCAGATTGTACCAGGCAAATTTCCCTGCCCCAGCTGCTGCACCGCCGAAAGAAGTTTGCTCCCAGCCATCCACATGCCCAGCGGTTGAATGCTAGCTTGGCAAAATTGCTAGCACTTCAACTGCTGCCTTTTCAGTTGGTAGACTCTGCCCCCTTCCGTGAGTTTGTGGAATGTGCGGTTCCTCAGTGGCAGGTACCCAAACGCCACTTTTTCTCACGGAAGGCGATTCCGGCTCTCTACCGGCATGTGGAAGGCAATGTCCATGCCTCGCTGGACAGGGCGGTCAGCGGTAAGGTGCATATTACCGCTGACTCATGGTCCAGCAGGCATGGACAGGGACGTTACCTAAGTTTCACGGCGCATTGGGTGACTCTGCTGGCAGCTGGGAAGGATGCAGGACAAGGTGCAGTAGTGTTGGAGGTTGTTCCGCCACCACGCCTCCAAAATGCTGATTGTGACACACCTCTCTCCTCCACCCCCTCCTCTTCTTCTTCCTCCATGGCCTCTTCCTCGGAACCAGCGGTGCTCCGTAGGCGTTCAAGGGGCTACGCAAGTACGCAGGCCAAAAGATGCCATACGGTGCTTGAGCTGGTGTGCTTGGGGGACAGGAGCCACACTGGGGCAGAGGTTTTGTCAGCTCTGCAGGGGCAGGTTCAGAGGTGGTTGACGCCACGCCAACTTAAGGCAGGAATGGTGGTTTGCGACAATGGCACCAACCTCCTCTCTGCCCTCCGACAGGGACAAATGACCCATGTGCCCTGTTTGGCTCACGTCCTTAACTTGGTGGTGCAGCGGTTCTTGGGCAGGTACCCGGGCTTACAGGATGTCCTGAGGCAGGCCAGGAAAGTCTGTGTGCATTTCCGCCGGTCATATAATGCCAGTGCTCGGCTGACGGACCTCCAAAAGGAGTTTAACCTGCCCAAGAACCGCCTAATCTGTGACATGCCCACCAGGTGGAACTCAACGTTGGCCATGCTGCAGCGGCTGCACACGCAGCAGAGGGCCATCAATGAGTACCTGCGCGACTATGGCACCAGGACAGGGTCAGGGGAGCTTGGTTTTTTTTCCCCACGCCAGTGGGCCATGATCAGGGATGCATGCACTGTCCTGTCACCATTCGAGGAGGCCACGAGGATGGTGAGCAGTGACAGTGCATGCATCAGTGACACTGTCCCCCTTGTCCACCTGTTGGAGCACACGCTGCGTGGAATAATGGACAGGGCACTTGAGGCAGAACAGAGGCAGGAAGAGGAGGACTTCCTTAGCTCTCAAGGCCCCTTTTATCCAGACAGTGTTCCTGCGTGCCCGCCGATCACACAGGAAGAGGAGGAGGAGGAAGAGGAGGAGGAGGAAGATTGTGTCAGTATGGAGGTGGAGCCTGGCACTCAGCATCAGCAGCAGTCTTTAAGGGATCAGTCCCAAGAAACACATGGACTTGTACGTGGCTGGGAGGAGGTGGCTGCGGACCATGTCGTTCTTAGTGACCCAGAGGACTCCGGACCGAATGCCTCAGCAAACCTACGCTGCATGGCCTCCCTGATCCTGCAAAGCCTGCGTAAGGATCCTCGTATTCGTGGTATCAAGGAGAAGGACCAATACTGGCTGGCAACCCTCCTTGATCCACGTTACAAGGGTAAGGTTGCGGACCTTATCTTGCCATCGCAGAGGGAGCAGAGGATGAAACATCTTCGGGAGGCCTTGCAGAAAGGTCTGTGCAACGCGTTCCCAGAGACTGGGAGGTTACAAACTCCTGTTTCTGGACAACGTGTTGCTGAGGCTTCGGTCAGTCAAAGAAGGAGCGGTGGAGAAGGTGGCCGTCTGACCGATGCGTTCAGACAATTTTTTGGTCCGCAGCCCCAAGGTATGATCGGTTCCAGCAACCATCGCCAGCGTCTGTTTTACATGGTGCAGGAATACCTAGGGGCAAGATCAGACTTGGACACCTTTCCCACCGAAAATCCTCTGGGTTACTGGGTCTTGAGGATGGATCACTGGCCAGAGCTTGCACAGTATGCAATTGAGCTACTGGCCTGTCCTGCATCCAGCGTTCTTTCGGAACGCACATTCAGTGCTGCTGGAGGCGTGGTAACCGATCACAGGGTGCGTCTGTCCACCGACTCGGTCGATCGGCTGACCTTCATAAAAATGAATGAGTCTTGGATCACCACCAGCTACCAAGCACCTGATGCTGATGTAACCGAATAATTTTTTTTGAAATCTCAGATCCCTTCAAAGACTGCCTATGCTGATGCTGAGTGACTATCCCTGAGTAATTATCCTCTTCCTCCTCAATCATCACGCTGATAGCTTGTAAGAACATTTTTGGTTCTGGGCGCCACCACCAGTGCCTAAGGCACAATTTTTCAGCCCCTGTTTAACAGGGGCGTGTAATTACAATTTTTGATGTAATACTTTGCAGCAGGGCTCGTTCCTGCATTCCAACTAGAGTGTCTGTGAGGGGTTGCAGTGTTGTGGCACCAGCACCAGTGCCTAAGGCCCAATTTTTCTGCCCCTGTCTAACAGGGGCGTGTAATTACAATTTTTGATGCAATACTTTGCAGCAGGGCTCGTTCCTGCGTTCCAACTAGAGTGTCTGTGAGGGGTTGCAGTGTTGTGGCACCAGCACCAGTGCCTAAGGCCCAATTTTTCTGCCCCTGTCTAACAGGGGCGTGTAATTACAATTTTTGATGCAATACTTTGCAGCAGGGCTCGTTCCTGCGTTCCAACTAGAGTGTCTGTGAGGGGTTGCAGTGTTGTGGCACCAGCACCAGTGCCTAAGGCCCAATTTTTCTGCCCCTGTCTAACAGGGGCGTGTAATTACAATTTTTGATGCAATACTTTGCAGCAGGGCTCGTTCCTGCATTCCAACTAGAGTGTCTGTGAGGGGTTGCAGTGTTGTGGCACCAGCACCAGTGCCTAAGGCCCAATTTTTCTGCCCCTGTCTAACAGGGGCGTGTAATTACAATTTTTGAAGCAATACTTTGCAGCAGGGCTCGTTCCTGCGTTCCAACTAGAGTGTCTGTGAGGGGTTGCAGTGTTGTGGCACCAGCACCAGTGCCTAAGGCCTAATTTTTCAGCTCCTTTTCAACAGGGGCATGTAATTACAATTCTTGATCTAATATTTCACAGCAGGGCCCTGTGAGGGCTTACAGTGTTGTGGCCACAGCAACACCTAAGGCCCAAATTTCTGCTGAGTATATAGGGCAGGACCCTACTTTCAAACATCTAACTTACAAACGACTCCTACTTGCAAACGGAAGGAGACAACAGGAAGTGAGATGAAATCTACCCCTAGGAAGGGAAATTCTTTCCTGTAAGAGTTAATATGGGAAAACAATTTCTCCTTTCCACTGATGCTTTCCAATCCTTGTTCCACAAAAAAACCCAAATTTTCAAAAAACATTTTTCATTGGGACAAAAAAGTGAGGTGAAATCTTCTGAAGAGGAGGAAAGACAGCAAAACAAATGTCACAGGGGTGATAACCCTTCCCTATGTTTTCCAAAAAGCTTAGAAAAGACGTTAAAAATGTTCAAAATTACAAACAGATTCTACTTAACAACAAACCTACAGTCCCTGTCTTGTTTGCACCGCCTGTATACTGCTGTTCAGAGTATATAGGGCCTGGTGGCCCCACACCTTTCCTTATTTTAATTTGGGTGCGGGGTTCCCCTTAATATCCATACAAGACCCAAAGGGCCTGGTAATGGACTGGGGGGTACCCATGTCGTTTGTCTCACTGATTTTCATCCATATTGCCATGACCCGACATGACATTAAACCCGCAAGCAGTTTTAAATGAGATTTTTTCCTTTAAAAATGACATTTGGTGCAGGGACTGTTCTAAACATGGGAAACACGCGTCACTTTACAGGCATACTATAGACACCCCCCAGGTACGATATTTAAAGGAATATTTCACTTTTTTTTTTTACTTTAAGCATCATTAAAATCACTGCTCCCGAAAAAACGGCCGTTTTTAAAAAATTTTTTTGCATTGATACATGTCCCCTGGGGTAGGACCCGGGTCCCCAAACCCTTTTTAGGACAATACCATGCAAATTAGCCTTTAAACTGAGCACTTTTGATTTCGAACGTTCGAGTCCCATAGACGTCAATGGGGTTCTAACGTTCGTGCGAACTTCCGGCATGTTCGCGGGTTCTGGTGCGAACCGAACCGGGGGGTGTTCGGCTCATCCCTAGTCCCATTCTGTGGGCGCGTTCTACCGTGCAGGGGCCTGTTAGGCCTAGCGCCTCAGGGATGCGTTGGGAGCAGAAGTCTGATAAAGCAGATGATTGTAGAGATTCGGGTATCCCCACAAATCGCAGACTGCTCCTTCTGGACCTATTTTCCAAATCGTCGAGTTTTTGAATTATGTACTGGTTTGTCTTGTCCTGTGCTTGTTCTGTAGCTTGGGCTTGGTACATCTCTTCTTCCATACTTGATAGGAGATGTTCTAGCTCATGTAGCCTGGTGTTATGTTCTCCTAGCTGGGCCTTGATTTGTTTCATCCCTGCATTTACAGCTTTTTCCACAGATGTTGAAATCATAGGGGACAGGAGGGCTGCTACTGCCTGTGCTATGTGCTCTGTTGTATGGTCCCCTGCATGCTGTGGAGAAGGGACTGATATTTGGAAGGCCTGAGAGAGGGGGGCTTGAGGAGAGGAGGCTTGATGTTGTGGCTGAGCTTGAGAGGCATGGGGAGATGTGTGTGGAGCTGCGCTGCCACTTACTTCCATGTCTGCTGACTGCACGCCTGTGTGCGGGTCCATGTAGGCCGAAGCCGGGGCCTCGATTTGCGGCTGGGCCGGCGGCGCCGTCTGGGCCGTATCGGTGCGGGAGCCGCGGACTTCCACAAAGCGGTCCATGTAGAGGGTACTAGTGCCCGAGGTAGCCGAGGGTGGATTCGGGCTTCTGGGCCGGTTTTATAGGCAGGTTTTTCCTAATTGCGGGAGCTGTAGGGAGAGACAGCTACTCCATGCGACGTCAGAACCGGAAGTGGCAACAGTTCTCATACTTTGTTTGATGGACATGAGGCACTTGGCAGCAGAAGCGAAGCATGCAGGAACGTCAAATACCCTTTTAAAGGAGGCCACAAAGTCAGGGTAACTCAAGACAACAGGTTTTTGCATCTCCCATAGAGGGTTTGCCCAGGCCAAGTCTCTCTCAGAAAGCAAAGATATCACAAAACCTACTTTGCTTCTGTCAGTTGGAAACGCCTAGGGCAGCATCTCAAAGTAAATCTCAAGCTGGTTGAGAAACCCTCTGCATCGAACCGGATCAACTCAAAATCGCTGGGGAAGCGGTGCAGAACCAGACATACCTCTTATAGAGGTATTACTTGAGGCGGGTGCCTGCACAGAGACTGGCGCAGCAGCAGGGACGGCCTGCAACTCAAGTTGTACCGCAGCAGCCACAGTGGGAGTTTCCAGGTGAGCCGTGCAACTCAGGAGTGTTTGTAACGCTATGGCAAACTGATCCATGAGGTGATCTTGCTCATCCAATCTGGAAAAAATATTACCAACAAGTGGATTGACTGTATCTTCTGAATTCATGGCCTTCGCCTACTATCAGGAACCATGAATCAGACCAAGACAGAAGTATAGTTAAATTACACTTGTTTAATAATAATAAGGTAATCAGAGTAAGCGTAATCAAATCAAGTTAGAGTTCAGTAACCGGATCGGGTAGTCAGCCAAGCAAATGTCAGAGAGCCAGAGATAAACGTATTAGTACAGCAAGCAGGATCAGAGGAGCCAGAAGGAACGTCAGCCGAGCAAGTCTTCTACAAGAACGCAGGAGAAAGTCTCTGTGATGTTGACAAACCGAATGCAGACATCAAGTGAACTGGACGACTTTAAGTAGGCAGGACTGACGAGCAGAATCAACAACAGCTGGGTAACTGTGGAGAGAAATGGGAGCTGGAAATTAGTGGCCAGCTCAGAGAAGGAAGGGCTGAGCCCAGCCCTGACAACAACAGCATGAGTTTGGCCATCCAGAAAAATTACCTTGTGACCATTAGAGATATAGCGACAGGTATCACATCTCCCACAGGCAAATGTGCCAGTGTGGGATGACTTGTCCTGAGCCACAGGAGAGAAGTGGATCCTGACCAGTCGGTCCCTGAGAGATGGTGCTCATCGATAAGTAATCTCCGGGTTAGGTTTGATATACAGTGATGTCTGCCGTCAGTAATGGCCAAAATTTTGTTCATGTATCCCTCACCTGGATATGTTGTCTTGAGTTTTGGGTAATTACTCTAACTGATTGTTCATTACTCAGGGGTTTCTTAGAAAAAAATAGATCCTTTCTTTCTTGCTTGAAGGCTTTGTTCAAAAGGGTATGACTATACCCCCTACCTTTTAATCTACTGTATAATTCTTTAGCAGCTCTTAGAAGAAATTGCACCCTAGACAATGATTTTCAAAGTCTTATATACTGACTATAGGGGATATTTTTTAGCAATGGTTTGAGATGTGCACTAGTGGCATTTAAATAGTATTTCTGGCTGATGGTTTCTGATATAGCGAGGAATAGAGGAATTCCTCACCATTAACGGAAATCTCCAAGTCAAGGAAACACATTTTATGTTGGTTACAATCCATAGTAAATTTGATATTAAAGCTATTGGCAGCTATATTGTCCATAAATTGCAAAAGTCCATCCCTAGTACCAGACCAAAACAATAAAACATTGTCAATATATCTATGCCATGAAATAACGTGTTGCAAAAGACTTGACATGTCCTCACATGTAAAAAGTTCCCTCTCCCATCCCCCCAGGTACATCAAAAAAACATAAAGAAACCCTCTGGCAGGACTTTTTAGAGGAATGACTCCAAAAATAGTGTATGCAAACAAAAAATTATAGAAAAATATAGTATAATACAAATTCTAAAAAACATCAATACAAAAAAGCTTTTGTCAACTGCATGATAAATTGATGTCATGGATGGAAGAACATAATCAAACCATTGTTTGCAACACTCGTGTGCAATTGTACAGAGTGAAGCTCTACTTTCTACTCTCATTCAAGGCTTTTTGGCGTAATTCCTCTTCATCAGGTGAAAGTGGTGTAGAGATCTATGCAAATATATATATGCAGATATCCTGATGCTTTACATCAGAGATAGGAAAAGAGAGGGAGGGACGGGGACAAGGAGAGAAATGGCTGCACTGACCACACTATGACCCAATGACCCAGACAGGAAGGGACGGATGCACCCACAACTACCAGGGTGAGGGTCAAAAGGGGAGCAGCAAACTATTAGGAGATGAACCCAACCCAAAGCTGTAAAATCCGGCGATGTGGGAGGTCCAGGTCTCACTTGTGGGTGAAGGGTGGGCAAGAGACTAGCCTCAAAGAGGGTCCCGTGTGAAGAGATCTAAAACCAAAGGGGAATGCTATCCTGGCCAGGACTATAATTTTTCACTTGATACTGAAGTAAGTCGATAATCATGGAGATGGATATAAGGGAAAAGCCTTATTGGATAAAAATCTGAATTGGAGTAAGTATCAGAGAACCAAGCAACAGGTGTATTGATAATTGGTCAGGAAAATCCAAAAATATCCCCTATCTTCAAGGAGTAGCCTGGCTGGTGGCCCAGGGATATTATCCAATAGTTTTTTGAAACTATCGATGCCCCCGCTGAAACCACCACCTGTGGAAAGGAATTCCACATCCTTGCTGCTCTTATGGGGCGTACATACGGTCAGACTTTTCGGCTACAAAAATCCGACGGACGCCGACAGACCAAATCCGGCGCACAATCCGATCGTGTGGGGGCTTCCATAGGACTTTCAGCGGACTTTTCCAGTAGCAAATCTGACGTGACTTTAGATTTGGAACTTGCTTCAAATCTTTACGTCGTAACTCCGCCGGACCCAGAAATCCGCTCGTCTGTATGCTAGTCCGACGGACAAAAACCGACACTAGGACAGCTATTGGCTACTGGCTATCAACTTCCTTATTTTAGTCCGGTGTACGTCATCACGTACGAATCCGTTGGACTTTGGTGTGATCGTGTGTAGGCAAGTCCGGTCGTTAGAAAGTCCTTTTAAAGTCCGCCAAAAGTCCGTCGAAAGTCTGTCGAAAGTCTGTCGGACTTTTGTAGCCAAAAAGTCCGACCACGTGTACGCCCCATTACAGTACAGAAACCTTCCACAAAAAAGTTTTATGCCTATTGTGGGCTCAACAGTATGGTATTTGTAAACTGAACTCATATCCCCTCTCAAGCATCTCTTCTCTAGAGAGAATAAGTTCAGTGCTCGCAACCTTTCTTCATAACTAATATTCTCCAGACCCTTTATTAGCTTTGTTGCCCTTCTTTATACTCGCTCCTTTTCCAGTACATCCTTCCTGAGGACTGGTGCCCAGAACTGAACAGCATACTCCAGGTGAGGCCGGGCCAAAGTCTTGTAGATTGGGAGAATTATCGCTTTATCCCTGGTGTTAATCCCCTTTTTAATGCATGCCAATATTCAGTTTGCTTTGTTAGCAGCAGCTTGGCATTGCATGCTATTGCTGAGCCTATCATCTACCAGGACTCCCAGGTCCTTTTCCATCCTAGATTCCCCAGAAGTTCACCCCCTAGTGAGTAGATTGCTTTCGTATTTTTGCCACCCAAATGCATTATTTTACATTTTTCTACATTTACCACTTGCCGCCCTCCATATAGCAAAATGACGGCGGCAAAGTGGTTTCGGTATCCTGACTGAACATCATATGATGTCGCCAGGATATGAAGCCACTGGGGGGCACGCATCGTGGCGAACGTTGTTGCGGTGTGTCAGTCTGACACACCGCAACTCAAATCTAGGAAAAGAGTCTCTGTTGAGACTTGTTACCACGTGATCAGCCGTGTCCAATCACTGCTGATCACGATGTAAACAGGAAGAGTCGGTGATCGGCTTTTCCTCGCTCGTGTTTGTCAGACGCGAGTAGAGGAGAGCTGATCGACTGCTCTTCTGACAGGCGGGGTCTGTGCTGATTGATTATCAGCGCAGCCCCCCGAGGATGCCCAAACTGGACCACCAGGGATGCCACCAGGACCACCAGGAATGTCACCACCAGGAATGCCACCCTAGACCACCAGGGATGCCAATCAGTGCCGACAATGGATGCCAATCTGTGCCCACAATGGGCATCACTGATTGGCAGGCATTATTGTTTGGCACTAATTGGCATCCATCAGTGCCATCTATTAATGTACATCAGTGCCACCTATCAGTGCCCATCCATGCCAGCTATCAGTGTCCATCTGTGCCACCTATCAGTGCCCATCTGTGCTGCCTATCAGTGCCCATCTGTGCCGCCTTTCAGTGACCATCAGTGCCGCCTATCAGTGCCCCATCAGTGACGCATTTAAGTGTCCATCATCAGTGCCACCTCATTGGTGCCACCTCATCGGTGCCCATCAGTGCAGCCCCATCAGTGCCCATAAGTGAAGGCGAAAACTTACTTATTTACAAAGAAAGAAGAAAAAGTCTCCGCACAAAGGACTAAGTACTGGATTAAGGGTTTGGAGGAGGTTAATAGAACTGCTGCCTCTACCAATTACTTCCACTAGGTGGAGTAAACAAAATGAAAGGAAAACAAAGTAGATGTGGTGCTGTTCTACTGCTAGAAAATAGTGGTTAAAGGTGTAATACTAGAGATGTATGTAAAAATATATTACATATATATGTTACTCCCTTTGGAAAAATCCTAGAAAATAAGGGGATAGTTCACAGCATTCTTATTAGTAAGTGTTACCAATGTGTATCAATTGTGTGAAACCAAATAAAAACAAAACCAGAAAATACATATACAGTGTGGTCTTTGCATTAAAAACAAAACAAAGTGTGTGATCCTTGATGTGAAGAGTCAATGTATATAATACCCGTTAAGATAAAGGTAAAGCACTAAATGCAATTTCTGTGCATACTGAAACAATCTAAGATGCAATTACAATTACTATGCATGCTGGAACGTTCTAAAGTGCAATTACTATTTAGAAAAACAACAGGCAGATCCCCTATGTGTACAATTCTACAATGTCCATTTCAAATAAAAACTAATAGAAAAAACTTCAGATAACTAAAAAATTATAAATTATAAATTATAAAGTGCTCTTGTGCCAGTGAAAAAATTTCCTTTCTAATCTGATGGACTTTTCAGTGAGTAAACACACCGTGCATGTCTTAGTTCGTGCTCCTATTACGGCTGCACTCACCAGATCCTTCTCCCCCTCCTGGGGATAAAAGCATCCACAGTATGTACCACTGTGTAGCAATGTAGGATAAAGACCGTCCTTAGCACTGGTAGAAGTAGAAAAGGGAAAGGCTCATGATATCCATGATGAAAAAGGAGGTATGAGGTCCAACAATAGGCAGTCCTGAGGGTGGTCCGGTATGCAGCTAGTTGTGATGAATCCCAGCCGACCAGCAGAGGGAAGCCACAAGGAGAAGCCACCAGGAAGAACAGTTATGATGCCAGGACCAGCGTAGAACGCAGGACCCAGAAATGACGTCAGCAGGAAGCAGCTGGGGCCAGCGTCGACCACAGATGTCGAGAAATTAAGAAAAAGGGGTGGGACACGTTTTAAAGCCATGCGTGTCCCACCCCTTTTTTCTTATTTCTGGACATCTGGACAAAGTGCGACAGCGCTGAAAGCTGAAAATTGGTCTGGGCAGGAAGGTGTATAAGTGCCCTGTATTGAAGTGGTTAAACCTGATGTGCCATGTAGTTGCCCACCCCATTCATTTGATCTTCTTGCAAGGTTTACACATCCTGCAGAGAAGTTATTGCCCTGATTAGCTTAGTGTTGTCCGCAACTACAGAGATTTAGCTGTTTACCCCATCCTCCAGGTCGTTTATGAACAAATTAAACAGGCTTGGTCCCAGCACAGAACCCTGGGGGACCCCACTTCCTACCCCTGACCATTCAGAGTATTCCCTATTTATCACCACCCTCTGAACTCGCCCTTGTAAACAGTTTTCAATCCATGTAATCACCCTATGGTCCATGCTAACAGGCCTTATTTTGTACAGTAAACGTTCATGGGGAACTGTGTCAAATGCTTTTGCAAAATCCAGACATACCACGTCTACAGGCCTTCCTTTATCTAGATGGCAGCTCACCTCCTCATAGAAGGTTAATAGATTGGTTTGGCAAGAACGATTCTTCATGAATCCATTCTGGTTACTGCTAATGATACCGTTTTCATTGCTAAAATCTTGTATATAGTCCCTTATCATCCCCTCCAAGAGCTTGTATACGATTGATGTTAGGCTAACTGGTCTGTAATTCCCAGGGATGTATTTTGACCCTTTTTTAAATATTGGTGCTACATTTTGGCTTTTCTCCAATCAGCTGGTACCATTCCAGTCAGTAGACTGTCAATAAAAATTAGGAACAATGGTCTGGCAATTACTTGACTGAGTTCCCTAAGTACCCTTGGGTTCAAGCCATCTGGTCCCGGTGATTTATTAATGTTAAGTTTCCCAAGTCTATTTCTAATTCTGTCATCTGTTAGCCATGAGGGTGCTTGCTGTGATGTGTCATGAGGACAAACACTGCAGTTTTGGTTACTGAAGCCCCCCGATTCCCTCTTGAAGACTGAGGAGAAGAATAAATTCAATACCTTCGCCATCTCCCCATCCTTTGTAACCAGATGTCCTTCCTCATTCTTTATGTGGCCAATATGGTCTGTCCTCCCTTTTTTACAGTTTATATACTTAAAGAATGTCTTGGAATTTTTTTGATCTTCTCGGCTATGTGTCTTTCGTGTTTTATCTCAGCCGCCCTAATTGCATCCTTATGCCACATACACACCGTCGGACATTGATCGGACATTCCGACAACAAAATCCATGGATTTTTTCCGACGGATGTTGGCTCAAACTTGTTTTGCATACACACGGTCGCACAAAGATGTTGGAATTTCCGAACGCCAAGAACGCGGTCACGTGCACCACGTACGACGAGACTATAAAAGGGCAGTTCAGTACTAAGCGCGCCACCCTTTGGGCTCCTTTTGCTAATCTCATGTTAGTAAAAGTTTGGTGAGAGACGATTCACGCTTTTTCAGACTCGTGGTTTTCAGATCATATTTCTGCTGTTCAGTTTGTGCTTGTGGGTTTGTATCTGGTCTTCAGTGCGTGCAGCGAGTTCCCATTGACTTGTCATTGTTTTCTTGTTCGTTCGTTACTGATTTTCAGGTCGCTCTTTACAGGCCTTGCTGTTCTTCAGTGCATTCTGTTACTTCGTTCTGAGCAGCCGACCGTTTTCTAGCCATGTTGCGTATATGTACTCATCATAGAGTTCATGCTGTGTGGGGGCTTGGTGTTGGGGTTCTTACTTTGACACAAGCCCAGTCCATGAACAGGGAGAGGAGGAGTTCATGGACCAAGAATTAGTTGCTCCAGCGTGACCAGTTCTGTTACATGCCTTTGCTCCGTGAGATCTGTGAGAATAATCCTGATGATTTCAGTAACTTTCTCAGGATGACGGACCCTGTATTTGACCGTTTGTTGGTTTTGCTGACCCCCTATATCAGCAGGCAGGATACCTGCATGAGGCAAGCAATCACTCTGGACCAGAGGCTAGTTGCCACCCTGCGGTACTTGGCGACAGGGAGAAGCCTGCAGGACCTCAAGTTCTCGACAGGCATCTCCCCCCAGGCTCTGGGGATCATTATTCTGGAGACCTGTTCTGCCATCATCCAGGTCCTGCAGAAGGAGTATATTAAGGTAAGATTTTTATCCTTTAACATCACATTTTATTGTATAAAATGTTTGATAATATATCGTATTTCTTTCCTCATTCCCTAATTGCCATGATTGTAGTATGCTGTGAATGTCCCATTTGTCCTCATGCATGCTGGATTTTTATGTTTTTTTTGTCCTTCATACATATTTGCCTTCACTTACCTCCCCAGCATGCTCTCCTGGGCCTATATTTACCTCATGTAGTCACTTAACAATGTATTTTGTCTGCTCCATTGTAGTGATTTACCCCAAACACCCCCTAAAATGTTGAAAATTGTGATGTGTGCTTTAAATTCTGGCAGAGTACCAGGCTTTTTTTGGGTCCCAAAATCATTTGGAACCCTCCCTCCCCCCAACTGCTAACTCAGCTGATATCAATCCTCTATATATCCTCAATCCTCTATCTGCTGACTTTGCCAAACCCATACACACTATACCCACCTCTTTTGTGGTCAGATTTATGGATGAATTCCCCAAAGCATGTAGTGCAAGGGCCTGCCTGAATACTTTCAAATTGTACTGTTGAAAGTTTCTGGATCCTATTCTTATCTTGATAGGTAATGGCAGAATGTAAAAATGTGCTAAAATGTGTTCAGTGTGCATTTATCTCTTTGTATTATGACACTTCTTACCTGTCCAGTGGGCTGCCAATAGTGTAAAGTAAGGAGGTCAAGAATGTTTGTGTCTAATCTGCTTTCCATGTTTATGTGCAAAATGAATATTTTTTTTTCTTGTTTGACTCCACAGTTTCCTTCCAACCCACAGGAATGGCAAACTGTGGCCTCCCACTTTGCTCAGCGGTGGGACTTTCCTAACTGCGGAGGGGCAATTGATGGGAAACTCGTCCACATCGTCCCACAACGCAACTGGGGGTCATACTATTACAACTACAAGGGGTTCAATAGTGTTGTGATGTTGGCGGTGGTGTCGGCTACTTACGAGTTCCTGTATGTGGACGTGGGGAAGAATAGCCGGATGTCAGATGGAGTCATCACCCACACGGAGTTCTACAGGCATCTCCAGAATGGCAGCTTGGACTTGCCACCTCCAGAAGACAATGCGGAAGGACTCCCATTCGTCTTCGTTGCGGATGAAGCGTTTGCACTGGGGGACCATCTTATGTGGCCATTCCCTATGAGGACCCTCACCCTGGACCAGAGGGTTTTTAATTACCGGCTGGCCAGAGCCAGAAGAGTGGTGGAGAACATGTTTGGAATAATGGCCAGCCGGTTCCACCTATTTCTTACAGCGATACACATGGCGGAGTATAAACTCAATCACATCATCCTGGTGTGCTGTGTTCTCCACAATTTTTTAAGGAGAAATGTTGTGAAAATTCTATTATTAATCTCAAAGAACCAACCCTGACGGCACTTGAAGCTGGCCATCCTGGCTTGCCCCCCCGAGTGCCCGCGAGGTCCGTATAAGATACATGGAATACTTTGCGGGTAGGGGAGCCATCGATATGCCTGACAATGTCTGAGACATTTTTTAAATAAAAAATTTTTTGAAAATGAACAAATATTTGCTTACATTTACTGCTCGTCTTTCTTTTAGCTGACCATGACAGAAATTTGGGGAGTCCTGAAAATGGCGTGATTGTGTAAAATTAAAAAGCACTGTCGGGTGTTATTTACTAAAGGCAAAGACACTTTGCACTACAAGTGCACATGAGACTGCACTGAAACTGCATTTGTAGTGCAAAGTGGATTTGCCCTTAGGAAATAACCCCCATTGTCACTGAAAACACCAATTTTACCACAAAAAAAGTTTATGAGCATTGAAAGAAGAAGCCACACATTGTTGATTATCAATCTTTTTAATCAAAGCACAATCACATGTGAATTTATAAAATGTTTTTAAAACAAACCAACATGTTTGTTGTATAACAATTTTTTTGGTCACATTAATAAAAGTAGAAATGTCCTTTTAAGGTAAAACAGGCATGTTTCAAACCAACAAGAAATACACAAATCTGGAACTTACAAATACACAAATCTGGAACTTCTACTTTTGTAGAAATTGAAGGCAATATCAGGCATGAGTATTTATAAACTGTGTTTGATATTGCGTTCAGCAGATGGGGAGAAGTCACCCCTGGAAAAGCCAAATTTTGAAGATGCACACAAATTGCCAAATGTCAACATGTGTTAACTGCCACCATGGGGGATCAATTGACGTATTTTGTGGGTGCAACTCCTTCCTTTCAGCTACTTTATTATTGAGGAAGGGGTTGCACCCCAAAACGCATACATTGATCTCCCATGATGTCAGATAGCACATGTTGACACACTGTGTGCATCTTCAAAATTTGGCTTTTCCAGGATATGTAAAAAAATTTGAAAAATATTTGCTTGAAAAAAAGCAGAAATAATTAGGGATTTCAAGGGGTTTTAAACTCTCCCTAAAACATCAATGATGTTCTTCATTTTGTTTTGAACTTCATTGATGTTTTGCTTGATGTTTTCCAAGTTCCTATTACACCCCATTATCTCCCCGATCAGGATCTGGGCACTTTCACTGGTGAAATGACCTTCATCCACAACATCACGATCACCTAAAAATATAAAAAAAAAAACACACCATGTATTATAAATATGCCGGCATCCATCTCTTACCTGAGCCTGTGATCGCAGACAGTCACCTGTTGTGGTGACAATTTCCACCATGTCTCCCTCCTCCTGTTGGCTTTGGGGGATTTCCACTTCCTCATAAGGTGGGGGGTCTGTTGTCTCCTCTGATGAGTGGTGTCCTCCGAGTCTTTTCTCCCCTATGTAAAAAAATAGGTATACTTAGCACACAGATATTTGATGGCAGAAATAGGAATATGAAACTTTGCTTGGAAGTGGGGTACAATTGTCTGTTTTGGCAGAGTTCCAAGATGAAGAAATATTTTTGTCCTTTGTCAAGCTTGAATACTTACCTGTTTTGTACAAGCTTCACAGATGGAGACACCCCTATAGTATACACTGGAGCACCTGTGTGGGCCCCTATTAAAAAGGGTGTTCTTGTGTACCACACTAGTGCTCCAGCCTCCAGATGTGTAAACAGCTGCTGAGTGCCCTCTCCTTACACAGAATCTAGTTTGCATTTCATTCTAGTTACTAACCCATCTAGACACCAAAATTATTTTTAGAGAAGTAGGCCAGAAAAATGTATTGAACTGCAACTGGACAAAACATGGTGTTTTATAGGCCGAACGAACAATATTTCCTATGAACAAATAATATGTCCATGAACATGAAAGATGCCATTTTAATTTCAATCTTTTTTATTGAGAAAACAAATGATTTACAAAGGGTATAACATTATCCCTTTCATGACTAAGCCTATTTTTGAAATTTGGTGTTTACAAGTTAAAATCCGTATTTTTTGCTAGAAAATTACTTAGAACCCCCAAACATTATATATATTTTTTTAGCAGAGAATCTAGAGAATAAAATGGCGATTGTTGCAATATTTTTTATCACACGGTATTTGTGCAGCGGTGTTTTAAACGCAAATTTTTGGAAAAGTGACACTTTCATGAATTTTAAAAAATCCAAACAGTAAAGTTACCCCAATTTTTTTGTATAATGTGAAAGATGATGTTACGCCGAGTAAATAGATACCAAACATGTCACCCTTTATAATTGCACGCACTCGTGGAATGGCGACGAACTACGGTACCTTTGAATTTCCATAGGCGACGCTTTAAAATTTTTTTACGGTTACCAGGTTTGAGCTACAGAGGAGGTCTAGGGCTAGAATTATTGCTCTCGCTCTGACGATCGCGGCGATACCTCACATGTGTGGTTTGAACACCGTTTACATATGCGGGCGTGACTTCCGTATGCGTTTTCTTCGCTGCGCGAGCTCGCGGGGACAGGGGCACTTTAAAATTTTTTTTTTTTTTATTTAATTTATTTATTTTTGTACTTTATAAATTGTGTTTAACTTTTTTTTTTTTTTTTTTACTTTTATTGCTGTCACAAGCAATGTAAACATCCCTTGTGACAGTAATTTGTGGTGACAGGTACTCTTTATGGAGGTATGGGGGGTCTAAAAGATCCCCCATCCCTCCTTTACACTTCAAAGTATTCAGATCGTCAAAAACGGCGATTCTGAATACTGTGTACTTTTTTTAATTCGGCACCATTGGCAGCCGAGTAAACGGGAAGTGACGTCATGACGTCGCTTCCGCGTTTACAACAAGAAGGCTGGAACGAAGCTGCTCGCAGCTTCGTTCCAGCCCGCCCCCAGCCGCTGAAGGCAGCCGAACGGACACCGGGCCTCCCGATAACACGGAAGGCCCGGTAACAGTGGCGGGAGGCGGCGGGAGGGTGTCCCCTCCTGCTCCTCCGGTATAACAGCCGAGCGGCTTTTAGCCGCATCGGTTGTTATACACGGGTAGCCAATCGCCCGCTGTAAACAACGGTACCGGGATGATGCCTGCAGCTGCGGGCATCATCCCGGTATAACCCCGGAAAGCCGAGTACGCATATCTGCGTACGGTCGGCGGGAAGGGGTTTATACACACTTCTTTTGTATTGTATGAGTAACATTCAAGCCTTAAACATTGCAATTATCAAAGTTAACAATCTGTATTATAATAGGGATATACAATTTGCATTTGATATACAGGCCTGTCAACTGGCACGGTCCCTTGAGATCCTACCCAATGGTCTCCCCAAACGAACCAGTTGACTCCTGTCTTACAAATAACCCTTTCGATTCTTTGTCCATTCAAATGTTTCAAAGGTATTGCTGAAGTTTGTGTATGTATTAAAGAAATGTTTTAATTCTGTAATAATTGTATTAATAACTTTTATGTAGTAACAGATAGCTTAAAAGGAAGTAAAAGTTAAATAAAAAAAAATAAAAAGTGAAGTAGAGAAGAAAAAGAAAAGAAATCAGTCAGTTCGTGTAGCAAATCCTCATAGTAATGCAAAATTATCAGCTTGTTAATCCACTTTTCCTTTAGAGCACCAATTGTGCCATGGAGCCCACAATTTAGTTAGTTTAGTTTAGTTAGTGTCATATTAGTTAGTGTCATATTTCCCCCTAGCTGAGTAATATAACACCTCATATGTACCATGTGTATGGACAGATGTTATTACTTCTGCTATTGTTGGCAGCTCTGCGTCTTTCCAGTGTCTGAGAATTGTTAATCTGGTAGCTAGTAGGTATGAGCTTCGAGTTCAAGTCGAACTCATGTTCGAATCGAACATTGGCTATTCGCAAGTTTGCTGAACAGCGAACAATTTGGGGTGTTCGCGGCAAATTCGAATGCTGCGGAACACCCTTTAAAAGTCTATGGGAGAAATCAAAAGTGCTAATTTTAAAGGCTTATATGCAAGTTATTGTCATAAAAAGTGTTTGGGGACCTGGGTCCTGCCCCAGGGGACATGGATCAATGCAAAAAAAAGTTTTACAAAACGGCCGTTTTTTCGGGAGCAGTGATTTTAATAATGCTTAAAGTCAAACAATAAAAGTGTGATATTCCTTTAAATTTCATACCTGGGGGGTGTCTATAATATACCTGTAAAGGGGCGCATGTTTCCCGTGTTTAGAACAGTCTGACAGCAAAATGATATTTCAAAGGAAAAAAGTAATTTAAAACTACTCGCGGCTATTGCATTGCCGGTCTGACAATACACATAGAAGTTCATTGATAAAAATGGCATGGGAATTCCCCACAAGGGAACCCCGAACCAAAATTTAAAAAAAAAATGACGTGGGGGTCCCCCTAAATTCCATACCAGGCCCTTCAGGTCTGGTATGGATATTAAGGGGAATCCTGGCCAAAATTTAAAAAAAAAATGACGTGGGGTCCCCCTAAATTCCATATCAGACCTGAAGAGTCTGGTATGGATTTTAAGGGGAACCCTGCGCCAAAATTAAAAAAAATCCATACCAGACCCTTATCCGAGCACACAACCTGGCAGGCCGCATGAAAAGAGGGGGGGACGAGAGAGCGCCCCCCTCCTGAACCGTACCAGGCCACATGCCCTCAACATTGGGAGGGTGCTTTGGGGTAGCCCCCCAAAACACCTTGTCCCCATGTTGATGAGGACAAGGGCCTCATCCCCACAACCCTGGCTGTCAGGGGGCTTATCGGAATCTGGAAGCCCCCTTTAACACCGGGACCCCCAGATCCCAGCTCCCCCTGTGTGAAATGGTAAGGGGGTACCATTTCACTAAAAACCTGTCAAAAATGTTAAAAATGACAAGAGACAGTTTTTGACAATTCCTTTATTTAAATGCTTCTTCTTTCTTCTATCTTCCTTCATCTTCTTCTTCTGGTTCTTCTGGCTCTTCTGGTTCTTTCTCCAGTGTTCTCGTCCAGCATCTCCTCCGCGGCGTCTTCTATCTTCTTCTCCTCAGGCCGCTCCACACCCATGGCATGGGGGGAGGCTCCCGCTCTTCTCTTCATCTTCTTCTCTTCTTCTCTTCTTCATCTTCTTCTTTTCTTCTCTTCTTCTCTTCATCTTCTTCTCCGGGCCGCTCCGCATCCATGCTGGCATGGAGGGAGGCTCCCGCTGTGTGACGTGTCTCCTCTTCTGACGGTTCTTAAATAACGGGGGGGGCACCCGGTGACCCCGCCCCCCTCTGACATGCGGGACATGACGGGACTTCCCTGTGGCATTCCCCGTGACGTCACAGGGAAGTCCCCTCAAGTCACCGTTCATCGGAGGGGGTGGGGTGACCGGGTGGCCCCGCCCCCCGTTATTTAAGAACTGTCAGAAGTGGAGACGCGTCACACAGTGGGAGCCTCCCTCCATGCCAGCATGGATGCGGAGCGGCCCAGAGAAGAAGAAGAGAAGAAAAGAAGAAGATGAAGAAGAAGATGAAGAAGAGAAGAAGATGAAGAGAAGAGCGGGAGCCTCCCCCGATGCCATGGGTGTGGAGCGGCCCAAGGAGAAGAAGATAGAAGACGCCGCGGAGGAGATGCTGGACGAGAACACCGGAGGAAGAACCAGAAGAGCCAGAAGAACCAGAAGAAGAAGAAGAAGATGAAGGAAGATAGAAGAAAGAAGCATTTAAATAAAGGAATTGTCAAAAACTGTCTCTTATCATTTTTAACATTTTTGACAGTTTTGTAGTGAAATGGTAGGGATACTTTTGTAGCCCCTTACCATTTCACACAGGGGGGGCTGGGATCTGGGGGTCCCCTTGTTAAAGGGGGCTTCCAGATTCCGATAAGCCCCCCGCCCGCAGACCCCCACAACCACCGGCCAGGGTTGTGAGGATGAGGCCCTTGTCCTCATCAACATGGGGACAAGGTGTTTTGGGGGGCTACCCCAAAGCACCCCAATGTTGAGGGCATGTGGCCTGGTACAGTTCAGGAGGGGGGGTGCTCTCTCGTCCCCCCCTCTTTTCCTGCGACCTGCCAGGTTGTGTGCTCAGATAAGGGTCTGGTATGGATTTTTGGGGGGACCCCACGCCGTTTTTTTTTTTTTCTTTGGCGGGGTTGCCCTTAAAATCCATACCAGACCTGAAGGGTCTGTATGGAATTTAGGGGGACCCCACGTCATTTTTTTTTTTATTTTGGCCGGGGTTCCCCTTAATATCCATACCAGACCTGAAGGGCCTGGTATGGAATTTTTGGGGGGACCCCCATGTCATTTTTTTTTTTTTTAATTTTGGTTCGGGGTTCCCCTGTGGGGAATTCCCATGCCGTTTTTATCAATGAACTTTTATGTGTATTGTCGGACCGGCAATGCAATAGCCACGAGTAGTTTTAAATGACTTTTTTCCTTTGAAATGTCATTTTTCTGTCAGACTGTTCTAAACACGGGAAACATGCGCCCCTTTACAGGCATACTATAGACACCCCCCAGGTACGAAATTTAAAGGAATATTACACTTTTATTTTTTGACTTTAAGCATTATTAAAATCACTGCTCCTGAAAAAACGGCAGTTTTTAAAACTTTTTTTTGCATTGATCCATGTCCCCTGGGGCAGGACCCAGGTCCCCAAACACTTTTTATGACAATAACTTGCATATAAGCCTTTAAAATGAGCACTTTTGATTATTCATGTTCGTGTCCCATAGACCTTAACGGTGTTCGTGTGTTCGAACAAACTTTTTCCCTGTTCGCATGTTCTGGTGCGAACCGAACAGGGGAGTGTTAGGCTCATCCCTAGTAGCTAGTATAATGTGGGATATTATCGTTCTGTTGAGAGGGGATATGGACTCTAGTTCTAGTGATAGAATGGCCATTCCTGGTGTAAGTATGAAGCTCATTTGTATAATATTGTGTATGATGTTTTCAACTTGAGCCCACATTTTTGTGAGTTTTGGACAACTCCATAACATATGTATCAGTGTACCAGATCCCCCACACAACCTCCAACATGTCGGTGAGCTATTTTGGAGGAATTTGGATATGCGATTTGGGGTCAAATACCATCTAAGGAGAATTTTTTGTTGCATTTCCAGCAGATTTGTGCTTTTAGTAGATAGGTAGGTAAGTTTGAATGATTTTCTCCATTGATCTATTGGGTATTCCACTCCCAGGTCTCTTTCCCATGCTGTCATAGAGTTTGTCTTTACACATGTGTTCTTCTCTTGAAGCCCTAAGTAGAGGATTGATATACCTTTATGTATTGTCGGGGTCTGTGAGTAGTAATTAGTTATTTGTTTGGGTAGTATGGTGAGTATATGAAGGTTTTTCTTAAGAAGTTGCGATATTTGTATGTGTTTATATTGTTCTGTGTTTGTGAGATGGAATTCAGATTTTAATGCGTGGAATGATTTAATGAAGGTAGTATCTAATATGTCTTCTAGATAGTGAATTCCTTTATTTTGCCATGATGTTAAGTTAATGTCTGGAATTAATTGGGTGAGAGCAGAGATGGGAAGTTTCAAGGGTAGCGTCGTGCCAGACCAAAGTTGGTATTTTCTAATGCCCCATACACATGGTCAGACATTGATCGGACATTCCGACAACAAAATCCTAGGATTTTTTTCCGACGGATGTTGGCTCAAACTTGTTTTGCGTACACACGGTCGTACAAAGTTGTCGGAATTTCCGATCGCCAAGAACGCGGTGACGTCAACCACGTACGACAAGACTAGAAAAGGCCATTTCAGAACCAAGCGCAGCACCCTTTGGGCTCCTTTTGCTAATCTTGTGTTAGTAAAAGTTTGGTGAGAGACGATTCGCGCTTTTTCAGACTCGTGGCTTTCAGATCGTTTTCTGCGGTTCAGTTTGTGCTTGTGGGTTTGTATCTGATCTTCAGTGCTTGCAAGCAAGCTACGCGTGACTTGTCATTGTGTTCTTGTTCATTCGTTACTGTTTTTCAGGTCGCTCTTCACAGGCCTTGCTGTTCTTCAGTGCGTTCTGTTACTTCGTTCTGAGCAGCCGACTGTTTTCTAGCCATGTTGCGTATACGTACTCCTCGTAGAATTCGTGCTGTGCGGGGGCTTGGTGTTGTGGTCCTGACCTTGACACAAGTCCAGTCCATGAACAGGGTGGGGAGGAGTTCATGGACCAAGAATTGGTTGCTTCAGCGTGACCAGTTCTCTCATATGCCTTTGCTCCGTGAGATCCGTGAGAATAATCCTGATGATTTCAGGAACTTTCTCCGGATGACGGAAACCGTATTTCACCATTTGTTGGCTTCGCTGACCCCATATATCAGCAGGCAGGATACCTGCATGAGGCAAGCCATCACTCCGGAGCAGAGGCTCGTCGCTACCCTGCGTTACTTGGCGACGGGGAGAAGTCTGCAGGACTTGAAGTTCTCGACAGGCATCTCCCCCCAGGCTCTGGGTATCATTATCCCAGAGACCTGTTCTGCCATCATCCAGGTCCTGCAGAAGGAGTATATGAAGGTAAGATTTTTTTCCTTTTAATATCACATTTTATTGTATATAATGTTTGCTAATATATTGTATTTCTTTCCTCATTCCCTAATTACCATGATTGTAATATGCTGTGAATGTCCCCTTTGTCCTCATTCATGCTGGAATTTTATCTAATTTTTTTTTGTCCTTCATACATATTTGCCTTCACTTACCTCCCCAGCATGCTCTCCTGCCCCTATATTCACCTCATGTAGTCACTTAACAATGTATTTTTATCAGCTCCATAGTAGTGCTTTACCCCAAACAACCCCTAAAATGTTTAGAAATGTGATTTGTGCTTTAAATTCAGGCAGAGTGCCAGAGGCTTGTTTTTGGTGGTGTCCCCAAATCATTTTTAACCCTCCCTCCCCCCAACTGCTAAGTCAGCTGATGCCAATTCTCTATCTATCCTCAATCATCTATCTGCTGACTTTGCCAAACCCATACACATTATACCCATCTCTTTTGTGGTCAGATGTATGGATGAATTCCCCAAAGCATGTAGTGCAAGGGCCTGCCGGTATACTTTCAAATGGTACTGTTTAAAGTTTTTTTATCCTATTATTATCTTGATAGGTAATAGCAGAATGTCCAAATGTGCTCAAATGTGTACAATGTGTATTTATATCTTTGTATTATGACACTTCTTTCCTGTCCAGTGTGCTGCCAATAGTGTAACTAAGGAGGGGCTGTTCAAAGTTATACCCATTATTTAGGCATTAATCTCTCAAAGAAGTGGAGAGGGTTACCTTTCCAAGAGCTCCCCCTCTATAATGTTAGAAATGGCCCATGAGAGGGGGTGGGGGAAGGGGAATCTGATAGGTGTACCTTATACTTTGGTGTTTAAAAATTCCCATTACTAAATGTTATCTTGATGTTGGCCAAGAATGTTTGTGTCTAATCTGCTTTCCATGTTTTAATGTGCAAAAAGACACATTTTTTTTTTCCTCCATGGTTTCCTTCCATGCCACAGGAATGGCAGGTGTCTCCAGAACGGCAGCTTGGACTTGCCACCTCCAGAAGACAATGTGGAAGGACTCCCATTCGTCTTCGTTGCGGATGAAGCCTTTGTGCTGGAGGACCACCTTATGCGGCCATTCCCAATGAGCACCCTCACCCCAGAGCAGAGGGTTTTTAATTACCATCTGGCCAGAGCCAGAAGAGTGGTGGAGAACACATTTGGAATCATGGCCAGCCGGTTCCGCCTATTTCTTACACCCATCCATATGACGGAGTATGAACTGAATCATATAATCCTGGTGTGCTGTGTTCTACATAACTTTTTACGGCAACATTCTGCCAACTATGCTGGCTCAGTTGGGCCTGAGGCCGGAATTATAAATGAAACAACCCTGACGGCGCTTGAAAGTGGCCGTCCTGGCTTGCCCTCCCTGAATGTCTGTGATGTCCGGCTAAGATACCTTGAGTTCTTTGCGGGTAGGGGGGCCATCAATATGCCAGACAATTTGTGAAACCTTGATCAAATAAAAAAAAAATAAGCAAATCTTTGGTGACATTTACTGCTTGTGTTTGTTTTAGCTGACCCTGACCGAAATGTGGTGAGTCCTGAAAATGGCGTGATTGTGTAACCTTATACAAAGCACTGTTGGGTGTTATTTACTAAAGGCAAATACACTTTGCACTACAAGTGCACTTGAAAATGCACTGAAACTGCACTTGTAGTGCAAAGTGGATTTGCCCTTAGGAAATAACACCCATTGTCACAGAAAGCAGCAATTACATCACCACAAAAGTGTTGTAGCGTTGAGACAATAATCCACACATTCTTGATTAGCAATCTTTTTAATACCTGCACAATCACATGTGCATTTAGAAAAGGTGTTTAAAGCAAACCAACATGTTTGTTGTATAACAATTTTTGTGGTGGCATTATCAAAAATAGAATGTCCATTTAAGATAAAACAGGCATGTTTCAAAACAACAAGAAAGACACAAATCTTGAACTTACAAAGTTCACATTAGGTAAAACTTGAAGGCAATATCAGACATGAGTATTTAGGAACTGTGTTTGATATTGCGTTCAGATGGGGTGAAGTCACCCCAGGAAAAGCCAAATTTTGAAGATGCACACCAATTTACGAATGTCAACATGTGCTAGCTGCCATCACGGGGATCAAGGGACGTGTTTTGGGGGAGCAACCCCTTCCTCTCAGCTACTTTATTATTGAGGAAGGGGTTGCACCCCCAAAACGCCTACATTGATCTCCCGTGATGGCAGATAGCACATGTTGACACACTGTGTGCATCTTCAAAATTTGGCTTTTCTAAAAATCGCTAAAACATTTTTAACATTGTAGCACACAAAAAAACAAAGGGATTTGGAGGGGTTTTAAACTCTCCCCAAAACATCAATGATGTTATTTTTTTTTTGAATAACATCATTGATGTTTTTCTTGAGGTTTTTTACTAAATTACACCCCATGATCTCCCCAATAAGGATCTGTGCACTTTCCGAGGTGAAATGCCCTGGATCCACAACATCACGATCACCTAAAAAGAGAGAAACCAAAAAAAAAAAAAACAGTTATTATAAATATGCCGGCATCCATCTCTTACCTGAGCCTGTGGTCGCAGACACTCACCTGTTGTGGTGCCTATTTCCACCACGTCTTCTTCCTCCTCCTGCTCTGCTTGTGTTGGGGGTATTTCCCCTTCTTCCCGAGGTGGGGGGTCTGTGGTCTCCTCGGTTGAGGGGTGTCCTCCGAGTCTTTTCTACCCTATGTAAAACAAAAATGGTATACTTAGCACACAGATATTTGATGGCAGAACTATAAAGATGAAACATTGCTTGGAAGTGGTGTACAATTGTCTATTATTGCAGAGTTCAAAGATGTAGAATTTTTAGTGTCCTTTGTCAAGCTTCTATATTTTACCTGTTTTGTACAAGCTTCACAGATAGAGACCCCCCTATAGTATACACTGGAGCACCTGTGTGGGCCCCCTAATAAAAAGGGTGTTCTTGTGTCCCACACTAGTGCTCCAGCGTCCAGATGTGAAAACAGCTGCTGAGTGTCCTCTCCTTATACAGAATCTAGTTTCCATTTCATTCTAGTAACAAACCCATCTACACAACCAAATATTTTTCATACAAGTAGGCCCTAAAAAATGTGTTTTATAGGCAAAAAATGCATATGGCCTAAACAATGGTGTTTTATAGGCCAAAAGAAAAATGTTTGATACGAACGAAAAATGTGCCCCTAACATGAAAGTTGCCATTTTAAACTGTACAACACTTAAGAAAAGTACATGGAGCAGCACGAATGTAATAAAGACAAAAAGAATAGGAACACAGCACAACTACTTACTTTTTTGCAGCACCCTCCGGATCTTTCTGTACTGCTCGGGCTCTCTTAATTTCAGGTCCGACCACCGCTTCCTGAGCTGATCTTTCGATCGTCGTACCCCGAAATTCCGGTGCAGACTTTTAACCACTTTCACCATGATCTTGGCCTTTTTGATATTGGGGTTGGGGTAAGGTCCATACTTTCTGTCATAGTCGGCCTTCTTCAGGATGTCCACCATCTCCAACATCTCATCAAAGGACATATTTGAGGCCTTAAATCGTCTCCTTCTGGATCGGGACGTTTCCGGATCCGGGCTTTCCTCCTCCTCCTCCTCCCCGTTGCTATAATTAGCACGCACCTGCTCTGACTCCGCCATGTGCTCTTCACCCACTGCGCCGAACGAAAAGGGGCGGGGAATAGACTAGAAAGAACGTCAGGGGCGGGCGGAGTTACACGCATGTGCAGTGTGTATAAAGCGTAACATGCGTGCGTATTACGTACGATCTGTGAGCGGAGGAAGGAGTATCGGAGGCGCCGATCGTGATAACGAAGGTAAGAGCCAAACTTGGGCCTATACTGCTTCTAGATTGAGGCCTATATTGTAACTAGATTAGGAGAGTTTTGCCTGACATTAGGGTTTGTCTTGTGTTGTGTCTTGCAGTGAAAATGGATATCTTGAAAGATACCGACTTTATGGCAATCTTCATACATTTGTTCAGGGAGCTGCCTTGTCTTTGGGAGATAAACCACCCACAATATAAGAACCAAACAAAGAGGAAGGCAGCACTGGATCAATTGCTGGAATTTGTGAAGACGGTGATCCCCACGGCAGACATGACCTATTTGAAGATCCTATTGGTGGCCTGAGGAGCACTTATCTAAGGGATCACAAGAAGGTCCAGGATTCCCAGAGGTCAGGAGCTGCAGATGACATCTATGTCCCTAGGCTGTGGTACTATGACAGGCTGCATTTTCTGGCAGGCCAGACTGAACCCAGGTCATCACTCTCCAGTCTTCCTTCCATGCTTCCTTCCCCCCCAGCTGAGGCTTCTGACACCCAACCTGGGCCTTCCAGGTAGCAACATGTGGAGGAGCCCAGCTTGAGCCAGGTAAAGCATTCCTCTAAATATTTCTGCTTGTCCAGTCAATGATGTTAACTAGATGTTAGTTTGGAGTACTAATTTATGATTGGGATTGATGATGCAAAAACTAAAACCATGTCCCTTTTTCATACACAGGGAAGTCTCAGCCAGGAGGTGGCCAGGCCGAGCAGGCTGCCTGATATCCAGGTCCCTCCCAGCCACCTGCAAAGAGAAAGTGGCAGGAAGAGGAGTACTCTGGAGAAGGCTGCCATAGGCCTCTTTTGGAAGGCTACAGAGGCCCTGACAGCCCCCAACACTGTGGAGGAGGACTTGGCTGGCATAATTGCCTGCAAAATGCAGTGGATGGAGGAGGGCCAACAACTCATGTGTGAGTTCTTAATGTTGGAAGCTCTCAATAAGGGGTTGAGGGGCCAAATAACATCTGCTACCCACATTTGTGACCTCACACATGGTCCTCCTCCTCCTCCAGGTCCTACTACTCCTCCTCCAGGTCCTACTCCTCCTCCTGCCACATCTCCAACAGCAGAGCCACAGCCAGGAAGGAAGCGTAGAAAGAAGACCAGAAAGTGATGACCCTGGGTCCAGTCAGGTCTGGCAAAAGATGCAGGCTCTTGTAGTACCACAGCCTGGGGACACAGATGTCATCTGCTGCTTTCTGGATCTCGGAGACTTCTGGACCAGACTGCACTCCCTTAGATATGGACTCCTCAGGCCACCAATTTTGATGTTAAAGAATTGATGTCTGCCCTGGGGGTCCAAGGCTTTGCTAATTTCTGCTGTTTCTCTAGCATTGCCTCCCTCTTTGTTTGGTTCTGAGCCCTTAATAAAGGATTTTTGGTTTTAATTATACTCTCCTATGTGTGTTTTCCTTCAAAATGGACAGTTTGTTTGTGAGGATTCGAGTACATTTCTAAAGTAAAATGTGAAATTAACAAGGGACACCAACACCAAACAATCTCCTTGAGATTAAATACTATAGGATATCAATGGTGTTGTGGTAACTTGACACACAAAACACACACAAAAATATTCTGGAGTAAAACTAAAAATAAAACAAAGATCAACCTTGGAAAAAATACAAACTTAAAAAAAAAAAAATTCTGCCTTTAAAAAAAACAAAAAAAACAACAAAAATATTTTTGTCAGATGTGACAAATCAAAATATATTAAGGGAATCCCGATAAATAATAAAGAAAGAAGTTTGTGAGAAGTCTGTGTGAATATGAGCAGCAAAACTACTTCATTCTTCTCACATTATAAAGAAGAAGAGAGTGTGCTGTATTAAACCATTTTTAACACTGCACCGTGACGAAAGTGTTGTATCCATTGTGAACGCTAAGTTTACCAGACCGAGCTGTTCCGTCTCGGAATTTCTTCTGAGCATGCGTGGCACTTTGAGCATCGGAACAGGTCACACACGGTCGCAATTGACGCGATCGGATTTTGTTGTCGGAAAATTTTATAGCCTGCTCTCAAACTTTGTGTGTCGGAAAATCCGATGGAAAATGTCCGATGGAGCCCACACACGGTCGGAATTTCCGACAACACGCTCCGATCGGACATTTTCCATCGGAAAATCCGACAGTGTGTACGGGGCATAAGATGAACCCAGGCTCGTATGGAAGCTAAAATCGTGGGGGCTAGTTTTCTATCTAGAGCTGTGTTAAAGTGGGCTGTCATTAGAAAATCTCTTAAAGAGCCTTTTGGTATTTGTGTTTGTTCTATTTCCGTCCATAGTGTCTGAGATTCTGGGATTAGCCAGTGTTGAAGTTGTGCCAGTACTGTTGCAAAATAATAGTCTTGTAGGTGTACGTGGCCCATCCCTCCTGCTTTTCTGTGTTTTATTAATTTGCTGAAAGCACACCTAGCTTTTTTCCCTTGCCATAGGTATCTGTTCAGTATAGGTTGTAGGGTATTAAAATATGAATTAGGTAGTGGTATTGGGAGGGTTCTAAAAAGATATAATAATTGTGGTAGTATTTGCATTTTGAAAGCTGCTAGTCTTCCTAGCCAAGATAGTTAATTTCTGTTTATTGCTTTTAGTTTATTTTCTAGGGATTTCAAGAAGGGAATGTAGTTGGCAGCTATAAGGTCTTCTGTTTTAGGGGTTAACGTGATACCTAAGTATTTGATCCCATCTGTCTTCCATATGTAAGGGAATTATTGTGCTAAGTTTTGTTTGGTTTGTTCTGGGATTCCTAAGTTTAGGATATATGATTTGGTCTCATTTACTTTATAATATGACACACTGTTGAAGGTTTGTAGCGCCTTGTGAACCATATTTAATGAGGTGTCCACTTTCATGAGCATCAGTATTATGTCGTCTGCAAACAGAATAATGACATGTTGTCTTGGACCTATGTGAATACCAGTGATATGTTGGTTTGAGCGTAAATGTGAGGCCAGTGGTTCCATTAAAAGATTGAATATCAAAGGGGATAAGGGACAGACCCTGCCTAAGTCCTATTGCTAATTGTGAACGAAGTAGAAAGTGCACCCGAAATGTATACCTGAGCTGAAGGTTGGGAGTAGAGGGCCATGATGGCCAGGTATATGGGGCCCTCAAACCCAAATTTCTGCAGTACTTGTGCCAGAAACTGCCAGTGTATTCTGTCAAACGCCTTCTCTACATCCAGCGCGAGGAGCAGAGAAGGCGTTTTTTGTTTATTAGCTATATGTATCACATTTACCAAGCGTCGGGTAGCATCCGACGTCTGTCTCCCCTTGGTAAATCCTGATTGGTCCACATCTATTAAGGTAGGTAAGATGTCGATCAATCTATTAGCTAGTAGTTTTGCGTATATCTTTACATCGTTGTTCAATAAAGAAATAGGTCTAAAATTTTGAGGAGAGATTGGAGCTTTACCTGGTTTGGGTAATGCAATAATAGTTGCTTTTAGCATCTCAGGGGGGAAGAAAGAAGAGGCAGCAGCAGTACCAAATATACCCACCAAACACGGGGATAGAATTTCAATAAAGGTTTTATAATATTCCCCAGTGAAGCCGTCAGGGCCTGGAGATTTATTGAGTGGCATGGAGTGTATGATTTGTCTTACTTCTGTTTCAGTGGTAGGGGAATTTAGTAAAAGAAGTTGATCTTTTGTCAATTTTGGAAGGTTAACTGTCTTTAAAAATGTTTCTATAATGTCAGGTGTCAGGTATAATGTTGGTTGAGGAATGGTAGTGTCATCCCTAAGATTATACAAAGAGCTGTAATAATGACTGAAGGCATCCGCTATTTCTTGAGGGTGTTGGTGTTTTATTTGTGTCTTGGGATTAATTATATGCTGAATGTGGGTTTTGTATCTGTGTCCTCGTAATTGTTGGGCTAGTAATTTACCTGCTCTATTACCACATGTGTAGTATGACAGTTTTAGTTTCCTGGATGCTTTTTCAAAGACCTCCAGTAGCAGTAATCTGAGCTCTGTACGTAATTGAGTGATTTGGTCAGTTAAGGTAGTAGATGTGTTGATCATGTTTTGTTTTTCTAATGACTCAATTTGGCTGATAATTTTCGCGGAATGCTGCTGCCTCATTCTCTTAACCCTAAAGCTTTGTGAGCATTCCATAATGAGAATGGATTTGAGACCGATACCTGGTTAATTGCGAAAAATTCTTTGAGCTGCCGTTCAACATACAACCTGGTCGGACCATGTTGGAGGAGGCAAGAGTTAGCTTTCCAAATATATGTGTTTTTATGATTGGACAATCCCTCAATCACCAACTCCACTGGGGCATGGTCTGACCATGCAATACCATGAATTTTGGCAGATTTACACTTGAACAACAGCTGCTTATCGACCAAAAAGAGGTCTATCCTGCTATAGGTTTTGTGACAATGTGAAAAAAAAAAAAAATCTCTCTCATTTGCATTTAAACACCTCCAAGCGTCATAAAGTTCATATTTCCAGATTAAAATATATAGGAAGTTGGGACTTTAAATGAAGCAGATGGATAGTGGAGGTAAAAAAGCAGTAAAAAGATTTTATTTAGACAACATTAAAACACATAATTCGTCATATATAACGTACAATGAGCGTGCACAGGGCCTGAACATATTGTGTAGAAAAGTACATGCATAGCAACAAATCAAAAGAGTAACCATAAAAGTATCATTGGCAATAATCCTGGTGCTGGTGCATGCATCCACATGATATGTCTACATTCAAAAAAGTATACAAACAAATCATAGAGTAGGATGGTTGTAAGTAAATCAATATCAGTCCATGTAGAGTATAACTGTAGCATCAAATAGCTCGACGCGTTTCGTGGGTTGTCCCACTCGTCAGGAGCAGATGCGGTAAATATACCTATAAAGTATATATAAAAACATATAGTGAACCGTACTCTCAAAAAAAGCTGGCATATTACATTATAGATGTGAAAAGGTGGTTAGCCAACCGCACTCACCCAACCAAACAGTAAAAGCAATGCGGGGCAGCCGGCGCAGAGTCAGCTGAGGACGCAACTCACGGTGCTTGCTGGTGGTGCTGTGATGCAGCGATGGGGTTAGTTCTCTTTTTCCTTTTTCTCCTCTGTTTGTCTCTGATTCTTACTCTTTCATCTCTTCTTTGGTGGTGCAGCTCTTCACCTCTATATTCGGCCTATGCTTTCCACTAGATATCTATATCTTTTAGCCTTTTACATTTTGTTAGAGTTATATCATTATTCACCATCTACCATAGGCCCTTTAATATATCCTGGCACCATGTTATTTTACTATCACTCCCCTGGAACTACACTGGGTTCACTATTATTAATATTATCATTATTTACAATATACCATTGCTAAAACTATACATACAATTAATATTGTCTTCCCAGGTATACTCATTCTATGGAATACACATACTTATTGGTATATGGTTACATCAGCTATACCCTTTATGTCCCCACACCATCCTACGCTGCACCTCTGTACTATGCCGCCTCAGCTCCCGTGGGGGAGTTGCGTCCTCAGCTGACTCTGCGCCGGCTGCCCCGCATTGCTTTTACTGTTTGGTTGGGTGAGTGCGGTTGGCTAACCACCTTTTCACATCTATAATGTAATATGCCAGCTTTTTTTGAGAGTACGGTTCACTATATGTTTTTATATATACTTTATAGGTATATTTACCGCATCTGCTCCTGACGAGTGGGACAACCCACGAAACGCGTCGAGCTATTTGATGCTACAGTTATACTCTACATGGACTGATATTGATTTACTTACAACCATCCTACTCTATGATTTGTTTGTATACTTTTTTGAATGTAGACATATCATGTGGATGCATGCACCAGCACCAGGATTATTGCCAATGATACTTTTATGGTTACTCTTTTGATTTGTTGCTATGCATGTACTTTTCTACACAATATGTTCAGGCCCTGTGCACGCTCATTGTACGTTATATATGACGAATTATGTGTTTTAATGTTGTCTAAATAAAATCTTTTTACTGCTTTTTTACCTCCACTATCCATCTGCTTCATTTAAAGTCCCAACTTCCTATATATTTTGATTTGATTTCGGGATGGAGGCACCTGAGGGTGCTTCATTTAAAGTCCCAAAACCCCCTTTCTATATACACATATACCGGGATGGAAGCAGGTGGATATATGGGATTGGCAGTGTTCCCCTGCCATCCCTGTGCGAGGTTTGCCCTCATTTATAGGGTACCTTATGTCAAGGTTTACATATTGACATTATCAACATTTATTTACATTGTTTCTCTATTTTATGCCTTCGAGCTCTGCATTTGGTGTTCCTGTACATGCAGTATTTCCCCGTGCTGGTTAGATGTTGCCACGTTAAGTGTATTTGTCATTTTAGATATCCGACGCATCCCCCCCATCCAGCCAGTTCTATGCCTGTGTGGATGGCTTGGCGCTTGGTTGTTGCTGTGGCCTGTCTTCACCACGGGAGCTGCGATGCGCTCAGCGGCCCCTCCCCCTCCTCCCCTGGTGTCTAGGAGGATCGGGCGGATGCCCCTCGGCGCATCGGCGCCACGCTTGTCACGTTGTATGTGACGGCTGAGGCGTTGTGCGTGTGACGTCAGTCATGACGCCATTGCGCCTGCGCCCAGCCATAACATCTCGAGTATCTACATGGGGGAGTTCCCGCACCTGTTGCCGAGTACCTACTCGGCTCAGGTGCGGTATTTTCCTTTCCTCCCCCTTCTATTGGCTCGCTGCGTGGCGTTGGCGGCATTATAGTCAACACCCCTTTGTAGTGAGCTGCTCTGATTGACCAGTCTCCCTCTTGGGCCATTGCACACCAGCCACGGTGCTTGCTGGTGGTGCTGTGATGCAGCGATGGGGTTAGTTCTCTTTTTCCTTTTTCTCCTCTGTTTGTCTCTGATTCTTACTCTTTCATCTCTTCTTTGGTGGTGCAGCTCTTCACCTCTATATTTGGCCTATGCTTTCCACTAGATATCTATATCTTTTAGCCTTTTACATTTTGTTAGAGTTATATCATTATTCACCATCTACCATAGGTCCTTTAATATATCCTGGCACCATGTTATTTTACTATCACTCCCCTGGAACTACACTGGGTTCACTATTATTAATATTATCATTATTTACAATATACCATTGCTAAAACTATACATACAATTAATATTGTCTTCCCAGGTATACTCATTCTATGGAATACACATACTTATTGGTATATGGTTACATCAGCTATACCCTTTATGTCCCCACACCATCCTACGCTGCACCTCTGTACTATGCCGCCTCAGCTCCCGTGGGGGAGTTGCGTCCTCAGCTGACTCTGCGCCGGCTGCCCCGCATTGCTTTTACTGTTTGGTTGGGTGAGTGCGGTTGGCTAACCACCTTTTCACATCTATAATGTAATATGCCAGCTTTTTTTGAGAGTACGGTTCACTATATGTTTTTATATATACTTTATAGGTATATTTACCGCATCTGCTCCTGACGAGTGGGACAACCCACGAAACGCGTCGAGCTATTTGATGCTACAGTTATACTCTACATGGACTGATATTGATTTACTTACAACCATCCTACTCTATGATTTGTTTGTATACTTTTTTGAATGTAGACATATCATGTGGATGCATGCACCAGCACCAGGATTATTGCCAATGATACTTTTATGGTTACTCTTTTGATTTGTTGCTATGCATGTACTTTTCTACACAATATGTTCAGGCCCTGTGCACGCTCATTGTACGTTATATATGACGAATTATGTGTTTTAATGTTGTCTAAATAAAATCTTTTTACTGCTTTTTTACCTCCACTATCCATCTGCTTCATTTAAAGTCCCAACTTCCTATATATTTTGATTTGATTTCGGGATGGAGGCACCTGAGGGTGCTTCATTTAAAGTCCCAAAACCCCCTTTCTATATACATATTTCCAGATTAAGGGTAGTAAGGATGGTGGAGATCGTTTAGGCTTAGCTGTAGAGTCATGAGATGGGTCAGGGGTGAGATTAAAGTCACCACATAATAGCAATGAGCCTTTTTGGTTAAGGCGTATCTTCTTCAGTAATTTATGAAAAAATGTGGTTTGCCTGACATTGGGTGCGTATAGGTTAACTATTGTGAACGTATTGGAGCTGATGTCACACACCAGAATAATGAAGCGACTTTGAGGGTCTATAATGCTTTTGTGCAGCTGGAAGGTAACTGTGTCCCTAATTGCTATCATCACTCCCTTTGTCTTTGTTTCCGCGTTTGCATAGTAGGCAAATGGGAATTTTGGGTGTGTGCATTTTGGCGGTGCTGTGGATTGAAAGTGTGTCTCTTGGGTACATAGAATGTTGCAGTTCCTTTTGTAATGCTTCCATCCATAGAGACCTGCGCTTAGCCAGGTGATTAAGACCCTTAGAGTTAATGGTTAAGAGTTTCACCGCCATATGCAAAGGTGGTAATTGATAGATGGTGTTGTGTGCAGTTAAGGACACTTACATTAGATGATGTTCTTTCAAGTAGACCATGTGGGGATATACTATCAAGAGGTCTCAGAAGCGCTAGGTTGGATTTGTACTTCTTTTCCGGTTTCTCTGGAATCGAGGTGTTTTTACTGACTGAAAAGGCAAAAAAAGAAATTGTGCACGAACTTAAAGTCAACAAAACTGTGGCTAGTCGCCAACTGACATGAAATAAGGTTGGGTGTGACTGGTAGTCACTCATGTTGTAACTCGGGGATAGGAAGTCCTTAGACTTATGCGGATCGGAGGTTGTTTCCTCCCCAGCGGGTTAAGTGGTAATCTTCTCGCCCACTGTAGGGTCAGTTATGCGTACGGGCGTTTTTACGATCAACAGTGCGCCATTCAGGCTCAGATCTTACGAAGGAATTCCCCTGGTGTGGGTATGCTTGGGGTTCTGGAATTATCCCCCATGTGTTTAGCAACGCCATTCCTTTTGCTACAGAGTCTATGACATATTCTTTATCCTCCCTTGTGACGATCAGTTTGGCTGGGAAACCCCATTTATACCCAAGCTTATGATTCCTGAGGGTTTTCGTTATTGCGTTTAAGTTTCTGCGTTTTTGCAAGGTGTACTGGGATAAATCAGCGTAGAATTGGAAATTAGCATAGGATGTGGGGATTTGATCCTTTTGCCTTGTGGCAGACATAAGTCTCTCTTTTGTATGAAAGAAATGAAGTCTCAGAATGACATCACGGGGCACATTATCCGATAGAAAGGAAGGTTTAGGTAGCCTGCGAATCCTGTCCACTGTAAAATCCAGTGCTGACAGATCAGGTAAAATTTAGGAGAGGAGCTGGGACACATAGTTCCTCAGATCATGTTGCTTAACAGATTCAGGGATCCCCCTTATTTTCACATTGTTCCTCCTAGATCTGTCCTCAGTATCCGCCATTTTAGCTTTTAAACCTTCTATGTCATCCTCTCTATTATCATTAGCATCAACCAGGTCATTGATTGTGGTAGAAAACTCTGCCATCTTTTGTTCCATGTGAGTCACTTTATCTGATACAGACCGGATTTCACTGCTAAACTTGTGCATACATGAAATCATGTCAGCATTAATTTCCCGCTGGTGCTGGAGCTCCGCTACTGCGCATCCATCTTGGTCTCCGGCTAGCTCCGCCCCCCCAAAAGATGCCATTTTAAACTGTACAACAGTAATAAAGAAAAGCACATGGAGCAGCACAAATGTTATAAAAAGAAAGAATAGGAACACAGGACAACTACTTACTTTTTTGCAGCACTCTCTTGATCCTTCTATACTGATCGTGCTCCCTGATTTTGAGATCCGACCACCGCTTCCTCAGTTGATCCTTGGATCGTCGTACCCCAAAATTCCGGTGAAGACTCTTCATAACTTTCTCCATGATCTTGGCCTTTCTGACATTGGGTTTGGAGTAAGGTCCATACTTCCTGTCATAGTCGGCCCTCTTCAGGATGTCGACCATCTCCACCATCTCCACAAAGGACATATTCGATGCCTTAAATCGTCTCCTCTGGGATCCTGATGTTTCTGCCTCCGGGCTTTCCTTCTCCTCCTCCTCCTCATTGGTGTAATTATCAGACATCTGCTCTTTCTCCGCCATGTGCTCTTCCACCACTGCACCGAACAAGAAGGGGCGGGGAATAGACTAGAAAGAACGTCAGGGGCTGGCGGAGTTTCACGCATGTGCAGTGTATATAAAGCGTAACACGCGTGCGTCGTATGTACGATCTGTGAGCGGAGGAAGGATTATCGGAAGCGCCAATCGTGATAACGAAGGTAACATTTAAACTTGGACCTATACTGCTTAGAAATTGAGGCCTATATTGGGACAAGATTAGGAGACTTTAGCCTGACATTAGGGTTTGTCTTGTGTTGTGTCTTGCAGAGAAAATAGATATATTGAAGGATCAGGACTTTATCACCATATTCATTGATATGTTCAGGTAGCTGCCCTGTCTGTGGCAGGTAAACCACCCACATTATAAGAACCAAACAAAGAGGAAGGCAGCACTGGATCAATTGCTGGAATTTGTGAAGCTGGTGATCCCCACGGCAGACATCAGCTTTTTGAAGATCCTAATTGGTGGCATGAGGAGCACTTATCTAAGGGAGCACAAGAAGGTCCAGGATTCCCAGAGATCAGGAGCAGCATACAACATTTATCTCCCCAGGCTGTGGTACTATGACAGGCTGCATTTTTTGGCAGGCCAGACTGAACCTAGGCCAGCACTCTCCATTCTTCCTTCTACGCGGGGAGACAAGGGACATAGGAGAAACTACACTATCTTAAATAATTTGAACAGTCGGGAACTCTGTGATAGGTAACTATACAACTTATGCAGATATGTTACATTGTATACACATAGGTTTGCCATTATTGAGTCTTATGTTATGTTTGATATATGCTTACATTCCTACAGTGGACAACTATCCTCTGAAGAAGACCCAGTGAGGGTCCAAATGCGTCAGGTTTTATACTCACAATTCTTGTTGTCCTACATATACTGTATTTTATATTGTTCCCAATTACAGGCACTGTCCGTTGCAAATTCTAAAGATTCAATACTCAAAACATTTTTTGTTGTCCTATAACACATTGTATTGTACATTGTTCCCAATCACGGGCACTGTCCGTTGCAATTTTTATGCTGTATTCCTACTTTTTATGTGCTGCCCAAAGTGCACAAGTCATTAAATAGCCCTCTTGGCTGTCCGATTGCCAGAGTTTAACAGAGAATGCAAGTTCCCTTGTAGATAAATACCTTTGTCCTCGTGTAACTTCTCTTTTTTCATACATTAAGGATACCATTGATCTTCTTTGAACTTTTGAGGGATGCATGTCCCCAAAAATACATGGCTTGTGGCCATAGATATTGAAAGCCTTTAGAATGATATTCCACACACCAGGGGTATTGAAATTACAAACCAATTGAAAGAAAGGGGACCAATGTCAGATCAGTATAATCAGTTCATTATAGAATTGCTTAAGTTCATATCTTTTTTTTTTTTTCAAAAGACTTTATTGATGGAAATTGCAGTACAAGATATGGCAAAAGGGTGATTTACATTTTTCATGTAATATTTGACAGAAATAATAAAAACCAAGTAGCCTGGGCATAATGTGCCTAGGAGGGTAATAATATAATTATGGTACTGTTGAACAACACATCTAAGAGAAAAAATAATTCACATGCAGAGATAACTGGATGGATCCTCTGTGGAGGGACCCTAAGAATTAGAGGGTGGAAATGCAGAAAAGATGGGAGGGGACAGAGAAGGGAGGGGGGGTTACACCACTATGTTGTAGAAAGACACTAGGACAGTAATTTCATATAAGAAGTGAGCTGGGTGCTCTCAAAAGGGGTGCTGATCATTAAGATACCGGTGTGGGGGAGTAGGATGAACTCGTTGTAGTGGCTGGAGGATTTTGGGATCCTCTATTTATGAGTTAGTTGTCGGAAGGGTCCTTTTGCCCCAGAGTTTTGCATGAAGTCCCATGGTATGAGAATGAATGTTCAAAATGATCGAGTTCCTCTTGAGATAAAGTCATTTTTGATCTGTGTGATCTTTGGATTGCAGGGGGAAATCCAATTTTTTAGGATGGATCTCCGAGCGACTAGGAGACATATCCGGATCCAGTCTTTGTGTGGTGAGCAGGCATTGAAGGCCATGTTAGCAGATGATCATCCCAATAGCCAAAGATAAGGAGTAGAGGGTCTTTTGGTATTTTCAGCAGGGTTATACCATATATGAATGATATGACTTGATCCCAGAAGGTAGAGGTGAAAGACCATGATCAGAAATGGTGAGATAGTGGAGGTTTGACTTGTTGGCACAGGGGGCAGGCGGCGAGTCCTTGGTTGTTTTTATCAGAGATGAAGGGAATGTAGGCACGATGGAGGATTTTCAGTCTGGTTTCTCTCCAAGTTTCATTGGGGATCAATTGTTGGGTTTTGTTATATCCTTTTAGGAGTTTGTCCACTATGTCTGTGTCATGGAAGTCTTTACCCCAATTTGCTGCTGATGAGGGTGTTAATGGGGGGGTGTTTTTTTTTCAGGAGAGGTTTATAGATAATCAGAGATAGTGTAGGAGCCCTCTTGGAGCCTTTGGTCTATAATAGCCATTTTGAATCTTTTGCTCTCCTCTCTGCAGGTATTGCGAATGAAACTGACACATTGCCCAAAGTGGAAGGCATGGGATTGGGGGAGGGAGAAAGCTTTGGCAATTACTGAAAAGGGGTGGGGTCGCCCAGTGTCCATGTTGCAGAGTTGTGAAAATTTGTTGAGGCCTTTTTTGTCTCCATACAAGGAAGGGTTTGTGTTCCAACCCCAGTGCACTTGAAGACATGTCAAGTCTTTTGCAACATGTCATTTCATGGCATAGATATATTGACAATGTTTTAATGTCTTGGTCTGGTACTAGCGATGAACTTTAGCAAATCATGGACAATATAGCTGCCAATAGCTTTAATCTCAAATTTACTATGGACTGTAATCAACATAAAATTTGTTTCCTTGAGTTGGAGCAATTCCTCTATTACTCGCTATATCGGAAACCATCCGCCAGAAATACTATTTTACATGCTACTAGTGCACATCCCAAACCATTGCTAAAAAGTATCCCCTATAGTGAGTATAGAGACTTAGAAGAAATTGCACCCTAGACAGTTATTTTCAAAGAGCTGCTAAAGAATTATACAGTAGATTAAAAGGTAGGGGGTATAGTCATACCCTTTTAAAAAAGGCTTACAGCAAAGCCTTCAGAAAGAAAGAGGTTGTAAAAGCCTTTACAGCAAGGATGAGGGGATCTCATTTTTTCTAAGAAACCCCAAGTAATGAAGAGTCAGTAAGAATAATTACCCAATACTCAAGACAACATATCCAGGTGAGAAATACATGTACTAAATTTTGGCCATTGTTGACGGCAGAAACCACTGTTAACAAGTATATCAAACCTTACCCAGAGATTACTTATCGACAAGCACCATCTCTCACGGACTGACTGGTCAGGAGCTGTGGCTCCCTTGTGGCTCAGGAAATCCTACATGGGCACATTTGCCTATGGGAGATGTGATACCTGCCACTATATCTCTAATGGTAGGGATGGGCCGGACACCCCCCCGTTCTGTTCGCACCAGAACATGCGAACAGGCAAAAAATTTGTTCGAACACCATTAAAGTCTATGGGACACGAACATGAAAAATCAAAAGTGCTAATTTTAAAGGCTTATATGCATGGTATTGTCTTAAAAAGTGTTTGGGGACCTGGGTCCAGCCCCAGGGGACATGTATCAATGCAAAAAGAAGTTTTAAAAATGGCAGTTTTTTCGGGAGCAGTGATTTTAATAATGCTCAAAGTGAAACAATAAAAGTGTAATATTCCTTTAAATTTCGTACCTGGGGTGTGTCTATAGTATGCCTGTAAAGTGGTGGTTTCCTGTGTTTAGAACAGTCTGACAGCAAAATGAAACTTCTAAAGGAAAAAAAGTAATTTAAAACTACTCGCGGCTATAATGAATTGTCGGTCCGGCAATACACATAACAGTTCATTGATAAAAATGGCATGGGATTCCCCCACAGGGGAACCCCCAACCAAAATTAAAAAATAAATAAATGCATGGGGTCCCCCCAAATTCTATACCAGGCCCTTCAGGTCTGGTATGAATATTAGGGGAACCCCGCGCCAAAATTTTTTAAAAAATGGCATGGGGGTCTCCCCAAAAATCCATGCCAGACCCTTATTTGAGCATGCAACCTGGCAGGCCGCAGGAAAAGAGGGGGGACGAGAGAGCTCCCCCCTCCTGAACCGTACCAGGCCACATGCCCTCAACATTGGGAGGGTGCTTTGGGGTAGCCCCCCAAAGCACCTTGTCCCCAGGTTGATGCAGAGAAGGGCCTCATCCACCGGGCAAGGGTTGTGGGGGTCTGCGGGTGGGGGGCTTATTGGAATCTGGAAGTCCCCTTTAACAAGGGGACCCCCAGATCCCGGTCCCCCTGTGTGAATTGGTAATGGGGTACAAGCGTATCCCTACCATTTCACAAAAAAGTGTCAAAAATGTAAAAAAAAGACAATAGACGGTTTTTGACAATTCCTTTATTAATGTCTTCTTCTTTCCCTGCTTCTTCTTCCATCTTCTTCTGGTCTTCCTTCGGTGTTCTTCTTCTTCCTCCATCTTGTTCTTCCCCCGCTTCTTCTTCCCCCGCGTCACTGGGTGGCCCCACCCTCCATTATATAAGAGCTATCACCTGAACAGAAGCGTCACACAGAGGGAGACTCCCATTGAGGTGGATCAGAGGAAGAAGCGGAGAAGAAGAAGCCAGAGCAACATGCCAGACGAGAAGACCAGAGGAAGAAGCGGAGGAAGATAGAGGAACGGTGACAAAGGGGGGCGGGGTCACCCGTTACGTAACCGGGTGACCCCCCCTCTGACATCACGGGGAAAGCCATAGGGTAGTCCCCATGAAGTCCCCGTGCGTCAGAGGGGGGCGGGGTCACCGGGTGTTCCCACCCTCAGTTATATAGGAACTGTCAGAAGAACAGAAGTGTCACACTGCGGGAACCTCCCATGCATGCGGATCATCCGGAGAATGAAGTGGGGAAGAAGACGCCGGAGGAAGATGTGGACGAGAAGACCGAAGGAAGAAGCAGAGGATCGGAGGAAGAAGCGGGGGAAGAATAAGATGGAGGAAGAAAACCAAATGAAGACCAGAAGAAGATGGAAGAAGAAGCGGGGAAAGAAGAGGACATTAATAAAGGAATTGTCAAAAACCGTCTCTTGTCTTTTTTAACATTTTTGATACTTTTTTGTGAAATGGTAGGGGTACATTTGTACCCCATTACCAATTCACACGGGGGGGCAGGATCTGGGGGTGCCCTTGTTAAAGGGGGCTTCCAGATTCTAATAAGCCCCCTGCCCACAGACTCCCACAACCACCAGGCAAGGGTTGTGGGGATGAGGCCCTTGTCCCCATCAACATGGGGACATCCTCCCCATGTTGAGGGCATGTGGCCTGGTATGGTTCAGGAGGGGGGGCGCTCTCTCACCCCCCCTTTTTTCCTGCAGCCTGCCAGGTTGCATGCTCAGATAAGGGTCTGATATGGATTCTTTTTTTAATATTGGCGCAGGGTTCCCCTTAAAATCCATACCAGACTTAAAGGGTCTGGTATGGATTTTGATGGGGACCCCCACGCCATTTTTTTTATTTTGGCGCAGGGTTCCCCTTAATATCCATACCAGACCTGAAGGGCCTGGTATGGAATTTGGGGGGACCCCCACACATTTTTTTTTTAAATTTCGTTCGGGGTTCCCCTTAATATTCATACCAGACCCAAAGGGCCTGGTAATGCACTGTGGGGGAATCCCAGGCCGTTTTTTTCAATGACTTTTATGAGTATTGCAGAGACCCGACATTTCATTATAGCTGACAGCACTACCACTAGTACTTTTAAATGACTTTCTTTTCCTTTAGAAATGTAATTTTGCTCTCGGACTGTTGTAAACATGCACCACTTTACATGCATACTATAGACACCCCCCCAGGTACGAAATTCCAATATTTTAGATTTTTGCACTTTTTTTGTATATTTTTGTTTAAATGCAGGTTGTATTTCTCCACATCGTGGCTCATATTGATGTTGTGCACTCACTGGTTGGTTCACAGGTATATGGGTGCACCCATACAGCTCCTTCCCTCTTTTTTCTCCTTCTCTCTCCCTCCCCTCTTCAATCATCGTGACACCTTGGACTTGCCCCGGGCTGCCCACTGTGGCGGGTGGTGGGTAGTGCTTGTGGCTGCATGGACGCCCAAGGCCTCTGTCCTTAATGGGCAGATGCCCTCTCTGGCTGCTCGCTTTGTGCCAGTGATTTACAATCCTGGCCTCCAGTGGTTCTACATTAGTCCTATCTAGCCTATCTACAGCATGCTTGGTTGTGTGTACATGGAGAGCCAGCTCCGCCTACTCCTACTGGATTGGTCACCATGCGTCATGTGACGCGCCTGTGCCACATTACTGCCTCGCACCACCGCTTGATATCCTGGTCCCTGTAGGCATATGGAGGGCCTACATTGGCATATGCGCAATGGCCACATCTTGTCCACACTCAGTCGGTGACGTCAGACGCCGGCCAAGTCAGGTGTATATTAGGCTGGCCACTGCAGCACAACATCAGCTGGAGGGCACGGACGACCATTTGTTTGTAACACTAGTGAATTACAAGGTATCTTTGGACTGCTTTCTCTCTGTTATGGCTGAGCATTGGTTCACTGAATCTATTGTATGCACCTTTGAAATCCATGCCTGTATTCCAAACTTTTGAATGCCTTTCCCATTCCTATGTTGATTTGTTTGGATCCCTTGTGTACCCATCTGTATCAATGATTGTTCCTATGTTTGCTATATGTAACCCTCCCTTTCTGGGTTAGTTTACTGGTGTCTGAGGATTACTTTTACATTTAAAAAAGACTGCAATATTGGAGGGCTTGATTTGTTATACTACATTCGGGTTTCCTTGTGCTACTTATTACTACTACAATTATAATCAACTACAGTACCACTGAACCACCCTTTACTTCTTTCTGACAGTGGTCCATATGTGATGGTGTTACATCCTCATGTTTGTTTTTATCCCCTCACGCCCCTGCATTCACACTTGTCTATAGCAGAGTTTTTGTAAGTTTAATGGAGGCTATGTTAGCCTACACCATTGGATCAGAGGTTCTATCCAAGATTGTATATTATCACATATTTTTTCTTGCCTGCTGTTTTTTTCATAGCCTGGTCCTCATATACCCCTGTGGTCACACAGAATCTCCCTTGCCACAATTTGTGGATTGGCTTGGTGTGTGCTCTCTCTGGCATCGCTCTGGTGAGTTTGGTGGGAGAGATATGGAAGGGGGAGCTGTGAAACATGATATGTGAGACTTTTCATGTAGCATTGAATCTATTGTAATGAGTGCTAATTAATTTTTATATGAATTTATTGTCATTAGAGAAAAACTGGTGGTCTGTATAATTCCCTGAAGAAGCCATTGATGGCAAAACATGTAGGGACGTGACATTCATCGATCACCTTATGTACATGGATACTCTGACCAGTACAACAGTTTGTAAACCTACTACTTTTGTATTTTCCTTTGTGTATTGGGCACCATCATAATCCCAAAACCCCTTTCTGTTACTAGAGTATGAGAACTGTTGCCGATTACACCATTGAACCCCGTTCTCTGGCAGCAGAGGTTGCTTGGAACAATGAGGCCCTTGTGGCTGCTTTTTCTCATGGTCTCTCAGATACCATCAAAGATGAGATAGCACCCCAAGACATACCCACTGAGCTGGAGAAGTTGATCACATTTGCCATTCTCATTGACTCCAGACTCCAAGAGAGACCTTCCTTTAAGGAGCACTTGTGGAAGCCTCCTGAGCTTTCAGTCCCAACCCTGCCTCCCTCACTTCCCATGCCTCCTGGTACCGAGTCTGCCAGTGAAGTAGAATCCATTCAGTTGGGCTTCACTCATCTCTCTGTGGAGGAACTTGTGTCTATATTGTGGCCAGGCAGGCTACTTCCTGAAGTCTTGCACCTGAGGTCCTGTAGGGAACAGGTCTTGGGTGGCGTTCCATCGAGATACAGGCCCTAATCAACTCTGGGGCTGCAGGTCTGTGTCCAAGCACTTGATTCCACTGCAGCTTCATGCCACTCCACTTGCCATTGAGGCTATTGATGGGAGACCTCTACAACCTGCCCATGACTCATAAGACTGCTCCGTTGACCATGGCCATAGGGGGCTATGCATCCTTGTGGCTACTTTTTCAAGAAATTGTCTCCTGCAAAATGCAATTATGATATTAGGGACAGAGAGTTGTCAGCGATCATTTTAGCCCCTAAAGAATGGAGGCATCTCCTCAAAGGTACCACTGTGCTGGTTCTTATTCTGACTGACCATAAGAATCTCACATTCTTGTCTGAGGCTAAACGCCTCTCTCCCAGAAGGGTGCAATGGGCTCTTTTCTTGTCAGGCTTCAATTACGTAGTCTCATTTTTACCCAGTACTAAGAATGCAAGGGCTGATTCTTTAACATGACAGTTTTCCTCTGCTTCCAAGATGGAGTCCGTTCCTGTCCCTGTGACCTCCTGATCGTATTCTGGCTACGGTTTGTACCAGTCTCACTTCACCTTTGGGTGACAGAATTCTTTCCGCTCAGATTCATGCTCCTGAGAAACCTTGTGAACGCTGCTTTGTCCCTGAGAGTCTCTGCACTGGCGTGCTCCAGATTTACCATTTCCCAAGGCTGCTGGCCACCCAGGGAAGAATCAGCTCATTTGAGCTATTTCCCAACAATTCTGGTGGCCTAGTCTATGTGCAGATGTAGCCGCCTTTGTAGCTGCTTATTCCGTGTTTGCTCAGAGTAAGACATCACGACACCTTCCAGTGGGCCTCCTACAACCCATACCCATATATTATATTATATTATATATTATATTATGTTACCCAACTCTCAGGGCCACACAGTTATCCTTATGGTGGTTGACGGGTTCTCGAAAATGTCTCATTGTTTTTCACTTAAATAGTTGCCCACATCCAAAGAACTGGCTTTTAGTTTTGCTCAGGAGAGCTTTCGTTTACATGGGCTACCCCAGGTTATCATCACAGTTGGGAATTCAGCTTCCCTTCTCCTCTGCATATCACCCACAATCCAATGGGGCCACAGAATGAGCCAACCAGTCCTTGGAGCAGTTTTTATGTTGCTACATTCTGACCACCATAACAACTGGTCAGACCTTTTACCTTGGGCGGAGTTTGCTCACAATAGTGCCGCCAATATCGCTTCCTGATTGTCTCCATTCATGGCAAATTATGGTTTCCAACCAGCCATGTTGCTTGACTCATTTGTTCCTCAGAGTATCCCTGCGTTGGAGGAGCATCTCTGTGGTCTTCGTTTCACTTGAATATAGAGCCCTTGCGATGTGCCAATGATAGGTACAGACTCCAAACTGACTGCAAACGCCTACCTGCACCTTCCTATCAAGTTGGGGACAGGATCAGGCCATCTTCTTGCAAACCTCCGACTCTGTGTTCTCTCACAGAAACTGTCACCATGTTTTTTTGAGCCTTTCGGTATTCTCAATAGGATCAACCCAGTGGCTTACCCTTTAGACCTTCCTTCTTATATGCGTATTTCAATAGTATTTCATGTCTCCTTATTAAAACCTTTGGTATTCACCACCTTGGTACCATGTCCTCACCAAGTTCAGGTTGCGAACCATGAGGCGTATGAAATATAATCTATCATTGATTCCCGTATGTTCCGTGGGCACATACAGTACCTGGTTCATTGGAAAGGGTACGGTCCAGAGGCTCTGGAGAAGTCTTGAAAGCGAGCATGGGATGAGACAAAAAAGTTTGAGAGCAGGAGGTCTTGGGAGGAGCGATTGCCAATACTCTTTATTCCACATTGACTCACCTGGTCTTCATTTCCTGCTCGTCAGCTAGCCCTGCTGGCTATTTAAACTGCCTGGATCAGATCTCCTGTGTCTGCGCCTGGTTAACATATCCAGCTACTCTCTGCTGTGTTCTCCTGTTAAAGGCTTTTGCCTGGCTGACTTTCCTTCTGGTTCCTGATCCTGTTTACTGCCTCTACTACACTGATCTCTGGATTCCTGTTTCACTGGCTTGTTCCGACTATCCACTGTGGCTACCGAACCCTGGCTATGTTTTGACTAAGTTTGCTCTGTTTGTACCATTTTACCATTTTATTACAAAATTAGATTTTTATTGCACTTCTATCTCAATCTGATTAATGGTTCCTGACACTGGCATCCTAACACTTCAGTCTCAGACTTCCCTAAAGTACTGCATGATCTATTCTATTTTGCTATCCACGGCATTGCTCTATCTTACCATGGATCCAACAGTTATTTCTTTTAATGCCAAGAGACTCAATAGCCCTCACAAGCAGAAGGCTTTACAAAAGGAAATTCAATTTTTACAAGGAGATGTCGTTTTTTTCCAAGAAATTAATTTTCTCATTCTACTCTTTCTCTTAAGCACTTTCTGCAGATATTCATGGCTCAAGCCTCGTATACACGATCCGATTTTCTGGCGGGAAATGTGTGATGACAGGCTGCTGGCGGAAAATTTGACCGTTTGTATGCTCCATCGGACAATTGTTGTTGGATTTGTCTGTTGTCGTGTGTACACAAGTCCGTCGGACAAAAGTCCAAAGTACAAACACTCATGCTCGGAAGCAAGGACGAGCCAGAAGCGGTCGGTCTTGTAAACTAGTATTCGTAATGGAAAATTACCATTCGTGACGTGGCAAATTATGAGATCTCGAAATGGAGCACACATTCTCTTCTTCTTTAATGGGATAATAATAAAGCTGCTTTGCTGGTGATACTGATGGAATTATTTCAAACAAATTATCAAAGGCTTTTTTTTTTCTAGTGATGTCAAGAATAAGATGATTATGCTTTTTTTTATTTGGGCAAGTTACCACAACACCATTATCCTGTAGTTTTTAAGATCAAAGATACTATGTTGGTGTCCCTTGTCAATTTTACATTGTATTTTTTTAAATGTAACTGCCTACTTCCAAACTGCCATTTGAAGTAAAACACATAGCCAATTATTATTCTCCACAATTTTTTTATTTATAAAAAGTAAACAAATAAAATTAGATATCCTATCCGCCAATAGGACTTAACCAAAAAGTTCTATGCATCCAAAAATATAGAAAATATAACAAATCAAATCATTATTATTCAACCAAAAAATAAAATAAAAGCCGCATGCATGTGTCCTGCTTTTTAATATATGGGGTCAACAATGCCAAGAGTTGGTGAAAGCAGGGGTCCTTCATCCGGAGATAATTCTGAAAAACATCTGGATTATTCTCCTGAAGCTCCTTCAGCAAAGGCATATGACGTAATTTGTCACGATTAATAAAGCAACCAATTTTTGGTCCAAGAGCTCCTCCTCCTCCGGTTTCTGGACTGGACTTGGGTCAAAGCAATAACTCCAAGGCCAATAATAAATAACACGTTATCTCCTCTGATTCTGCAACATGTCTATTTGACCAACGGCCGTTCAGAAACGAACTGAAAAGCACAAAATGAAAAGAGCAAAATGAAAAGTGCGAATCAACACTCACCAAACTTCTACTAACATAAAATTAGCAGAAGGAGCCCAAAGAGTGACGCTAAAGAGCTGAAAAACCACGTAGTACGACACTACATTCGTGTTTCTTGGCCGACAATTCCTTGCCGTTTGTATGCAAGACAAAATCCAGGCACACCGCCTTCAGACAAAAGTCTGAGGTTTTGTCTGCGGAAAATCCGATCATGTGTACGAGGCTTAACTCTGACAAAAAGAAAGCAGATGTCTTGATTGCTATTAAAGACTCCATTGCATTTCAACTAAAATCATCTTTAGTCAATGACCATGGTAGATTCATTATCCTTGTTTCTGAATTAAATGTATATGCCCCAAACATCAAAAAGGTTGCCTTTCTGAAATTTGTTCTAAAAAAAATTGCAGCTTGCCATCGAGTTTCCCTTGCACTTTTAATAGGAGGTAATTTTAACTCCATTAATGATCCCCTGAGAGACACTATAGCCTCCTCCAGATGACAATTATCATGCTTATAGAAATGTTTCCATTCACGCAACCTATTTGACATGTGGCGATGCCAACATGGAACAGAAAAAGAATACTTCTTTTCCACATTACACCGATCTTACTCCAGAATGGATACGTTCATCACTGATATATCTCCCTTATGTTGTCTCCTCAGCTATAGAAAATATCACTTGGTCAGATCATACTCCCATAACTTTGACATTTTCAGGGTCCCAATCCACTTTCTCTACAACCCTATGGAGGATGAATACGTATCTTGTATCTGACCCTGTCTGCACAAACTCAATCTTTGATGCTCATTCATGCCTTTATGGACCTTGCTTTGTGCACTCGTCCAAATCATTTGGAGGAGGGTTTTTTTCAGGGGTTGGGCTTGACCCCTTTGTTCCAGTGAAGGGAACTCTTAAGGTGTCAGCATACCAAGACATTTTGGAAAATTTCATGCTCCCAACTTTGTGGGAACAGTTTGGGGATGGTCCCTTCCTGTTCCAACATGACTGTGCACAAAGCAAGGTCCATAAAGACATGAATGAGCAAGTTTGGGGTGGAAAAACTTGACTGGTCTGCACAGAGTCCTGACCTCAACACAATAGTACACCTTTGGGATGAACTAGAGTGGAGACTGTGAGACAGGCTTTCTCGTCCAACATCATTGCCTGACCTCACAAATGTGCTTCTGGAAGAATGGTCAAGCATTCCCATAGGCACACTGCTAAACCTTGTGGACAGCCTTCCCTGAAGAGTTGAAGCTGTCATAGTTAGAAGGGCTGAATGTTGTTAATGCTGAAAAAGAAGGAATGCGGAAACTCTGCAGAAACCCATGTTTTGTGTTCGCTGAACTCTCTTTTAATAAAAATGGGCAAGAAAAGCCCTTAAAAAGAAAAAAAGTGAGTGGTGTTGTCCTTAAAAGCTCTACATTTAATGCTAGTTCTCACAAGGGATATACCTTTCAGTGTTGTATGGTCTGGGTTATAGAAGCTAGATACTAATAGAGGCAGATTAAACATTTGCTGACTGCCCGCATCTTTGATGCTCATTCATGCCTTTATGGACCTTGCTTTGTGCACTGGTCCAAATCATTTGGAGGAGGGTTTTTTTTCAGGGGTTGGGCTTGACCCCTTAGTTCAAGTGAAGGGAAATCTTAAGTTATCAGCATACCAAGACATTTTGGAAAATTTCATGCTCCCAACTTTGTGGGAACAGTTTGGGGATGGTCCCTTCCTGTTCCAACATGACTGTGCACAAAGCAAGGTCCATAAAGACATGAATGAGCAAGTTTGGGGTGGAAAAACTTGACTGGTCTGCACAGAGTCCTGACCTCAACACAATAGTACACCTTTGGGATATACTAGAGTGGAGACTGTGAGACAGGCTTTCTCGTCCAACATCATTGCCTGACCTCACAAATGTGCTTCTGGAAGAATGGTCAAGCATTCCCATAGGCACACTGCTAAACCTTGTGGACAGCCTTCCCTGAAGAGTTGAAGCTGTCATAGTTAGAAGGGCTGAATGTTGTTAATGCTGAAAAAGAAGGAATGCGGAAACTCTGCAGAAACCCATGTTTTGTGTTCGCTGAACTCTCTTTTAATAAAAATGGGCAAGAAAAGCCCTTAAAAAGAAAAAAAGTGAGTGGTGTTGTCCTTAAAAGCTCTACATTTAATGCTAGTTCTCACAAGGGATATACCTTTCAGTGTTGTATGGTCTGGGTTATAGAAGCTAGATACTAATAGAGGCAGATTAACCATTTGCTGATTGCCCGCATCTTTGATGCTCATTCATGCCTTTATGGACCTTGCTTTGTGCACTGGTCCAAATCATTTGGAGGAGGGTTTTTTTTCAGGGGTTGGGCTTGACCCCTTAGTTCAAGTGAAGGGAAATCTTAAGTTATCAGCATACCAAGACATTTTGGACAATTTCATGCTCTCCACTTTATGGAAACAGTTTGGGAATGGCACCTTCCTGTTCCAACACCACTGCGCACTAGTACACAAAGCAAAGTCCATAAAGACATGGATGAACGAGTTTGGGGTGGAGGAACTTGACTGGCCAGCACAGAGTTCTGACCTTAACCTGATAGAACACCTTTGGGATGAAATAGAGCAGAGACTGCGAGCCAGGCCTTCTCACCCACATCAGTGCCTGACCTCAAAAATGCACTTCTGGAAGAATGGTTAAACATTTCAATAGACACACTCCTAAATTTTTGTGGACAGCTTTCCAAGGAAGAGTTGTTAAAGCTGGAAAGGGTGGGCCAACTCAGTATTGAACGGATTAAGACTGGGATGCCATTAAAGCTCATGTGCGTGTAAAGGCAGGCGTCCCATTACTTTTGGTAACATAGTGTACGTTTTTAGTAAAACCATAACAATGCTAAAATTATAAAGTGAACTAAGCCTTAATATCCCAAATGATACCTGAAAATATGCTATTACACATACTTAGAAATCCACCCTGTGCTATGATTACCAGGAACTATACCACAAAATTACACAGATGGTATTTAACCCTCTATTAACTTGCCATGACATTGGTTCCAATGTCTTGCTATATTGGTTGAATGGTCCTTGACTATATCATACAAATGATCACCCAACCAGTCTCTCAATCTATGGGTCATACATCCCACATATTGAACAGAACATTGTTCACAGATAATCAAATACACCACAAATTTTTTATTGCAATTAATAAATGTAGATGCCTTAAAAGCCTTGTTCAAGGAGCTGGAATGTACTGTGTCTTCCCTTTTTATATGAAAACAACAAGAACAACTGTTACCCCCACATTGATATGATCCTTTGAATTGTAACCAATGAGGACGATAAGGTCTACTTGTGTAAAGACTTGGGGATAAAGTGCCACCAATGGTGGGGGCTCTACATGATACTGATCTACTGCCCCTAGATAACACCTTGGCATAGATGGGATCATTATACAAAACAGGCAAATATTTCACATTGTTTTTTTTAATATTATTAAATTCAAAGCTGAAAGGAGTTGGAAAGACAGGGATATTGACAGACCCAGACATGTTACGATTATTGGCACGTCTATTCCTGTCTTTGGATCTGCCTGGTTTGTCACGAAGAAGATCACCTCTTTCAGTGTTACCAGCAATGCTGAGAGCTCTGCTGAGGACAGACTCAGGGTAACCCCTATTCATGAAGCGTGACTTAATTTTACAAGCTTCTATCTGGAAGTTGGATTTGTTGCTACATATATGCTTCAACCTTAAAAATTGGCCAACTGGAATGCCTCTAATGGTATGCTTGGGGTGACCAGAGTCTGCCCCCAACAGAGAATTGCCAGCTGACAGTTTTCTGTAGAGCTTTGATGAAACACCAGCCCCTTCGTCCACCAATATAACATCAAGGAATTCTAACTGACTCTGATCCATAGTGCCCATAAAGCTCAAATGGAGACAATTGTCATTGAGATACAAAAGCCACTCACTAATGTCCCCAACCTTCTTGGTGAAAACAAAGAGCAAATCATCTATGTAGGATTTAACCCTAGAATGATGGGGACCACCAACGCCAAAAATACGGGACCTCTCCAACCATCCCATGTATAAATTGGCAAGGGAGGGGGAAAACTTGGCTCCCATGGAGCTCTCTGGTTTGTATTCAGAATCTGAATCAGACACAGTTTTAAGTAGTGGATCTGTAAAAGAATCAGAGGAGGGGGAAGTGTGCCCACCAAATGAAGGCATTCTCATGAGGAGCAGGCAGCTACCAGTAGTTCAGTGGCAACCCCCAGAAATGGAGGACATCTACCAGGCCAGGTACTAGTGGGGTGACATGTCAGCCCCAAAGGGTTATGGCCCATGCCAGTCTTCCATATGCCCTTGAAAACCCTGTATGGCTTTCCCCAACTCAGAAGCAGCAGCCAGGTGTCCAGATCAACACGGAAAATTTTGCACCCATTAATGTTTTAAATATAGTTTTCACCAATGATTTATTAAGTTCAATTGTGGACCAGTCCAACATTTAAGCCCAACAATTTATAGCCAACTTCAAGTTGTGCTCATTCCTATGAATGTAAATAAAAAACACAAAAAAATTCCTCAACCACTAAACCGTGGAACATGACAGAAGACTTGAATTGATTCATGGGTGATTGACTTAGCCCAGTGCAGCTAATCAAAACACATCTTGGAAGGATCATCACTCAATCGGTTAAAAATAAAATGCCAATTCAATGGGATCCCAAAGTAGAATAAACCAACATTCATTTGGGATACAATAAAACTTGTGAAGAAGTTCCAATCATAGTTTTGTTAAAAAGCCATTCAGTACCATTGAAGGCCACCAGGGATGTGAGGAGCCGCCCATATCCAGGATTTGCTGACCGTGAAGCACGGAGGCACAAATAGCCGTCCTGTGCAGGATGGATCCAGAGGAATGTGCAGACCACTGGCCAGAGAAGAAATAGTAGATTGGCGCAGGGTTCAGGGAGCTGAAAATTGGTGCTTGGCTGCTGTCAACCAGGAATGATCTGTAGACCCAGCGTCACTGACACTGGATGTGAGGAGGGCAGATCAGCCATCTCTACTCGCTCAACCCAAAGGCGGAAGCAGCACTGGGATGTGGGATGGTTTGAAGACGCCATCAGCTCAGGGAGCTTGTGAGTCCCGCGCCACTGCTGGTGGTCATGTGAGGAATAGACCAGCTGACCAGGCACCGAGCCAGTACCTGCCAGCCAAGCCTGGAAGGAGCATGCTCCTTGGATGAAAAATACAGCTTGCCAAAAGGCACAAGCAGAAAAACCAAAGTCACAAATACTAAAAGGTAGAAAGCTTAAATACGGGGCGTGGCTTAGCAATGGCCGAGTGAGGAAGCATTTTCTGTGAGCTCCTGGCATTGCCCCTCGGTATCCCTCTATCTGACGGTCTTTCATTACCGAATCCAAGGCATGATATCTACTAAAAGATACAGGACACGTTCTTCAGCCAGCGGTTCCAGCTCCCTGACCCCCCGGAGTGGTATTAAGCGATATTTTAAAGACCAGCAGAGGACATCTCCAGGCGCCATTGCTACGTCGCCTCGTGGTCTGACCCAGAGCGGGACGAGCGAACTGGACTTACCGGTCACACTGCACACATCCACGACCTCAGACTCGGGGTTTGACATCCCGGAGATATTCCAGACAGGCATGGCGAGCTCGTCGCAGCGGCACAGCGGCATTCCGGAGGACCTCCGGAGCATTCTGCAAACCCTACCTACCAAGGCAGATATCGAGGACTTGCCCTCTAGATCGGACATGGAGTCCCTCATCCTCAGACTGGAGGAGGCGCACAGTCGAGATATGCAAGAGCTGAGGACAGAAGTTCAAGATCTTACAGCCAAGGTAGACTCCACTGACCTGTCGGTATCCTCCCTTACACAGCGGGTTTTAGCCCTAGAGAGATCGCATGAGACACAAGCAGCCAAGGCGGTGGACTTACAACTTCATTTGGAGGATTTGGAGGACCGCAGCCGCCACAATAATTTGCGGCTGCGGGGTATCCCCGAAACCACAACCGCAGAGGACCTGGCAACGACGGTCACGGCCATCTTCCACAAGCTCCTGGGCACGGCTCCACTGCTTCTGGAGCTAGATCGGGTACATAGAACACTTGGCCCCAGGCCAGCTGATCCAGAGAGACCCAGAGATGTTCTGTGTCGGCTCCATCGCTACACCCAGAAAGAACTCCTTCTGAGGAAAGCATGGGATCAGGGTGAGGTGGATTGGGAAGGTGCTATGATTAAAATCCTCCCTGACCTATCCAGAGCAACACTTCAGAGGAGAGCATTGCTGAGGCCGGCTCTGGAGCTCGCCAAGAGACAAGGCTGCACGTATCGCTGGGGATACCCATTGGCAGTTACATTCCGTAAGGGATCTACCTTCTTTAACCTGCGCACCCCATTAGAGCTGCCAGCTTTGTTTTAATTCATAGCCGTGGAGCCGATCCTGGTGCCAGATTGGCTGGCGTTCGTCCCAAATCCGAGGAACAGGGCGGGCAACGATCCCCGCTGAAACCAGCTGCCGCCACGTCAGCAGAGGGCCCGCAGAAGGAACCGCTCGCCCTCAGCAGAGGGGCGGAGGGAGCCGTGATAAAGGATCTCCGCGGCGGTGCAAGCAGCCTCATGTGTTAGTTCTTTAGAAGGGAGTTCCGAGTCCCCTTCATTTGTTTGGCAAATCTTTCGTTGCTGTTTTTCCCGTTATATTGCCTGCCTACACTATGCTGACACTCAGTTTGATGGTGGTTGTTCAGCTCCGTTCCGATCCGATCTCCCGCCCTGGTCGAGACCCCTCGGATCATACATGGTGATTGACACACCGCACGGGTCAGAAGCCCTGACTGTGTAAACCCCAAAGCCCTCTGACATGTACTTGACACCACCGATCCAAGAGGAAAAGGGGAGAGGCAAGAGAGAAATCTCATGGAGAAACTTTGGTTCTCAGTGTTACATACATGCATAATGCAGATATCCGGCTCTAGAGAGAAAAAACTGCACATACTTCACTGGTGAACACTTCACGATGAATAAATCGAGACTTTCCCTGCTAGAGCTAAACAGAAGCCTGAGAAACAGCGAAGAAGCATTGTGCCAACACGATCATCCGCACATTGGGACACTCTCCTCAGGTATAAGGCTCTATTTGAGTCTCTTTTTGCTTATCTCGGCTGGTATCAGACCTGAATTATATGTTTAAGTTATAACACTGGAGAGGGAGGTGATACAAGACCTGGCTTGAAAGGATGTGTGGGGGAGGGCTTTGATCTGGGAGCGGTCTCCATAGCTATGTACTTTGAATGACCCACCTTACACAGCCATATTGTACATGGGTGCAGCTTTGATAGAATGTTTAAGTTAACTGCTAGGCAAGCCACAGTTTTTGATGTTGCTTTGTTAGAAAATGGGAGCTGTCTGGAACTTATAATAGTGTAAGACATAAATGGTACAAACATACATATAGTTTACACAATAATAATATATGTCATAGTTTTCCAGAACCGAATTTGGTGCCTTCGTTCTAATTTGTATTTTGACCGTCATAAGATAAATGTAGACAAATTTCACATTACCAAGGGATGCAGAGGGGTAGCCAGCGAACTCCTTGCTGGCTATTTCTCTCCACTACCCTAATTAGGCCAGCGCTCGATTGCTGGACTAGTTCCAGAGAGCGTCTTAGCACTAGTGTGCTACCTACATAGAAATAATTTCTGTATTAGACTGGTGTTCCCTAGTCTCTAATTATTCTCTTTCCTCCTATACTGTTCTCCGTTTCTATATCTTTTGAACTTCTACCTTCACTTACCTCTACCCCCCCACCTCCCCTCTTCCCTGGTTTCGTTTTTTTTTTTTTTTTTTTCATAGGGAGACATGGATTAGGTGAATGTCCTCTCATTGAACGCTAAGGGTCTGAACGTGCCGGAAAAACGCCGCATGTTGTTACAAGACCTAAAACGCCATAAGACTGACCTAGCCCTAATTCAGGAAACGCATTTCAGAGATGGCGGTCTCCCTGTCTTGCGGAGTAGGCACTTTCCTGTGGTGTATCACGCCACAAATGGATCTACTAAAACTCGAGGAGTATCCATATTGATCTCCAACAGAGTACCATGGAAATGTGTGGATACAAGGCTTGATCCAGGGGGGAGGTATCTGTTCCTCAGGGGGGAGATTGGGGGTATCACGGTGACCCTGGCAAACATTTATGCACCTAACACCCAACAAGACAACTTTCTGGTTAAAGTGTTGGAAGACATGACGACATTTGCGAGAGGTCATCTTATAGTGGGGGGGGATTTGAATATCCCGCTTATCCCCTCTGAGGATACCTCATCAGGGACCTCCTCTATCACTCCTAGGACTAGGAAAAGGATTTCTAAAGCATTACATAGGGCACAGCTGATTGATGTATGGCGGCTCCTACATCCGAACGAACGTGACTACACCTTTTACTCTAACCCCTATAAACAATATTCCAGGATCGACTACTTTCTGATACCACATGCTCAATTGCACGCCCTTAGAGACTCCAAGATAGGCTCTATCATGTGGTCGGACCACGCTCCAGTCCTCCTGACGTACGCCCTGACTGACAACACTACGGACAGACCAAAGACCTGGAGATTAAATGAAAGCCTCCTGCAGGACGAAGAGGTGCTTAAGGATGTCACAAGAGAATTAGAATTCTATTTCAAACACAACAACACTCCTGACAGCGACCCTGGTATTGTTTGGGAGGCCCATAAAGCGGTGATCCGCGGCATCCTAATCAAACATGGGGCACACATCAAACAAGACCGTTCAAAACAACTGACAGCTCTCCTACAGGACCTACACTTAGCGGAGGCAAGACACAAACATGCCCAAACATCTAAGGGGGAGGCGGAACTTTTGCTCTTACGCAACAAAATCACGGAGCTAATGCAATTTAGAGCGAAAGCTGCAATGCAAATATGTAGAAGGGTGTCTTATGAGTCAGGGAACAAGTGTGGGAAATTACTGGCCAAATCACTCCGGGAACAACAACTGGCAAATTATATCCCCCACATAATGTCTTCTTCTGGACAGAAGATGACTCTCCCACAGCAGATAGCTACGGAATTCAAAGACTTTTACTCGTCCCTATATGATTTACAGCGGACACCCACATCACAACACCACATAGAGGATTATTTGTGTAAATCTGGAATGCCCAAATTACCTGCTGAAGCCAGTGAGTTACTGGATGAACCCATCTCTCTGGAGGAAATTCAAAGTGCAATTAAAGCCATGAAGCTAGGGAAGGCACCGGGACCGGATGGCTTTACAGCTCTATACTATAAATCCTTACTACCGTCCCTGGGAGCCCACATACACAAATTCTTTAACTCACTGGATTCAAGTACACATATCCCCAGAGACACACTGCTAGCACATATTGCAGTAATTCCAAAAGAGGGAAAAGATGCGGGGATGTGCGGTAGCTATAGGCCAATCTCGCTACTAAATTTAGACTTAAACATTTTTACAAAAATACTGTCCACTAGAATCCAAAAATATATCCCGTCACTGATTCACTTGGATCAAGTTGGGTTTATCCCAACTAGAGAGGCCAGGGATAATACGACCAAAGTCCTAAACATCTTACATGTAGTTAACCAACATAAGACACCTTGCATCTTTTTGAGCACAGACGCGGAGAAGGCCTTCGACAGGGTGGATTGGCGTTATATGACCTCGGTCTTAAAACATATAGGTCTTGGAGGCAGGATGCTGACTTGGATAGAATCACTATACTCCAATCCCTCGGCGCGTGTTCGTGCTAATGGGATCCTGTCAGCCCCATTTGCGATCCGGAATGGAACCCGCCAGGGATGTCCCCTGTCTCCGCTACTGTTTGCCCTGTCGTTGGAACCTTTTCTGCAGACTGTACGTGCACATCCAGACATTACGGGTGTAATTATGGGAGAGACACAGCAGAAAATCGCAGCATATGCAGATGACATGCTGTTTACTCTCACCAATCCAGTAGTCTCCCTGCCCAACCTTCTCCAAGAATTTAAATCTTATGGTAATATATCTAATCTGAAGATCAATTTTAGCAAATCGGAGGCAATGGGAGTGGGGGTCCCCCCGCGTCATTTATTAGCCCTACAGAATAACTTTAAATTTAAGTGGACCACCACAGCTCTAAAATATCTCGGTACATACATCCCCCCAAAATTATCCCAAACATTTGGCCTAAACTTCCCTCCACTTCTAAACTCGGTCAGATCCCTTCTCTCCACTTGGAACACAGGTCTACACTCCTGGTTTGGTAGATGCAACATCCTGAAAATGTCCATTCTACCAAAATTCCTGTACCTGTTACAGGCGTTACCGGTCCATATACCCTCGCATTATTTCACCCAGGCTAGTGCCCTTTTCTTTAACTTTATTTGGGCACATAAGAGGCCCAGACTCAATAAACGACTACTCACCCTACCTAAAACATATGGAGGTCTTGCAGTACCGGACCTCCACAGGTATCATCAAGCAACCCACCTGACTAGACTTATCGATTGGAACCGCCACCAAAACACGAAGCTATGGACACAATTAGAACAGAGCCAGTGCTCAGTACCGTTAAACAGGACCCCCTGGTGTCACGTCGCCTTACCGGAAAACGTAAAGAGGCACCCCTTAATAGGGGTTACCATACGTACCTGCGCATCGCTTTTTGCTCGACTACACCTCGACCCATCGGTTTCCCCACTACGTCCAATACTGGGCACTCCTGAATTTAGCCCGGGGTGTCTCGATCCAATCTTTAGGTCTCTACGCAACATGGGCCTTTCGCAAGCATCCCACTTCATTACAAATGGTAAATGGGTCTCTGCTACGGACCTTATGCGACCGGAGGGCCCGTTCCGTTTAGATTTCTGGAGGGCTCACCAACTTAGCCACTTCCTTAGATCTCTCCCTTCTCCGAAACAATTTGAACGAGTGTTGACCACCTACGAAATGTACTGCACAGAAGAGGGTGGTCTACCCCACTCGTTGTCACTGACATACCAGCTGTTAAACACCCCCCCAGATAACTTCCAGCTACCCGCGCTTAAAACGTGGGAAAGAGACTTACAGTGTACCCTTACATCAAAGCAAAAACAGAACATTTTACACTTTACATTTAAGTCTTCAACATGTACTAAGACACAGGAAACAAACTACAAAGTACTCACCAGATGGTACAACACACCTGCGAAGCTACAGAAATTCTTCCCATCCTCATCAGGTCTCTGCTGGAGATGTGGTGAAGAATTGGGTACGATTCTTCATGTGTTCTGGTCCTGCCCTAGGCTGGAACAGTTCTGGAGATCTATACAACAGACCATACAAAAGTTCACAGAACGCCACGTCTCAGCTGACCCAGCTGTCTTTCTGCTTCACGCAACCACAATGTCCAGAAAGGCATACAAAAAATCCCTGACCCGTCATCTCCTAGATGCGGCAAAGGCGTATATTCCACTCCTATGGAAAACGGCCAGGACCCGAAGTATGGGCATGTGGCTTAGGAAAGTAGAGGAAGTTAGAAAAATGGAGGATCTTATCCTCACGGCACGTAATCAAAAAGAGCTGTATGATAAGACCTGGACAAGATGGATGTTATTTATATTTTCGGATGAGGGACGTGATCTTCTATCGGACCCAGGAAATACAGCAGACGGCTAACCAATGGTAACAGTCACAGGACATACTGGGTCGCCGAATCCGTGTATCCCTCTTCCCTCCCCCACCTGACCCACCTCCTTATTTCCCTCTCTCTCTGCTCTTGCTCTTCTTCTCCTTTTCTCTGCCTTTCACTTCATTTTTTCTCTTTAACTCTACTGTATTGATACTTTATCTTGGAAAAAGGAAAATGGCAGGAAAAAAAGGGCCTCTCAACTAGATATGAGAAATAAAACAGAGTGGTATTCCTTCACATGTCCACAGCTCTTTTGTTTTTTCTTTACTGCTCTATGAAGGACTCTGTATTGGACGTTGCTATTAATATTCTGTTATTTGCATAGATGATTGAGGCTGCGCCCTCGTTGCATATTTATGTCCAAAATGTATTACTTGGCCCTTGGCCTTCCTGCACCTGAATAAACATATATTTGAAAAAAAAAAAAAAAAAGAAAGCTTAAATACCCCATATAGGGGTGAGGGGGTAGGCAGCACTACGGGGCAATCTGAATGGAATCATTAACTCCTCACTCCCCGATGTATTATCACACTGTATAGTGGATGGTGATATTCATTACTATATTAAAATTTGATTTTAAAGATTAACAATTGTTAAATAAAAAGAGAGAGCTGCTACTGTGATAACAGAAGTGACTGATGCACCTGAATAGACAATAGTTGAAAAAATAAATAAAAATTAATAAAAAATACAACTACATAAAAATTTTAAAAAATTAATGAATGGAAAAATAAATTAATTGAAAAAATAAATGAAATACTAATAATGATGAAAGGATTGCAAAACTTCAAGGATTTGAGAGAAAAGGGGACAATAAAAGGTCATAGTTAATATCCCTCCTGTCTAGACACCTAGACACCTACCGGTAGTACTGGGGCTAACCGCTGGTCTAATCTAACTTTAAAAGCAGACCTATGTTGGTTATTGAAGGTTGACACAAATATTACTGTGTTTTTATTATTGTCCTCAGTTATAACTTTCTGTTTAGGTAAAGGGTTCATGTGTGACATGAAGGCCTCCTGGATCAATTCTGAATAATAACCCTTCTCCAACTTCTTTTTCATTATAGCACCTTGTGCCTTGTAGTCATCTACTTTCCAGCAGTTTCTTCTAAGCCTTTTGAACTGTCCACTGTGAATATTTTTCTTCCATGTTGAGTGGTGACAAGAATTCCCACTAGTGGGCTTAACATGGTTTCTAGTGATGATACTCCCTTGATCATGGGTCAACACTAGATCCAGGAAAATGAGTTCTCTGGGATCAAGCACCTGTGTGAATGACAGACCAAGTGGGTTGGCTGCAATGGGCCACAAAGGAGGAGAACACATCAGGACCTCCACTCCAGCTGAGCAAAATATCATCAATATATCTACCGTAGAACACAATGTGCTTGGAAAAGTGATTGTTGGTCCAGATACCAGTAGACAATAGTGAGATTGGCATACACGGGGCAAAATTCGCTCCCATGGCTGTGCCCCTGGTTTGTAAATAGAACTGACCAAGAAATGTGAAATAATTATGCCTTAAACAAAAAGCAATACACTTGACCAAAAAAAAAACAGATTGTCTGGAGTTCATATCTTCATCCTTGGTCAAGAAATATTGTGTGGCTGTGAGACCTACCTTGTGGGGTATTGACATATACAAAGAAGTAATGTCAAGAGACGCCCAAATATAGTTCTCTTCCCAAGAATAGTGCCGAAGGGCATCGATGATGGAGCTTGAATCCTTAATGTAGGAGGGGAGTTGGCATACTAATGGCTGCATAAAAAAATCTATGTAAACAGAAAGACCGCTAGAAAAACTGTTGGGACTCGCTACTATCGGTCTTCTTGGGGGATCCACCAAAGATTTGTGTACTTTGGAGAGGTGATAAAAATATGGTGTACTACATTCAGGACGGAACAAAAATTGTCATTCCTTTTTGTCAAGTACACATCTCTCCAAGCATCATACACCAAAGTTTTGAGTTCTTCCTGGTAAACATGGAGAGGAGGAAAGTTTAAGATAAGTGCTATTATCTGATAACAGACAATGTGCCTCTTTAAAGTAATCCTCTCTATTTTGCAAGACTAAACTGCCCCGTTTGTCAGCCTGTTTAAAGCGGGGGTCCACCTAGCTATCATTTTTTTTTTTTTGAGTTCATTCACAAACTTTTCTTCTCAGCATTACATACTCACATACATACTCATATATATCGGAAAGAATAACTTATATTATTCACTGCAGGCGGTTTCCATCTTTATTGTGGGCATTTGAAGCCCACAAGCATTTATTTCCTGGATGTGGTGAATGCTGTGCTCCCAGCATTCACTGCTCGTTCCCGCACATGCTCAGTGGCATCCTGGGAAGCCTGAGACTAGCTCCCAGGAGTCTGGGAGAGGCTAGAAACACGCCTACTCCCACGGGAGGAGAACCAGGAAGTGCAAAGAAGAATAGAAAAATAAAAGGTAATTACTGCGATTTAAATTTTTTTAAACGGCATGTCAGCATCTAGGCAAGGAAGAGAATACATACATATATTGTTCAAAATTTGGGTGGAACCCCGCTTTAATAATAACTTCCTTGTTGGCTGCAAGATACTTAGGAGCCTGACGTTCTGCCTTCAACAAGTTATAATGGTTCTGTGCAGTAGGGGTGTCACAGAGAGATAAAAAATCTTTATAAATGGCCTGGTAGTAGGTTACAATATATGGGCCCTTGGACTGTGTGGGGAAAAATGTAGAAGTAGGTTTGAATTTAGTATGCATCATTTCTGGATCCAAGAATGGGATCAGAATGTGACTCTCTATGTAACTCTCTGTGAAAATCTCCATGTGACTCTCTGTATGACCTTCTGACCAAAATGCTTCTAAAATATTCAAAATGTCTTCATTCAATTGGGTACTCATATCCTCCATTGTTTTTTTACATGATTCTCCAATGGTCTTTTGGCTCTTATTGTAAGTGGGGTTAGGATTGTTGGCATAATGTCATTTAAGGGCCGATAACCTTATAAATATGTGCAAATCTTTGAAGAGACCAAATTTATTGGGTCCTACTGATGTAGTAGATAAAGTTCATATGGAGTGAGAGTGTGTGAGGACAAATTATAGGTTTTTATTGTGCTTTCTTCTGTACCAGCTCTATCTTATCTTTTTTGTTGATTCTTATGGCGTATGCCACCTCTTCGTCCTCGTCTAACTTTCTTTTCTACTTTTGGAGGTTGCATTGTAAAATTTTGGTTTGATAGAAGTATATCTTGATCTGTGATTCCCAGGGTAGTGGAATTGTCTGGAATATCCTGGAGTTTGGGCCATGCTCCTTGTTGGATGTATTATTTGAGGTCCCTTGATAAGGGGCTGTGTCAGGACCCGTGTCATTGCTTGGGTCACCTACTGGTGGCACTGTTGTGTTGAAAGCCAAAGGGTGTAGTTCTGGTGGCCACCAGCCGGTGTCTCCCAGCAGATGGACCATACAGGTTGTTAAGCTGCACCTGATAGGACTGCTGTGATTATATAAGCCCGCCTTGCATCCAGGACCAGTGTTTCAGTATTTTCCCTGCAAGCCGTGTCCCTGCCTGAGCCTGATTCGTTCCTGTCTCTTAGCCTGAATCCTGATCCAAAGACTTGTCCCCTGGAACCTGCTTCCTGTCCTCTTACCGACCTAATGCTCCCAGTACCTAGCTTCCTGTTCCCCTTATCTCTTGTACCTGTCTCGTTTTGCTTATGTGTGTTCCCTTCACTTGAATATAGTTTAGTTAGTTAGTTAGTTAGTTAGTTAGTTGTTTATAGGGTTTTCTGTGTTACATTTACTTTTAACTCACTTGTTTATGGTTTACTGTTGTTGGTTTTAAGCGTGTCATTATCTTTAATAATCTTTAATATATTTTCACTCATTCATCTGATCCTGATTTCTTTAAGTGCAGCCAACTGATCTGATCACCTGTGCTGGATACCTGCATTTGGTATCCCTGACATAATACTGAAGCCATACAATCATATCAGCTGCACCTGGGGATTAGGTCTAAGCACTTGCTACAAGATGCATTTTGAGGAGGTCTTGTATTTTTTACTTGCATTACTTGTAACTGAAGATAGTGATTTTTTTCCGCCAAATTTAGAAAGAGCAGATTAGGGAGCAATTGTTGGAATGCATCTGTCTGGCTCACACTTTTGTTGATCAAGGCAGATTTTTGTTTGAAGTGAATCAGCCACTCGTTCAAATCTGTGCAGAGTTGGCTTTGTCTAGGGTCTCTAGTGGTGGTGGTGATTATTTTCCTCCTTTTAGTGTGCCTCAGGTGGAATCCTTGGTCTGGTTATTGGAGGATGACCCAACCTTTTTCTTTGAACATTACTCAGCATGTTCCCAACAGATTCACAGTAGAATGCATTAATTCAGTGCAATCTCTGGTCAGACAGGCAGTATGTAAATTACATTTTGTGCAACCATTATTATAGGCATGGTTAAATATATTGCAATCAGCCTCTGTCAGCTTGAAACCACTTATTCCTGTGGCTAGATACCTGCCTGCTCAAATGTCATTCTCTCCATCACCCACAGCAACCACTGTTGCAGCCCAATATACACTGCTACCAACTAAATATCAGTATCCCGTTTCCACCTGCTGCACCTACCCTGCCTTTAACACATCTACCTCTTCTCCACTGCCTGCAACAACCCCACAAAAATCCCCCTCAGCAATTGCTTCCTGCTGTTTTATCGTCCTCTTGCTCTTCTCTTCCATCAGCGGCACCCACTACCTACAGCCCTGCATCCACATACAGAACTTCAGTGGCTAAACCTAAAAAGAAACAAATGTTTCCCGACCCGCACAATCCTGCCACTATCCAATCCTGCATCCACACCAGCCAATCTGATCCAGTCTGCCTCCACACAGCTGATCTATTCCAGTCTGCCTTTACGCCAGCCACTACAGTTCAACCCACTATGGTTCCAATTGCTCCAGCCAGGCCTGCCACCACACCTGCCATATTGATTCAGCCTATGAAAATTGGACCTTCTGCTACTAACCTGCCTGTAGCTATCCCACCTGACAGTACTGGTTCTCTGTCCACCATTCATTTTGGCCCTATGAACTCTTTGCCAGCTAATCTCATTGACCTCATTGATCCTGTTCCTGATGCCCTGTTTGGTGGTCCCATTCCTGATGCCCTAATTGGTGGTCCCGTTCCTGATGCCCTACTTGGTGGTCCCGTTCCTGATGCCCTATTTAGTGGTCCCATTCCTGATGTTCTGCCCGGTGGTCCCTTTCCTGATGCCCAGCTTGATGAGACTCTGCCCGCTGCCCAGCTTGATGTGCCTCTGCTTGCTGCCCAGCTTGATGTGCCTCTGCCCACTGCCATGCCTGATGTGCCTCTGCCCGCTGCCCAGCTTGATGTGCCTCTGCCCGCTGCCCAGCTTGATGTGCCTCTGCCCATTGCCCAGCTTTATCTGCCTCTGCCGCTGCCCAGCTTGATGTGCCTCTGCCCACTGCCCAGTTTGATGTGCCTCTGCCCGCTGCCCAGCTGCCCAGCTGCCCAGCTTGATGTGCCGGTGCCTGCTGTCCAGCTTGATGACCCGGTGCCTGCTGTCCAGCCTGATGACCCGGTGCCTGTTGCCCAGCCTGAGACCCATGCCCGTTAGCCAGCATGATAAACTGGTGCCTGCTGCCCAGCCTGATGACCCGGTGTATGCTACCCAGCCTGATGAACCATTGCCCGGTGCCCAGCCTGATGACCTGGTGCCTGCTGAACAGCCTGATGACCCGGTGCCTGATGCCCAGTCTAATTCTTACACATGCCCTTGTGTTGTCTGCCTCCGATGGTTGCATGTCCGCTGCCCAGCTAGTTTTTGTTATCAGTCCCAATCTTCCAGACCCTGACGGTGGGGCACATGATCCATTACCTGACTCAGGTGGCATGCCTCCCAGCAAGTTAAAAGACTCTGGCCTGAAGAATGCTAAGAAGCCCGCAGACAGGGAGGGGAAACTTTTTTGGACTTTTCCCTCACCCACATAGACTTTCTGGTTTACAGCAGAATGGAGCGTCCAGAGGCCGCTCCTTAAGGGGGGGAACAGTCAGGACCTGTGTCCTTGCTTGTGTCACCTGCTGGTGGCACTGTTGTGTTGAAAGCCAAAGGGTGTAGTTCTGGTGGCAGCCAACAAGTGTCTCCCAGCAGATGGACCATACAGGTCATTAGGCTGCACCTGATAGGACTGCTGGGGTTATATAAGCCTGTCTTGCATCTAGGACCAGTGCTTCAGTATTTTCCCTGCAAGCTGTGTCCCTGCCTGAGCCCGCTCTGTTCCTGTCTCGTAGCCTGAATCCTGATCCAGAGACCTGACCCCTGGAACCTGCTTCCTGCACCCTCACTGACCTTATGTTCCCAGTACCTGGCTTCCTGTTCCCCTTATCTCTTGTCTTGTTTTGCTTATGTGTGTTCCCTTCACTTGTATATAGCTAGCTAGATAGTTAGTTAGGCGTTTATAGGGTTTTCTGTGTTACGTTCACTTTTCACTTACTTGTTTTAGTTTACTGGTGTTGGTTTTAAGCCTGTCTTTATCTTTAATAAATATATATTTTCACTCATTCATTTGGTCCTGATTCCTTTAAGTTAGTAAAAAAATGGTGCGCTATTATCATAATACTCTAAACATAAAAAAAATACTCATAAAAATAAGTGCTGTGTGCTATACTGATCCCTGTAGATATCCTGGCTAATATATAAAGTGCAAAGTGCCTAAAAAACAAGTCTTGACAGCTGTTAATTACCAAATACAAACGAGTGTACTAAGGTGCTGGATGTGCATAATGAACTTACGCATACTAGATCATAATAGAAATGACAAAAATAAAAAGGTAAAAAAAGATATATACATTCTTAAAAAATCCCATCCAATATCGTTTCTGCTGGTAGTGTAAAACTAAAGCCAGGTAAATAAATACTGGGTGTGCACAATGAAAATATTAACTAAATAACAATGGAAATGACAAACTGAAAGAGGTATATGCGTACTTAGGAAGGTCCCATCCAATATTGTTATTGCTGATAATATAAAGCTGAAGCCAGGTATTGAAGTATGACAAAATTATGGCAAGAAATATAAATGATTGATCTTCCAGACAATAGCTCCCACATTTGGCTGGCTTGCAGTTCCAATTCTAAGTCAAACAGCTGATTGGGCCGACATTTTCTGTCCCATTCTCCATAGCCTCCAGAACTCAAACATGTAATAGAAGAAAACTCAATAGTATAGTGCTGCAAAAAATAGTGTTAGCAAACTAAAGCTGATGCACTCACATACGCCCAATGGATATAAGCGTGTATGGCAGTCAGGCTCACTCCTCCTCACAGCCATTTCGTGTAGCCGCACACTCGTGGCTGACGTCACTGGCTCCTCCTCCTGACGCGTTGCGTCACAGATCTCGTGACATTCCTTTGAGAATGTCACGTAACCTGTGATGTAACGCGTCATTTCTATTATGATCTAGTATGAGTAAGTTCGTTATGCACATCCAGCACCTTAGTACACTCGTTTGCATTTGGTAATGTGATGCAACGCGTCATTTTTATTATGATCTAGTATGAGTAAGATCATTATGCACATCCAGCACCTTAGTACACTCATTTGTATTTGGTAATTAACAGCTGTCAAGACTTGTTTTTAGGCACTTTGCACTTTATATAGTAGCCAGGATATCTACAGGGATCAGTATAGCACACAGCACTTATTTATATGAGTATTTTTTATGTTTAGAGTATTGTGATAATAAAGCACCATTTTTTTACTAATTTATTACTGCACTAGTGAGAGATCACCTTTTTTGACTCGCAGCTTCTACCACTTATATATATATTTTAATTCTCATCACGCCAGCGCTTGAGTACTATTATTATCACTTATAAATCACGATTCCTTTAAGTGCAGCCAGCTGATCTGATCACCCCTGCTGGATACCTGCATTTGGTATCCCTGACAGGCTGTAACTCTTGCATGTTGGGATAGTGAACGTGGGGAGATGTAAGCTGTTATTGTTGGAAGTGTTACTAGAAAGTATCGGGGCCTCCATCGCATCTATGGTGCAAGAGGGACTGGTGGATTCCGAAGGGAGTGTAGTGCTGGATGGTAATGATGGCTTATGAACCTCAGTAGTGGCCTGGATGTTGATAGGGTCTGTAACTATAACAGTGGGGCCCATCCATATGGGGCGCACGGGCGCCGCCCCCCCAGGCAGTCACAAAAAAATGTAAAAAAAAAAAATTTTTTAAACTGGCCCTTTAAAAAAATACAAAAAAGGTCCTTAAGTGCACTGTGTTCGAACACCGGACACAGTGCACTATGGGAAGCACCATGTCTATGCAATCACGAGATTGCAGACGCAGCGCTTCATTTGCGGGCTTTTGTCATGCCTTGCGGCACTTTCCGAGGTGCCGAATAGCTTCCGCCAGGCGCTCGTAATATCTATTACTACGGCCGGGCGGTTTGATTGACATCTGAGTTAGATGTCACTTCCTGTTTTCTCTCTCCCATTGCGCCCGAGAGAGAGAAAACTGGAAGTATGAGGAGCGGACTCCTCCATCGCTGCTGCCAGTGGAAAGAGACACCACAGGAGAGGACATCACACAGCAAGGTAAGTACCGCTGTGCTCCCGTGGAGAACGGGGGGTTTGATGTGACACCTGCTGCATTTGGTGGGACACAGGCAGGCTGCTTTTGGTGGGACATAGGCAGGCTGCATTTGGTGGGACACAGGCAGGCTGCATTTGGTGAGACACAGGCAGGCTACATTTGGTGGGACACAGGCAGGCTGCATTTGGTGGGACACAGGCAGGCTGTATTTGGTGGGACACAGGCAGGCTGCACTTGGTGTGACACAGGCTGCATTTGGTGTGACACAGGCTGCATTTGGTGGGACACAGGCTGCATTTTATGTGACACAGGCTGCATTTGGTGGGACACAGGCTGCATTTTATGGGACACAGGCTGCATTTTATGGGACACAGGCTGCATTTGATGGGACACAAGCTGCATTTTATGGGACACAGGCTGCATTTGGTGGAACACAGGGTGCATTTTATGTGACACAGGCTGCATTTGGTGGGACACAGTCAGCATTTTATGTGACACAAGCTGCATTTGGTGGGACACAGGCTGCATTTCATGTGACACAGGCTGCATTTTATGTGACACAGGCTGCATTTGATGAGACACAGGCTGCATTTTATGTGACACAGGCTGCATTTGGTGGGACACAGGCTGCATTTGATGTGACACAGGCTGCATTTGATGGGACACAGGCTGCATTTAATGGAACGCAGGCTGCATGTAAGGAGGGACTCCACTGGGGGCACCTGATGTAAGGATGGACTCTGCTGGGGACACCTGATGGCATCTGGTGGCAGGCGACGTGGCTAGTGACACGCTCAGGGCTCCCACTGATTCTGCATTATGGTGAGTTGAATGATTTCATTTTATATTACAATGTAATAATAGAAATAATGCACTTCAATCGTCCTGACAACATAACAACCATGGTGCCGGGATGATTGAAGTGCTAACACCAGGTGTTTAAAATATCTTTATCTGCTGATTGTTAAACTTTCTAGAATACACATATTTCTATTGTTGTGTAGGATCTGTGCCTGCTGTCCCTCCATCCCTTTCCCTCCATCCCTCGTTCATCTCAGAAGCTAACCACACAACCTTAGAGCCATGCCCACTATTTTGCTGAAACCACGCCCATTTTCACCAAGTGGGAGGGGTCAACAAGGAAGGGCAGGGTCTGGTGCCCCCTTCCTAAAACTTCACCAGCCACCACTGAACTATAGTACCCATTGTTGGTACGGTTGTGATGTGGGACTTCAGGTTGCGGGATGGGTCATGATGGTGGCTGTGTGAAGAACCTGGTTTATGTTTTGATGTTAAGTTGTGGGATGAATTTGGGGTCAGGCACTACAACTAGTAAAGTCAAAACAGAGAAATTAGAGTTAAAACAGAATACTTTATATGTTGTCAGAGAGGGAAGATGGAATGAGCACTATGGGTGCCCGTCTGATCATAGAAGGTACAGTATGTTAAGTATGGGATTACAATACATGGGATGCAAAGGATATTAGAATAAAATAAGGAAAGCAGAATTTAAGCAGGGAAATATTAAAGAGTTAAAAGAAAGTGAGAGAATGATATGCATGTGTTGTGTACAAATGGGAAAAATGTAAGTGATTTTACAGAGATATTCGTGTATGTGTGTGAATGCTGGAACCTTTAGTTCTATCTTTTGTGTGTGTCATGTATGCAGATGTGACCCCCTCCTTTGTGCTCTCATGAAAGAATGTAGCTGGGATAGGAGATCAGTGATAAGCTGGAAGGACACCATGTCAATTTCTTTTTTTTTAGACAACACATTAATAACAAAATGTGCCGGGTTAATTAATCTAATGATAACAATGTGATCACAATTATTTTTTAATCTGTTTTCCAAACATGGTAAAATGAAGGTTACACTTTACCATGTATTGCACAAATTGAATATCCTTTGATAGTGGAAACAGTGCATTTAAAAAAGGGAAATTAAGTAAAATGTCATCCTTTAAGGAAATATATCTGTGGATATATATTAGCATAAGGGTGTGATATTGAGATGATCACTTGAGTAGTCATTTCTGAAATGAGTTTAAAATTTTTATTAATAATATAGATGTATTGTTGGTTTAGACAACCTTTGGTTGGAAATTAAAACCAGGTTATTGGGGAAATTTGTAAAATGGAATTCGTTTAGATTAAGATTAAGATAACAATTTTGTAATTTTACATTTATACAATAACCCCTTATTTAGAGAGAAAAAAGATTAAGATGAGGTTGTTAATTGTTAATATTTAACAGAGCCAAGATGGATGGGATACATAAGAAGTTGGCTGATAATAACTTGATGTGTGCTCCATGATGTGAGAGCAATAATAAATAAAATTTAAATATAACAGACCCATCACATCAAGTCCACACACCCTGTTAGGATAGATGTAATCTGCAGCCAGTTGTTTTATAGTTTTTGATCTGGCTGAGAGCTTTCTGTTCTGTCATATACAGATTGTTGGTCCTTTTGTTTTTATTTATTAAAACAAATATTTTATTTATTTATTTATGCGGCACAAACAAATGGTATATTTTTATTCAGGTTTTACAAACATGGGGTTCAAACTTCACACAACTACTTGTGTTAGCTCGCTAAAACTAACAACAGAGCAAGCAATGATAAATATTGCCAGAAAAAGTTGTCTTTTTTTGAAACATGAAACTGGAGTTCTTGTCAGAAACCATGACTCAGACCGAGACAGAAGTACAGTTAAATCACACTTGTTTAATAATAAAAGTAAATAGAACAAACATAGTCAAAACATAGCCAGAGTTCAGGAACCGGAACGGATAGTCAGACAAGCCAAACGTCAGGGAGCTGGAGATGAGTGTAGTAAAACAGCAAGCAGGAGAATGCAGGAGAGCGTCTCTGTGGTGTAGACTGAAGTGAAGGCAGATATCCTCTGGGCTGGACGGCTTAAGTAGGCAGGACTATGACGAGCAGGATATCATCAACAGCTGGGTACCTGTGGATAGATAGGAGCTGGCAATTAGCCGACAGCTGAGCAGCCAGCTCAGAGAAGGAAGGGCTGAACCCAGCCCTGACAGTACCTGCTCCTCAACGACCCCTTCCCCTCGGAGGACCACCAGGCTTGAGGGGAAAACATCTATGGAAATCAGGGGCATGTACGTCCGAGGATAAGACCCAAAAGCATTCCTCCGGACCCTACCCCTTCCAATGCACCAGGTACTGTATGCGCCCATGGAACCTACGGGAGTCAACAATGGACTGTACTTCATAATCCTCATGGTTCTCAACCTGTACAGGGTGAGGATGTGGCACCGAGGTTGTAAAGTGGTTGCAGACCAAAGGTTTTAATAAAGAGACATGAAATACGGTCAAAAAATGCATATTAGAAGGAAGGTCTCAAGCGTAAGCCACTGGGTTAATCCTGCAAAGAATACGGAAAGGCCCAATAAACCGAGGTGCAAACTTCAGTGAGGGAACATAAAGTCGAAGGTTAGTAGAAAGGCGCGGGCAGGCGTCTGCGGTCAGCATGGAGTCTGTACCTATCATTAGCATGTTGCAAAGCCTCCTGGACTTGTGCCCAAGTGGAATGAAGACCACAGAGATGCTCCTCTAATGCAGGAATACTCTGCAGAACAAATGAGTCAGGCAATATGGAAGGTTGGAAACCATAGTTCGCCATAAACGGGGACATTCAGGCAGCAGATTTCAAGGCAAACTCTGCCCACGGTAATAGGTCTGACCAGTTGTTATGATGGTCAGAAATATAGCAACGTAGGAATTGCTCCAAGCACTGATTGGCTCGTTCTGCGGCCCCATTAGACTAAGGGTGATAAGCAGAGGAAAAAGCAGGCTGAATTCCCGACTGTGCACAAAAGGCTCGCCAGAACCGGGACACAGACTGACTACCCCTGTCTGAGACAATCAACTTGGATAGCCCATGTAAGCGAAAGATCTCCCGAGTGGGCAATTTCTTAAGTGGAATACAATGAGACATTTTTGTGAACCGGTCAACCACCATAAGGATAACTGTCTTGCCCTGGGAATTAGATAACTCCACAATGAAATCCATAGACAGGTGGGTCCAGGGCCTCTCTCCATTGGGTATGGGTTGTAGGAGGCCCACTGGAAGAGGTTGTGCAGTCTTACGCTGAGCACACATGGAACAGGCAGCTACAAAGGCAGTTACAGCAGCACATAGACTAGGCCACCAGAATTGTTGGGAAATGGCCCAAAAGAGTTGATTCTTCCCATGGTGACCAGCAGCCTTGGGAGAATGGTAAGTCTGGAGCACAGCAGTACAGAGACACTCTGAGACAAAGCAGCGGTCACAAGGTTTCTCAGGAGGAGCATGGATCTGAGCAGCAAGAATTTTGTCACCCAAAGGAGAAGTGAGACTGGTGCGAACCGTAGCCAGAATACGATCAGAAGGAATCACAGGAACCGGAACCGACTCCAACTTGGAAGTGGAGGAAAATTGTCGTGACTAGGCGTCAGCCCTTACATTCTTAGTACTGGGTAAGAATGAGACAATGTAATTGAAACTTGACAAGAAAAGAGCCCATCACGCTCTTCTGGGAGAGAGGCATTTAGCCTCAGACAAGAATGTGAGATTCTTATGGACAGTAAGAATGAGAACCGGCACAGTGGTACCTTCGAGGAGATGTCTCCATTCTTTCAGGGCTAAAATGATCGCCAACAGCTCTCTGTCACCAATCTCGTAATTGCACTCCATAGGTGACAATTTCTTGGAAAAGTAGCCACAAGGATGCAAAGCACTCTCAGAGGTAGGAAGTTGAGACAGAAGGGCACCAACACCAATCTCAGAAGCATCAACCTCAAGTATAAAAGGTAACATAGGATCAGGATGTGCCAACACTGGAGCAGAAACAAATGCAGCTTTGAGACTCTCAAAGGTCTTAATGGACTCCGGTGACCAACTCTGTGGGTTACAATCCTTATCTGTCAAGAGCAATGTCACAACCATCCACCCATCCCCACATGTCAGCATGCTAGGTGTTATCCTGTACTCTGAACTCTCCTTTCAGCCCCACCTCCAATCACTTTCCAAAGCTTGCCACCTCAACCTCTGCTACATCTCTAAACTACGTCCCTTTCTAACCAATGAAACCACAAAGCTCCTGATTTACTCCCTGGTTATCTCTAGCCTTGACTACTGCAACTCCCTCCTCATTAGCTTACCTTTAAATAGACTATCCCACCTTCAGTCCATCATGAATGCTGCCGCCAGACTCATCCACCTTACAAACCGCACAGTGTCTGCTACTCCTCTCTGCCAATCCCTCCATTGGCTGCCACTTGCCCAACAAATTACATTCAAAATACTAACAAAAAGTTACAAAGTCATCCACAACTCTGCCCCCAGCTACATCACTAGCCTAGTCTCAAAATACCAACCTAATCGCGCTCTTCGTTCCTCCCAAGACCTCCTGCTCTCTAGCTCCCTCATCACCTCCTCCCATATCCGCCTCCAGGACATCTCCCGAGCCTCGCCCATCCTCTGGAATTCGATACCCCAATCTGTCAGACTGTCTCCAAATTTACCCACTTTTAGGCGATCCCTGAAAATTTTTCTCTTCAGAGAAGCCTATCTTGCATCCATCTAACAACTGCACTATTTTCTCCATTAGCTCATCCCCCACAGCTATTATCCTTTTGTATAACTTGACCCTCCCTCCTAGATTGTAAGCTCTAACGAGCGGGGCTCTCTGATTCCCCCCTATATTGAATTGTATTGTAATTTTACTGTCTGCCCTAATGTTGTAAAGAGCTGTGTAAACTGTCGGCGCTATTTAAATCCTGTATAATAATAATAATAATTGCAAAATCATACTACCGGCTTGACTTTTGTCAAAGACATTGCTAAAATCACGGTACTTCTCCGGCAGGGATGAGAGTGAATGCATGATAGAACCAAGCCATTGTAATATATTTCATGCAAGCTGGACCCAGTTATGAAGGGTTCACCCCGATATATCAGAGCTGTAGCTTTATGCAGAGGTGCTATCAGACAAAGTTACAAACATTATTTTGGTAAAATATTACATTTTTAATGGCCCCACATTCTGCGCAGCAAACATTGCAAACAGCTAACTAAATGTTTGTCTAATGGCAGATTCCAAATATGAATTTGTTTTGTTTGTTTATGCACAAAGCTAACAATGAAAAATGTGTACATTTGAATCCAGCCACCTTATTGCCTGTATTGGAGTAGGCTGGAGACAAACAAAAACCACATATGTTAAATTGATGATGTAGGAATCAGCTGCTGTGAGCCCAGTGCAGGACACACTCCCTGAATACTCAGATATTTGTTTTTTTGTAGAGTTGATCTTGGTTTTATACTGAATATGCAGTTTATCACCCAGAAGCATACTCTGTATTCAGAGTCATTGGATCCTTTGCCCAGCTCAAGAAGCTGAGCTCCATGTTTTAGCACATTAAAGAGCTTTTGGTTCCATTTCACGGGCCAGAAGTTTGTTTTCACTTTGGCAGGTAAACCAATCAAGCATGCCAAATTAATTGATTGGCTGTTTGCAGCCTTCCAGCTTCTTGCTGAGGTAGCCATATTGACTTTAAAACTCACACATGGAAGCAGACCAGGCGACTATAAGGATGCTGCATTTACAGCCCTGGACACTTGCTGGGTCTGTGCAACTCACAAATTCCACCCTAGTTCTGGCCCAGTATAGCTGTGATTGATAATTCAACATCAAGGACCCCAGAACTAGAAGAACAAGTGGTCCACAGGGGGCAACTTCTTATGAAACAGGACTTTGGAAAAAGGTGATCATTTATGTTTGCCAGTCACTCTTTTCCCTCCAGCTTGTCATCAGTCACAAGCAGTTATGGCTGCCTTAGTATGAGCATGGGATAGAGAAAAAAGGGTACTACATGGTAGCCAAAAGTCTGACTTTGGAGGCATAGAAACAATGGAGAAGTATTGAAAATAATAACCACATAATTTATTGAAAAAAAATCATAATATTTATACAACAATCAAACAAAAAGAATAAAACCATAGACAAATGGTACAATTTGTACAATGAGCCCTTGTGCGTCTACGCGTTTCGCTGTTAGGCTTCTTCAGGACACAAAACGGGGTTCAAAATTGTAACAAAATAGAGACAAAAGTGAATCTCACTATCTGAAAAATGAGATATATACTGATTGGAATCAAAGAATGAAACATTTTGTATGTACAAATCTTATTGTTAAGAAACATATGCTAAAATGCCCAAGGAAATGCAGAGACACATGGACATCATTAAACCAAGATACCTTTAAGAGATGAGCCTCGTGTACAAATTCGCAGCAGCCGGAAAGTTTCCAAAGGTAAGGAATGTTTATAATTTAGCTATAAAAAATAATAATAAACAATACAGCATTGGTTTTTAAATGGCAGTCCGGATAGCAATAGCAAGCAATTATAGGAAGTAAAGAATACCTACTATTTTACCTTATATATAAAGTTTTAGCAGTGGCTGATGTACGTCGAATCTCCAAGGGTGAAAGTAACCACACAGATAATCAGGTATAGATAAGTCCAGACACCATAAAGGAGAGGTCTTGGTGCTATTCAGTCGTATAAGTAGTATATATCAAGGTTCAGAGAAAGCATACTGCCTTTTATACAGAGGACATGGAAAAAGAATAGCATGGGATAGAGCCAGGGTTCACCACAGTTGTTTTTATAACATATCACTTCTTGTTTTACCTGTTACCAAACGTGTTACCAAAAGCTGAACATCCCTTCCAGAGATTACAAAAAGATATGCCCAAGTCAGGATCTTACGAGTATGCATTTTGTCTGTATGGACATGTTTTCTGGATGTCCAGTGGTAAATGCTACTGCAAAGGCCACAGTAAAAAAATGTTATCAGAAGTAGTTTGTAAGTACAGAGTGCCAGAATCTACAGAGAGTAACAGACTTTTTAGGAGTAACATTTTTATTAGAGAGTCCTTACTAGAAGTTTTGAGGTTTTATTTTTACACCCCCTACTGTCTACAATGTAGCAGAAAAAGTAGAGTAAAAGTAGAGGAAGAAACTGAAAAACTTTTGCCTGAATGCTTTCTTATATTTTATCAAACCCCTAAGGGGATGTTGTCTCTCCCTGTGAGATTTTGTTTGGGAGTGTGCTACTCACTTGCTTTAATTTTGTCTCAACAGCTGAAGTCCTGCATTCGGATCTCACAGAGAATGTTGCTGATCTTTTAAGGTTTTTGACAAACTCATTTATGTGTTTTCTACCCAATTCCAGATCCTAAAAGTTTGAAAGGATCTAAAACTAAAGCCAGGTGACTTGTGGATTGTTAAGAGACATGTACTGTATATATAAGGAAATGTTTGGAGACAATACAGCGTCTATTCCATGTACAGTTTTGCAAAACTTGAAGGAAAAGTCACCTGAATCCACATCAGACACTGCAAAAATTACTAAATTAAAGAAATCTCTTTGTTTTTTTCCCTCTTGTGATCACAGTCTAGGGTACTATTTATTCATATACTTTAATTGCAAGGGATATATATATATATATATATATATATATATATATATATATATATATATATATATATATATAATGTGAATTGAAAAGTAGTTTAGCGATGTTGAAGTCATATTCTGCCTAGGATTATTTTGGAACAAGTGGAAAATAATTTGGGATCTTGTATTCCCACTCTTTGAAAAGGGTTATCATCTCTTCATTGATAATTATTATACCAACTTGCCCTTTTCCAGAGTCCTTACCAGAAGAAAACATTAGCTTGTGGCACAGTGAGAGCTAATAGAAAGGGCTTCCCCCAAAGGCTGGTAAACACAAAACTAAAAACAGGGGAGTCAGCGAGTTTGCGGAATGAAGAAGTATTGGCTATGAAGTAAAGGGACAAATGAGATACACTGTATATATTCTTTCTTCAATCCACATAACACTACCGTGCAAATCCACAGAAGGAATAGCCAAGTCCAGAAGCCCCAGTATGTACAGGCGTACCATATGTTCATGGGGGGAGTCAATTTTAGCGATCAGATGATCCAGCCCTATCTTGCAACAAGAAGAACCCACCACTGGTACAAGAAAGTCTCCATTTATCGTTTCAATTTGGCAATATATAATTCTTATGTTATCTACTGTAAATCCATTGAAAGACCCAAACCCTTTCTCTGATAGCAAGAGGAAATCATCACTGTCCTTATGTTCCAGGAAGGTCCCCCACCAGAAAGCATTCGCTCAGATCCATTGTCCTTCCCAACTAGGCCTATGCTTCTGCCATTACCATACTGCTCTACAATATTAGTGAAGTATGGTAAATGTAGTTTTGAATTCTTGCCATCTTCCCGTATCTGATCATTTGCTTCACACTCATCATGCCTCTGCCTGCCGCCTAAACTGACCATGCCTCTACCTGCCACCTGAACTGACCTTGACTTGTTTATCAATGATGCTTCTGCCTGCCCCCTAGATTGTTTATCAACCATGTTTCTGCCTTTTAATTGACCGAGTTATTAGCCTGCCGCTTGGACTGATCTTTTGCCCTACTGTTGTAGTAGTGGGATTCAAGATAACACAGGGGTCTCATGTATGTGAGGAACTTCAGAATAGTTTTTCCGAATGGAGAAAATGAAGTTTTTAGTTTTCTCTGGGTTCTGTAGTTTCTGGATTAAGGTCTGGGGACTGGAGGCTTCGAAGAGATTTGGGTGGGAGGAAGCCTCTACTCCTGTGCCCAGGTCTTACCTGACCGAGGTCCTAAGCCTGATATTTCTGCCTGCTGTTGACTGACCCTGGCCTGGTAATTGATCATAATTCTGCCTGCCGCCTAAACGAACCACACCTCTGCCTGCTACCTGTACTGATTCTGGCCTATTTATGGTCCATGTTCCTGCCTACTGCCAGGACCAATACTTTGGCTGTGCTGACCATTTTGCTGCCTGGACAATTCCTTTGGCTGTTGCTGACCACATCTCTGCCTGCTGCCTGGACCAATTCTCTCCTCTGTGGACAACTGCTCTACTAAAACCACAGGTAATCTTTTTTTATCCTTTGCTTTGTAGAATGTATTTTTGGGTTTAATTCATGGTATGTACATGCTATGAGTTAGAAATATCTTATAAATGGACAACTTTGTGTAAAATAAAAAAAAAGGTTTTCTTTCCACATTTTACATAGTTACATAGTTAGTCAGATTGAAAAAAGACACAAGTCCATTCAGTTTAACCTTAAAAACAATAAATAAATAATATACAAAATATGGTACAATCCAATATACCCAATTTTATACCTACAGTTGCTCCAGAGGAAGGCAAAAAACCCCAGCAGAGCATGCTCCAACGTGCTACAGCAGGGGAAAAAATTCCTTCCTGATCCCCCAAGAGGCAATCAGGTTTTCCCTGGATCAACTTTACCTATAAATGTTAGTACCCAGTTATATTATGTACATTTAGGAAAGTATCCAGGCCTTTCTTAAAGCAATCTACTGAGCTGGCCAGAACCACCTCTGACAGAAGTCTATTCCACATTTTCACAGCTCTTACTGTGAAGAAACGTTTCCGTATTTGGAGATGAAATCTCTTTTCCTCTAGACGTAAAGAGTGCCCCCGTGTCCTCTGGGTTGACCATAAAGAGAATAACTCAACAGCAAGTTCACTATATGGACCCCTTATATAGTTGAACATGTTGATCATATCCCCCCTTATTCTCCTCTTCTCAAGAGTGAATAAGTTCAGTTCCTCTAATCTTTCCTCATAGCTGAGCTCCTCCATGCCTCTTATCAGTTTGGTTACCCTTCTCTGCACTTTCTCCAGTTCCCCGATATCCTTTTTGAGAACTGGCACCCAAAACTGAACTGCATATTCCAGATGAGGTCTTACTAATGATTTGAACAGGGGCAAAATTATATCTCTCTCTCTGGAGTCCATACCACTCTTAATACAAGAAAGGACTTTGCTTGCTTTGAAAACCGCAGCTTGGCATTGCATGCTATTATTGAGCTTATGATCTACCAAAACCCCCAGATGCTTCTCCGCCATGGATTCCCCCAGTTGTACTCCCCCTAGCATGTATGATGCATGCATATTTTTAGCCCTAAGTGCATAAAAACTTATTGAAAAAAATTGGATATTCAAAAGACTCATTATGCCTCATAAAATATACGTTGGGGTTTTGCTTTCCAAAATGGCAATGGGTCATTTTGTGGTTGTTTCCACTCTCCTGGTGCTCCAGGGCCTTCAAAAATGTGATTGGTAGTCAGGAAATTAAATGTGTAATTTATGCCCCTAGAACACCTGAAGCTGCTACTTGGATGTTGAGTCTCTGTAGGTGGCCAGGCTGTGAAAAAGTCCCACACATGTGGCACCACCAAAAGTAGCAGAATGTGTTGCGGGGTATAATTGCAAGTATGCCCAGGCAGTGTGTGATAACTTGTTAATATAACAATTTTGTGTTCATTCTCCAAAGAATTATGGGAAAAAAATTACGACTTCAAAAACTCACCATGCCTCTTACTAAATACCTTGGATGGTCTAATTTCCAAAAAGGAGTCATTTGGGTGGTATTTGTACTGTCCTGACATTTCAGGGCCTCAAGAAATGAGAAAGACAGTCAGTACATAAGGATTGACCGATTTTCAATGATACAAAACATAGCTTGTAGATGCTATAACTTACACACAGATTAAATAACATACACAGATTCTTTCTTTTTTTTTTTTTTTTTTTTTTATACAAAGATATGTAGTAGTATAAATACCTAATATAAATAAATACCTACATTTATGAAGAAAAAATACCTATTTGCAAGATTTTCTTTCACCTATATCGCAAAAAAGAAAAAACACATTGGTGATTAAATACCACCAAAAGAAAGCTGTTTGTGTGAAAAAAAATGATAAAAAATTTTGGGTACAGTGTAGCATGACTGAGTAATTGTAATTCAAAGTGTGAGGCTGGGTTCGCACTGGATGTCGATGCGGCTCCCAGCAGGGGTCCTGTGTGTCCTGGTTCACTGTTTCAGGTCCGATTTCAGCCCAAGTTTTGGACTGAATCCAGACCTGAAAGAGACCAAAAGACGCACAGGCCTCCTGTGCAAATTCTCACCGTAGACATATCGGAGATATGTAAACCGGCTCCATAGAGAGCCGGTCACATTCTCCTGCTATTGCGAATTGGATAGTATGAACCCGGACTCAGAGAACGGAAAGCTAAATTGGTTTTGGCAGGAAGGGGGTAAAAGTGCCTAGTACTGAGGTGGTTAATATAATTACTATCCCAAGCCTGGCTAGAACATTAGTTCTACATATTCTTCTGTCTGTCAAACTTAATATCACACGGAACTGGAAATCTCTAACTACACCTAATGTGTCTGATGTAGTCAAAGACTTAAACTGTAATTCCCCTCTTGAACTTTTATGTGCTTTAAAAAACGATAATCTCTCTGCATTCACGTCCTCATGGAAACTTTGGAAAGCACATAGGTTTTTTGAAGGTGACATAACTAACAATATATACACTCATCGACCACTTGTACTAGATATTTTCATTCAATTGCTTGGTAACACAAATTGCTAATCAGCCAATCACATGGCAGCAACACACTGCATTTGGGTATCTAGACTACTTGCTGAAGTTCAAACCGAGGATCAGAATAGGGAAGAAATTGGATTTAAGTGACTTTAAACGTGGCATGGTTGTTGGTTTTAGACGGGCTGGTCTGAGTATTTAAAAAACTGCTGATCTAATGGGAGTTTCACGCACAACCATCTCTAGGGTTTACAGAGAATGGCCTGAAAAAGAGAAAATGTCCAGTGAGCGGAAATTGTGTGGACAAAAATGCCTTGTTGATGTCAGAGGAGAATGGACAGACTGGTTTGAGGTGATAGAAAGGCAACAGTAACTCAAATAACCACTCATTACAACCAAAGTATGCAGAATAACATTTCTGAATGCACAACTCATTGAACCTTGAAGCAGATGGGCTACAGCAGCAGAAGACCACACCGGGTGCCACTCCTGTCAGCTAAGAACAGGAAACTGAGGTTACAATTCATACAGGCTCACCAAAATTGAACAATAGACGATTGGAAAAACTTTGCCTGGTCTGATGAGTCTTGATTTCAGCTGCAACATTCAGATGGTAGGGTCAGAATTTGGCATAAACAACATGAAAGCATGGATCCATCCTGCCTTGTATCAATGGTTCAGGCTGGTGGTGTAATAGCGTGGGGGATATTTTCACTTTGGGCCCTTTAGTACCATTTTAACCCATAATACTGCAATATACCTCTATACAGGATTCCCAATGTGCCATTTTTTCCTATTGGTTTTGTACTTATTCACTTGTGTTATTTGTTATACACTATTTTTCTTAGTATACCGTGCTTCATCTATGGTTTCTAGTTATTGTCGGTATTGAAATGTGTAACATTTGAAAACTTTCAATAAAAGATTGGAACTAAAATACCCAAAAAATCTGTAATAAGGCTTTACGTGGGCGGTGCAAAAAGATTTGAAAGACTAGGACTGCCTACTGCCAGCATTATTATTTCTCATACTTGAGATGCCTCAAGCCTCCATAGGGTTTTCACTCTTTGATCTGATATATTGGCTAAAGCCGGGGGGGTTGGTTAAACTGGAGAAGGAAGACTCAGAGATTTTTAGAGAGTAAGTCCATCCCACGCAAGAATACTCTGTAATATGTTTTACAGATGCAAGAGAGGATTTCAAATGTAATGCCACTGGTCAGGAAACATATGCAAAGTGCTCAGGAGGTATAATGACACATTTACAACAGATGGGCTAAAATTCAGGTTGGTGATCAAGTGGCAGTACTGATCCCCACTGTGGAAAACAAATGTCTAGTTAGATGTCAAGGCCCATTTTGAATCATGGCTAAGATAGGTGAAGTGAATTACAAAATTCACCAACTAGGCAACCACATCTTCTAACGTCTTGGAAAGAAAGGGAACTGGTATCTGCCTTGAGAAGGGCAAGAGCTGGTGTGGACAGCATCCAAATAGCCAGTACTCTGGCCAAAACCCGAGCCCAGGAAGCAAAGGAATTTTTGCAGAGGAACAAGATGTTCTCTATTTTACCAGGGCTCACTAACATTATTTACCATGATATTTTTACTGTGCCTGTTGTTAAGGTTTATATTAGGCCATACTACAACCCTGAAGCTCAGGAGGAAGGCTGTTTCAAATGAGGTAAAGAAAATGTTGGTGCTAGGAATAATTGAGGAATCACAGATTGAGTGGTTGACCCGGATTGTGCTAGTCCCAAAGCCCAATGGCACTGTGCTATTCTGTCAAAATTTGATGCCTACAGGTGGATGAGTTAATTGAAACACTAGGTCAAACAATACAATTCATCATCACAATACATCATCGCTTTGGACCTTACAAAATTATACTAGCAGATAACTTCAACCAAGGCTAACCAGAAGAAAACAGCTTTCTCTTCCCCAGTGGGGAAATCCTAGTACAAAAGAATGCCTTTTAGCCCACCGACTGCTCCTGGCATGTTCCAACTGGTTATAGATCAGACCTTACACCCCCGTTGGGAATACACCTTGGTGGCATTGTTACTTTCAGTATGGAGTGGGAATACCATTTGCCTATGTTTTAGACTGCCTAAGGAGAAGGGATTTTCTGTGAACTCAGAAAAGAGTGCTGTAGGCATGGAGGATGTAAAATGCCCTGGATACATTGTTGGAAGTGGGATGGTTGACCCCCAGTCAAAAGTGGAGGCTATACAGTCCTGGCCTTACTCCCTCACCAAAAATCAGTTGAGTGCATTCTTTGGCATAGTGGGGCAATTGTGTCTAATTTTGCAACCCTGTCAGCAATGTTGACTGACTTGACAAAAGTTTGGTCATGGTTAAATAAAATGCAGATGCTGAAAAGACCTTCTTAGAACGCAAATTGTTACTGTGCCAACACCGATTGCTGGTAGCACCCAATTCCTCTAAGGCCTGGTTCACACTAGTGCGATTTCAGTTGTGACTTGAGTTGCACAGATTCACATAACAATGGAAATCACAGTGTTTTCAATGGTGTTTGTTCATCTCATTGCAACTCAAAACAGAGCTATTTTGGAGAAGGTTCCTGCACTACTTTGGTGCCTATTCCAGTGCAATTTTGGTCCCATAGAATATATAAACCATATCAAAGTTGCATCCAATTGGCACTACATAATCACACTGAAAGTCAAATCAAAATCGTATTGCAGCAGTATGAACCTAGCCATAAGGATTTTCTCATTCAGATGGACACCTTTGATGTGAGATTAGGAGCTGCTCTATAGTAGGTCATTCATGGAGAGGAGCATTCAGTTGTTTTTCTCAGTCAAAAAATTAAAGCAGCAAAGAAAAACTACATAATAGTTGAGCGAGAGTGCTTTGCTATTAAATGGGCTCTGGAGATACTTCAGTATTACCTCATAAGGACAAAGTTAAGGCTCATCTCTGACCATGCTCCCCTGAAATGGTTCTGAAAGAACAAGGGGACAAACACCGGGATAACCCATTTGTTCTGTTTTGTATGAACTTCTATTAACCCGACAAGGAGTATTTGAGTTTGATTTTTGTGCTGTTATGAACTTTTTGTTTGGTGCTTTCAAGCCTTTTAGGTTGAATAAAGCCTGTTTTGTTCAAAAAACCAGGGTTCCTGGTGCCCAAAGATCACAAAGATCACAGCTAAAGTGGAATATTATTAAGAACTGTACAGGAATGGCCTTACTAATATAATAGCTGTAATGAATGCAGCAAGTATAGTAAGTTCTTGTGTGAGGTATGGCTTAATGGGAGTTTAGCATGAAGTAGCAGTAAAGGGAAATCATGTGGAGCCTATTAGTGCTTGTGCTTATTGGGAATACTAAACTTTAACTCAGTCACTTACCCAAAAAACAGGAATGCCCTTAGAATTACATTTGTAAGATTAAGCATTTATGTGCATAAAAACTGCAGACAATATTTATTAAAACATGTTGTTTAAAAAGCGGCAGAATAGAATAGGACTACTGGTCTAACAGATACAGCATTCATTAAAAATACTTTTTTCTTCCTTATGTCTTTTCAAATATCTAAACCGCTTTATATTTCTTTTCTTAGAAAATCATTTGTATTGCAGTTGGACTAAGAAAATCCCAGCAATCACACATGCAAAATATTAGGATCATCTTTAATACAAGTCTGAAATCACAGTGCAATGATACTGCCAAACAAGCAAAGTAATACAGTAAAATAAAAAATGACCAACTCCTTTTTTGTTAATGAGGGCATTTATTTTTTAGATAAAAAAGGGTCTTTGGGTTTTGAAATCTGGAAAAGGATGTGTGCATGTAAAGAATGAGAAAATATTCTTAGGGTACTGTTTTAACTATTAGGACTTGTTAACACATACTGTGGTGACTGGTATTATTCCACACTGGATAAACGCCAGTCACCTCAAGACCGGCCATAGGTGGTTCGAATTCGAACCCTGAGAGTCGAATCGTGTGTGGGCAGGCTAAATGTACCAAGTTAATCGATCAAATGATCAATTTGAATACAACCAGCCTGCTGGATTTACTTGCGATTATCGCTAGCGGCTGCTATAGCAGCTAGCAATAATCACTGTCTTCTCCCGGTGGGGAAGGCTTTCCCTGCCCCCCCCAATGAGAAAGTACAATTGCTCGGCAGGAGGGATTCCCCTGTCAGCGCTGTCTGTGTTTATAGGTGAATAATGCAAATTTCTTTCCTGCAGCCTGTGGTTTGCCTCGCCTACTGCCTACCTAAGTTGCATAAAAAAACAATTGTTCGCTAGGTGCCCTGTTCACTTTGCAATAAAGCCCAAGCTGTGACATGTAGCCTTTTACCACAGTGAACAGGTAGGCACCACGCAATGCAATGACCAGTGCTGTGCGGAGACATGAATGAAGTGTCACTTTGTGCATTTGAAATAAAGTTAAATAAGAAAGAAGTAAACACTGAAAGGCACATCACCCCCTCACCACGACTCACTCCAGCCAAAAATGGAAAGCTACCGGCATGCTAAAACAGAGCACTTAGGCATATTTTTAAAGCAGTGAATTTGACTAGTGATGAGCTGAACTGCCAAGGGTTTGGTTTGGCAAACTTCAGACACCAAACCCCATTGAAATTGGCAAATGAAACAGAAACCCAGCCTTTGTCAATGGCAGCAAATTACACTATTTAATTTTTTTCTTTGTGAATGTCATTTTTACTGTAGTCCCCCCCCCCCCCCCCCCCGGCTGCATACTAGACCCTTAATCTGAGCATGCAGCCTGGGTGGCCAGGAAAGGCAGGGGGATGAGAATGCACCTCATCCTATTGCTGAACCATAACAGGCCACATGAACTCAACACAGTGAAGTACCTTGCCAGGGGGAGACTCCCTGGCAAAGCACCTGGCCCCATGTTGATGAGGACATGGGCCTCCTCCTCGCTACCCTTGCCCAATGGTAAACATTATGCCTAAGTAACAAGCATCCTTATCCAATGTAAAATCTAACTGGCATAATGTTTAACCGCTTGCTGACCAGCCGCCATCTTTATACTGCGGCAGGTTGGCACAATCCGGCAAACCGTTGTAGCTGTATGTTGGTCCCTTTAAGCAAGATAGCAGCTGCCACACTGCGGGGGTGCTGATTCGCATGGCCGGCTGTCGCAATGACCACTGGCCATGTGCGATCGCAGGCACGAAAGCCGGAACAGGGACGTGTGTGTGTGTAAACACACAAATCCCTGTTCTGTGAGGAGAAGAGAGGAGAGGCAGATCGCGATTTCCTGCTGGCTAGGAACAATGATCTGTCATTTCCTCCAGTCAGTCCTATCCTCCTACAGTTAGAACACACACTAGGGAACACAGTTAACCCCTTGATCGCCCCCTAGTGTTAACCCCTTCCCTGACAGTGACATTTACACAGTAATCAGTGCATTTTTATAGCACTAATCGCTGTATAATTGTCAATGGTCCCAAAAATGTGTCAAAAGTGTCCGATCTGTCCACCATAATGTCGCAGTCCTGATAAAAATCACTGATCACTGCCATTACTAGTAAAAAAATAATAATAATAAAAATGCTATAAATCTTTCCCCTATTTTGTAGATGCTATAACATTTGTGCAAACCAATCAATATATGCTTATTGCGATTTTTATTATCAAAAATATGTAGAAGAATACATATCGGCCTAAACTGAGGAAAAAAATTCGCTTTTTTTTTTTTAAATATGGCCTGGTCATTGAGCAGCCAAATCTTCTGGGGCTGAAGTGGTTAATAAAAAGAAACTATCTGCAATACTGAATTAATTAAAAAAAATTGCACTATGGATATACAGTATCCTTTGAATCAAAGGACTTTAATTAACAGTTATGCCCTGTACTCACGGTTGGATTTTCCGATGGAAAATGTGTGATAGGACCTTGTTGTCGGAAATTCACACATTTTCCATCAGAATTTCCGACACACAAAGTTTGAGAGCTTACTATAAAATTTTCCGACAACAAAATTCGTTGTCGGAAATTCCAGTCGTGTGTATACAAATCTGACGCACAAAGTGCCACGCATGCTCAGAATAAATTAAGAGACGAAAGCTATTGGCTACTGCCCCGTTTATAGGCCCAACGTACGCGTTTTACGTCACCGCATTCAGAACGATCGGATTTTCCAACAACTTTGTGTGACCCTGTGTATGCAAGACAAGTTTGAGCCAACATCCATCCTGAAAAAATCCATGGATTTTGTTGTCGGAATGTCTGATCAATGTCTGACCGTGTGTACAGGGCATAAGTCTCTTTAGATATCCCCTTTCCCTTCCCTTTATTCCCCTTTTTTCCATTTCCTACCAGTTCTCCTTTCTGTATTACTGCCCAGTCTTTCCTTTCATTATGTCATCTTGTCCATATCACACACACCAATTCTTTGTAACAGCTGCCCTCGTATGGCTTAAGGCATCTTTAGGACAAGCTGCTAATATGCAAACCTGCCACTTGAAAGGTATATCATTTTTAGTAGCCAGCAAAGTGCCAACTACAGATGTTGCCTGTCAAATCTTGCCCTGGTTTAATTGGCAATGATGTCTAATCTATTATATCTTTGGCCTACAGTCTCTCTTATCTCATATTGTAAATAAAACTACATTTGAAAATGTGTTTGTTTATTGGAGCAATTGTAGTTTGGAATGCAATATTCACTATTTATATTTATACTGAAAGTCTCTGTTGCAGTAGCGGCACATACCTGTATATTTATACTTTTCTGTATTTCTGCTAAAAATTTACAGGAAAAGAAAAAAAAAAGATCAGATCCATTTAAAAAATATCAAGTGTGAAATATTTGCAGAAATCATAGCAATGTTTACTGGGCTTTAATGTAATAAACATTTCTTTATTCTTTTTCTAGGGTCCTTTTATGCTTGTCCATTTACCTGCAAAAACTTGCATGCATTTTATAAACATTCAATTGGAAAACGAATCCTGATCATTTCTTTGTGACTATTCCCCCCCTCCCCCTGTATAAGCAAAGCTGTATCTTGGCCGACACTTTGCAGGAGGGTGGCAAAAAAGACACCCCCCGGCTCGAAAAACAGCCTCCTCCTGGCTCCTGCATGAAAAGAGCCCCCATTGGCTTGTGCTACACTTTTAGTGTAGCACCAGTCTTATGCGGCGGACTGGGCCCGGGGGGCAGGGTCCAAGAGGCAAATCGATCTGGCACCCCCATGAAGCAGCTGCACTGCTGCCGGCATGATAATGCCCATGACTAAGCTTCGGGGGACGGGGTGAAACGCATTGATGGTAGCAGGAGTCCAGGCTGAGGTCGCCACTCTATTCACTTTTCCAGGAAACTGTAGATATGCAACTTTTAGGGGCTCCCCTTCTTCCTTTGCACCTCCACAGGAGCCAGGATGGGTTCCATCCCCTGTCAGCACTCCAGCAGCAGCTGCTGATGTATCGACTACATACCCCCTTCACAATCGAGCCTGAGCAAGCACAAACACATTTCCTAGGTCACAATTTTAATACCATCTGGCGGACACACTGGCGGCTGCACTTTATACAACTGGCGCCCACAAATACTAGTAAGTGTGGCACTGGCAGCAGATCTTAGCATCCTAATGCTCTGCTTACCCTCCTCTGCAACATCCTTGGAAGGAAGTTACAATATGTAATGTAACTCCCTCCCAGGGCTCTCTGTGTCAATAACGGGAGAAGAGGTATGGCAGCAGAGGGTTTTTTTTCTTTGCATTCTCATTGAGAACTCTGAAGAGGGCATTTAGGTGGTTTCCTTTCTGCTTGATAACTTAGAAGAAATATATAAATTGATTACGGGATTATTTCCTTGCAAGTCATACTTTGAGCGCTCATGAATCTTACCTGTTGTCCTGGAATTGATAGGGTTAAATCTTGAGAGCTCCGGTGTTGGTGTAATGAAAATACTGGGCTTTTGTAGTCTTCTGGATGAGAAGTAAAGCTGGAACATATACTTTTTAATTCATGTTTTTTTCAACCTTCTGATTTTACTTAGGTTTTTCTCTATGGGAACATCTTTATGCCAATTAATCCTGTTTAATTTTACAAAATATATTGTAATTAAACATACACAAGTTATTGATCTTTCAGTCTGTGTGTTGACATATTTAGGGTTCACTTTGGGCCTGATTGAGGGAGTTGTAAAGTCTCAAGGTTTTTCACCTTAATGCATTCTATGCATTAAGGTGAAAAACCTTTTGTGCTACAGCTGCTCCCCAGAGCCCCACTTTTTCTTACCTGAACCCGATCATTCCATAGTTACATAGTTACATAGTAGGTGAGGTTGAAAAAAGACACAAGTCTATCAAGTCCAACCTATGTGTGTGATTATGTGTCAGTATTTCATTACATATCCCTGTATGTTGCGATCATTCAGGTGATTATCTAATTCCCACAACCAGCACAAGCTCAGCAGCTCCATCATTGAATAGATTGATAGCAGCAGGAGGCATTGGCTCTGGCTGCTGTCAATTAAATCCAGTAACACGTGAATCAGTAGCGGGGTCAAGTCCTGCTGTCTGTGTCAATGGATGCAGCAGTAGGACTCGGGAGCGTGCCTGCACGGGTGGCCCCATGAAATGCGGCTCCCTGTGGGGGCACTCAATGAAGAGGAGGAGACAGGAGCGCCACTGGGCGAACCCAAGAAAAGGTGGATCAGGGCCGCTCTGTGCAAAACCCTTGCACAGAGCAGGTAAGTGTGACATGTTTGTTATTTAAAAAGAAAAAAAAACCTTCACAATCACTTTGAGTCCTAATTCTTTGACTATTATACTGGTTTGTGAATTTCACATGACCACCATCAAATGGAACACTTATTCCTCCTGGAATTAGTGGCACCAACAGCCAAGAGTGGTACCTGTGTGGTCAGATCAGCATTGTATGTCCAAAAATCCACAAATATGGATTTAACCCAACCCTATCTGCTGGCCCAATGTAATGTCATTTAGGGGTATTTTAGCAGCTTGCATTTGTATACAAGTTTAATAAGAAAAACATATTTCATTGGCAGCATTGTTACCTGATGCCCAACTACCTTAACGTGGTTCTAAAGGCAAAAGGTTTTTACCTTAATGCATTCTTTGCATTATGGTAAAAAACAAAACCTTCTGGGTGCAACCCCCCCACCTTATACTTATATTTACCTGAGACCCATCTCGATTCAGCGATGTGCATGAGAACAGTAGCTCTCCTGGGTCTCTTTCTCCTCATTGGCTTACACAGCAGTGGGAGCCATTCTGCTTATGCTGCTGTCAATCACAGCCAGTGAGCCAATGTAGAAAGACCAAGGCCGAGCCACGCTATGTGTGTGAATGAACCATCACAGGAGCGTGGCCCAGTAGCGAGCCTGCTAGAGTGCCCCCATAGTAAGAGGCTTGCTATTGAGGGCACGCAGCAGGGGGAAGGAGCCAGGTCCTCTGGCAAGAGACTCAAAAAGAAGAGGATCGGGCTGCTTTGTATAAAATCATTGCACAGATAAGTATAACATGTTTGTTATTTTCTTTAAAAAAGTACAGCCTTTAGAAACACTTTAAGGCTTTTTAGAAATTCATGTGGGAAGAAATATGACTGGTGACTAGGATTAGCCTTGGTGAAAGGCCAAAAAAATTGGCCATATTTGATCAATGACATTATTTGGTAAATGGGGTGATAAAAGGGGGGGAAAGTGGTGGGGCAACATGATCGTTTGGTGGGTCATTGTAGCTATGCAGAAACATCAACAGGCCACATTGATGAGGGACCTAAATCACTGGACAATGTGATGGATGAAGGATTTACTGGAGAAAATTATTACATTTCTTTAATGGAACTTTCTCACAGCGTAAATGTCTTGCAGTTATCATACTTTGAAATATAATATTCCTAGTCATATAATTTGACTACTCAGCACAACAACAGATAATTATTTGTAAATCGTAAAAATACCTAAACATAACAAACCAATTCCTATACAGAGAAATTATTAAGAATGCTCTAGCATAGTATTAAAAATAATAGTGATAGATAAGGCATAGGACAAACAAATCTAGGGGTTGGGGAAATATTAAATAATTACCAGCTGAATTGCATGTGGGGGGCCCTCTAGTAAACCAAGGGTATCTACCTGTTATCCCTTCAAGGGTCTGGCTTAATACAGAGCTCCCTTCCATAGAGTTACATAGATAGAGTGGTACTGATTGGTGGGTACAGGGCCGTAGATAAAAAAAATTCCCGAGGGGGGGTCCAGCCTTGTGTACCCAGACAACAAAACCTGCACCTGCCACACTGTGACAAATTGTGGGTGTGGTGAATTGCCCTGAAATTTTAAGGGGACATAAAACATGACCCTACTCACTGTGTACATGGTAACATATGCCACAGTCCATGTACCCAATAACTATGCTTTAAAAACTATGCTTCAAGCAGGAGTCTAACAGACATGTACAAACCACACCAGACTGAGACTGATTTGTAAAATATGAAACTCTATTACACATGCTTTTGTGCACACAGCCTAACTTGAAGAAGAACATCATTAACAGTGAGCAAACACTATCTGTTGTACAATATTGCATAAAAAGTGCAACGGTCAGGAGTATGTCATATACAGCCTAGCATATGCAATCTCCTTTAGATAAAAATCTACTGGCAGCAGCAAATCCCTGTGATGGGCAAACAGGTATGAAACAATTAAGGGTGGCCAAAGGGCTCTCACCACACCTATGCTGCAAATGACCTCCTGTTGGCGGTCAATCTCACATATTCTGTGCTAACCAAACAAGAAGTAGCCAGTAATGCTCTGGGCCTCCTGGAGTTAGGCTTTAATGTCAGGTTTCTAAAGGGGGCAGTCTGTCAGACTCTTTACAGAGGGGCTCTTCTTTATATATTGGGGAAAGCTGTAGGCTGCTGTCTAACTTGGGTGTCCAAGGCTGCTATGTCCCAGGCTCTGCTGCTGCTTCCAGGTAGTTTGTGTTTTCTCTTCCACAGCAGCTCTCTCCTGGCTCACACTAGTTTTGTACACAGCACTTTCTGCTGCAGTCCTCTCTCCCCACACACCCCACTCTTCTCCTGTACTGCAGGTTGCTTGATCCCCAGTCTCTGCAGGCTCCCACCACCATTCTCACCTGCCCATCGGTCAAACTCTACTTTCTCAAGCTGTCCCCACACACACATTTTCCTTGTGGGGCCACATCAGGCTACTGATGCAGTGAATCTGAGTTCCCCTCTCCCTCTGTACTGTCCTATCAGCAGGGCTGACATTATAAATCATGGGACCCTGTACAGACTACCTTTCAGGCCCCCCTCCTGGGCACACAGAGTACAATTAGGAGGTGGTGTGTGGCCAAACTGCATTAACAGTGAGAGGAGTCTTCCTTCTGAGTTCAAGGGCTCCATTCCTTTGAGTGGTCGAACTGTGAGCCGCATGCACATAGGACAGAGGCGTAACTAGAATCTTCAGAGCCCCGGTACAAAAAACCATGAAGGGCCCCCTGACCCCCCCTTCCATACAAACCTTCCATCCAAACCCCAGGCTTCCAGTTCTGGACATCATCCTGGAACCCTGCATCCATTGTGGTCTGTGTATGCTGTATCCTTCGGACACAGCTTATCACAGATCACGATAAAGGGCCAATCGCAGCAGCTCTTTACTACCTGATCAGCTGATCACATGTAAACATACTTGTCGGTTATCAGCAGTTCTTCCCTTCAAAGCTGTCTGTGTGAGAAAAGGAGAGCTGTTAAATCGTCAAGACTGTCAGTACATTGCTTACACTGATAATCAGGACACTGATCATCAATGCCCAATAATCAGTGCAGCCCCATTAGTGCAGCCTATCAGTGCTGCCTATCAGTGCCGCCTATCAGTGCTCATTAATGCCACCTGTCAGGGTCCATCAATCAATGCCACCTATCAGTGCTGCCTATCAGTGTCACCTATCAGTGCTCATCAATGCTGCCTCTCAGTGCCCATTAGTGCTGCCTATCGGTGCCTCTTACCAGTGCTCGTCAATGCTGCCCATCAGTGTCCATCAGTACCACCTATCAGTGCCACCTAACAGTGCCCATCAATACTGACTATCAGTGCTCATCAATGCCACCTATCAGTACTGCCTATATTCTTATATATATAATGTGTATAACCATGCTGCAGTGTGACAATTGTAATTAGTAATTAGACTCCTGCTAGGTGAAAAGGTGTGTATTCTTTAAAAATCAAAATGTAAAATTCCTGCTATGAAATCCTTTAAGAGGCATAGATGAGAACTCAAAATGTAAAATCCCTGTGCTTTCTGTACTATAAAACCCTTTACATGTGACAAAGATTAAATAAAAACTTCATACTGTTTCAATAAAAATTTCATATGAACATTTTACAACATAGTGAAAAAACAAACAAAAATGAATAAAGTGCTATGACTGTTCCGTCCCACAAAAGTCCCTTTGTAAAGTGCACTCCGTGCAAAAAAAAGCATATAATAAGGCGATGAAGGTGCTGTGCTCCCCTTCCTCTCTCGCCCTCACTTGCCAACTTTCCAAATAAATATCCCCTGTAGTAAGAGGTTATGGATCCTGTATGGCTCTATCGATAATTCCTTTGGTTTTTCCCCGTGGTTTCTCCAATAACACGTTGCTCATAGAAGAAGAATTAGCTACACATAGCGTGATACCATATGGACTAAAGTTTTTTATTAGGGTAAAAAGTTTGCACTCACATTACATATGCATTTCGCTCCGCCCAGGAACCGTCCTCAGGTTGCTTTTTAAGCCTTAAAATGATAAGTGCTTTTTAAGCCTACAGCACCTGGTATTCCCAGGCGGTCTCCCATCCAGGTCCTAAACAGGCTTGACCCCGCTTAGATGAGAATGGGCGCATTCAGGGTGATGTGGGTGTAGGCCTGCCTCCGATGACGCTCCCTGGGTGACGCAAAATGCATTAGGTGATGGGGACTTCCGGTGACGTACTATCCTGCTCTTGGAAAGCAAACCCCGGGCAGCGAGGCAATCTAACATGCTTTGTACAAAGTATATGTAAAGTTTATCCTCATAAAAAACTTTAGTCCATACAACAGCCATGCAACCTTGCTCCCAGCAACCCCGCTGGGGCCCACTGACAGTGGCTGAAGGCCAGGGCCTGGTGGCAAGTGCAACCTTTGTGACCCTGGTAAATCCACCACTGGCATGGTGTCACTGTTTATGGCACAGGGCTCTGAAGGAACGGCACAGGTATGCCGTTCCTTCAGAGAGCATTCACTGGTGATGTCACCGGCTGAAGAGACACTAAATATCTCCTAAACTGTGCACAGGGGGAATTTACTACCACGTTAAGCCTATATACAGAGTACAGGCATCAGAAATATGTAATCTATAGAGTGTAGCTGTCAGGTGTATGTAATGTACATAGTGCAGGGCTCATGAGTGGGTAAGACACAGAATGCAGGGGTCAGGAATGTGTAATGTACAGAGTGTAGAGGTCAGGGTTGTGATAAGCCGCGTACACACGATTGAAAATTCAGCCAGCAAAAGACAGATGAGAGCTTTTGGTCGGAAAATGCGACCGTGTGTATGCTCCATCGGACTTTTGCTGGCGCGAATTCCCGCCAGCAAAAGATTGAGAGCAGGTTCTCAATTTTTCGGTCGGAAAAAGTTCCTATCCGAAAATGCGTTCGTATGTATGCAATTCTGATGAGCAAAAACTCACGGATGCTCAGATTCAAGTACAAAACAGAAGCGCTCGGTCTGGTAAAACTACCGTTCTTAATGGAGATGGCACATTCGTCATGCTGAAATTTTTTCAATAGTTTAATGCAGCGCATTCTCTTCTTCTTTATAATGCTAGAAGAATGAAATTGTTTTGCTGCTCATATTCACACAGAGTTCTAACAAACTTCTTTCTTTATTTTTTTATTATTTTTTTATTATTTCTCATGATCTCATGAATAATCTTTTTTGTTTTTAAAGCCAGATCTCCATAATAATGTTTGGAATTATTTTTTATTAAATATAAATTAAATATAAATAAATTCAGCGCAAACAAATACTTCAGATTTTAGCCACCCTCCCATGTACCCCGTCTAGCATATTAATAACTGCAGACGTAGGGTCTCTTTATACTATCATTGACCACAAGCAGGCTCTTGACTCTGTTAAGTGGGCTCTGGCTACTTCTGACCTCCCAAGTGATCATATCTCCTTTTTACTAGAGAGTTTAGATTTTTGTTTGTTGAACAATTATTTCTGGTTCAACGGAGATTTCTTTTTGCAGACACGAGGTGTAGCCATGGGGGCTAGGTTTGCTCCCAGTGTGGCCAATTTATTCATGGCCCACTGGGAGGAAGACATCATATTTCATGACCCCCCTTCGCAATTGTCGTGTTACAGACGATATATTGACGATTTAATTATGGTCTGGGAAGGTGATATGGCGAGTTTACAAGACTTTATGAATAAGTTGAATGTTAATAACAAAAATATTGAATTAACATGGACGATCAGTCATCAGCAGATCACATTCCTAGACCTTGAAATTTTTAAAGGGGAGGTGGGCTTCCAAACCAGAAATCACTTTAAAATAACAGATAGGAACGCGTATATTCCGCTGACTAGCTGTCACCATAAGTCTTGGCTCTGTAACATACCAAGAGGCCAATTTATTCGTTTGCGCCGTAATTGTACCTTAGATGAAGACTTCCTAACACAATCTCATGTGCTAGCCACTAGGTTTAAAGAAAAAGGCTATACGCAAGCCTTGGTAGATGCGGAAATAGCCAAAGTACTGGCAACTGATAGAAACACTGTAGTGGCGGATAAGGTGAATCCCACGGAAATAAGAGACAATGTTACAAGCTACCGTATTATACTGGATTATAATATCCAGTATAAAAAATTAGAACATATAATAGCTAAACATTGGCCAATCCTCAAAGGAGACCGTACTCTGGGACCGGTTCTCCCTGAGCACCCTCGGTTCATATACCGTAAGGCTCCATCTTTACGTGATAGGCTAGCCCCAGGGGTCATTGATCCACCTAAAATAGGTACCAATAGGTTGTTTGGTTTTCTATCTGGCTTCTACGCGTGTGGTAAATGTGCCACATGTAGGAAGGCTAGCAGGAATATTAAAAGGCGGAAAGAGTTTGTATCTAATGTCACACACAAAAGTTACAAAATTGATGGTTTGATTACGTGCTCATCAGTGGGGGTGGTCTACATGCTGGAGTGCGATTGTGGCCTCCAGTATGTGGGCTGCACCTCAAGAGCACTACATGTGAGAGTAGGCGAACACATCAGTAACATTAAGCGGGGGGTTAAAACCCATAGTGTGTCCAGGCATTTTCGCCTCTGCCATCAGAGGGACCCCAAGTGCCTCAAATTCTGGGGGATTGAAAAGGTTCCCCGTCAGTTGAGAGGTGGCCATTTTATCCGACAGCTTAGTCGTAGAGAATCATTCTGGATCTATGAGACTAAGGTCCTCTCTCCAGCTGGAATGAATGTGGATTTTGATGTAAACTGTTTTATTTCTAATAGATAATTTAGGTTTATTGTGTATATTATTTATTTTTTTTTTTTTATTGTTATTTGTAACCATTATGTACATGCGATCTTATTTAACTGATGCCCGTGGTCTGACGTCCTTTTTTATAAGTTTTAATATTTTTTCGTGCGATCTTTTCGTGCGATTTTTTTAGCATATTTATATGCGATTTTTAGGAAAGTATCAAGTATTATGCCTCCATGATTTTGGAATAAACACTGAGCTAGGCAACCCGTTTAAGTTTCTTATTTCTGTGAGTTGCATGCAAGTTGGTTAGATTTGTTCCCGTTTATGGAACTATTTGCAACCTGGTCGGCAGCGTGTACTTCTCCTCACTCCTATGGAGGCTGAGAGTTACGCTAATCACTGTGTCAGATGCAGCGGCTGGGATGTGCTGGTTTGTTGTCCCTCTCTGATCTCTGGGTTCCGTGCTTCTGATTGGTGCTGTCGTTTCCATGGTTTAGCATATATACAACGCGGCCCGTCATTGCGCATCCCGCCCCTCGCTGACGAAGTCCCGCCTATAGGACGTAACGCGTACGGGGGTTAGGAGCGCATGACGTCACCCGCGGCCATTGGTTGATACGATCGCAAGCCTTCTAGCCGGCACTCGGAGCTGAGTGCCGGTTCTTGTAAGTGCAATCTTTTATCTTTTTTATTGAATAAAATTACTACGGAGAGCACTATGGTTGCTGTCTTTTGTATTACATATGCATCACTCGTTTCTACTTGCTGAAAGCTGAAGTGTGGAGTTTATACCATCACCACCTGGATGTATTCACCTAGTGTATGCAGTTCATGCTGTGTGACCTGTCTCAGGTCGAATAATTAAGGTGAGGGGCCATGTCCGGTGGAGGGATTACAGTCACCATTTACGTGTTTTTTGTCACCCAGAATATCCACTGGTGGTTCCTGTCTTCCATATTTTTTATTCCTCATATCCGATGTATGACTTTTAAGGACTTTTATATCTGCGCAGCACTGTTTTTCTTTTTTTAATTATTTTTTATTGTCATTTATTTTTTTTTTAACCAAGATCTCCTTTTTTTGGAATATTTTGAAATTATTTTCTAGTCATCTCCATATTTTTTTCTTTTTTTTGTGTGTCAAGTTTACACTACAACATTATTATCTTGTATTTTTAAAGGTCAAGGAGGTTGGTGTCCCTTGTTAATTTGACATTGTATTTTTGAAATGTACCTGCCTACTCACAAACTGTCCTATTTGAAGAAAAGCACATTATCAAGTATTTAAAAAAAAAATCTCTATTTATTCTGGCTGATAATAAAATAAAGAGGAAGGCAACGCTGGAGAAACTGCTGGAATTTGATTTGCAAAGCCTTTTTACCCCAGGGCACACATCAGCAATTTTGAAAATAAAATTGGTAGCTTGAGAAGTCCATGTAATGGGGAGCACAGTCTGGTCCTTGACTCCCCGAGATCATGAACAGCAGCAGATGACATATATGTCCCCAGGCTGTGGTACTACAAGTCAAGTCAAGTCAAGACTTATTGTCATTCTATTACACATAAGAACATACAGTAGAGCAAAATGTCGTATCTCACAGGGCAACGGTGCTACATACAAATTAAACATAATTATAAATAAATATACAATGAATAAAAAACACCAATAAAAAAACCTATACACATCTGGGAACTATGTAACTATATGTAAATATGTAAATATACTATATGTTTCCAAAATTCTTTGTAGCAGCAAGTGTTTATAAAAGTGTCTAGTGCATATTCATGATTAAAAAGGAGGGGACGTGAGAAGTTCTTGGTCACAATTTATAGGTTGTAGAAAAGGTTTCAAAGAGGATTGGAGTTGAGGGCTCTCACAGCCTGGGGAAAAAATCGTTGAGCAGTCTGACAGTCCTGGTTTTGATACTCCGGTACCTTCTACCTGATAGCAAGAGCTGAAAGAGACTGTGGAAGGGATGGGTAGGATTACTCACTATACTGGTAGCTTTGCTGGAGCACCGTGTATGGAAAATGTCCAGGATGGAGGGGAGAGAGACCCCAATAATCTTTTCAGCCATCTTCACTAGCCGCTGCAGGGTCTTGCGGTCAGCAGAACTGCAGTTCCCATACCAGAAAATGATTCAGCTGGTCAGCACGCTTTCAATGGTTCCCCTACAGAATGTAGTAAGGATGGGTGGAGGGAGACTGGCTTTTTTAAGGCGGCAGAGAAAATATAGGAGCTGTTGTGCCTTCTTGGTTAGTGACGTAATGTTGGTTGTCCAGGTAAGATCCTCTGAGATGTGCACTCCCAGGAATTTAATACTGCTTACTCTCTCCACAGTCAAGCTGTCGATGGTCAGTGGGTGGTGATCAACAGAATTTCTCCTGAACTCCATCACAACCTCCTTTGTTTTGTTTACATTAAGGAACAGGTTGTTTGTACTACACCATTTAACCAGTTGTTCCACTTCCTCTCTGTAGAGCGTTTCATCATTGTTGCTGATGAGACCTACCACAGTTGTGTCATCCGCAAACTTGATATGGTTGGAGCTTAGGGATGAGCCGAACACCCCCCGGTTCGGTTCGCACCAGAACCTGCGAACGGACCGAAAGTTCGCACGAACGTTAGAACCCCATTGACGTCTATGGGACTCGAACGTTCGAAATCAAAAGTGCTCATTTTAAAGGCTAATTTGCATGGTATTGTCCTAAAAAGGGTTTGGGGACCCGGGTCCTACCCCAGGGGACATGTATCAATGCAAAAAAAACTTTTAAAAACGGCCGTTTTTTCGGGAGCAGTGATTTTAATGATGCTTAAAGTAAAAAAAAAAAGTGAAATATTCCTTTAAATATCGTACCTGAGGGGTGTCTATAGTATGCCTGTAAAGTGACGCGTGTTTCCCGTGTTTAGAACAGTCCCTGCACCAAATGTCATTTTTAAAGGAAAAAATCTCATTTAACCACTTCAGCCCCGGAAGGATTTACCCCCTTCCTGACCAGAGCACTTTTTACAAATTGGCACTGCGTCGCTTTAACTGCTAATTGCGCGGTCATGCAATGCTGTAACCAAACGAAATTTGCGTCCTTTTCTTCCCACAAATAGAGCTTTCTTTTGATGGTATTTGATCACCTCTGCCGTTTTTATTTTTTGCGCTATACACGGAAAAAGACCGAAAATTTTGAAAAAAAATGATATTTTCTACTTTTTGTTCTAAAAAAAATCCAATAAACTCAATTTTAGTCATACATTTAGGCCAAAATGTATTTGGCCACATGTCTTTGGTAAAAAAAATGTCAATAAGTGTATATTTATTGGTTTGCGCAAAAGTTATAGCGCCTACAATCTAGGGTACATTTTCTGGAATTTACACAGCCTTTAATTTATGACTGCCTATGTCGTTTCTTGAGGTGCTAAAATGGCAGGGCAGTACAAAACCCCCACAAATGACCCCATTTTGGAAAGTTGACACCCCAAGGAAATTGCTGAGAGGCATGTTGAGCCCATTGAATATTCATTTTTTTTGTCCCAAGTGATTGAATAATGACAAAAAAAAAAAAAAAATTACAAAAAGTTGTCACTAAATGATATATTGCTCACACAGGCCATGGGCATATGTGGAATTGCACCCCAAAATACATTTAGCTGCTTCTCCTGAGTATGGGGATACCACATGTGTGGGACTTTTTGGGAGCCTAGCCGCATACGGGGCCCCGAAAACCAATCACTGCCTTCAGAATTTCTAAGGGCGTACATTTTTGATTTTACTCCTCACTACCTATCACAGTTTTGAAGGCCATAAAATGCCCAGATGGCACAAACCCCCCCCAAATGACCCCATTTTGGAAAGTAGACACCCCAAGCTATTTGCTGAGAGGCATGTTGAGTCCATGGAATATTTTATATTTTGACACAAGTTGCGGGAATGTGACAATTTATTTATTTATTTTTTTTTTTTTTGCACAAAGTTGTCACTAAATGATATATTGCTCACACAGGTCATGGGCATATGTGGAATTGCACCCCAAAATACATTCTGCTGCTTCTCCTGAGTATGGGGATACCACATGTGTGGGACTTTTTAGGAGCCTAGCCGCGTACGGGACCCCGAAAACCAATCACCGCCTTCAGGATTTCTAAGGGTGTACATTTTTGATTTCACTCTTCACTGCCTATCACAGTTTCGGAGGTCATGGAATGCCCAGGTGGCACAAACCCCCCCCAAATGACCCCATTTTGGAAAGTAGACACCCCAAGCTATTTGCTGAGAGGCATGGTGAGTATTTTGCAGCTCTCATTTGTTTTTGAAAATGAAGAAAGACAAAAAAAAAAATTTTTTTTTTCTTTTTTTAATTTTCAAAACTTTGTGACAAAAAGTGAGGTCTGCAAAATACTCACTATACCACTCAGCAAATAGCTTTGGGTGTCTACTTTCCAAAATGGGGTCATTTGGGGGGGGTTTGTGCCACCTGGGCATTCCATGGCCTCCGAGACTGTGATAGGCAGTGAAGAGTGAAATCAAAAATTTACGCCCTTAGAAAGCCTGAAGGCGGTGCTTGGTTTTCGGGGTCCCATACGCGGCTAGGCTCCCAAAAAGTCTCACACATGTGGTATCCCCGTACTCAGGAGAAGCAACAGAATGTATTTTGGGGTGTAATTTCACATATTCCCATGGCATGTTTGAGCAATATATCATTTAGTGACAACTTTGTGCAAAAAAAAAAAAAAAAATTTGTCTCTTTCCCGCAACTTGTGTCACAATATAAAATATTCCATGGACTCGACATGCCTCTCAGCAAATAGCTTGGGGTGTCTACTTTCCAAAATGGGGTCATTTGGGGGGGGTTTGAACTGTCCTGGCATTTTATGCTCAACATTTAGAAGCTTATGTCACACATCACCCACTCTTCTAACCACTTGAAGACAAAGCCCTTTCTGACACTTTTTGATTACATGAAAAAATTATTTTTTTTTGCAAGAAAATTACTTTGAACCCCCAAACATTATATATTTTTTTAAAGCAAATGCCCTACAGATTAAAATGGTGGGTGTTTAATTTTTTTTTTTCACACAGTATTTGCGCAGCGATTTTTCAAACGCATTTTTTGGGGAAAAAACACACTTTTTTACATTTTAATGCACTAAAACACACTATATTGCCCAAATGTTTGATGAAATAAAAAAGATGATCTTAGGCCGAGTACATGGATACCAAACATGACATGCTTTACAATTGCGCACAAACGTGCAGTGGCAACAAAATAAATACATTTTTAAAAGCCTTTAAAAGCCTTTACAGGTTACCACTTTAGATTTACAGAGGAGGTCTACTGCTAAAATTACTGCCCTCGATCTGACCGTCGCGGTGATACCTCACATGCATGGTGCAATTGCTGTTTACATTTGACGCCAGACCGACGCTTGCGTTCGCCTTAGCGCGAGAGCAGGGGGGACAGGGGTGCTTTTTTTTTTTTTTTTTTTTTTCTTTATTATTTTTTTGCTTTTTTATCTTATTTTAAAACTGTTCCTTTCATTTTTTTTTTTTTTTTAATCATTTTTACTGTTATCTCAGGGAATGTAAATATCCCCTATGATAGCAATAGGTAGTGACAGGTACTCTTTTTTGAAAAAATTGGGGTCTATTAGACCCTAGATTTCTCCTCTGCCCTCAAAGCATCTGACCACACCAAGATCGGTGTGATAAAATGCTTCCCCAATTTCCCAATGGCGCTATTTACATCCGGCGAAATCTAAGTCATAAAATGCTCGTAGCTTCCGGTTTCTTAGGCCATAGAGATGTTTGGAGCCACTCTCGTCTCTGATCAGCTCTATGGTCAGCTGGCTGAATCACCGGCTGCATTCTCAGGTTCCCTGTTGAGACAGGAGAGCCAGAGAAAAACACAGAAGACGATGGGGGGGGGGCATTCTCTCTGCTTGTAAAAGCAGTCTAGAGGCTAATTAGCCGCTAGGATTGCTTTTACATGAAAGCCGACCGCTGGCTGAAAAGAATGATACCAAGATGATACCTAAACCTGCAAGCATCATTCTGGTATAACCACTCAAAGTCGTGAATGCTGTACCTGAAGACAAAAATATGGCTAACAATAAAGCACAGTAAACGGTAAAGTATAAAAAACTGCATACCTGAAAAGCAAACATGATAAAACATAATAACAATAAAACATTGCAGAATAGAATACAGTAAAAAAGAGCAGAACAATAGAGAGAATAGAGAGAGAGAGAATAGAGAGAGAACAATAAAACGACAACTATTATTTTTTATTTTATATTTTTGTTTGTGTTTTTTTTTTTTTTTTTTTTTTTTTTACACTTTTTTTGTAACTGTACCTTTTGTAACTGTAACCGGTTCCAGGTTCGGGTCTCTCAAAATGCGATGGCATCTTGGGAGACCCTGTGAAAGTGTGTCCTAGTCTGTGCAATGCTGTACCCTACGCTAATACTCAGCTAGTGAATGGTAGCGTTCAAAACATTCACCAATGCAAAGACCAGGATTGTCAGGACAGGAGGGACAATAATAGCGGGTGTCACGCCTATATCCGCGCTTACTGCAGACACGACATCTTTTTTGGGGGGTTCGCTGGGTAGGGGTACTCGGGAGGACATAAAAATGCCTCTCATGCAGCCGACTGCATTTGGTTGGGGATGTGAATGGGGGAAGTATGGGCGCTGCAGAAGTGGTGGGTTCCCAATTAGGATTGGCGAATGCAGCAGGAAGGGCACTATGGGCACGACGGGCCTGTGTTTGTCTTCTTGGTGGCAGCGGGACACTATTTGTGCTTGCCACCTCACCAGCTTGAACTGCACTTATGGGACTCGCCACGTCACCAAGTGTTACTGCAGTGCTGGTTTGACTACGACCGGGGTGTACTAGGCCGCTGGCGCTTGCCAGTTCACCAAAACGCTACCAAAAAAACTGTTAACGATCGCAGGGATCAGGCCTGACTCTGCGAACGCTGCAGTTATGCGTTTAGTGTTTTGTAAGTGACAGTGATCGATCGATACTGCACTTGGGTGGGCTGGGCGGAGGGACAAAACGCAGGTGCTAGCAGGTATCTGGGCTGATCCCACTAACACTGCGTTTTTGGGAACCCTAAACTGCTGGGGATGCCAGTATAGATCCGATCGGATCAGATATTGATCAGTTCAGATACTATACCACTAAGGGAGGTGTACGGTGCGTGCGTGGGTGTTAGCGCTACTAGCACTAACCTGACGCTGCCTGGGGCTGGTGCTTGCCAGTTCACCAAAACGCTACCAAAAAAACTGTTAGCGATCACAGGGATCAGGCCTGACTCTGCGAACGCTGCAGTTATGCGTTTAGTGTTTTTTTAAGTGACAGTGATCGATCGATACTGCACTTGGGTGGGCTGGGCTGGGCCAGGCGGAGGGGCAAAACGCAGGTGCTAGCAGGTATCTGGGCTGATCCCGCTAACACTGCGTTTTTGGGAATCCTAAACTGCTGGGGACGCTAGTATAGATCTGATCGGATCAGATATTGATGCGTTCAGATACTATACCACTAAGGGAGGTGTACGGTGCGTGGGTGTTAGCGCTACTGGCACTAACCTGACGCTGCCTGGGGCTGGTGCTTGCCATTTCACCAAAACGCTACCAAAAAAACTGTTAGCGATCGCAGGGATCAGGCCTGACTCTGCGAACGCTGCAGTTATGCGTTTAGTGTTTTGTAAGTGACCGTGATCGATCGATACTGCACTTGGGTGGGCTGGGCCGAGCCGGGCGGAGGGGCAAAACGCAGGTGCTAGCAGGTATCTGGGCTGATCCCGCTAACACTGTGTTTTTGGGAACCCTAAACTGCTGGGGACGCTAGTATAGATCTGATCGGATCAGATATTGATCCGTACAGATACTATACCACTAAGGGAGGCGTATGCTGCGTGCGTGGGTGTTAGCGGTACTGGCACTAATCTGACGCTGCCTGGGGCGATGCATATCACCGCCGGGCGATCAGGGGGCTAAATCTTTATTCGGTAATAAACGGCGGGTGCCCTGACACTATAAAAAATAAACAAACTAACCAGCGTCACCCGTAACGGTTATACAGTGATCAGTGGTGAAAGGGTTAACTAGGGGGCAATCAAGGGGTTAAAACATTTATTAGGTAGTATATGGGGGTCCCTGTCGCTATAAAACGCTGACGGCGAACCTAAATATTTACCTCACTAACTAGCATCACCAGCGACACTAATACAGCGATCAGAAAAATGATCGCTTAGCGACACTGGTGACGGGGGGTGATCAAGGGGTTAAAACTTTATTAGGGGGGGTTAGGGGGGTACCCTAGACCTACAGGGGGCCTAACACTCACTGCCCTGACACTAATGCCGCGTACACACGGTCGGACTTTCCGGCATACTTGGTCCGGCGGACCAGAGTGTGCCGGACAATCCGCCCGTGTGTGGGCGGCGGCGGACTTTTCCGGCGGACTTCTTCCCAAAAGCCCGCCGGACCTAGATTTTAAACACGTTTGAAATCTTTCCGTCGGACTCAGTTTCGGGCGGAAAGTCCGCTCGTGTGTGTGCTGGTCCGACGGAAAGCCCGCTCGTGTGTGGGCTGGTCCGACAGACCAAATACGACACGAGGGGATGGTATTGCATCTCGCGCTCGCTGCAATAGGAAAAACAAATCTTCCTATTACGGCGAGCGCGGGGCATACCAGGCCCTTAGGTCTGGTATGGATTATAAAGGGGAACCCCGCTACGCCGAAAAAACGGCGTGGGGTCCCCCTAAAATCCATACCAGACCCCGATCCGAGCACGCAGCCTGGCCGGTCAGGAAAGGGGGTGGGGACGAGCGAGCGCCCCCCCCCCCTCCTGAACCGTACCAGGCCGCATGCCCTCAACATGGGGGGTGGGTGCTTTGGGGGAGGGGGGCGCCCTGCGCCCCCCCCCAAAGCACCTTGTCCCCATGTTGATGAGGACAAGGGCCTCTTCCCGACAACCCTGGCCGTTGGTTGTCGGGGTCTGCGGGCGGGGGCTTATCGGAATCTGGGAGCCCCCTTTAATAAGGGGGCCCCCAGATCCCGGCCCCCCACCCTATGTAAATGAGTATGGGGTACATGGTACCCCTACCCATTTACCTAGGAAAAAAGTGTAAGTAATAAAACACACCACACAGGTTTTTAAAATATTTTATTAAACAGCTCCGGGGGGGGGATCTTCTTCCGGCTTCGGGGGTCCCTCCGCTTCATCTTCTCCCGGCGTCCGGTTGGTTCTTCTCCGCTCTCCGGCCTCTTCTCCCGGTGTCGCAGGTCTTCGGCCGGCCCCTCCGCTCTCTTCATGTAGCTCTATTGCGAGCGGAGGTCCGGACTTCTGGGCTTCTGGGCTTCTTGGCTTCTCTTCTCTTCCCCCAGATGTTGACACGACGCTCTCTCCGGCTGGACTGGTCTCTGAGGGCTGCGTTGTGACTTATATAGGCGGAGACCCCGCCCCCATATGATGTCACAGTCCTTGGGCATGCTGGGACTGTGACGTTTTAGGGGGCGTGGTCGACCACGCCCCCTAAAACGTCACAGTCCCAGCATGCCCAGGGACTGTGACATCATATGGGGGCGGGGTCTCCGCCTATATAAGTCACAACGCAGCCCTCAGAGACCAGTCCAGCCGGAGAGAGCGTCGTGTCAACATCTGGGGGAAGAGAAGAGAAGCCAAGAAGCCCAGAAGCCCAGAAGTCCGGACCTCCGCTCGCAATAGAGCTACATGAAGAGAGCGGAGGGGCCGGCCGAAGACCTGCGACACCGGGAGAAGAGGCCGGAGAGCGGAGAAGAACCAACCGGACGCCGGGAGAAGATGAAGCGGAGGGACCCCCGAAGCCGGAAGAAGATCCCCCCCCCGGAGCTGTTTAATAAAATATTTTAAAAACCTGTGTGGTGTGTTTTATTACTTACACTTTTTTCCTAGGTAAATGGGTAGGGGTACCATGTACCCCATACTCATTTACATAGGGTGGGGGGCCGGGATCTGGGGGCCCCCTTATTAAAGGGGGCTCCCAGATTCCGATAAGCCCCCGCCCGCAGACCCCGACAACCAACGGCCAGGGTTGTCGGGAAGAGGCCCTTGTCCTCATCAACATGGGGACAAGGTGCTTTGGGGGGGGGCGCAGGGCGCCCCCCTCCCCCAAAGCACCCACCCCCCATGTTGAGGGCATGCGGCCTGGTACGGTTCAGGAGGGGGGGGGGCGCTCGCTCGTCCCCACCCCCTTTCCTGACCGGCCAGGCTGCGTGCTCGGATCGGGGTCTGGTATGGATTTTAGGGGGACCCCACGCCGTTTTTTCGGCGTAGCGGGGTTCCCCTTTATAATCCATACCAGACCTAAGGGCCTGGTATGCCCCGCGACGGGGCTCGCAAGGTGTCAATCTAGCCGATAAAAGCGGCAAGATTGACATCCTTTTCTAGTCCCGTCGCACCTGGGTCACGTTCAAAATGAACGGACTTGTCCGTGTGTGGGCAAGTCCGTTCATTCTGAAAGTCCGCCGGAACTCCGGCGAAAGTCCGTCGGAAAGACGGGCGGACTTAGCCCGCCGGAAAATCCCGGCGTGTGTGGGCAAGTCCGTTCGTTTTAAAGTCCGGCGCACCTGGCGGACAAAGTCCGTCGGAAAGTGTGCCGGACCAAGTAGGATAGAAAGTCCGCTCGTGTGTACGCGGCATTACTGTCACAAACTGACACCAATACAGTAATCAGAAAAAAAAAAAAAACCTGCTGGTGTCAGTTTGTGACAGGGGGGGGGGGTGATTGGGGGGGGATCGGGGGGCGATCGGGGGGGGGATCGGGGTGTAATGTGTGCCTGGCATGTTCTACTGTGTGTGTGTGTGTTGTGCACTCACATTTCAGTCTTCTCTCCTCGGCCCGGAACGGAAAATACCGAGCCGAGGAGAGATGACATCATTTCCTCTGCCTCTGTGTACAATACAGAGGCAGGGAAATGATCCCATTGGCTGGGAGCGATCGCGAGGGGGGGGCCACGAATGGATGGCCTCCCCCTCACCTCCGATCGCCGGGGGACATTTGCCGACCGCCGCAGGCACCGGGGGGGGGTCCGATCGGACCCCCCACCCGCGGGCAGGCAAGGACGTACATGTAAGTCCTTTTGCCTGCCCGTGCCATTCTGCCGACGTATATAGTCGTGCGGCGGTCGGCAAGTGGTTAAAATGCTTGCGGGTTTAATGTAATGTCGGGTCCTGGCAATATGGATGAAAATCAGTGAGACAAACGGCATGGGTACCCCCCAGTCCATTACCAGGCCCTTTGGGTCTTGTATGGATATTAAGGGGAACCCCGCACCCAAATTAAAATAAGGAAAGGTGTGGGGCCACCAGGCCCTATATACTCTGAACAGCAGTATACAGGCTGTAGGTTTGTTGTTAAGTAGAATCTCTTTGTAATTTTGAACGGGTACATTTTTAACGTGTTTAGCTCCAGCCAAAAAATCTTTTTTAAGCTTTTTGGAAAACATAGGGAAGGGTTATCACCCCTGTGACATTTGTTTTGCTGTCTTTCCTCCTCTTCAGAAGATTTCACCTCACTTTTTGTCCCAATGGATTGGAAAGCATCAGTGGAAAGGAGAAATGTTTTTCCCATATTAACTCTTACAGGAGAGAATTTCCCTTCCTAGGGGTAGATTTATTCTCACTTCCTGTTGTCTCCTTCCGTTTGCAAGTAGGAGTCGTTTGTAAGTTAGTTGTTTGAAAGTAGGGTCCTGCCCTATATACTCAGCAGAAATTTGGGCCTTAGGTGTTGCTGTGGCCACAACACTGTAAGCCCTCACAGGGCTCTGCTGTGAAATATTAGATCAAGAATTGTAATTACATGCCCCTATTGAACAGGAGCTGAAAAATTAGGCCTTAGGCACTGGTGCTGGTGCCACAACACTGCAACCCCTCACAGACACTCTAGTTGGAATGCAGGAACGATCCCTGCTGCAAAGTATTGCGTCAAAAATTGTAATTACACGCCCCTGTTAAACAAGGGCTGAAAAATTGGGCCTTAGGCACTGGTGCTGGTGCCACAACACTGCAACCCCTCACAGACACTCTAGTTGGAATGCAGGAACGAGCCCTGCTGCAAAGTATTATATAAAAAATCGTAATTACACGCCCCTGTTAAACAGGGGCTGAAAAATTGTGCCTTAGGCACTGGTGGTGGCACCCAGAACCAAAAATGTTCTTACAAGCTATCAGCGTGATGATTGAGGAGGAAGAGGATAATTACTCAGGGATAGTCACTCAGCATCAGCATAGGCAGTCTTTGAAGGGATCTGAGATTTCAAAAAAAATTATTCGGTTACATCAGCATCAGGTGCTTGGTAGCTGGTGGTGATCCAAGACTCATTCATTTTTATGAAGGTCAGTCGATCGACCAAGTCAGTGGACAGACGCACCCTGTGATCGGTTACCACGCCTCCAGCAGCACTGAATGTGCGTTCCGAAAGAACGCTGGATGCAGGACAGGCCAGTAGCTCAATTGCATACCGTGCAAGCTCTGGCCAGTGATCCATCCTCAAGACCCAGTAACCCAGAGGATTTTCGGTGGGAAAGGTGTCCAAGTCTGATCTTGCCCCTAGGTATTCCTGCACCATGTAAAACAGACGCTGGCGATGGTTGCTGGAACCGATCATACCTTGGGGCTGCGGACCAAAAAATTGTCTGAACGCATCGGTCAGACGGCCACCTTCTCCACCGCTCCTTCTTTGACTGACCGAAGCCTCAGCAACACGTTGTCCAGAAACAGGAGTTTGTAACCTCCCAGTCTCTGGGAACGCGTTGCACAGACCTTTCTGCAAGGCCTCCCGAAGATGTTTCATCCTCTGCTCCCTCTGCGATGGCAAGATAAGGTCCGCAACCTTACCCTTGTAACGTGGATCAAGGAGGGTTGCCAGCCAGTATTGGTCCTTCTCCTTGATACCACGAATACGAGGATCCTTACGCAGGCTTTGCAGGATCAGGGAGGCCATGCAGCATAGGTTTGCTGAGGCATTCGGTCCGGAGTCCTCTGGGTCACTAAGGACGACATGGTCCGCAGCCACCTCCTCCCAGCCACGTACAAGTCCATGTGTTTCTTGGGACTGATCCCTTAAAGACTGCTGCTGATGCTGAGTGCCAGGCTCCACCTCCATACTGACACAATCTTCCTCCTCCTCCTCCTCCTCTTCCTCCTCGTCCTCTTCCTGTGTGATCGGCGGGCACGCAGGAACACTGTCTGGATAAAGGGGGCCTTGAGAGCTAAGGAAGTCCTCCTCTTCCTGCCTCTGTTCTGCCTCAAGTGCCCTGTCCATTATTCCACGCAGCGTGTGCTCCAACAGGTGGACAAGGGGGACAGTGTCACTGATGCATGCACTGTCACTGCTCACCATCCTCGTGGCCTCCTCAAATGGTGACAGGACAGTGCATGCATCCCTGATCATGGCCCACTGGCGTGGGGAAAAAAAACAAAGCTCCCCTGACCCTGTCCTGGTGCCATAGTCGCACAGGTACTCATTGATGGCCCTCTGCTGCGTGTGCAGCCGCTGCAGCATGGCCAACGTTGAGTTCCACCTGGTGGGCATGTCACAGATTAGGCGGTTCTTGGGCAGGTTAAACTCCTTTTGGAGGTCCGTCAGCCGAGCACTGGCATTATATGACCGGCGGAAATGCACACAGACTTTCCTGGCCTGCCTCAGGACATCCTGTAAGCCCGGGTACCTGCCCAAGAACCGCTGCACCACCAAGTTAAGGACGTGAGCCAAACAGGGCACATGGGTCATTTGTCCCTGTCGGAGGGCAGAGAGGAGGTTGGTGCCATTGTCGCAAACCACCATTCCTGCCTTAAGTTGGCGTGGCGTCAACCACCTCTGAACCTGCCCCTGCAGAGCTGACAGAACCTCTGCCCCAGTGTGGCTCCTGTCCCCCAAGCACACCAGCTCAAGCACCGCATGGCATCTTTTGGCCTGCGTACTTGCGTAGCCCCTTGAACGACTACGGAGCACCGCTGGTTCCGAGGAAGAGGCCATGGAGGAAGAAGAAGAGGAGGGGGTGGAGGAGAGAGGTGTGTCACAATCATTAGCATTTTGGAGGCGTGGTGGCGGAACAACCTCCAACACTACTGCACCTTGTCCTGCATCCTTCCCAGCTGCCAGCAGAGTCACCCAATGCGCCGTGAAACTTAGGTAACGTCCCTGTCCATGCCTGCTAGACCATGAGTCAGCGGTAATATGCACCTTACCGCTGACCGCCCTGTCCAGCGAGGCATGGACATTGCCTTCCACATGCTGGTAGAGAGCCGGAATCGCCTTCCGTGAGAAAAAGTGGCGTTTGGGTACCTGCCACTGAGGAACCGCACATTCCACAAACTCACGGAAGGGGGCAGAGTCTACCAACTGAAAAGGCAGCAGTTGAAGTGCTAGCAATTTTGCCAAGCTAGCATTCAACCGTTGGGCATGTGGATGGCTGGGAGCAAAATTCTTTCGGCGGTGCAGCAGCTGGGGCAGGGAAATTTGCCTGGTACAATCTGACGTCGGTGTACCAAAATCAGATTGCCCACAAGTACGTGGCTGTGACACACCTAATTCTACACCTTCATTCCTCTCAGTGCAGGTCTCAGAGAGGACTGAAGGTCTAGTGGGGTTGGAAATCTCAGCTGATGAGGAGCAAGCAGAGGTCCTCTTTGTTCTTTGGTGTGGGTCTTTTAGATACGCTTGCCAACGAACTGCATGGCAGGTCAACATATGTCTGGTCAAGCATGTGGTACCCAAGCGGGAGATGTTTTGGCCACGCAAGATACGCTTGAGACATATGTTGCAAATAGCAGCGGTGCGATCTGATGCACTCGTCTCAAAAAAGGCCCACACCAAAGAACTTTTTGAATAACGCACAGAGACTGCAGCGCCCTGCACATGTGGAGCTTTGGGGTGTGATGCAGTCAATGTGCTGCCCTTAGGCTGGCCCCTGGAGGGCATCCTGCCTCGTTGGTGATGTGCCGCCTCCTCCTCCTCCTCCTCCTCTCTCCTATCAGGCACCCACGTTGAGTCAGTGACCTCATCATCCCCTCCCTCCTCATCACTGGAGCAAACCTGGCAGTATGCTGCAGCAGGGGGAGCATGACTGCCAGATTGCTGTCCTTCTTGGGCACCCCCTCTGTCCATGCTCGTGCCTTCATCGAGCTCAGTATCATCATCAGAGCCTTCCAAACGCTGGGCATCCTCCTGGAGCATGTACCCAACACTGTGGTCAAACAGTTCGAGGGACTCCTCAGGAGGACATGGTGGGGCTAGGGAAGGAGTCACTGATGACATTGAGCCGAGGGAAGAGGCCGCTGCTTTGCCAGACAAAGTACCCTGGGCATGGGTGAGAGAGGATGAGGAGGATGAGGACGGCTTGGTCATCCACTCGACCAAGTCTTCCGCATGTTGCGGCTCAACATGGCCAGCTGCCGAAAAAAAGGCCAAGCGTGTCCCATGGCCACGTGCTGATGAGGATGCACCGTCTCCACGACCAGCACTAGACACAGAGCCTGCTTGCCCTCTCTTATTGGCTTGTGACTGTCTGCCTCTCCTTCTTGGCCTTCCAGACATACTAATGGCCTGTAGCTGCACTAAGCTGGGATATATATATATATATATATATATATATATATATATATATATATATATATATATATATATATATATATATATATATATATATATATATATATATATATTATATGTACTGATACTGCAGCTAGCAAAATCAACTGCCTGCCTGTAGTATGAGAACACCACCAACCTTCTACAGGTAGCTTTAGCTGAACACTGTGAGGTGGACGCACCCCACTAACTTGTAGGTTTAGCAGAACACTGTGAGCAGGACGCACTGCACTAACTGTAAATAGTCTAGCTGCCTGACTGTGGTACTAATAGGATCAAAAGAACACCAGCAATTTTCTTCAGGTAGCTGTATTTACTGTAACAAGACAAGCCTGCCTGTCAGTAAGAAGATAACAGAAACGGATCTAGCTGAACACTGTGAGCAGGACGCACCCCACTAGCTTGTAGGTTTAGCTGAACACTGTGAGGTGGACGCACCCCACTAACTTGTAGGTTTAGCTGAACACTGTGAGCAGGACGCACCCCACTAACTTGTAGGTTTAGCAGAACACTGTGAGCAGGACGCACTGCACTAACTGTAAATAGTCTAGCTGTCTGACTGTGGTACTAATAGGATCAAAAGAACATCAGTAATTTTCTTTAAAATACTGTAACAAGACAAGCCTGCCTGTCAGTAAGAAGATAACAGGAACGGATCTAGCTGAACACTGTGAGCAGGACGCACCCCACTAGCTTGTAGGTTTAGCTGAACACTGTGAGGTGGACGCACCCCACTAACTTGTAGGTTTAGCTGAACACTGTGAGCAGGACGCACCCCACTAACTTGTAGGTTTAGCAGAACACTGTGAGCAGGACGCACTGCACTAACTGTAAATAGTCTAGCTGCCTGACTGTGGTACTAATAGGATCAAAAGAACACCAGCAATTTTCTTTAAAATACTGTAACAAGACAAGCCTGCCTGTCAGTAAGAAGATAACAGGAACGGATCTAGCTGAACACTGTGAGCAGGACGCACCCCACTAGCTTGTAGGTTTAGCTGAACACTGTGAGGTGGACGCACCCCACTAACTTGTAGGTTTAGCTGAACACTGTGAGCAGGACGCACCCCACTAACTTGTAGGTTTAGCAGAACACTGTGAGCAGGACGCACTGCACTAACTGTAAATAGTCTAGCTGCCTGACTGTGGTACTAATAGGATCAAAAGAACACCAGCAATTTTCTTCAGGTAGCTGTATTTACTGTAACAAGACAAGCCTGCCTGTCAGTAAGAAGATAACAGAAACGGATCTAGCTGAACACTGTGAGCAGGACGCACCCCACTAGCTTGTAGGTTTAGCTGAACACTGTGAGGTGGACGCACCCCACTAACTTGTAGGTTTAGCTGAACACTGTGAGCAGGACGCACCCCACTAACTTGTAGGTTTAGCAGAACACTGTGAGCAGGACGCACTGCACTAACTGTAAATAGTCTAGCTGCCTGACTGTGGTACTAATAGGATCAAAAGAACACCAGCAATTTTCTTCAGGTAGCTGTATTTACTGTAACAAGACAAGCCTGCCTGTCAGTAAGAAGATAACAGAAACGGATCTAGCTGAACACTGTGAGCAGGACGCACCCCACTAGCTTGTAGGTTTAGGTGAACACTGTGAGGTGGACGCACCCCACTAACTTGTAGGTTTAGCTAAACAATGTGAGCAGGACGCACCCCACTTACTTGTAGGTTTAGCAGAACACTGTGGGCAGGACGCACTGCACTAACTGTAAATAGTCTAGCTGCCTGACTGTGGTACTAATAGGATCAAAAGAACACCAGTAATTTTCTTTAAAATACTGTAACAAGACAAGCCTGCCTGTCAGTAAGAAGATAACAGGAACGGATCTAGCTGAACACTGTGAGCAGGACGCACTGCACTAAATGTAAATAGTCTAGCTGCCTGACTGTGGTACTAATAGGATCAAAAGAACACCAGTAATTTTCTTCAAAATACTGTAACAAGACAAGCCTGCCTGTCAGTAGGAATATAACAGGAACGGATCTAGCTGAACACTGTGAGCAGGACGCACTGCACTAAATGTAAATAGTCTAGAAGATAACAGGAACGGATCTAGCTAAACTGAATACAGTGTATATATATATATATATGCAACACCTGGGATGCATATATATACACAATACACTTTAAGTGCAGCTAACTGACTGACTGTCCTGCCTAATCTAGCTAACTCAAATGAAATGACACTGTCTCTCTCTCTCTCTAAGCACACCAGAACACACTGCACAGGGCCGCCGTGCAGGCGGCCTTATATAGTGTGGGGCGTGTACTAAATCCCCTGAGCCATAATTGGCCAAAGCCTCCTTGGCTTTGGCCAATTATGGCTCTCTGTTAAGGCGGCGCTATGATTGGCCAAGCATGCGGGTCATAGTGCATGCTTGGCCAATCATCAGCAAGCAATGCACTGCGATGCCGCAGTGAATTATGGGCCGTGACGCGCCACACGAATTTTGCGCGAACGGCCCATATCGTTCGCAATTCGGCGAACGATCGAACAGCCGATGTTCGAGTCGAACATGGGTTCGACTCGAACACGAAGCTCATCCCTATTGGAGCTGAACTTGGCAGTACAGTCGTGGGTCAGCAGTGTGAAGAGCAGTGGACTAAGCACACATCCCTGTGGGGCACCCGTGCTCAGTGGGGTAGTGCTTGATGTGCTGCAGCCAACACAAACTGACTGAGGTCTTCCGGTTAAAAAGTCCAGGATCCAATTACAGAGGGGCAGGTTGAGGCCCAGCGAGTTCAATTTAGTGATAAGTTTCTGAGGAATCATTGTATTAAATGCTGAGCTAAAGTCAATGAACAGCATTCTAACATAAGAGTCTTTCTGTTCTAAGTGAGTAAGGGCCAAGTGAAGAGTAGAAGATACTGCATCATCTGTGGAATGGTTTTTACGGTATGCAAACTGATATGGGTCCAATGTGTTTGAAAGACTGGACTTAATGTGATGCATGACTAACCTATCAAAGCACTTCATCATTATTGGAGTTAGTGCTATGGGACGATAGTCTCTCAGCACATGTCCAGGTATGTCATCAGGGCCAGTAGCCTTCCGTCGGTTGATCCTGAACAGGGTGTTCCTTACGTCGGCTGGAGAAAAGCAGAGCGCCTGGTCATTTCAGGATATGAGTAGTTTTTGTGAAGGTGTTTGGTTCTGCATCTTAAACCGTGCATAAAAGTTGTTGAGTGCATCCGGGAGAGAAATATCATTATCATTGGCCTGTGGCAGGGGCTTGTACTTAGTGATGGTCTGCATGGCTTGCCACAGGGCCCGTGTGTCTTTGCTGTCGCTAAAGTGTTTATATATTTTTTTACCATATTGTTGTTTTGTCTTCTTGATGCCATGAGACAGATTGGCACTTGCTGTTTTGAGAGCTGTTTTATCTCCTAATCTGAATACCTCATCTCTGATCTTTAACAGCCCATGAACCTCTGCTGTCATCCATGGCTTCTGGTTGGCACGTGTGGTAATAATCTTGGTGACTGTCACATCATCTATGCACTTTTTGATGTAAGAAGTCACTGTTTCAGTGTACTCTTGTAAGTCTGTATGATTGTTGTAAGTGGCTGCATCTTTAAACATGTTCCAATCTGTGTGCTAAAAGCAGTCCTGCAGTACTGGGGTAGCATTGTCTGGCCATACTGTGATTTCCTTTTTTTTTTTTTTTTTTGTTTACAAACGATTTTTATTATGTAAAAGGTCAAGGTATAAAACAATTACAATGATGGTACAGGTATGTATACAAATATCTTTAACAGTGAATGTTGTACAGGAAATAAAAAAGGGTTATGGTTAGTCAGATGAAATAATGCACAGTGTCATAAACATGCCAGTTAAGAGTATTGTCATGAAGGGAAGAAGGAAGGACAATTACATATGTGTTAAGGAGAGGAGGTGAGGAAAATAAAATAGAAATTTTTCTAAATCAGAGAGGTGGTGTCCCAGAGAGTCCAGAGTTTTTGATAAAGTGGCATAGAGTCATATAACGTGTGGTGATTTTTTTCAGAAAGTTTGATGTTCGTCATGCTGTTGAGAATTTGTGACCAAGGTACCGTAGTGGAGTGCCAATTGAAGGCTATAGCCCAATGCATGGAGCTGAGAAATGTGTGGATTAGCCTTGTGCTAGTCATTGGAATATCCTGTATAGGGGAGAATAGAAGACAGATTTGGGGCAACCCCTAAAGCAGAGTGGGGATAGTGAGGGATAAAATGAGTTAAGTTTAGCAGGGGTAAGATACCATCTATAGAGCAATTTGATGGCTGATTCTCTGATCGGGGTTGTTTTGGTACATTTATGGAGATTTGTAAAAATAGTATACTGTGATTTCTTTTTGAATCGGTTTTGCAAGTGTAACCAACCGTTTGTATGCTGGAATTAGCATAACAGAGATGTGATCTGAATACCCAAGGTAGGGCCGGGGTTCAGCCTTGTATGCATTTTTCTCTGTTGTATAAACAAAATCCAGTATGTTGTTTCCTCTTGTTGCAAAATTCACATGTTGGTAGAACTTTGGCAAAACTGTCTTTAAGTTTGCATGGTTGAAGTCACCAGCAACATCAACAGCCTGCGTCTTCTGTCAGACCAGACTTAGCCCAGGCCATCACTTTCTTGTCTTCCCTCCATGCTTCCCTGCAGCCTTCCCTGCAGCCTTCCCTGCAGCCTTCCTTGGAGGCTGTGGCTCTGGAGGTGGATTTGTGGCAGGAGGAGGAGGATGGGCGAGCATGCATGTTATCACTTATTTGGCCACTCAACCCCTTCTGAATGGCTTCAAAAATAAATTTCTCACACCTGAAGCGTTGGCCCTCCTCCATTTACTGCAGTTTAGCGGCTACATAGCAGCCATAGGCCTCTTCAGCATCGGGGGGCATGAGGCCCTTTTTGTTGTAAGGCGGAGGGGAGGAACCTGGGATTGGGTGAGGCTACAGGACTCCGCCATCTCCTGGCTGACACTTACCCCTGCCTCCTCCTGGCTGTCACATTCCAGAGCCTCATCCTGGCTGAGGTCTTCCTGTGAATGAAAAAGGGACATAGTTTTAGTTTTTGGTTCATCAATCACACACAATTTTCAGCTCATGACTGTTGCAAATTGAATGTTAATAAATAGAAAAGACTGACCCCTTTCTGACCCCAACATTTTTCATTCTTGTCACACTCATTTTTGGCCCCTACTGTCTATTGATATGTCAAACACCTTTTGTTAAATCATTAATTTGTTAGCAATAATAACATCTAGTTAACAACAATCATTTTTGGACAATAAATGTTTTTAAAAATACTATACCTGGCTCCAGCTGGGCTCCTCAACTTCTTCTAGGATGGAAGGCCCAGGGTGGTCCTCGGAAGCCTCAGCTGGGGTTGAGGGAAGGGTTGAGGGAAGGCTGGATGGAAGTGTAGAAAGTAATGCCCTGGCTTCCATCTGGTCTTCCAGAGACTGCATCCTGTTGTAGTACCACAGACTGGGTACATACATGCAGCTCCTAATCTCATGGAAGCCTGGACCTTATTAAGCTCCTTTCTATACGTGATTCTCAAGCTACCAATTTTCTTCTCCACAAACTCGATGTCTGCGTCGGGGACCTGCATCTTCACAAATTGCAGCAGTTTCTCCAGCGATGTCTTCCTAGCTGGTTTATTGCAATATAAGGGGTTTTTAAAACCTCCCACAAATTTCTCATATCCCTGTATCTGTCTATGAACTGGCCCATGAATTCAGGATCTTTGAATTGTTTCATATTTGCTGAAAGACAAAACTTAAGACTGAAACACTAATATCAGGCTAAACTCTCCTAAATCTTATCCCAATATAGGTCTCGATCTAGAATGAGTATAGGCCACTGATGTCCCAAGTTAAAATGTTACCTTTGTTATAACGTTTGGCGCTTCCTCTACTCACAGATCGTACGTACGACACATGCGTGTTATCTTTTTATACACAGCACATGTGTGAAACTCCGCCCGCGTCGCCCACCCCTGATATTCTTTCTAGAATATTCCCCGCCCCTTCTCTTTCGGTGCAGTGGGAGACGACATGGCGGAGACACAGCAGGTGCATAATAACAGTAACGAGGAGGAGGAAAGCCCAGAGCAAGAAACGTCTTGATCACGGAGGAGAAGATTTAAGCCCTCCAATATGTCCTTTGGTGAGATGGTGGAGTTGGTGGACATATTGAAGAGGGGCGACTATGATGGGAAGTATGGACCGTACCTAAACCCAAATGTGAGAAATTGAAATGCCAAGATCATGACTAAAGTTGTAAGGAGTCTGCACCGGAATTTTGCGGTACAACGATCCAAGGAGCAATTGAGGAAATGCTGGTCAGACCTGAAATTGAGGGAGCAGGATCAGTACAGAAGGATCAAGAAAGTGCTTCTAAAAAGTAAGTAGTTGTCGTGTGTTCCTATTATTGTTATTATTTGCATGCTGCTCCATGTGCTTTTCTTTACTGTTGTAACGTTTAAAATGGCTACTTTCATGTTCATGGGCACAGTAATCCGTAGTAAGAAACATTGTTTGTTTGCCAAGTAAATACGATGTTTTGGGCAGATACAGGGTTAAAGTGGAGTTCCACCCAAAAATGGAACTTTCAGGGGGGAGGAGGGAGCAGATACCTGTCTAATACAGGTATTTTCTCCCACTTCCTGGCATAGATCACTGCGGTGATTGCGGTGACCTACGCCACTTCCGCCACCTACCCTGTCCTCCCCATTGTATTCTGTGAGACATGTATGGGCAAAGACTCCACCATCCGACATCCAGCCATTGTTTCCCACGTCCACTCATATGTCGCTGACACCACCGCCATCAACATGATACTATGAAATCCCTTATAGTTAAAATAATATGACCCCGAATGGGGTGGTGAAACAATGTGGACGTGTTTCCCATCGATTGCCCCTCCGCAGTTGGGAAAGTCCCAATGATGAGCAAAATGGGAGGGCACAGTCTGCCATTCCTGTGGCATTGAAGGAAACTGTGCAGTCAAACCAAAAAAAAAATTTGTAATTTTGCACATAAACATTGCAAGCAGATTAGACACAAACATTCTTGGCCAACATCAGTATAACATTTATTTTAAGGAGTATTTAAAGACAAAAATATAAGGTCCACTTATTAGATTCCTCACCCCCTCTGATGGCCTATTGTAAAAATTTTAGGGGGGGTTCTAAATGAGTTTGGGAGCCAACAAAAAGCCTCTGGCACTCTTCCTGAATTTAAGGACAACAATAACATTTGGACACATTTTAGGGGGTGTTTAGGGTAAAATACTACAATGGAGCTGACAAAATACAATGTTAAGTGACTAGGCTAGGTGTATATGGGCCCAGGATAGCATGCTGGGGAGGTTAGTGAAGGCAAATATGCATGAAGGACAAAAAAGGAGCATTAAAATCTTACAGCATGCATGAGGATAAAAAGGACATTCACAGCATATTACAATCAAGGTAATTATGGAATTATGAAAGAAATACAATACATTAGCAAACATTAAATACATATAATGTGATCTTAAAGGAGAAAATTTACCCTAATATAGTCCTTCTGCAGGACCTGAATCATGGTAGAACAGGTGTCTGGAATAATGATCCCCAGAGCCTGGGGGGAGATGCCTGTAGAGAACTTGAGGGAGCCATTGAAGTTAAAGACATTATGATGTAAAATGTATTCCAAAAGGGACAGGATGAATTCATTGTAACCCCAATCCTCATCCCCTCTTTGGTATATTATATGTTTTATTTCCGCCAATCCCTTGTCATGGGGAATGGAGCTATAAAGAGCTTCCACGTCTATCGTGACAAGGTAGGCATTCTCTGGAATTGTCAGGTTGTCAATGATCTGGAGGAAATTAATTGTGTCTGTCACATAGGATTGCAGGCATGCAACATGCAGTCTCAAATGCTCATCGACTAATTGACTTGCATTCTCACTGATCGGTCCCCTACCTGATATGATAGGTCTTCCAGAAGGATTCAGAGCATCCTTGTGGATCTTGGGGAGGGAATAGAATGTACAGACAGTGGGAAAGTTGGTTCTGATGAAGTCCCATGTGGTTTTATTAATAGCGTTGTTGAGATATGCCAAGTCAACTAGTTGATAGTATTTTTGATTACATTTCTCCACTATACTGGTCGTAATTTTCTGATACCAGTTTTTTTTTTTTTTTCAAGATTTTATTGCACATGGCTATATATTTGTTATTGTCCATGGTGATAGAAGTGTTATCCAAGAGTTGTTTTAGGGCCTGCCTTTCCCGATCATCAATGTTCGTGGATATGGGAGAATGGATATGTAGTTTATCAATCTCCCCATTTACAAGCTTCAGGAATGCAGATATATTAGGATTAGAACTGGGAGCTGATAACTTATGTGATTTCTTCTTACTTTTAGATCCAGCAAGTGTGTCTCGATCTAAACCAACATTGGCTTCTTCAGAAAGAGAAAGAACCTTGGGTAGATCTTTACGATCAATAAGATCTGTAGTATCACTCTCCTCCAAAAAGGAGACAAGTTGATCCAATGCTTTGTTTTCTCTGGGTATTAGGTCGCTTTGCCCACCTGGTTTCTTATTCCTAAGAATCAGCTTCCGTACAAAAAGTTTCAGATCCTTGATGAATCCAAAACTTATCCAAGTATTCATTAGGACAGAAGCTAAGGCCTTTGTGAAGTACCCCAGCTTCGTCTTTTGTGAGTGTATAGGAGGGAAGATTGACTATGTTCAAATCCTGTTGTGGTTGCTCAGCATCCAAAATGGGTGCGGAGCAATCCATCCTGGATTCACTGTCTATGATGCATGTGTTGACATTGTGCTGGCTAAAAGTGCTTCCACAAAAAAAGAAGGATCTGATCTATCCATTCCCTGTTCAGTTTGTGATCTAGTGTTGGGGTGGGGTGTGGAGCCTACCCCTTGAGTTTGTATAAGTGAGAGAGAGGAAGAACCCATTACCAGAGTCGGTACCTTACCTGATACTGTAGGTACCACAGAAGAACACCCAAGTATAGTGTCATTGGAATTATGTGACATAGTGTACAAACTTGGCTTCTTCATTGTTTGTCCTTGTGATCGATCACCAGTGTTTCTCCGATTGGTGCATGGTGTCTTCTTACTCTTAGAGGACACCTGTGATGAAACAGAGGATAAACTAGAAGAAGATTGAGAGATCGCTGAGTAGTGATCTTTTTTTCTGCAAATCTATTAGTCCTATACTGTTGGTTAGGATTCCATCTATATGCCTTATTGTCTTGGAAAGCACTTCTATTCCTTACAAGCTTGTTGTCCTTTTGATCAACACTTCCTTATTGAAGCCCTCAAAGTGTTTTTTGAGTTTATTTTCCCTTTCTAAAAATGATTTATGGGTATTATGGGTCTGTAGCTGCACACAAATATTGTTAATATATCTTTATCCAAGGCCTCGGATAGTTTCCTGTATTCAGTGATGAGTAGCCCCATCATACCATTAGAACAGGTACGTAAAATCTTTTCCCACATTAGTTTAAAGCCAGAGTCCAAGCCCTCCAAGGTAGGAAAGAACTAGACTCTTAGGCCCAGATGATTCACATCCTCTTTAATATAGTTTCAAAGGATTTGATGTGCCAAAACATCAAGGATTTATTTTACAAAATCTTGGATAATTTGGAAAATAGAGTAGTGAGCTCAGAGTCAGAGTAAAGCAGTATAGCTATTGCCGCTCAACAACAATTGGCGTGTAAGACATATACTTTAATAATATAGTAGGGAAAATCCCACCAGAAAGAGGATGGGGAATAGTATTTTCTACCAAAGCATAAATGAAAAAGGATCTGGTGATACAAGATCCCTAGGGTTCCACATCCCGGAGGAACAGAAAAGAGAAGGAACCCCTATGGGCGGGACTTTAAAGGCACTAGAAACAGTACAAATGAATATATTAATAAAAAACAATTTATTGAAAGATAAAATCAAAAACATGAAATGTACATGGCCTAGATAACTAGAATAGCAAGATTTACAACAGTATAGATACGGTATCCTACACCCAACGCGTTTCAGAGCTGATTGTCGTCTCTTTCATCAGGGGTTAACAAGATGTCATTAGTCTATAAAATTAAAATACAGGCAGTCAAAAATAAATACATCTACATTGATATAGTATATATACACTTTTCAACCCACATCTATTCCAGTCATATATACATGAAAGTTCCATGTTGAGTTTAAAAACACTGTCACATGAAGTCTCCAGCAACTCTGCCCGCACTGCACAGCTCAGGGGTCAGGAGTGCATAACGCACAAAATGCATGGTTATCTATTGGTCTATTGGTCTTTAAAAGCTCAGTGCTTGCAGACTTTTAATTTAGCCTCTTTAAGGCCTCTTTCAAATAGACAGTCCGGGGCAGTAAGAACAGGTGGCTGAGCTACAGTTTTACAGCCCCTTGGCCACCCACCTAAAGTCTAAAATGCAGCTGAAGTAGGCTATTCACATGCTGCAGCCATAACGCTTATGTCATAGCCACAGAAAAATTACAGTGACTTGTCACGTTGACTATCAAACTCAATTCCATTCAAGTCAATGGGCCGGTGCCACAACTGCAAGCCAAGAACTACTTTTTTTATGCATAGTCCTAATGATTTAACAACTCAGCCCTTTACACATGTGCAGGTTTGATGGGTTTTCACAGGTCAAATTATGCATAATTAAAAGGCTGCTAATCTAATTGTTTATTCAAACAAGGGGATTCTTTGAAGCTGACATCATGGAGGATTTTCTAGATAAGTGAATCTGGCACCACATTGTCTGCAGGCATCTTCTCAGCCTATTTTTTTATGCAAAGTCCTAATGATTTAACAACTCAGCCCTTTACAGGTGTACAGGTTTGATGGTTTTTCACAGGTCAAATTATGCATAATTAAAAGACTGCTTATCTAATTGTTTATTCAAACAAGGGGATTCTTTGAAGTTGATATCATGGAGGATTTTCTAGGTAAGTGAATCTGGCACCACATTGTCTACAGGCATCTTCTCAGCCTATTGTCATGCATGTCACTGTCTCTTGTCTTCCATGCTCCAAAGTTGAGGTATCTTCTTTCACTTGAGACTGCAGATGCTTCTGGGAGTTTCTCGGACATGTCACATGACGCACCACATCATCTTACTAAGAAGTATTTTTTAATATTGAGAGGGGGCCTGCCCCCACTTAAGTACTGTATTGCCATTCGACAGGGCGCCTGCCTGTATTACCTTCTACTGTTGCTGTCCAGCCTCCCACTATCCAGGCTCTACAGTCCAGTCTGCTATAAGCACTACTGTCTAGCTTGCCCCAGTCTGGTCACTACAGTCCAATCTGCCACAGTTACCACTGTCCAGTAGAGATGAGCCAAACACCCCCCGGTTCGGTTCGTGGTGGAACATGCGAACAGACCAAAAATTTGTGCAAACACGCGAACCCCGTTAAAGTCTATGGGACTCGAATGTGAAAAATCAAAAGTGCTAGTTTTAAAGGCTTATATGCAAGTTATTGTCATAAAAAGTATTTGGGTACCCGGGTCCTGCCCCAGAGGACATGTATCAATGCAAAAAAAGTTTTAAAAACGTCCATTTTTCAGGAGCAATGATTTTAATAATACTTAAAGTGAAACAATAAAAGTGTAATATTCCTTTAAATATCATGCCTGGGGGGTATCTATAGTATGCCTGTAAAGTGGCGCGTTTTTCCAATTTTTAGAACAGTCCCTGCACAAAATGACATTTCTAAAGGAAAAAAAGTCTTTTAAAACTGCTTGCGGCTGTAATGTAATGTTGCCCCCCCCCCCCCCCCAGCCCATTACAGGGCACTCTGGGTCTGGTCTGGATATTAAGTGGAACCCTGCAGCCAAATTAGAAAAAAAAGGCGTGGGGCCCCCAGGCCCTATATACTCTGAACAGCAGTATACAGGCAGTCCTCAGGTTACAAACAAGTTAGGGACTGTAGGTTTGTTGTTAAGTTGAATCTGTTTGTAATTTGGAACAGGTACATTTTTAAAGTGTATCTCCAGCCCAAAAATCTATTTTTAAGCTTTTTGAATAATATAGGGCAGGGTTATCACCCCTGTAACATTTTTTTTTGCTGTCTGTGCCCCTGTTTAGAAGATTTCACCTCACTTTCTGTCCCAATGACAATTGAATTTTGAAAATTTTGGGTTATTAGGGAAACAGGGATTGGTGATAAAGCACCAGTGGAGACACCTTTTTCCCATATTAACTCTTACAGGAGAGAATTTCCCTTCCTAGGGGTAGATTTCCTCTCACTTTCTGTTGTCTCCCTCCATTTGTAAGTAGGAGTCGTTTGTAAGTCGGATGTTTGAAAATAGGGGACCGCCTGTATATACTATACGGCCTGACCTTTACACTCTGCGGAAAATTGGACCTTAGGTGTTGGTGGTACCAGAACACAGTGCCCTCTCAGTTACTCTTGGTGGGTGCCGGAACGGGCCCTGCTGCAAAATATTATATCGAGAACTGTAATTACATGTCCCTGTTAAACAGGGGCAGAAATATTGGGCCTTAGGTGGTGGTGGTGGCACAACACTGTAAAGCCTCACAGATACTCTTTGAGCACAGGAATGGTCCCTGCTGTGAAATATTTGATCAAAAATTGTAATTACAATACAGTGCAGCCGTAGTGCAGTTGCTACTACTTTTCTGGTGGTGTACACATTACACAATACAGTGTAGTGTGGTGTTGCAAAACAAAATATACATCATGTCCATAAGGCCACCAAGGAGAGGCAGACGCTCACAGGCCACTAAAAGAGGGCACGCAGGCTCTGTGTCTACAGTCAACAGTGCTTGTCATGGACATGGTGCATCCTCTGCCGGTGGCCGTGGGGCACACTTGTCCTTTTTTCTGCTGCTGGCCATGTTATTGTGGCAGAACATGCAGAAGAGTTGGTGGAATTGATAACAAAGCCGTCCTCATCCTCCTCATCCTCTGTCACCCAGGCTCAGAGTAGTTTTCCTTCCTATGCAGCTGCCAAAGCGGCCTATTCCACCGGCTCCTTGTCCAAAGTCACTCTTTCCGTAGCCCAACCATCATGCATGGAGGAGTTCCCTGAACTATTCGACCACAGTGTCGGGTACATGCTGCTGGAGGATGCGCAGAGATTTGAAGGCTCCGATGTTGGTTCCCAGTTTGAGGAAGGGAGTAATGTGACCCTAGAGAGAGGGGGTGCCCAAGAAAGACAAGAAACTGACAGTCATGTTCCCCCAGCTGCAGCATAGTGCCAAGTTTGCTCCAGTGATGAGGAGGGAGGGGATGATGAGGTCACTGACTCTACTTGGGTGCCTGATAGAATAGAGGAGGAGGGGGAGGCACAACTCCAACGAGGCAGGATGTCCTCTAGGGGGCAGCTTAAGGGAAGCCACCCTAAGGCATCACACCGCAGAGCTCCGCAGGTGCAGGGCACTGCTGACTCCCCGCTGATTTTGAAAAGTTCCTTGGTGTGGGCCTTTTTGGACACGTGTGCAGCAGATCGCACCATTGCTGTTTGCAACCTATGAAGCGGATCAAGCGTGGCCACAACAGCAACCACTTGGGCACTCGTGCAGTCTTTTTCCCATATGCTATATTTGAGATTTAATATCTCTCAGATATAATTTGGGTTAAATGAGAGTTATTTGAACATGAGTGAAAGCTTTAACACAATAACAACATTTATTGGTGAGTAGTTGAAAGTCTATGTAATACACAACCATCTATCTATAGTCTACACCAAGGAAGAAAATATTAGGTTAAAATAAGAGAATTACATGAAGGAATACAAACTATATTCCTGAAAACATTAATCTTCAAACATATTTAGTTAAAGTAAAATGCAAACCTTTCCCATAATTACCCTTTGCAACAAGGTTCCATTCTGATGGTTGCTCTCTCATAAAAGTGTGTGTTTCCCTCCCATCTAGTCTGTGTATATCATTAAATGCTGATGCCTCATTGGTTGGCATAGCGTGGCTCTGATTGGTGAGCTTCCCTATTCCTGGTTAAGGACTAGCTACATCTCCAATCCCTATACTTTGCATAAGTCAGCCCCCTTTAATGCAAATCCTTGTGACTATTCTGAGCAGGAGATTAAACTTGAATTTTCTCGGGAAGTTAAGTATTGATTACGGGTTGGCCTCCCTTCATTGTATATCCCAGCATGGGATCCTTTGAAGTGAGTATGTGTAAAACAATGAGGTTTGGATCCCATTGTATACAGAAGCCTAGGCACTGACTTGTCTGGTCTACCAGAGATTTATGTGAAAATATGTACTGCCCTACATAGATAAAAGCTAAATTAAATATATTCATTAAATATAAATAAATTAAATATAAATTAAATATATTCATAATTACAATATCCATTGGCAACAGCACTTGAAAGACGCACATCAAAGAAAAAGGTGGACTTCTCCTTGCTCCTTATCTGGGATCTCCAACCCTACTCCAGTCCTCTCGAAAACAAGCACTGAGAGGACTGAAGGTATAGCAATAGGTGTCCCAAGTACTTGCAGCCAACCTCCTAGCAGTACACCACCATCTGATTTAGCAGACAAATTTCTGTACCCCAGTTGCTAAACTGTAAAAAGAAATTCGGTCCCAGCCATCCACATGCTCACAGTCTGAATGCTAGCTTGAATGCCAGCTTGGCCAAATTACTAGCACTGCAACTACTGCCTTTTCAGCTGATAGACTCTGTCCCCTTTCGCGAGTTTGTGGAATGTGCTGTACCTCAGTTGCAGGTTCCGAAATGCCATTTCTTTTCATGGAAGGCCATTCCAGCTCTCTACCGGCATGTGGAAGGCAATGTTTTTGTCTTGTTGGACAGGGCGGTCAGCAGTAAGGTGTATATTACCGAAGACTCATGATCTAGCAGGCATGGGCAGGGATGTTACCTTTCCTTCAAGGCGCACTGGGTAACTCTGCTGGCAGCTGGGAAGGATGCAGGACAGGGTTCAGAATTGTTGGAGCTTGTTCCGCCACCATGCCTCCAAAATGCTAGCGGTAATTCTGCCACAGCTCTCTCCTCCACCCCCTCCCCTTCTTCTTCCTCTATGGCCTCTTCTGCAGATTTGCTCTCTGAACCAGCGGTGCTCCGTAAGCATTCAAGGTGCTACGCAAGCACTCAGGCAAAAAGATGCCATTAATTTGGTGGTGCAGCGGTTCTTGAGCAGGTCCCCAGGCTTACAAGATCTCCTGAGGCAGGCCAGAAAAGTCTGTGGTCATTTCCAACGTTCATACAATGCCAGTGCTTGGCTGGCTGACATTCAAAGGGAATGCAACCTGCCCACCAACCGCCTCATTTGTGACATTGTGACACGAGGATGGTGAGCAAAGACAATGCATGCATCAGTGATACTGTCCCTCTTGTCTTCCTGTTGGCACACACGCTTCATGGAATAATGGACAGGGCACTTGAGGCAGAACAGTGTGAAGAAGAGGAGGACTTCCTTACCTCTCAGGGCCCCCTTTATCCAGATATTATTCCTGCAGGCCCACAAACACACAGGAAGAAGAGGAGGAGGAGGAGGATGATTGTGTCAGCATGGATGTGGAGGATAACACTCAGCAGCAGTCTTCAAGGGATGGTTTTCAATCCCCAGAAACCCAAGGAGTTGTACGTGGCTGGGAGGAGGTTGTTACGGATCATCTGATCCATAGTCACCCAGAGGATTCAGAATCGAATGCCTCTGCAAACTTTCGCAGGCTTTGCAGAATCAGGGAGGCCATGCAGCGTAAGGACCCTAGGATTCGTGGTATCAAAGAGAAGGAATCATTACTGGTTGGCAACCCTTCTTGACCTTCACAGAGGGAGCAGAGGATGAAACATCTTCAGGAGGCCTTGAAGAAAGGTTTGTGCAATGCATTTTCAGACCCTGTGAGGATACAATTTCCTGGTGCTGGACAACGTGTTGCTGAGGCTTCTGTCAGGTCACCTGAGGCCAGGTGACAGATGCACACTGTTGGGCTCAGGAGTGCACTGCAAAGGTAGTGGACCCTATGGCTGACTGCTGTGGATGGGAGTCTAGGTGGTTAAGGAAGGCAGGTCCGCTGGAACGCCAACACGGATCCCACAGGGGCTAGAGCATAAGATTGCCCAGGGTGCAGAGTCTAAGAGCCAGAAGGTGTTCACCAGAGCATCTAGTGGTGAGGATGGACTGGGCTGCAACTGGCTCCAGGTCGCGACCTCCAGGGTCTCCCAGCTCACGCCCACAGTAGGCTACAGGAGGACAGAGATAGTAAGGGAATAAGCCAAAGGTCCGGGGGACTAGCAGACAAAGATAAACATAGAACACGCCAAAGGTCAGGGTCACAAGCAGGCAGGGATAGTCGAGAACAAGCCAAGATCGGTAACTGGAATCAGATGTAGAACACACAGCGAGATGCACATGGAAGCTAAACACACAAAGGTTGATCAGCAAGGCAGGCTTGCAGTGCACAGGTTAATATAGAATTCCCTGATAGGGGCTGGGGTGGAGCCATGCTTTGAGGCGAGACTATTTAAGTAGCCAGGTGAGAATGGCTGGCCTCTAAAGGTGAACACATGGAGGAGAGGTAAGCTGACAGACAAAGATGACTGCATAACCATGACAGCTTCATTCAGTCAGAGGAAGAGCGGTGGAGAAGGTGGCCGGCTGACCGATGCCTTTAGACAATTTTTTAGTCCTCAGCGCCAAGGTCTGATCGGTTCAAGCAACCATAGCCAGCGTCTGCATTACATGGTGCAAGAATATCTAGGGGCAAGAGCAGACTTGGAGACCTTTCCAAAAGAGCATCCATTGGGTTACTGGGTCTTGAGGATGGACCACTGGCCAGAACTAGCTCAATATGCAATTGATCTACTGGCCTGTCCTGCATCCAGCGTTCTATCTGAACGCACATTCAGTGCTGCTGGAGGGTTTGTAATGGATCATAGAGTGCTCCTGTCCACAGACTCCCTTGATAGGCTCACATTCATAAAAATAAATCAGTCTTGGATCAGCAGCAGCTATCAAGCACCTGATGCTGATGTAACTGCTTGATTTTTCTATGGATGTGGGATCCCTTGAAAACTGCCTATGCTGAGTGACTATCCTATTCCTCCTCAATCTTGATGATGCTAGCTTCCAACAATATTTTTAGTTTAGGGCACCACTACCACTGCCTAAGGCCCAATCTTTCTGTCCCTGATCAACAGGGGCATGTAATTACAATTTCTGATCTAATATTTCACAGCAGGGCCCGTTCCTGCGCCCAACAAGACTATATGTGTGGGGTTACAGGGTTGTGGCACCACCACCACCAAAGGCCCAATTTTTCTGCACCTGTCCCAGCAGCAGAAAAAAAAGGACAAGCGTGCCCCACGGCCACCTGCAGAAGATGCACCATGTCCATGACCAGCACTGTGGACTGTAGACACAGAGCCTGCTTGCCCTCTTTTAGTGGCTTGAGAGTGTCTGCCTCTTCTTGGTGGCCTTCCGGACATGATGGGGATTTTGTTTTGCAACACCACACTACACTGTATTGTGTACTGTGTACACCATTAGAAAAGTAGTAGCAACTGCACTACGGGTGCACGGCATTGTGTACACCACCAGACGTCTAATAGCAACTATGGGTGCACAGTATGTATTGTGTATTGTGTACACCACCAGAAAAGTAGTAGCAACTGCACTATGGATGCACAGTACTGTGTACACCAACAGAAATGTAATAACAACTATGGGTGTACTGTATTGTGTACACCACCAGAAAAATTGTAGCAATTGCACTATGGGTGCACGGTATTGTGTACACCACCAGAAGTCTAATAGCAACTATGGGTGCACTGTATGTATTGTGTACTGTGTACACCACCAGAAAAGTAGAAGCATCTGCACTAGGGGTGCACAGTTCTGTGTACTGTGTACACCACCTGAAGTATATTAGAAACAGTACACCAGGAATGGCCTGCAGTGAGATATAGCTAAACTGTATGCAGTGGATATATATATATATATATATAATTAAATACACTGCAGCTAACTGAATCACCTGCCTCCCTGAAGTATATTAGAAACAGTACACCAGGAACCTCCTGCAGTGAGATATAGCTAAACTGTATATATATGTGTATATATATATATATATATATATATATATATATATATATATACATACACAAGACTATCTCTCTCTCTCTCTCTCTCTCTCTCTCTCTCTCTCTCTCTCTCTCTCTATATATATATATATATATATATATATATATATATATATATATATATATATATATATATATATTAAATACACTGTAGCTAACTGAATCACTTGCCTGCCAGAAGTATATTAGAAACAGTATACCAGGAACTGCCTGCAGTGAGATATAGTTAACTGTATGCAGTGGCTATATGTATATATATATATATATATATATATATATATATATATATATATATATATATATATATACGAGACTATCTGTATATATATATATTAAATACACTGCAGCTAACTGAATCACCTGCCTGCCAGAAGTATAATAGAAACAGTACACCAGGAACGGCCTGCAGTGAGATATAGCTAAACTGTATGCAGTGGATACATATATATACGAGACTATCTGTATATATATATTAAATACACTGCAGCTAACTGAATCACCTGCCTGCCTGAAGTATATTAGAAACAGTACACCAGGAATGGACTACAGTCAGATCTAGCTAAACTGGATACAGTGGATATATATATATATCTATATATATATCTATATATAGATAGATAGATAGATATCTATATATATATATAGATATATATATAGAGATGTAGATAGATAGATAAATATATCTATCTATCTATCTATCTATCTATCTACCTATCTCTATATATATATATATATATATATATATATATATATATATATATATATATATATATTAAATACACTACAGCTAATTGAATAATCTGCCTGCCAGCCAGTCTAAATGACACTCTCTCTCCGTCCATGCCAACAACACACTACACGAGGCCGACGTGCAGGCAGCCTTATATAGTGTGGGGCGTGGACTTAGTCCCCCTGAGCCATGATTGGCAAAAGGCACCCTGCCTTTGGCCAATTATGACTCTCTTAGCTGAGGGCACTGTGATTGGCCAAAGCATGCAGGTCATGGTGCATGCTCTGGCCAATCATCATACAGCAATGCACTGCGCTCCCGCAGTGCATTATGGGCCATTACTCGCCTCTCAAATTTGGCGCGTCATTATAGTCCAGGCTTCTACAATCATTACTGTCCAGCCTGCCTCAGTTCAGTCACTATACTGGAGTCTGCTACAGCTACTACTGTCCAGTCTGTCTTAAGCCCCATACACACTATCAAATTTTCTGCTGATTTTTGTCTTCAGATTTACCAAAACCATGTAGTGCAAGGGCCTGCCTGATTGCATACAAATTGAAACTCCTAAGGTTTGACCTCATATTATATGGTTTTGGTAAATCTGAAGGAAAAAATCAGCAGAAAATCTGATAGTGTGTATGGGGCTTTAGTCTGCTCACTATAGTCCAGCCTGCCACAGTAAAAATGTCAAAGAATATATCTGTGCAAATGATTCCTAATTGAAATAAATGTACAAATAAATTCAATATAACTCCCAGCTGCTAACATGAATGTGAATCACTCCACATGTAAACTTAAAGCAAGAATGAATAACCCCCCTTCAGAATGAATATACATACAGTATAACCATCAGCCTAGATATAAATTACTGTACATGAACTTAGCAAACTTTTTGCACCATATGAATCATCCACAAATAAGTGCAAAGAACAATTGCACAAAGTTATTGAAAATTCACATTGTCCTGTGCAAAAAAAAATTTTTCACTGTATAAAACAAGCAAGCAAACAATCAAAAAGTCCTCAGTGTGACATTCAGCTCACTCTTTTAGTGACCTGACCGCCATAGCTATATAGCTTTATAACTATAAGCTATAGGAGGTCAAATGCAGCCCACATCATGATCCCAGTATTGGAACACAGCTCCTGTTAAGACTCAGCATCCAGCATCATTTTTAATGAAAACGTTGAAAAAGACATTGAAAAAGACCAAATTGTTATATTTGGCCCCTATAGGCGAAGGATTATGATTCATTGTGCTATGTTTGGGAAATTCCTGCTGGGTTTGCCAAACCTCTTGCAATCTTTGCCTGGTTTATTAATCCCTACTGCCAACTGGGCTGTGGTGTTTTATTATTTAACATATGGATACACTCTAGGATCTGAAGTAAGAAATGCAGCTAAGACTGAAGAGTGATGGGTAGGTTGTTGTGAGCTGCTGACAGTGGAGTGTTAACAGTAAGGGTGAGCCAACTCTTTTGTCCAAATACATTATATAAAAGCTGTATTTCTACTGCTTCTATATATGACAGCTCCATGCTGTCAATGATTGCTAAGGAATGGGAGGGTTCTGGCCCACACATGCATCCCCACCTCTCCTGGCCAGAAAGACTGCATGCATTGGTCTAGTGTTGATTTTTAGCCTTATGTTTTTTTTCGTGGGGATCCTCTAAAAAAGTATGTGTGGTATGGATTTTGTGAGGGGATCTCATGCATTTTTTTTGCTAAAATCCATACCAGGCTCAAAAGTGTCTGAAAAGCAATTTGGGGGAATTTCACACAGACCCCTCCTAAGGTCCACAAAAATACTGTTATGCCCCGTACACACGGTTAGACTTTGTTCGGACATTCCGACAACAAAATCCTAGGATTTTTTCCGACGGATGTTGGCTCAAACTTGTTTTGCGTACACACGGTCGCACAAAGTTGTCGGAATTTCCGATCGCCAACAACACGGTGACGTCAAACACGTACGACGAGACTAGAAAAGGCCAGTTCAGAACCAAGCGCGGCACCCTTTGGGCTCCTTTTGCTAATCTCGTGTTAGTAAAAGTTTGGTGAGAGACGATTCGCGCTTTTTCAGACTCGTGGCTTTCAGATTGTTTTCTGTGGTTCAGTTTGTGCTTGTGGGTTTGTATCTGCTCTTCAGTGCGTACAAGCAAGTTCCACGTGACTTTAAGTAGTCATTGTGTTCTTGTTCATTCGTTACTGTTTTTCAGGTCGCTCTTCACAGGCCTTGCTGTTCTTCAGTGCGTTCTGTTACTTCGTTCTGAGCAGCCGACCGTTTTCTAGCCATGTTTCATATACGTACTCCTCGTAGAGTTCGTGCTGTGCGGGGGCTTGGTGTTGGGGTCCTGAACTTGACACAACTCCAGTCCATGAACAGGGTGGAGAGGAGTTCATGGACCAAGAATTGGTTGCTTCAGCGTGACCAGTTCTCTCATATGCTTTTGCTCCGTGAGATCCATGAGAATAATCCTGATGATTTCAGGGACTTTCTCAGGATGACAAACCCCGTGTTTCACTGTCTGCTGGCCCCCTATATCAGCAGGCAGGATACCTGCATGAGGCAAGCCATCACTCCGGAGCAGAGGCTGGTCGCTACCCTGCGGTACTTGGTGACAGGGAGAAGCCTGCAGGACCTCAAGTTCTCGACAGGCATCTCCCCCCAAGCTCTGGGGATCATTATCCCAGAGACCTGTTCTGCCATCATCCAGGTCCTGCAGAAGGAGTATATGAAGGTAAGATTTTTATCCTTTAATCTCACATTTTATTTTATATAATGTTTGCTAATATATTGTATTTCTCTCCTCATTCCCTAATTACCATGATTGGAATATGCTGTGAATGTCCCCTTTGTCCTCATGCATGCTGGATTTTTATGTAATTATTTTTTTAGGTCCTTCATACAGATTGGCCTTCAATAACCTCCCCAGCATGTTCTCCTGCCCTATATTCACCTCATGTAGTCAATTAACAAAGTATTTTATCAGCTCCATAGTAGTGCTTTACCCCAAACACCCCCTAAAATGTTTAGAAATGTGATTTGTGCTTTAAATTCAGGGCGAGTGCCAGAGGCTTTTTTTTTGTAGTGTCCCCAAATCATTTTTAGTAACCCTCCCTCCCCCCAACTGCTAAGTCAGCTGATCCCAATTCTCTATCTATCCTCAATCATCTATCTGCTGACTTTGCCAAACCCATACACACTACACCCATCTCTTTTGTGGTCAGATTTATGGATGAATTACAGGCATGCCTGTATACTTTCAAATGGTACTGTTTAAACTTTTTATATCCTATTATTATCTTGACGGGTAATAGCAGAATGTCCAAATGTCCTCAAATGTGTACAGTGTGTATTTAGATCTTTGTATTAGGACACTTCTTACCTGTCCAGTGGGCTGCCAATAGTGTAACTAAGGAGGGGCTGTTCCAAATAATACCCTGTATGTAGGCATTCATCTCTCAATGAAGTGGAGAGGGTTACCTGTCCAAGATTTCCCCACCCCCCATAATGTTAGAAATGGCCCATGAGAGGGGGGGAGGGGGAATATGATAGGTGTAACGTATACTTTGGTGTTGTTAAATTCCCCTTAAGAAATGCTATCTGGAGGTTGGCCAAGAATGTTTGTGTCTAATCTGCTTGCCATGTTTATGTGCAAAAATATTAATTTATTTTTGTTTTCCTCAACAGTTTCCTTCCACGCCACAGGAATGGCAGACTTTAGCCTCCCACTTTGCCGAGCGGTGGGACTTTCCTAACTGCGGAGGGGCAATTGATGGGAAACACGTCCACATCGTCCCACCACCCAACTCGGGGTCGTACTATTTCAACTATAAGGGGTTCAATAGTATTGTGATGTTGGCGGTGGTGTTGGCTAATTACGACTTCTTGTATGGGGAAGAATGGCTGGATGTCCGATGGTGGAGTCATCGCCCAGACGGAGTTCTACAGGAGTCTCCAGAATGGCAGCTTGGACTTGCCACCTCCAGAGGACAATGTGGAAGGACTCCCATTCATGTTCGTTGCTGATGAAGCGTTTGCGCTGGGGGACCATCTTATGCGGCCATTCCCTATGAGGACCCTCACCCCGGAACAGAGGGTTTTTAATTACCGGCTGGCCAGAGCCAGAAGAGTGGTGGAGAACACATTTGGAATCCTGGCCAGCCGGTTCCGCCTATTTCTGACACCCATTCATATGGCGGAGTATAAACTTAATCATATAATCCTGGCGTGCTGTATTCTCCATAACTATTTACGCAAGCATTCCGCCAACTATGCTGGCTCAGTGGGGCCTGAGGCCGTAATGATCCATGAAACAACACTGACGGCGCTTGAAAGTGGCCGTCCTGGCTTGCCCTCCCTGAGTGCCCGTGATGTCCGGTTACGATACCTGGAGTTCTTTGCGGGTAGGGGGGCCATCAATATGCCAGCAAATTTGTGAAGCCTTTTTATAATAAAAAAAAACAAAAATACATTCTTTGTGTACATTTACTGCTTGTGTTTGTTTTATCTGACCCTGACAGAAATGTGTTTATTCCAGAAAATGGCGTGATTGTGTAACCTTATACAGAGCACTGTTGGCTGTTATTTACTAAATGCAAAGACACATTTCACTACAAGTGCACTTGCAACTGCACTGAAACTGCACTTGTAGTGCCAAGAGGATTTGCCCTTAGTAAATAACCCCCATTTTCTCTGAAAACAGCAATTACATCACCCAAAAAGTGTTGTAGCGTTGAGACAATAATCCACACATTCTTGATTAACAAACTTTTTTATACCTGCACAATCACATGTGCATTTACCAAAGGTTTTTCAAACAAAACAACATGTTTGTTGTATACCAATTTTTGGGGTAGCATTATCAAAAATAGAAATGTCCATTTACGATAAAACAGGCCTGTGTAAAACCAACAAGAAAGACACAAATCTTGAACATACAAACTGTGGAACTTGAAGGCAATATCACACATGAGTATTTAGGAACTGTATTTGATATTGCGTTCAGATGGTGTGAAGTCACCCCAGGAAAAGCCAAATTTGGAAGATGCACAGCAATTTACGAATTTCAACATGTGCTAGCTGCCATCACGGGGGATCAATGGACGTGTTTTGGGGGAGAAACCCCTTCCTCTCAGCTACTTTATTATTGAGGAAGGGGTTGCACCTCCAAAACGCGCCCATTGATCTCCCGTGATGGCAGATAGCACATGTTGACACACTGTGTGCATCCTCCAAATTTGGCTTTTGGAAAAATCACAAAAACATTTTGCACATTGTAGCGCACCAAAAAACAAAGGGCTTTGGAGGGGCTTTAAACTCGCCCCAAAACATCAATGATGTTTTTAGTTTTTCCAATAACATCATTGATGTTTTTCTTGATGTTTTCCAATTGTAAATTACAGTGGGGGAATAGACTAGAAAGAACGTCAGGGGCGGGCGGAGTTACACGCATGCGCAGTGTGTATAAAGCGTAACACGCGTGCGTCTTACATACGATCTGTGAGCGGAGGAAGGAGCATTGGAGGCGCCGATCGTGCTAACGAAGGTAGGATCTAAACTTGGGCCTATACTGCTTTGAAATGGAAGCCTATATTGTAACAAGATTAGGGGAGTTTGGCCTGACATTAGGGTTTGTCTTGTGTTGTGTCTTGCAGAGAAAATGGATGGCTTCAATGACCACAACTTCCTCCCCCTGTTCATAGACAAGTACAGGGAGCTGCCCTGTCTGTGGCAGGTGAGACATCCCCATTATAATCATAAACAAAAGAGGCAGGCAGTGCTGGAGACACTGCTGGAGTTGGTGAAGCCGGTGGTCCCCACAGCAACCATCCCCTATTTAAAAACCAAAATTGGTGGCCTGAGGAGCACGTATCTTAGGGAGCGCAAGAAGGTCACGGATTCCCAGAGACCTGGAGCTGCAGCAGATGACGTTTATGTCCCCAGGCTCTGGTACTATGAGAGACTGTGATTTCTGTCAGACCACACTGAAGTCATGGAATCCCTCTCTACTCTTCCTTCCACTCTTCCTTCCACCACAGCTGAGGCTTCCGATGTCCAACCTGGGCCTTCCAGCCAGGCAGAAGTGGAGGAGCCCAGCTGGAGTCAGGTATAGCATTGTTCTACAGATTTCTGGTCAATAAATAAATTATGTTTATTAGATGTTATTATTGATCACTAATTGGTGATTGCAAAAAGTGTTTTACATATCACTAGACAGTAGTGGGCACCCAAAATTGGGACAAGAATGAAAAATGCTGGGCTCAGAATGATAATCTGTTATATTTGGTAACAGTCAATTTGCATCAGTCATGAGATGAAAATTGTGTGTGATTGATGAATAAAAAACTAAAACTATGTCCCTTTTTCATACACAGGAAGACCTCAGCCAGGAGGAGGCTGTGGAATGTGGCAGCCAGGAGGAGGCGGGGATTAGTGGCAGCCAGGAGGAGGCGGGGTTAAGTGTCAGCCAAGAGAAGAATGGGACCAGTCGCAGCCTGACTGAATCACAGGTTCCTCCCCTCCGCCTTCCATACAAAAGGGCGAGGAAGACGACTCCCATGCATGATTCTGCGCTCAGGCTGATTCAGGAGGCTTCTGCATCCCTTCGAGCCTTACCCACTCCTGAAGAGGCCTTTGCCTGCATGGCTGCCACAAAACTGCAGGGCATGCAGGAGGGTCAACGCAAGCTCTGTGAGGACCTTCTGTATAAAGTCCTAAGTAAGGGGGTGAGTGGGGAACTAACACCCAAGACCGACGTGATTGAGTTGGACCATCCTCCTCCTCCTCCTGCTGCCACAACTCCACCACCAGAGCCACCGCGTGGAAGGAAGCGTGGAAGGAAGACCTGAGAGTGATGGCCCTGGGTTCAGTCTGGTCTGACAAAAGCTGCAGTCTCTCGTATGACCACAGCCTTGGGACACAGATGTCATCTGCTGCTTTCCGGATCTCTGGGACTTCTGGACCAGACTGCACTCCCTTAGATAAGGACTCCTCAGGCCACCAATTTTGCTGGAAAATAATTGATGTCTGCCCTGGGGGTCCAAGGCTTCACCCATTTCTGCTGTTTCTCCAGCGTTGCCTCCCTCTTTGTTTAGTTGTGACCCCTTTTAATAAAATTTTTTAAGGGAAATTCTACTCTCCTATGTGTGTTTTAATCCAAAAAGGACAGTTTGTTGGTGACGATTCAGGTACATTTCTAACATAAAATGTGAAATTAACAAGGGACACCAACACCAAACAATCTCCTACAGATTAAATAGAACAACATATCAATGGTGTTGTGGTAACTTGACACAAAAAAACACACACAAACATTTTCGGAGGTACAAATAAAAATCAAAAAAAAAAATAACACCCTTCAAAAAAATACAAACACAAAAAAAGAATCTACATTAAAGCCAAACCAAAAAAAAAAAAAAAACAACAAAATTATGTTGTCAGATGTGAAAAATCAAAATATATTGAGGGAATCCCGATAAATAGTAAATAAATAAGTTTGTGAGAAGTGTGTGAATATGAGCAGCAAAACTGCATAATTCTTGTCACATTATAAAGAAGAAGAGAGTGCGCTGTATTAAACCATTTTTAACATTGCAGCGTGACGAAAGTGCTGTATCCATTGCGAACGCTAAGTTTACCAGAACGAGCTGTTCCGTGTCGGAATTTCTTCTGAGCATGCGTGGCACTTTGTGCGTCGGAACAGGCCACACACGGTCGGAATTGACGCGATCGGATTTTGTTGTCGGAAAATTTTATCTCCTGCTCTCCAACTTTGTGTGTCGGAAAATCCGATGGAAAATGTCCGACACACACGGTCGGAATTTCCGACAACACGCTCCGATCGGACATTTTCCATCGGAAAATCCGACCGCGTGTACGGGGCATAATTATAGGCTTATCTGTAGGTAAAAATATAAAAAAAAAGTGGTATACAACCACTTTAACTCCTAAAGTGACAACCCAGAATTTTGGATTTTCTTTTACTTTCACTTCCGATGGTAATGGTAAACAGGACAAACAGAGAGGGCAGATCTCCCTACTGGATGCATGGACAGCAATAAAACCCAACAGGGATTCTAATCCATCTCTACTCTGTCCAGAAATAAAAAAAGTTTTCCCTTTAGTGATACATGAAAGAATATGTCGTTACCTCAACATTTGATATTCCCGATATGTGCCTGTTGTACCATGTACTTGCATGAAACAGTGTCCTGTTTTCTTTGTACTGCTTCCTTTTTGTGAAATACCCTGTGTTCCTGCCAGTCCCCCTGCTTTCCTGCTTCAAACTAATCAAGTTAGGCATGAGAGCACACCTATACCAGAGTAAGATATACAATATTCTGTGTATAAATATATATATATATATATATATATATATATATATAGTATCTCACAAAGGTGAGTACACCCCTCACATTTTTGTAAATATTTTATTCTATCTTTTCATGTGACAACACTGAAGAAATGTAACTTTGCTACAATGTAAAGTAGTGAGTGTACAACTTGTATAACAGTGTAAATTTGCTGTCCCCTCAAAATAACTTAACACAGGACAGAGAAGGACAGAGAGACTTTACTGGTGACTTTACTAGTGCCAACTCCCCAAAAGAACATGGTCCCCATGACACCTGAGGTACCCCTAACTGAAACCTTGCAGTGGCCCAACAGAATAACATTAAAGAGTTTGTGAGTAAGAATAGAGACTTTTTCTCTCATCTACCCAGACTGATCACAGTTATACAGTAAAGCATGACATAATTACGGAACCAGGTTTCTGGTTAAATGTAAAGCCCTATAGAATACCTGAGGCTAGGCGGGAAGCAGTTGCAAATTAAGTAAAGAACATGTTAGAGTTAGGCATGATAGAGGAATCCCACAGTGATTCGTCAAGTCCCATAGTGTTGGTCCCAAAGCCAGTTGGAACTATAAGGTTTTGTAACAATTTCAAAAAGTTGACAAGCATGTCCAAATTTGATGCGTACCCAAGGCCTCAGAATAATGAGCTTGTTGACAGATTGGGAAGTGCCCCGTACATAACTACTTTGGATCTAACTAAAGGTTATTGTCAGAACGGAATCTGCAAAAGAGAAGATGGCATTTAATATTCCTGAGTAGGGATGAGCTTCGTGTTCGAGTCGAACCCATGTTCGACTCGAACATCGTCTGTTCGCCCGTTCGCCGAATTGCGAACGATATGGGCCATTCACGCCAATTTTGTGTGGCTCGTCACGGCCCATAATTCACTGCGGCATCTCAGTGCATTGCTGGCTGATGATTGGCCAAGCATACACTATGACCCGCATGCTTGGCCAATCACAGCGCCGTCAGTAGAGAGCGCTGTAATTGGCCAAAGCCAGGGTGGCTTTGGCCAATTATGGCTCAGGGGGTTTAGAACACGCCCCACACTATATAAGGCCGCCTGCATGGCGGCCCTGTGTAGTGTGTTCCGGCGTGCTTAGAGAGAGAGAGAGACAGTGTCATTTCATTTGAGTTAGCTAGATTAGGCAGGACAGTCAGTGAGTTAGCTGCACTTACAGTGTATTGTGTATATATATATGCATCCCAGGTGTTGTATATATATATATATATATATATATATATATATATATATATATATATATACACTGTATTCAGTTTAGCTAGATCCGTTCCTGTTATCTTCCTACTGACAGGCAGGCTTGTCTTGTTACAGTATTTACAGCTACCTGAAGAAAATTGCTGGTGTTCTTTTGATCCTATTAGTACCACAGTCAGGCAGCTAGACTATTTACAGTTAGTGTAGTGCGTCCTCCTCACAGTGTTCAGTTAAAACTACAAGTTAGTTTAGTGTGACCTCTGCACAGTGTTCAGCTAAAACTACAAGTTAGTGTAGTGCGTCCTCCTCACAGTGTTCAGTTAAAGCTACAAGTTAGTTTAGTGTGACCTCTGCGCAGTGTTCAGCTAAAGCTACAAGTTAGGGTAGTGCGTCCTCCTCACAGTGTTCAGCTAAAGCTACAAGTTAGTGTAGTGCGACCTCTGCATAGTGTTCAGCTAAAGTTACGAGTTAGTGTATTGCCTCCTCTTAACAGTGTTCAGCTAAAGCTACAAGTTAGTGTAATGCGTCCTCCTCACAGTGTTCAGCTAAAACTACAAGTTAGTTTTTTGAAAGCTCTGCACAGTGTTCAGCTAAAGCTACCTGTAGAAGGTTGGTGATGTTTTCCTGATCCTATCACTACCGCAGGCAGCTAAATAAGCTACAAGTAATTTTTTTTGCGAGCTCTGCACGGTGTTCACCTCAAGCTACCTGTAGAAGGTTGGTGGTGTTTTCCTGATCCTATCACTACCACAGGCAGCTAAATAAGTTACAAGTTAGTTTTTTGCGAGCTCTGCACAGTGTTCAGCTAAAACTAGCTAAGGGGCGCAGACAACCTCAAATTGTTGGGTCACAGGATCCAGATCTTTGCAGATTTGTTGCCATACATGGTACAAAAAAGGCGCCCCCTTAAACCATTACTTCAACTTCTGCTAGAAAAGGAAATCTCATATCGGTGGTCCTTCCCCCTGCGTCTGAATTTTTCCTACAGAAACAAAAACTACAGCTTTTCTTCCTTCGCAGAGGGAGAACGCCTGCTTCTCCAATTGGGCCTGATTCCCCTGGATTCATCTTCCTCCCAGAACAGCAGGAGCTCCACTTCATCCACGAAAAGGCCTCCGCCTGCAAGTCCTCTACAACCTACATGGCTGAAGCAAAGCTCTAAACGTTTGAAAGAAAATCTTCCTCCATGATGTCCTGCATTATCCATGGATCAGGGCTCTGATCCGAAACTCTCCTTCTGTCATTTTCAGATTTTCAGAGACCCTCCCAGATCTCTCATTGTCCCAAGTCTGAGATCTCCCACATTAAGGGTTTGATTCCTTCATTATACGATACTGTCCATACTTCTACTCCCTGATGTTCCAGGTCCGATAATAACTGCCCATATAACTCTAATGGGCTGGGTCAGAGACAGGGGGGTACTTTGGCCTAAATAACTCTGGACCATTTAGAGGGGTTATGTATGTTCAATTTAACATCTCTGAGAGTTATCCTTCACTCTATGTGACTTCACAATTACTTTTCCCATGTGGGTGGCCTTTGGGTATCCTATCTCATTTTAGTTATGGGTTGGGCTTGCTACCCCATTGCACAGATTGCACTGCACCGCCTGGGAGGCTCAAGGCCCAAGCAATGCAGTGTCGTCTCCCACTATTTCTTTAGAGTCTGTGGCCCTATAAGCCCATGGTCACCCCGATCTTATGTGTTCACCGGTCCTCCCGGGCCCCAGGGTTGGGAGTGGGGGATCCAGGGAGGGGGTGGGATATCTTGTTCAGCTCCCGGCTGACGGTATATTGTTTCTTATTGTTTATTGAGGTGGGGACACACAGTTCTTTTGAGAAATGTTAGACTGTTTTACGGTCTTCAGTTGTTCTACTCTTCAGGTGGCGGGGCCATGGTGGACCCAGTGCACCTCAAGTAGAAACCAGGAGCACTGATAGTGCCTTGGGTTTCTTGTCCGGAAGGCCTACTGTTTGGACTCCGAACCTCTCAGGTTTAGGGTACGGCATGGCTAAACCATCCTACCCCGGGGTATGGGGGGGGTCTGGGGAACCCTGTTTCATTACTATTCATTTATTTTACATGCAGGAATGTTTAATGGTTCAGATTTATGCAACCTCTTCTCTCTCCTTTCTACTCTCTCTCATCCCTCTCCACTCTCTCTCTTTTTCTCTCCACATAAGCTCGTCCGGACTCCACTTCCGCCTCTGACCTCTCCTCCCAGGTCTCGTATACTCTGCAAGCCCTAACCTCAGGGATCTCAAGGCAACTTCCTCACAGGTAAGACCCTTAACACTAGCAGGGCCTCGCTCCACCCACTTTATGCCTGAACAACTAACCATGTCCCCCACCCTCAAAATCATATCACATAATACCCAGGGTCTGAACTCCCCCATTAAAAGGAGAAAACTATTCCAACTCTACCAGTCTATGCAGGCGGATATCCTCCTCTTGCAAGAGACCCACTTCCCCATCTCTTACAATACCACATTCCTTCACCGACATTTTCCCCAATTTTTTCTATCCCCTGAGCCCAACAAAACAAAAGGGGTCGCAATCTGTTTTGCTAAACATTTTAACCTCTCTCAACCTGAGATGGTTGTAGACCCCCATGGACGTTATATATTGGTTTTGGGGAACATAGATGGGGAATTATATACTTTTGTTTCCTGTTACTCACCTAACAAGGGCCAGAGGGCTTTCTTTGAATCCCTACTCCACAAACTTGGACCCCACCTAAAGGGCACAACATTTTTTGGTGGGGATTCTAATATAGCCTTTGACTTCTCCCTGGACAAATCCGGATCTGGGTTGTCCAAATCTAAACGTCCATCCAAACAAAGTGTTCGAATAGCGAAGCTAATACATTGGGGGGGTTGGTAGACATTTGGAGGGAAATTAACCTTCGTGAAAGAGACTACACGCATTTTTCGGCACCCCATAGTTCCTATGCCAGGATAGACCACGTCTTTACGCGCTCCAATACGATCCCTTTGCTTGTGAAATCCCGTATAGTGGATATCTGACCACTCAATGGTCACTTTGTCAGCCCTCAGACCTTCGGGACATAGAGATCGCCCTCGCTGGCGTCTACAGGAATCTATTCTTAGTGACCCCATACAAGCCTCTATCATAGAGAAAGCCGTTAAGGAATACTTCAGCTTAAACACTACGACGGACGCCTCCCCATTGACGGTGTGGGCGGCACATAAATCTGTGATCAGGGAGAAACTAATTCATATGTCAGCTAAACTTAAAGCAGAACATAGAGCAGATACTGTTAAATTGACGGCAGAATTTCAATCACTTGCAAAAGCCCACAAACTCCATCCCACCCCTGATTCATTGGTTAACCTGGACAAAGCTGGGGGCCTTCTCAACCTGTCCTTAACCGATGCACTCGGGGGACCTAACCCAGCACCCTGAAAAAATTATGAAGGAATTCCATAAAATTAAAGTTTTATTCGGAACTTTACAAACCTCAATGTCCCTCATCGGGGCAGCCACAAAGTAGTTTACTTGATTCCTTAAGTTTATCTTCCTTGTCTAAGGACCATAAGGATCTGTTGGACAGCCCGTTCTCGCCATCAGAGGTTCTTGATACGATCAAAACTTTGAAAGTAGGCTCCTCTCCTGGACCGGAAGGGTTCTCCACCGGGTACTACCTTGGCACCTCATCTCTCTATGTTTTTTAACTTTCTCCGGGAAGGTTCCCCTTTGGGGACAGATTTAAACACAGAATATATCTCGGTGATTCCCAAACCGGGGAAAGACACGAGCGAAGTAGGGAACTATCGGCCTATCTCGCTAATTAATAACGACATCAAGATTATGACCAAGATATTAGCAAATAGAATAGCAAGTTTTATCCCCTCTTATATTCACGGAGATCAGGTGGGCTTTATACCGGGGAAACAGGGTCCCGACCAGATTAGACGGTCCATAGATGTGATCTCTCTCCTTAAATCTCAATGGGACGGGGGCCCTCCCCAAACAGGCTTCCTATTGTCGATTGACCTACACAAGGCTTTTGATACCATAGACTGGGGTTACCTGTCTGAGATTCTGAGAAGATGGGGCTTTGGCCCTCACTTCCTGAACCTAATTCACTCTATGTACTCCAAACCTTCTGCTCAGGTGAGACTAATGGGCAGATACTCAGCATAATTTCCCATTGGTAGGGGCACCAGACAGGGGTGTCCACTTTCCCCCCTTCTCTTCGCCATGGCCAGTGAAACCTTGGCTATAGCTATTAGGACAAATCCCGATATTAAGGGGGTGGCCTGCGGAGACAAGGAACCTCTTGCTTTACATAATGTCTCCTCTAATTTCTACCCCGGTCATATATGGGGTTCTGAACTCATTCAGTAGAATATCAGGTTTAAAGGTCAATATGTCCAAATCCACGGCCTTAAATGTCACAGCCCCTCCCGAACTACTATCACAGCTTACTAATAACTTCGCGTTTTCCTGGGCTCCTATGGCCATCCCCTATTTGGGGATATACTTGACCCTGGATATTAAAGACCTATTTAAAGCTAACTATCCCCCCATGATCACCAAATGTAGAGGGGATCTTCAACGGTGGTCGAGATGTGGTCTATCCTGGCTGGGAAGGGTGCACGCCGTAAAGATGACTCTCTTATACTTATTCCAATCGCTACCAATCCCACTCCCGAAGAGCTTTTTGGGGAAATTCCAATCAGAGATAATACGCTTTGTCTGGGGAAACAAGGGGTATAGATGTCCGTCCAAAATACTTCTCCGCCTCAAGTCCCAAGGTGGCTTGGGCCTCCCGGATCTCTGGGGTTACTACCAGACAGCACAATTATCACAAATCTCGATGATCTTTTCTAAAGGCCCGAAACTGGAATGGCTCTCTATGGAAAGGTGGGCAACACCCCTCAATACCATCGACTTCTTCCTATGGTGTGACCAGGGCCATCTTTAATATTGATAGGACCCCGGGCAAACATTTTCTTGGGCCCCCCCACCATGCAATTTCACTCTCCACCTGCTCTGAGACATACAATAAATAGCAGCTAGACTTAAAATCAGTTACTGTATCAGATCAAGCAGCAATTGTGATTGGTTGCCAGCGGTAACAGCATATCATTACTGCTTACTGACTGGTTGCTAGAGGTTACAGCACATATTACGGCTCACTGATTAGTTGCTAGAGGTTACAGCAAATGATTTCTGCTTGTTAATTGGTTGCTAGAGATTACTGTTCAGTAATACTGCTCACTGATTAGTTGCTAGAGGTTACAGCACATCATCTCCTCACTGCAGGGGAGCATGATATACATATGAATGCCGCCTTTATTTACATATCAATGCCGCCGGCCGCAGCTATTTGCTTAGCAATTCCACCGCTATTTACATATGAATGCTGGTTATTTACATGTAAACATAGGGTCTGCAGGTGAGTCATCTGTACACAACAATAGGGCAGAGCTGGGCAGTATTAATACCAGCACTACACACTGAGATATCGGGACACAGCAAAGAACTAAAACTTCAAGGGACAAGGGAATTTAAACTTGGATAGTTGGCAAGTATGAGACAGCTGCTTTGGGCCCCACAACAATGACAGGGCCCAGGGCAGCTGCCCCTTTTGCCCTGCCTTAAAGACGGCCCTGGGTGTGACTCCAAGCAAACACCGGCTATAATGGCCCCTACCCTTTCTCACTCTATCTCTTTAAGCACTAAACTATACACACATACCTCTATCATATCCCCCCTATGACCATTGTCCCACATCTTCCACAACCTTAAATTTCCCCCGGGGTAAATATACAGGCTTTCCGATGGTGGACAGACAAAGGTCTCTACCGGATAGGCCACTTCCTTACCCAAACTGGCCCTCTTACCTTATCCTACTGTAAGCGTAAGTTAGATATGCCTAAGTTTAGATTCACACAAATCTCACACTTCCTAAACGTTATTTGGGTCACCAAACCGAAACCTCCCTCAATTACCCCCTACGAGCATTGGTGCTCCAACATTTCAGATCAAAAGGGAGGAATTTCACTAATATACACCGCATTACAGACGAATCTGTGCAAGCCGACCTACGCGAAGGCCTAGGAGGAGGACACGGGCAGTACGTGGCCGACAACAGAATGGTTCCGGTCCTGGATACGCTCCTTCAGAAGTATATGTAACATCTCCCTTATCGAGGCTAATGTAAAGGTTCTGTCCAGGTGGTACTATGTTCCCTCTAGACTGGCTTTGATCTATCCTGGGACCTCACCTCTTTGTTTTAGGGGTTGTGGGCTAGTGGGCTCTATGCTACATACCTGGTGGACTTGTCCCCGCATTAGAACCTTTTGGTGGAAAATCTTCCACACAATTAGCAAATTAGTAAAGGTTTTAGTAGGCCCCAGCCCCTACATTGCCTTGTTTAACCACACCATCTACAAAATATCTAAGCAACTACAGGCTCTCTCCTTCTTTGTCCTTTTGGGGGCGAAAATCACTATAGCTAAAGCCTGGAAGAAAACCACGGTATCTTTCCAGTGTTGCAAAAGAAAGGTGTCTTGGACCATGTCACAGGAACAAATAGTAGCTAAGCTGAATGATAAAATTGAGAAGTTTTATACTATTTGGGAGCCTTGGGCTATGTACTGTAACATAACTCTCATACCGGTGATGGAGCCTAATTCCGGATCTGCTCCTGCTTTAAGCTGATCAACTCCCTATCCTTCTACTCATCTATCCTCTCTTTTCCCACATTTTCTCTCCCTATTCTCTGGAACTTCTTAGCCTTTTAGGCTCTTCTGATGTACTAAGAAATTTTAACCCCTCAGGCGGGGGAAATCTTGGAGACGAATGGTTGGGACATCAAAGGGACTCCTTCACAGCACAATAAATTTTATCATCATCTTCAATGGTCAGGAAATGGAGGGCTCCGCCTTTATAGCCCTCCCTTTTGGACCTAATGATCCTGGGGGTGGCGACGGATGCTGGGGAGATCCTTAACACACCTACAGGAAGATCCCACAGGGGTAGTGTGTGTGGGCCCCCGGGGCATCCTGGTGTACACCCACTAGGGACACATATTTTAACATTGTATCCTGCTCCAGCAGTGTTGGGCTCCCTCTGACTACTCTGACCTGAATGTATAGATCTATTGAACTGGGCCTAATTTTATTCCCCTTGAGATCTCTACTACTTACCTCAGAAGTTATCATAGTTTATTACTAAACTCATGCAGCCATTATATGCCCTTTAGCTTGCCTATACAGTTTCTTGTCATTATCGACTGTTCACTCTCTGTTCACCTTATTTATCCAAGAAAAAGTCACTGAGATGTTTTGGTACAGAAAGGGTGGCACACTAAATGGCTGGAGGGGTTAGTAGGAAGTTTTTGAGTATTTGGTAGCCATTACAATATGGTTTTCTTTTATTTTTTTGCCCTTTATGTACTTCTTCTCTCTTCTTTTTCCTCAATAACAGTCTTGTTATGTACTATTCAGATGGCTGTATAGCATTAGCTAGCAAATGCATGTAACTGTCTCAGTACCTTATTGTATACTGATTATACGCAATTTTATGTTTTATGTGAAATATTTCAATAAAAATTATTTTAAAATACAACTACAAGTTAGTGTAGTGCGAGCTCTACACTGGTGGTGTTCTCATACTACAGTCAGGCAGTTGATTTTGCTAGCTGCAGTATCAGTATATATATATATATATATATATATAGATATATATATATATATATATATATATATATATATATATCTATATATATATATCTATATATATATAGATATATATATATAGATATATATAGATATAGATATATAGATATATATATATATATATATATATATATATATATATATATATATATATATATATCTATATATCCCAGCTTAGTGCAGCTACAGGCCATTAGTATGTCTGGAAGGCCAACAAGGAGAAGCAGACAGTCACAAGCCAATAAAAGAGGGCAAGTAGGCTTTGTGTCTAGAGGCAACAGTGCTGGTCGTGGAGACAGTGCATCCTCATCAGCACGTGGCCGTGGGACACACTTGGCCTTTTTTTCGGCAGCTGGCCGTGTTGAGCAGCAACATGCGGAAGACTTGGTCAAGTAGATGACCAAGCCGTCCTCATCCCCCTCATCCTCTCTCACCCATGCTCAGGGTACTTTGTCTGGCAAAGCATCTGCCAACGCGGCCTCTTCCCTCGGCTCAGTGGCATCAGTGACTCCTTCCCTTGCCCCACCATGTCCTCCTGAGGAGTCCCTCGAACTGTTTGACCACAGTGTTTGGTACATGTTCCAGGAGGATGCCCAGAAAAAGTCACTGAGATGTTTTGGTAAAGAAAGGGTGGCACAATAAATGGCTGGAGGGGTTTATAGGAAGTTTTTGAGTATTTGGTAGCCATTACAATATGGTTTTCTTTTATTTTTTTTTCCCTTTATGTACTTCTTCTCTCTTCTTTTTCCTCAATAACAGTCTTGTTATGTACTATTCAGATGGCTGTATAGCATTAGCAAGCAAATGCATGTAACTGTCTCAGTACCTTATTGTATACTGATTATACACAATTTTATGTTTTATGTGAAATATTTCAATAAAAATTATTTTAAAATAAAACTACAAGTTAGTGTAGTGCGAGCTCTGCACAGTGTTCAGCTAAAGCTACCTGTAGAAGGTTGGTGGTGTTTTCCTGATCCTATCACTATTGCAGGCAGCTAAATAAGCTACAAGTTAGTTTTTTGCAAGCTCTGCACAGTGTTCACCTAATGCTACCTGTAGAAGGTTGGTGGTGTTTTCCTGAGCCTATCACTACCGCAGGCAGCTAAATAACCTACAAGTTAGTTTTTTGCGAGCTCTGCACAGTGTTCAGCTAACACTACAAGTTAGTGTAGTGCGAGCTCTGCACAGTGTTCAGCTAAAGCTACCTGTAGAAGGTTGGTGGTGTTCTCATACTACAGGCCATTAGTATGTCTGGAAGGCCAACAAGGAGAGGCAGACAGTCACAAGCCAATAAAAGAGGGCAAGTAGGCTTTGTGTCTAGAGGCAACAGTGCTGGTCATGGAGACGGTGCATCCTCATCAGCACGTGGCCGTGGGACACGCTTGGCCTTTTTTTCGGCAGCTGGCCGTGTTGAGCTGCAACATGCGGAAGACTTGGTCGAGTGGATGACCAAGCCGTTCTCATCCTCCTCATCCTCTCTCACCCATGCTCAGGGTACTTTGTCTGGCAAAGCATCTGCCAACGCAGCCTCTTCCCTCGGCTCAATGGCATCAGTGACTCCTTCCCTTGCCCCACCATGTCCTCCTGAGGAGTCCCTCGATCTGTTTGACCACAGTGTTGGGTACATGCTCCAGGAGGATGCCCAGCATTTAGAAGGCTCTGATGATGATACTGAGCTAGATGAAGGCAGTAACGTGAGCACGGACAGAGGGGGTGCCCAAGAAGGACAGCAATCTGGCAGTCATGCTCCCCCTGCTGCAGCATACTGCCAGGTTTGCTCCAGTGATGAGGAGGGAGGGGATGATGAGGTCACTGACTCAACATGGGTGCCTTATAGGAGAGAGGAGGAGGAGGAGGAGGCACTTCACCAACGAGGCAGGATGCCCTCCAGGGGCCAGCCTAAGGGCAGAACACTGACTGCATTACACCCCACAACTCTGCATGTGCAGGGCGCTGCTGTCTCTGCCCGTTATTCCAAAAGTTCTTTGGTGTGGTCCTTTTTTGAGACAAGTGCATCAGATCGCACCACTGCTATTTGCAACATATGTCTCAAGCGTATCTCGCGTGGCCACAACATCTCCCGCTTGGGCACCACATGCTTGACCAGACATATGTTGACCTGCTATGCAGTTCGTTGGCAAGCATATCTAAAAGACCCACACCAAAGAACAAAGAGGACCTCTCCTTGCTCCTCATCAGCTGAGATCTCCAACCCCACTATACCTTCAGTCCTCTCTGAGACCTGCACTGAGAGGAATGAAGGTGTAGAATTAGGTGTGACACAGCCAAGTACTTGTGGGCAATCTGCTTTCGGTACACCGACATCAGATTGTACCAGGCAAATTTCCCTGCCCCAGCTGCTGCACCGCCGAAAAGAAGTTCGCTCCCAGCCATCCACATGCCTGGCGTTTGAATGCTAGCTTGGCAAAATTGCTAGCACTTCAACTGCTGCCTTTTCAGTTGGTAGACTCTGCCCTCATCCGTGAGTTTGTGGAATGTGTGGTTCCTCAGTGGCAGGTACCCAAACGCCACTTTTTCTCATGGAAGGCGATTCCGGCTCTCTATCGGCATGTGGAAGGCAACGTCCATGCCTCGCTGGACAGGGCGGTCAGTGGTAAGGTGCATATTACCGCTGACTCATGGATCAGCAGGCATGGACAGGGACGTTACCTATCTTTCACCATGCATTGGGTGACTCTGCTGGCAGCTGGGAAGGATGCAGGACAAAGTGCAGTAGTGTTGGAGGTTGTTCCACCACCACGCCTCAAAAATGCCACTACTAATGATTGTGACACACCTCTCTCCTCCATCCCCTCCTCTTCTTCTTCCTCCATGGCCTCTTCCTGTGCTTTGTCCTCGGAACCAGTGGTGCTCCATAGCCGTTCAAAGGGCTATGCAAGTATGCAGGCCAAAAGATGCCATGCAGTGCTTGAGCTGGTGAGCTTGGGGGACAGGAGCCACACTGGGGCAGAGGTTCTGTCAGCTCTGCAGGGGCAGGTTCAGAGGTGGTTGATGCCACACCAACTTAAGGCAGGAATGGTGGTTTGAGACAATGGCACCAACCTCCTCTCTGCCCTCCAACAGGGAAAAATGACCCATATGCCCTGTTTGGCTCACGTCCTTAACTTGGTGGTGCAGCGGTTCTTGGGCAGGTACCCGGGCTTACAGGATGTCCTGAGGCAGGCCAGGAAAGTCTGTATTTCAGTTGGTCATATAATGCCAGTGCTCAGCTGGCAGACCTCCAAAAGGAGTTTAACCTGCCCAAGAACTGCCTAATCTGTGACATGCCCACTAGGTGGAACTCAATGTTGGCCATGCTGCAGCGGCTGCACACACAGTAGAGGGCCATCAATGAGTACCTGTGCGACTATGGCACCAGGACAGGGTCAGGGGAGCTTGTTTTTTTTTCCCCACGCCAGTGGGCCATGATCAGGGATGCATGCACTGTCCTGTCACCATTTGAGGAGGCCACAAGGATGGTGAGCAGTGACAGTGCATGCATCAGTGACACTGTCCCTCTTGTCCACCTGTTGGAGCACACGCTGTGTGGAATAATGGACATGGCACTTGAGGCAGAACAGAGGCAGGAAGAGGAGGACTTCCTTAGCTCTGAAGCCCCCCTTTATCCAGACAGTGTTCCTGCTTGCCCGCCAATCACACAGAAAGAGGAGGAGGAGGATTGTGTCAGTATGGAGGTGGAGCCTGGCACTCAGCATCAGCAGCAGTCTTTAAGGGATCAGTCCCAAGAAACACATGGACTTGTACGTGGCTGGGAGGAGGTGGCTGCGGACCATGTCTTCCTTAGTGACCCAGAGGACTCCGGACCGAATGCCTCAGCAAACCTATGCTGCATGGCCTCCCTGATCCTGCAAAGCCTGCGTAAGGATCCTTGTATTCGTGGTATCAAGGAGAAGGACCAATACTGGCTGGCAACCCTCCTTGATCCACGTTCCAAGGGTAAGGTTGCAGACCTTATCTTGCCTTTGCAGAGGGAGCAGAGGATGAAACATCTTTGGGAGGCCTTGCAGAAAGGTCTGCGCAACGCGTTCCCAGAGACTGGGAGATTACAAACTCCTGTTTCTGGACAACGTGTTGCTGAGGCTTCGGTCAGTCAAAGAAGGAGTGGTGGAGAAGGTGGCCGTCTGACTGATGCATTCAGACAATTTTTTAGTCCGCCGCCCCAAGGTATGATCGGATCCATCGCCAGCGTCTGTTTTACATGGGGCCCTGTTAACAGGGGTGTGTAATTACAATTTTTGATGCAATACTTTGCAGCAGGGCTCGTTCCTGCATTCCAACTAGAGTATCTGTGAGGGGTTGCAGTGTTGTGGCACCAGCACCAGTGCCTAAGGCCCAATTTTTCTGCCCCTGTTCAACAGGGGCATGTAATTACAATTCTTGATCTAATATTTCACAGCAGGGCCCTGTGAGGGCTTACAGTGTTGTGGTCACAACAACACCTAAGGCCCAAATTTCTCCTGAATATATAGGTCAGGCCCCTACTTTCAAACATCCAACTTAGAAACGACTCCTACTTGCAAACGGAAGGAGACAACAGGAAGTGAGATGAAATCTACCCATAGGAAGGGAAATTCTCTCCTGTAAGAGTTAATAAGGGAAAAACATTTCTCCTTTCCACTGATGCTTTATCACCAATCCTTGTTTCACAAAAAAAAACAAATTTTCAAAAAACATTTGTCATTGGGACAAAAAGTGAGGTGAAATCTTCTGAAGAGGAGCACAGACAGCAAAGCAAATGTCACAGGGGTGATAACCCTTCCCTATGTTTTCCAAAAAGCTTAAAATAGATTTTTTGGCTGGAGCTAAACATGTTAAAAATGTACCAGTTCAAAATTACAAACAGATTCTACTTAACAACAAACCTACAGTCCCTGTCTTGTTTGCACCGCCTGTATACTGCTGTTCAGAGTACAGAGCCTGTATACTGCTGTTTCCTTTTTTAATTTGGGTTCGGGGTTCCCCTTAATATCCATACAAGACCCAAAGGGCCTGGTAATGGACTGGGGGGTACTCATGCCGTTTGTCTCACTGATTTTCATCCATATTGCCAGGACCCGACATTATAGTAAAGCCGCAAGCAGTTTTAAATGACTTTTTTTCCTTTAAAAATGACATTTTGTGCAGGGACTGTTCTAAGCATGGGAAACATGTGCCACTTTACAGGCATACTATAGACACCCCCCAGGTACGATATTTAAAGGAATATTTCACTTTTTTTTTACTTGAAGCACCATTAAAATCACTGCTCCTGAAAAAACGTCCGTTTTTAAAAGTTTTTTTTGCATTAATACATGTCCCCTGGGGCAGGACCCGGGTCCCCAAACCCTTTTTAGGACAATTCCATGCAAATTAGCCTTTAAAATGAGCACTTTTGATTTTGAACGTTCGAGTCCATGCAAATTTTCGGTCCGTTCGCAGGTTCTGGTGCGAACCAAACCGGGGGGGTGTTCGGCTCATCCATATTCCTGAGGGATCATTCCAGTATAAGCGGATGCCTTTTGATTTGCATGGCGCTCCTGCCTCATTCAGAAAATGATGGACAAGACCTTAATACCGCATCGCCAATACGCAGTTGCCTATTTGGACAATGCAGTCATCCACAGCCCAGATTGGGAATCTCATTTGCCCCAGGTGCAAGCAGTAGTAGATTCCCTTAGGAAAGCAGGACTTACTATATCAAAAAGTTATATCTCGTGCTTACCCTTAAAACCAATTGATAATTAAAATAGGTGCTACTACTTATAAAAATCAAAATACTCAATTCTAAACATATACAACAAATAAGTACGCAATCCTAACAATATTGAAATTTCCTGGCCCAGCCTCCCGTCAGCACACAATGGGTTAACATCTCCTCTGGAGCCCCACATTACCACCTGTATAGCTGAATAAAAGGCAGCTCCTCCCCAACTAAGACAGTTTGATAACTTAGCCTGCGACAGGCCACTAGGGAGGGAGTCCTGTGCTGACGTGCGGATGGGCCAGGAAAGGAAAATTACAGTAAGTATTTGATAACAATTTTCCATTTTCCTGGCCCATCCCCCCATCAGCACACAATGGGATATACCAAAGCTTAATATTAGAGTGTGGGAGAACAATTAAGAGAGACACTAACATCCAAAGAAAAGATGCTAAAACCAGAAGGAATTGATCTCTCTGGTCCCAAACATGCTGGTCACATATTTAGTTTGTAAGGTTGAATAAAGGCCGCAACCGACCTTCAAGCTAGCCCTTACCTATATCCTCCAAGTAATCCTGGCATAATTGCCTCAAAGGCTGCCACCCCTAGTCAAATTGGCTAGCAATTATTTCAGAGCAGAAAAGCGTACTTCCTGCATGCCAGTTTAACCATCCTGGCAACCCAAGAGTGGATGACTTTAAGGGCCTGATGGCTAAATGAAAGGAGGAGATGTTAACCCATTATGTGCTGACGTGTGGATGGGCCAGGAAAGGAAAATTATGGTAAGTATTTGATAACAATTTTCCATTATAATGCTTAAAGGTGAAGTGTTCAAACTAGTATTGGCAAAAAAACAAATAAACTTATTGTCCATAGATGCTCTTTATGCAGATTCATGAATATCCATGTTTTTCTGTGATGTTATCTCTTAGACAAAAGGAATCATAAGCCTCTTACCAGAAGGGATGGATCCCAGATAATAGGGATCAAACACACTTAGTTGTGGTTGCAACCACCTGAGATGTCCCACTCCTCCAGCTTCAGCAAGAAGGCTCCCTTTAGTTGCAGTATTAACTTCGCCCTTCGCCTGCAAATGGAAATGTTATCTTTCATATTCCCAGCTCTACCTATAATCCTGCTTTAAATGCTCTCCGGCATATGAAGATATCGAGGAAGGAGAAACTTCATAGTGCAGTATGTAAAAGTAGGTATTTATTGAAAGAGTCTCTTTACACTTACTAAAATTTAAACGACAGAAGATACTTAAACACAGACCTCATCCTGCTGGCTGGTGCGTGATGACGTCACAGAATGCAGCTCCACTCGATGCGTTTCCCCGTAAGAGGTATCAACTGGGAACGGAGGCTCTCTTGAGACCTCATTCACCACATAATATATACCTGAATGGGCAGGAGGGACTCTGGAAGTATCAAAAGCAATCATACCTCTCTGGTGTCACCTGAACATTAAATCTTCATAATCAACATCCTATTTTTTATTAACATGTATGTTTTAAGCCCAATGAGAAAGGCAAAGAATTGCATCTTTTCATCTCACAGGACAAAACATAATTTCAGAGGGCGTGGCTTGACGGCATCACTGATGGCTGCTTAATCCCTCTTCTCCACTCAAAACCTGGCTAATAGTGGCTCCACAGCACTATATTCAACACGAAAAACACCCGATCATCCCCCCCCCGCGGGTCACTCGGCACCTGGGCGAGATGCTGAAGAGAAGAAAACCGCGGAACATACCTAACAAGTTGACAGATTTCTACTCATATGCGGGAGCAGGCAGAGGACAAGATGGCGCAGACGGCTCTCACAGAAATGCAGCTGTACCCTCTCCTCACACTATCGGTGTCGGACCACAACGCCCAGGCTTCCCATTACAGGCAAATTGTGAGTACTCTACACCCCGCTCACCTTCTTCTGCCTCCCCTGTGAAATCCAAGACCAGGAGAGAGGATGACACTCCAGAGCACAGCCACGTACAGCACCCCTCAGCCATAGATAGTTTCCCTGCCTCAGACCAGCCCATCTCTGAGCTTACAATGAAAAACATGCTGGTCTCACTTAAACAAACACTATACTCAGACCTCTCAGCTGCAGTGTCCTCACTGGCCACTGTTGTGCAGCAACAGGACCAGTGTCTCCAGCATGTTGAAAGCAAAATGTCTGACCTCTTCACTGCCCATAATGATATGGTAGATGTATACACGGAGCATGAAGATGAAATGCAGGCAATCCATCTTAAGCTGGCACATCTCGAAGATCGTTCTCGCAGGAACAATATCAAATTCTGCAACATACCCGAATTGGTACAACCACCCGAGCTGGTACGATTCCTGCAATCCCTGATGCGAGCACTAGTGCCCAAGCTCACTGACAGAGATCTGGAAATAGACAGGGCACTTAGGTTACCAAAACCGCTTCACCTCCCGGCGGAAAATCCCAGAGATGTACTAGCACGCGTACACTTCTACAACGCAAAAGAAAAAGTGATGTTCGCTGCAAAACGCTCTCCAAACCTTCCCGATCCTTTTTCGGCTATTGCACTATATACAGATCTCTGCAAGGCGACCATGGAGAATCGTAGGCAAATAGCCAGGATTACTAAAGCCCTCCAGAACCACCACATACCATATATATGGGGATTTCCCACCAAGCTGCTGGTCATGTTTCAAAACAAAACGCATGTGGTGCGCACACTTCAAGCGGGCCTCCAAATGCTGAGGCTTTGGCGCATTATCCCGGAGGATAGCCCAAGACCACGTACTTGTCCTCCTTCCCAAATGGAAGCCGAATGGTCCCTTCAAGATGCCTGATTCCTCTGTTGGCGCATAAGTTCTAATAAGCTACTCAGCCGGATTACGGCTGATTACTGTCTCCTTCAAGCCTATTCTTCCATCCAAGTGTAAGCTATAATGTCCCCACTTATAACAGATTTTCCCCTCTAAGAAATCCATATTATTCTCATCCTCCTTATAGGAGAGAATATGAAGAACAGAGGGATTTTCCCAGGGAAGGATATCGAGACAGACCCCCAGGAAGGTGGAAGACTCGCGTCCCCTACAGAACCCCAGGATGGAGAGCACAATGCAGGAATGGGGGAGGACCACCGAGAGGAAGACAGAGAAGAGTAGAAGACCCCATCCCTATCTGGAGGGAAGAGCCTGGGGAGAGGATATATCCCAACAGTGGGTGGGAACACACCCAAGAAAGAAACAGGGGCCTAATGTCAAGTCACCCGGAAAGAAGAGACAGACAAGAGGAAGGAGAGGAGGTAGGAAGAAAAAGAAGGAGGGTGTACTAGGGAAAGGGATTTTTAACCTTAGTAACTCCACTTTTTCTGACGAAGAGCTTAAGGTGCTGGACTTGGGACTCAAGTTCGCGTCGGAAAAAGCGTTAGATAAATTAGAAGCATATATTGACCTCCAAAAGTTCATGAGGAAACTGAACTTGAAGAAATATTTCACTCTGAATCAAGTAGAGGGTACTCGGGAAATCCCGGAGTACATACAAACCAACCTAAAAAATAACTCTGTTTATAATCCGAAGACGCCAGGGAGCCAGTGCATGAATGCTTTTAAAAAAATGGTTGAAGAAGACTTGAGAAATCTAAGGAGGAAAGACAGAAAAGGGAAACACGTATGGGATGCTATTAAGAAGCTGGGGGAAAGACATGAAGTAGTTATAAGACCAGCGGATAAAGGGGGAGGACTGGTCATCCTGGATAAGAAGGACTACCAGGAAGAAATGGAAAACCTCTTAAAGGTGGAGAACACATACAAGAAATTAAAAGGCAACCCCAAAAAGAAGTATCAGAAGAAATTGAAGACCTACATTGAAAAAGGGAAGAAAATAGGGATATTAAACCCAAAAGAAGCCGAATATCTGTTTTCAACATCCACAAAAACTCCAGTTATGTATTACACACCAAAAATACATAAAAGAATACATAAACCACCAGGAAGGCCCATAATTAGTGGGAATAACTCCATATTTTCGAGATTAGGGGAATACCTGGACAAATACCTGAAGCCGTTAGTCCAACGAGGTAAATCATACTTAAGGGATAGTCAACAGCTCATCCAGGAACTTCAAGAAATTAGAGATGGCAGCAATTGGATCCTGGCAACTATAGACATAAATTCATTGTACACCAGTATTGTACAAAAAGATGGTCTAGCTGGAGTAGAAAAAGCATTGCATGAAAATACAGGGATGAAACAACAGCAGATTAACTATATCCTGGAGGGGCTCAAATTGGCCATGGAATGCAATTATTTTTGGTACAATAACAACTACTATGTGCAAACCAAAGGTGTAGCCATGGGGGCACGGTATGCCCCCAGTGTAGCGAACCTCTTCCTAAATATGTGGGAGGAAGAGTATATCTATGGGAGAAAAATCCCCCAAATTAAAATGTACAGGCGCTACATTGACGACCTAATTATTCTATGGGATGGAACATCGGACACCCTTGAACATTTCCTTGGACAACTGAACAACAACAAATATGGTATTACGTTTACAGGTAAATGGAACTCTCAGAAGATTGAGTACCTAGACTTGGAAATCTTCAAGTCAGGACCATCTCTCGGTACCCGTACCTTTTTTAAGGACACAGACCGGAAACGGTATATACCCACTTCCAGCTGCCACCATCCAAGGTGGAAGGGAAATATCCCAAAGGGTCAACTAATGCGTCTTCGCAGGAACTGTGATCGTATTGAAGATTTTGAAAAACAAGCAGACGTGTTAATTCAGAGGTTCCAAGAAAAAGGATATGCAAAGGATACCCTGGCCAAATTGAAGCTGGAGATAATGAAAATAGACAGGAAGACCCTAATGAATAACAACAAGAAGATAAAGAACAAACAAGAAGAGATCCTGTTTATTACAGGATACAATAATCAATATAAAGATGTTATCCATCGTGTCCTTCATGAGTCGACACCTCTGACTGAGAACACACATCATTATATGGGAAAATGGTCCCATTTATTGGGCAGAGCTATATCAATTCAACTATGGGACAAGATTTGGTCTTCTTTCTCCAAATCTTCTAAGTGTGTGACCCAACGGGAGACTTCTATGAAAATTCTTATGTTCTGGTATAGAACCCCTGATGTTATTCATAAATACGACCCCTCAGTCCCGCCGCGCTGTTGGCGTTGTGGGATTGACACGGGTTCTTTATTCCATATATTTTGGCAGTGTTCAAAGATACAACCTTTCTGGGGGGAGGTGGGGCTCCTGATACAGAAAGTGCTGGATAAATCTCTCCCATTGGACCCATTACACTATTTGTTGGGCCTCCCTTTCCCTGACTTAACCAAAAGAGCTAACCGGCTTCTTTCTTATATACTATTAGCTGCCAAACGACTTATCCCCCTTTGTTTGGCCCCCTATCCCCCAAATTTTTACAATTAGTAACTGATATCCGAAGGATGGAATATCTAACGGCCTCAGTACATGATACTATCCCCCAATTTGAAAAATTGTGGAAACCCTGGGATGAGTCGGAATTTGGGGTTCCTATGCCAAACACCGTTCTTTAAGTTATGATATCCCACCCCCCCCCCCCCCCCACCTGCCACCTGCCCCATTTTCATATGTTTTACTTAGAACTTAAAATCACATACCACATGTCCTCCATAGAATCTATGTTCCTCTCTCTTATGTAACTAAATTTTACACTTCTGATCCTGCACTTTTATTTTAGGAATAATATTTTTCTGTATCCTGGACAAAAGTACAGAGCGGTTTATGCTCTGTAATTCTGAACTTTGTTCTTATGTACTTATTTTGTTTTTGCTATAAAGATACTATCAAAACTTTATATTTTATATTTTATATTGTACAACACTACTGCTGTACTTGTTCATTGTATATTGTTAAAATCTAATAAAAATACAATTATAAAAAAAAAAAATATAAAGATGTTGAACACATTATTAACAGATACTGGCCTATCCTACAAGAGGACAGGGTATTATCAAAAATCCTCCCTAGAAGACCTAAATTTGTATATAGAAGAGCACCTAGTCTCTGGAACTACCTAGTACACAATGCCATAGACCCTCCTAAGCAAGTAAAAATCAGTGCTGGGTTGAAAGGATTTTACAAATGTCGCAGGTGTTTAGCATGTAGGGTCAGCAAACCACAGCCTAGAAAGAAAGAAGTATTCAAATCTACAGTTGACCACAAACAATATAAAATAAAAAAACGAATCACATGCCAGACTACGCATGTGACATACATTATAGAATGTCCTTGTCACCTGCAGTACGTGGGAAGAACTACCCGGCCGTTAGCAGTTAGAATAAGGGAACATATTAATTGTATCAAGATTGGATCCCCTAAACACCATCTATATAGACACTTTAACGAGGTACATCAGCGGGACCCCACAGGGCTTGTGTTCTACGGTATAGACCATATTGAGGACCATTGGAGAGGAAATAATAAGCTCACACTCATTTCTCAAAACGAAACCGAGTGGATCTATCGGTTGCAATCCCTGGCCCCTAAGGGGTTAAATTTGGATATAGACCTTAACTGCTTCATAGCCAATCCCTAGATATAAAATGGGTATTATCTACTGGTGCCCTGAGTTATATAGCAAATATGTGTACATTGACCTCTGTAATATTTAGTGATATACATTAAGATCACTGGTGGTGGAGAGCCTAGTACAGGGCCCATACCCACTTCCCCTCTATGCGGATAGAACCAAAGGATACCCTGACAAGGACCTCCAAAATGGGCATATTGGGCATAGTACTAGGGGTTTAATACTTTATCCCCGTGGATCCGGGTGGCTTAATCTATACAGGGTCTTTTATCCCTCTCTCTTGTGTATGTAAGCTTCTTCCCAACAGGAGGGGTACAAATAATACCCCCCCCTGATATGGGTTAGGGCAGGACACATGACAGGGTATATGTACACTTGCTGATGGAACCAAAGGATACCCCGACAGGGACCTCTAAATGGGAGTATTGGGCATAGCAATAGGGGTCTAATACTTTATCCCATATGTGGTTTTCTTCCCCTTGGATTTGGGTGGCTTATTCTATACAGGGTCTTGTATTCCTCTTTATAATGTACGAGAGGTCCTCTCCCTATAGGAGGGGTACAAAGAAAATAAAGAAAATCTCCCCCCCCCTGAGATGGGGTAGGGTAGGACACATGACAGCGTATATATACATATAGATACATGTATGGATAATGGTATGTAAATGGTGATTATCGACCCTATAATGGGGCAATTGTATACTATACATATGGATCTAATGGTTTCCCTTATCAAAATCAATGCATATGTCTGTCGTTAATGATAGTAAGCGGGAGTATCAAGCCTCTAAACTGAGACACTAATATTAAATAACCCCGTATTTGAGAGTAGTGTAATCCGGCAGGGAAGCCTTGTAATACATCAAGGGGATCCCGCCCACGGGAGGAGATACAGCCGCATGTCTTCATAAGCCCTGCACTAAGTACGTCAGTCACGCCTTTGATAACGTCGATGACAAAACGCGTAAGGCGGGGCTACGTACTTACGTCACACACGGAAGTCGGAAGGAGCTTGGAGCGCAGCTGAGGCGCACGCTGCTCAGCTGAGGAAATACATCCACGGGCTCCTATCCAGGCTTGATTTCTATACGCAGTGTGAAAGCCAGGCTCTTGTAGCAGGAGTTTGGAACCTTTAAACTTTTTATTTAGTTTTCGTTTTTGTGCTGGTTTTAATAGCTTTTTAAATAAAGTCATTTTTACGGTATCACACTACGAGAGCCCTGTTTCTTTCTCATGAGGATAACCAGGATCACTTAAGGAGATACCATATCTGGAGGGTAACCCCCGGGGACAACTCTACTGGAATCCCAGATGTCATCCACGGCCAGATAATACATGCCTATTACCCCTGCAGGGGTATAGGGAGCCGGTGAGTGGGGATCCTTGAGGGGGAGCACCGCAAGTCACTGGATTTAAAATTGATGCCATCACAAAAGTCACTATCCACAGGAACCCTATTCATGGTGGAACTTTATGCAATTCTATGCAATTATATCTATGCTGGAACTCTGTAATGTGGGACTCTTTCATATATGTTAATTCCTATTCCTGATAATTTTCATTTTTATTTTATTTTTTAATTTTTATATTTTTATAGGTGTCATTTTTTCAAAAATATGTTTTTTTAATAATTCACTAATATTGCACTTTCTAAATGTGGTAGTATTGGATTTTGATTACACTCTCCACCTGCTCAGTCACACGGGTGAGAGCACAGGGAGTTGTATGAAATATTGGGTGTCAAGACGCATTTTTAGACTAATGTTATTAATGCACAGGTATCATTATAAGAGGATAATCTGCATCTAGTAATTCATAGATATCTATTCTCCTTCACGCACTAGAGGGAATGTTTATTGTTTTATTTAGTATATTATTTACTTGATTAATTCACATTTGGGTGGAAGGTTAACCATTTATATCCTAGGATTAGGAGGCACTGGTTTTTTACATACAGTAGCACGGGTTATAAACCTACTGGGCACACACCCTTTATATATTTATACACGAGCACGTAGTTTGGTATTCAATACAGGTAGTGCCACTCGCCCCTATCTATAAGCTCTCAATACTATTCTTCCATCCACTGGCTATACGTTCTTGGACGCCACTGGAGGAAATACCCCCCTGTTTGGAAAGATTCAGCAGTAACTCTGCACATTGAACCCGTATTGTTCACGGGCTCTCTCTTTTTACTACCCTCCCCACCCCACACCAGCCTTCACCAAGCCTTCTGGACCTACTACAACGACTCATAGCTAACGACCTGACTGACCCGATCAACCCAGACCACACTCTCATCGAATAAGCATTCCTAGCACGCACCTTCCCACGCCTAGCATTACCGTCTTACTATAAAGGACCATAACCAACAGCCTTGCCATGCCAATTAAACTGACTTCCCTAAATGTCAAAGGCCTAAACAGCCCACAAAAAAGGGCTAATCTGCAAAAAGAACTAACAAATTACAATGCGGACATTGTCTTTATACAGGAGATGCACTTTGCAGAATCCAAAACACCGAAGCTTAGGCTCAAAGGATACAAAACCACATATCTTGCTTCAGGGCCGAAGAAAAAGAACGGCGTACTGACAGCTATACGCACTACCCTCCAGTTCCAACACCTTCACACATATGCCGACCCGCAGGCATGTTCCAATATATGTTCCATCGCTCAAACCACCTACACCCTGGTCAATATCTACGGTCCAAACTCCAGACAACTTCGCTTTCTAAGACACCTCTTCAAGAAGGTCAACAACCTATGCCAAGGCAACTTAGTCTAGGGCGGTGACCTGAACATAATTGGAGACCCATCCATGGACACCTCCACTAACAAAGGCCACCCCGGCCAGCTTTGAATCCCCTACTCCACGACCTAGATCTCTTTGATGTATGGAGAGCGCAACATGGCTCGGAACGTGATTATACATTCTTTTCCCACCCGCAGCTATCCTACTCACGCATTGACTCCTTCCTAGTAGACAAATGGACCCTCCAAAATGTCATGGACTCTGACATTGGTCTCATTTCCTGGTCGGATCATGCCCCTATTTCGATCACCCTTGGCGATCTTCGACCGGGACCACCGAGAATATGGAGACTAGACACCTCCCTATTAGAAGACCCTAACGTTCAACAAGAAATAGAGACCGAGCACCACTCTTTCTTTGAACTTAATGGACTGCCTGATACCGACAAATTTACACTCTGGTCAACCTACAAAGCTTACCTTCGAGAAATTTTCATAACGCTAAGTAAAAGAGCGAGACGACAGAGGACCCGGCAGATTGATGAGGTTCTGTTCAACATTTCAGAAATAGAACAACTAAACAAATCTTACCCCTCCCACATGCAATCTATTAAGCTCCTGGAGCTAAGACAAAAATTACGCACCCTCCTGCTCCACAAATTTGAACATAACTTTAAATTCTCCAAGGCCAACTTTTATGCTTTAGGCAATAGAGCTGGATCACTTCTAGCGAAACAAGTTAAAGCCCACCGCACAAAAGCCAAAATTCTTTCTCTCTGTCACCCCACTTCAAAGCAACTTTTAACCAACCCTCAAGAAATTGCAGATGCATTTAGTGAATTCTACGCATCCCTCTATAACCTCAGAAATGACCCTCTCACTCCCCAACCCACAGCGGAACAAATTTGCAGCTTCTTAGACCCAATTAATTTACCTACAATCTCAGAGGCACAATTCAAAACTATCTCTAAACCATTCACCACTGAAGAAGTCCTCAAGGCAATAAAAACCCTCCCTCTCCATAAGTCCCCGGGAGGGGATGGCTTCTCTAACCTATTCTACAAAAAATTTGCCGACATCTTAGTTTCTAAACTAACAGACCTCTTCAACACTGCTGGTTCCTCTGGCTCTTTGCCTACAGATATGCTGCGCTCACTTATATCCACCATTCCAAAACCTGGGAAAGATGCCTCTGTTGCCTCTAACTATAGGCCAATATCACTCCTGAATACCGACATCAAGCTGCTCGCCAAAGTTATTGCCAACAGACTGATGAGGTTTCTCCCAGAGCTGGTTCACCCAGACCAGGTTGGGTTTGTCCCAGGCAGGCAGGTACCTGACACAACTAGAAGGGTGCTCAACCTCGTTCACCAGGCTGCACAAAATCAAACGCCTTCTCTGCTACTATCCCTTGATGCAGAGAAGGCGTTTGATAGAGTGCACTGGACGTTCCTCCAGGCACTGTTGACTAAATTCAGTATTACAGGATGGTTACAAAACGCAATCCTCTCCTTATACTCTAACCCATCAGCTAAAGTATTCACCGGGGGGGGCGATATCTGCTCCTTTAGAAACCCCTAATGGTACACGACAGGGGTGCCCCCTCTCCCCACTTCTCTTTGCTCTACTAATGGAGCCCTTGGCCTCCAAAATTAGATCCAATCCCCTAATCTCAGGCATAAGTAATATGTAATGGCACATACCACAAAATTAATTTATTCGCAGACAACGTGGTTCAGATGGTCACTAATCCCATCCAGTCCCTACAGGCAATACAAAACATCCTTCACCAATTCATTCATTCATTCATTCATTCATTCATTCATTCATTCATCTCTTATTATAAATGTAATGCCACAAAATCCATGGTCCTGCCTGTACATCTCCCTCCTCAAATGGCTACCCACCTAAAATCCACCACACCATACGTATGGGCAAGTACGTCTATTCCCTACCTAGGAATTCAGCTTACCCACAACCTAAAATGATTGATTGACTTGAACTTCCATACCTTTTCTCGAAATTTACCCACACTACTGAAATCTCTACGTAGCATAGGCCTCTCTACATTAGGGCGTATAGCTACCTTCAAAATGATAATATTGCCAAAACTTCTTTATTTATTTCGAACACTCATCTTACCTGTTCCTTGCTCCCTTCTGACCTCAATCTAAAGTCAAATAACCAAATTTATCTGGGACTCTAAACCACCTAGATGCGCTGGCTACATACTCACTAGGCCCCACAAGATAGGCGGAGCAGGATTGCCCCATATTGGCAACTACTACTACGCCTCAATATTGGACCAACTGTACTATTGGTGGCATCCTACACCTGAAAAACAATGGTCCATCATTGAAGCCTCCTATCCCCTACCTGCTAACCTAAAAGACTACCTCTTACTATCGACGGCCGGATACTCCCCAACCCCTCGATACACTAACCCTATGATATCTGCTTCCCTGCTAGCATGGAATAGACTTTCTACCGCATACCCCCGTGACTCACCTAGTAAGACATTACCAATACCGCTAAGAGCCCTGCCTCCTGCATTCCCGACTTGAACCTCACCCAGTGGCACACAGCTGGCATGCTGACCATCGGTGACATGATAATTCACTGCATCCATTTGAAGCTCTGCAAACTAAATTCAGCCTCCCAAACTCAGAAGCTTACACGTATACTAGAATATCTCACTTCCTGAACACGACCAAACTACCCTCCACAGTAAACATTCCCTTACCAATATACCTATATTACTTCTCAAACCCATGCCCTAGCAAAGGTATCTCCTGGATGTGCTCTTGCCTTAATAACACCAGACCCTGCTGCATTGCACCCAGGTGCATTCTTTAAATAAATGGGCCAAAGAATTGAATGTCCCTTTCACCCAAGACCAGTGGCTAAGGGCCTTTACAGAAACCTTTCAAGCATCTCACTGTACCAACCACTGGGAATCCTACCAGAAAACCAGAAAACCATTCACAGATGGTACCTCACACCCTACCGACTCTCAAAAATGTACCCTGGCCACCCGCCATCATGCTGGAGGAACAGTGGAAGTATAGGTTCCATCGCACATACCCTCTGGTTCTGCAAATCCCTTAGGTCCTTTTGGAACCAAGTATTCGCTTTAGTCTCCTCCATTACTGGGGCGCCCTGGCCCCTGTCCCCGGCTCTAGCCCTGCTACATATTGGCATAGACAAAATCCCATTTCCAGCTAGATGTATTGTTATCCGCCTACTCTATGCTGCCAAATTGAATATCACTAGATTTTGGAAAACTGCTAAAATTCCCTCCATCTCAAATACTATCGCTGACCTCAACTTTCAATGCGAAATGGAGAGAATAGTAGCTAGGAAAAACTCACGCTTAAATAAATTCAAAGATATGTGGTCTCTTTGGTTACACCATCCAAAATGTACTGTTCAACTGTAACTACCCAGTTGTGAACTACTCATTGATCGCTCATTCTTTATCTCAAAACCTGCTGGTGCCCTTCCCCACCCCCCCTTTTTCTCCCTCCTTCATCTGCTGGTGGCACTGTGCTGCTCTGGGCTGTTTGCTGCAGCTCCAGTGTCCACCAGCAGGCGTCTCCCAAGAGCCAGCAGGCTGGAATGATCAGTGACACCAGGATTCAGCTGCCAGGTGCATATTTAAGGCTGCTCCTCCCTTCCCTGAGCACTTCACTATCCTGTTGCCTGCCCCCTTGCTACCAGATCCTTGTGCGTCCTGTATCCTGATCCTTCCTGCATGCCTCTGCCTTGCTCCTGCTCCTTGCTCTTGTACCCAGTCCTGATTCCACTCCTTGCATCCCTATTATTGTACATATATTGTATATAGTTAGTAGTTAGGTTTATTAGTTATTTTTGTTTTTGTTTGCTGAAGTGGTTTATGTTTTCACTGGTTGCTGTGTATGTTTATTGGTGTGTGTTCACTAATAATAAATATCGCTTTAAGGATATATATGTTGTTTGCTTGGTCTCAGTTTCTGGGTGTAGCTATGTGTCTGGTCTCCTTGCTGCTGATTCCTGACATAATAATGATGTCCACTAACGACCAGATCTGCTATACTTAGAAACCGAGAGCCAGTTACTTGAGTTTTTTTTGCTCTTGTAAGAATGCTGAGAGTGAAGGTTATTTGTCTGTTTTTTCACGTGCAGCTTGGTAGGGGATAAAGATTTGTGTCGTTCACTTTAGCAGGATCTCACTGAGGAGGAGCTGTTGGGAAGCATTCTGACAGCACATGCTTTAGCTGTTGAGGGCCGAGTCTCCCTTAACAATGTGCAACCCTTGATTCAGGTCTGTTCCGAGCTACTATTTCAGTGTATCTCTCAGGGCCATGATTTTTTCACTCCTCCATTTACTATACACCAGGCTGGATTTTTGGGATGGTTGCTGAAACATTGTGCAGGTTCTTTTTTCCAGCAGTATTCAGCCTATTCACAACAGATGGTGTTGGATTGCATTGCTGCTGTGCACTGTTTACTTGAGCAATGTGAGCAAGGGAGAGACACTAACTAACTAACTTTAGTTCACCCTCTGCTACAAACCTGTATGTAATCCATTGAAAAGCTCCCCCTGCAGTACCGTTGTCCATAGCAACGTCTCAGGCCTCTTCTGTACCTCTGCTACTCTTCCCTCTATTTTCCCCAGTACTGCTCCTTCCCATCAGCAGTACACTCTGGTCAGCACAATGCAGCTACATGCAGGACTCCAGTATCCAAGTCCAAAAAGAAACTCAATTTTTCTCCTGTTCTTACAACTCTGTCCCATCTATGTTGCCTGCTGATTGTGCCCACTCCTCCAAGCTGATTACAGTGTCTGGGTTCTGATATTGTCACATGACCCCAGCGCTAAGTCTGCAGATAACCTGTGGAACCCCAGCATGGGGGTACCTTCTGTTTTGAGGGACTTGAAGTACCGAATGCTGTACATCTCAGAGAATCTGGCCAGCAGGAGACCCAGCCAGTTGCTTGACCCCATCAGTGGGGTACCAAGTCAGTCACCTGACACAGGCGGTGGGACACTTCGCCTATCAATGGATCTTGCCAGTAAGCCATTTCGCATGGAACTTGGCACTTCAGCCTATGAGGAACTTTTGCTCTGGGCTCATGTAATTGATGACTGTCTTTTATGGACTGGTTCAGCTATGGCTGTTTGGAGCATCTGGAGGCAGCTCCTTAAGGGGGGGAGTCTGTTAGGATTGAGTTCAGCTGCTGGTGGCACTGTGCTGCTCTGGGCTGTTTGCTGCAGCTCCAATGTTCACCAGCAGGTGTCTCCCAGGAGCCAGCAGGCTGGAATGATCAGTGACACCACACCAGGGTTCAGCTGCCAGGTGGATATTTAGGGCTCCTCCCTTTCCCCAGAGTGTCACTATCCTGTTGATTGCCCCGTTGCTACCAGATCCTTGTGCTTTCTGTATCCTGATCCTTCCTGCACCCCTCTGCCTTGCTCTTCCTGCTCTCTGCTCTTGTACCTAGTCGTGATTTCCTTCCTTTCATCCCTGTCACCTTTGTCCCTTATATTGTACATATATTGTATATAGTTAGTAGTTAGATTTATTAGTTATTTTTGTTTGCTGTAGTGGTTTATATATATATATATATATATATATATATATATATATATATATATATATATATATATATATACGTTGTTTGTTTGGTTTCAGTTTCTGGTTGTAGCTACATGTCTGGCCTCCTTGCCGCTGATTCCTGACATCACCATTCATGTTACCAAATAATGATTTACAGTGAACATATAACATTTATATAAGAGTAAATAATATTCCTTAGTATGTAAAAAATAACAATCTATAATTTCCTATCTAGAATAATTTGAGTACTCCAATCTGTTAACCCTTATAAAAAGACATGTAATAATATAACATGTCTTTAGGACAGCCAGAGAAAAAGGAGCGATAATACATGCCACAAATCTTACATAGCACTGATCATTATACTGTATATACCAAATATCATTTAAGGAATATATTATAGGATATTAAAATATTCACTAATATATACTGTACTATTTATAATACCTAAAACTTATTAAAAATAAAAATAAAAAATCATTATCTTCCTAAGTTGATACAGAAACGCTGTTATGTAGCATTTTTTAAAATATTTTTTAAATTTTTTACATATTATTGCATGTGTTTTATGAAGGTTAACAGATTGGGGTACTTAAATTATTCTAGAGAAAAAATTATAGACTGTTATAGTTGTTTTATTTAATTTTTACATACTAAGTAATGTTATTTATTCTCATATAAATTGTATGTGTTCACCGTATATCATTATTTGGTAACATGAATTGCGTTATTATAATGCATTATGCGAAGATTTAATCATATATCCATCCAAGGCTTTTTAAATTAGAAAATAAATTTATGGTGATTTTGAAATTATGTTTTGTCCTGTGAGATAAAAAGATGCAATTCTTTGCCTTTCTCATTGGGCTTAAAACAGAAAAAGTCCGCTGAAGGTCCGATGAAGCCCACACACGGTCGGATTGTCCGATGGATTTGTTCCGTCGGACCAGTCCGGTAGAAAAGTCCGGTCGTGTGTACACGGCTTAAGAGATAACATCACAGAAAAAACATGGATATTCATGAATCTGCACCTATGGACAATAAGTTTATTTGTTTTGTTTTTTTGCCAATACTAATTGGGACACTTCACCTTTGAGCATTATATTTCAATATGGTTAGGATTGCGCACATATTTGTTGTATAAGCGGGGCTTACTGCCAACCCCTGAAAGTGTGCCCTAGGCTTGGAGGAGGCCAAATAGCTTGTTTATGTTATGGGTCGAGGGCTGATCAAGTCTCAGATCAATAAGGTTGAGGCAAAAGCAGCCCCAACCTATAAGTAAAAAACAAGTTTGTGCATTTCTGAGGATCACAGGATACTACAGGTGTTTTATACTCAATTTTGCCAACATTGCAGCCCCACTGACACATCTGACGAGAGGTAGAGGATCGGTCATGATTAAGTGGAATCCTGAGGCAGAGAAGGCATTTCAAATGTTGAAGCAAGTTCTTTGGACCCAATGTGTGCTTGTGACACCAGGAGCACCCAGTAGTCTTCCTTAGTAGAAAGCTTAAAAGACATGAGAAAAACTATGCCATTGTCGAGAAGGAATGTTTGCCAATAAAATGGGCCTTGGATGCCCTCAAATATTATCTGTTGTCAAGACAATTCAAACTAGTCACTAACCATGCCCCTCTCAAGTGGATGGGTGACAACAAAGAAAAAAACAGTTGTGTGACAAGGTGGTTCCTTGCTCTTCAAGCATTTAAGTTCACAGTGGAGCATAGCAGTGGGAAACTTCAGAATGTTGTAGATGCCCTTTCTCGTGTCCATTGTCTTGTTTTGACAGTTGTAGGGGCTTGAGCAGGAGGGGGGGGGTATGTGAAATTATGAAAGGCGAGGTGATTGATGGATGTTATGTATCACCTCGTATGTGTTCATATGCAGGTAACTAAGGTGGAATCCGGGCCAGGCTTTCCAGGCCACCTTGGCAGTGTTGACTTTGGACCAGATTTTGCATCCACTAGTGACCAGTATACCAGTAGGTGGTATAAATAAAGCAGGACTGGAGCAACAGATTGCTCTTGGCCTGGGACTCAGAAGGCCAAACATGAGAGAGCTATCAATGTGAAGCTTGATTTGTGAGAGAAAGAAAAGGTTTGCATTATCTTTGTTTTGTTTGTGACTGGGAGAAGCCCTTCATCTGTGAATTAGGCAACCAGAAATGTTTAGTTAGTGTCTGGATGCCAAAGATTAATTTTCTGTTCTGTTTTGTTTGATTTACATGTAACCTTTTAAAACAAAACTGGCTACAAATCAGATTTTAAGAAAACCTGCTGTTTTGACTACCTTTTTCCCAGGGAATGTGATCCCCATTTGAGCTACCCCCCCACCCCCCCCCCAATGTATCAAGAGGTTGTATTTGGGAAATAAATGTATGAGTGCTGCCAGCATTGCTGCAGAGGTTGAAGGGGTGGGGGGTCAGCTTGTCAGTGCTCTGACCATACGCCGCACATTACATCAAATTGGTCTGCATGGCTGTCGTCCCAGAAAGAAGTCTCTTATAAAGATGATGCACAAGAAAACCCGCAAACAGTTGGCTGAAGACAAGCAGACTAAGGACATGGATTACTGGAACCATGTTCTGTGGTCTGATTAGACCAAGATAAACTTATTTGGTTCAGAATATGTCAAGTGTGTGTGGTGGCAACCAGGTTAGGAGTACAAAGACAAGTGTGTCTTGCCTACAGTCAAGCATGGCGGTGGGAGTGTCATAGTCTGGGGCTGCATGAATGCTGCTGGCACTGGGGAGCTACAGTTCATTGAGGGAACCATGAATGCCAACATATACTGTGACATACTGAAGCAGAGCATGATCCCCTCCCTTCAGAGACTGGGGCGCAGGGCAGTATTACAACATGATAATGACCCCCAAATACACTTCCAAGATGACCACTGCCTTGCTAAAGAAGCTGAGGGTAAAGGTGATGGACTGATCAAGCATGTCTCCAGACCTAAACCCTATTGAGCATCTGTGGGGCATTCTTAAACGGAAGGTGGAGGAGTGATAGGTCTCTAACCTTCACCAGCTCTGTGATGTCATCATGGAGGAGTGGAAGAGGACTCCAGTGGCAACCTGTGAAGCTCTGGTGAACCCCATGCCCGAGAGGGTTAAGGCAGTAATGGAAAATAATGGTGGCCACAGAAAATATTGACATTTTGACAGTTTCACTTAGGGGTGTATTCACTTTTGTTGCGAGTGGTTTAGACCTTAATGGCTGTGTGTTGAGTTATTTTGAGGGGACAGCAAATTTACACTGTTATACAAGCTGTATACTCACTACTTTACATTGTAGCAAAGTGTCATTTCTTCAGTGTTGTCACATGAAAAGATAGAATAAAATATTTACAAAAATACTGTATATGTGTGTGTGTATTTGTTATATACAATGGCTGGCTGCTCTTAAATCACTGTATCGCAATGTCAGTGCAGTCAGCTATTGTACATGATGACCACCACAGCAGTACTATGTCACCACACCAGTGCAGTCAGCTAATGTACATGATGACCGCCACAGCAGTACAATGTCATCACACCAATGTAGTCAGTCACAGTGTCCATAGACACCACCCCACCAGTGCCAGTGTCACCATAAGGCTTCGGTCACATGTGCCATGTGCCATGCCATGTTCAGATTGCTCTTCATAGAGCATTTGACAGGCAATAAGGAGGTATTGTATCTCCTTCTCAATGCCTGATTTAACCCACTGGACCCTGCACAAGCACTCCATTTACTTGAATGGGTCATGATTGGCAGGTGCTACACCCACCAAAAGCAAAAGGGGCTATATTTCCTTCCCCAGCTGTGAAGCAAAGCATCACAACCACAGCATGTGTACATCCCTGGACGCTGCCTCTGCAGCTAAAGGGATCGTGGTTGGGGGCAGTAAATCTGTGGCTCAGCCATAAGGTTTTACCACCCCAAACTCATGCGTAGATAAGCCCTAATAGTGCAGCCAGTCACAGCATTCAAAAATGTGATAAGTATTTAGGAAATTAAATGTGTAGTTTATGCCCCTAAAAAGCCTAATGGTGATCCTTGGATTTTGGGCCTCTGTATGTTGCTAAGCTGTAAAAATGTCTCACACAGGTGGTATTGCCATACTTGGGAGGAGTAGCATAGGAGAATGTGTTTTGAGGTGTAAGTATGTCTATGCTGTGTTAGAAATGTCCTATTCTTTAACAATTTTGTGTATAAAAAATAAATTCTGCATTTTCAAAGATCTTGTGGTTAGGCTGTGAAAAAGTCTCATACATGCGGTATCTGCATACGCAGGAGGAGTAGCAGAATGTGTCTTGAGGGGTAATTCTCATACATGCGGTATCTGCATACTCAGGGGGAGTAGCAGAATGTGTCTTGAGGTGTAATTCCAAGTATGCCTATGTTGTGTTTTGGAAATATCTTACTAACAGACAAAAAATAAATTTTCAATTTCTTTCTTGTATTTTCCAAAAACTTGTGGCAAAAAATTTGTTCTGAAAAAGTCTCACTACGCCTCGTAGAAAAAACCCTGGGGTGTTTGCTTCAATAAATGTGTGGGTGTTTCTCCTGGCATATAAGGGACTCAAAAAATATGATCGTTAATCAGGAAATTAGACTCATAATTTTGAAAGTGCAAAGGTGCTCTTTGGATTTTGGGCCTCCCCATACATCTATGCATCTAGGTTGTAAAAAAGTCTCAAACATGTGGTATCCTTTGGAAAATTTGCAGAATATGTTTTTAGATGCATTTGTAATTGCGTGTGAGAAGGATTGATCAATTTTGAAATATATATATATATTTATTTTTTATTTTTTTTGCAAAGTTTTATAGCAGAAAAACATTTTTTTAATAAAAATTTCAGTCTTTTTTTCTTTATATAGTAAAAAGTAAAATCCCAATGTTGAATAAATACAACCAAAAGAAAGCTCTGTCTACCTCAGATAAAAGCAGATGACTAAATGCACATGACTATCTGCCCTAGTCACAGGCCAATAAATAGCAGTAAGATAAATACATCTCTGCATAGAAAAATAAAAGATAGATCTTAAATACAAATTCAGCAATGGCTGTCCTCCTGTATGTTTTTCAGTATTGCATGACAGAGTAATTGTTATTCAAAGTGTGACTGGAAAATAGCCTGGGCAGCAAGTGGGTGAAACAGTCCAGTTTTCAAGTGGTTAAAGGAACTGGCTCTCTGGTTACAGTATTTTTTAAACTGTTTTTGCATTGGTACATGTCCCCCATGACAGTGCCCAGCTAACTTTCATACCAAAAATATGAAAATGGGTCTTGAACTAGTCCAGAAAAAAAAAATTACAAGATCCAGCTCACAATCTTCAATCAGGCACTATGTTTGAGGTTTGTGGATTTTTGCAAGTGTTTGGTGAACACCAGTGAACCAAACTTTGCTTGGTTCACTCATCACTACTTGACAAGAATATTGTATGTAATGTCCATAACATGACTAAAGGCACTTTAAGAGTACTGGGGGTTGATTTTTTAAAAGCAAAGGGAATTTTACCCAGAGCTTAATGAATGTGGTCAAACTTCACTTTGCAAAAAATACCAAATCATGTGCAAGGAAAAAAAAAGAAAAAAAAAAGAAAACACAAAAAACTGTGTTTTTGCTTGCACATAATTAGATGATGGAAATGAACAGTGCTTCACATCATTCAATAATCTTTGAGGAAAATGCATGTACAGTTGAAAATGCACTTGCAAAGTGAACAGTCTATTTGCCTTTAGTAAATCACTGCCGTTAGATGAGACTGGAAGAGATAGCTGTTATTAAAGCTTCTATACAAATTAATGCTTCGACATTTGTGCTACATACAGCCCTAAAAAAAATTACTTGTGACACATTTGATATTTCTCTCAGCAAGATCCATTATAAAAGATAAGATATGGAAAAAAACATGAAATATGAAAAGGAATGGGCAGCACAGCCAAAAACTAAGATAGTGTAAAAGATTTAAAGGAACAGTCCAGCCTGAGCTTTCTAGGCTGGGCTTCTCCTATGGGTCATAGGAGTGCAATTAGTTTTGCACTCCTGTGACCCGTTTTCAGTGGAGAGTGGTCTGAAGTCTGTTCTCCGCTGATGTCACTGCCATCAGTCGAGGCACCGCGTAATCCCGACTTCCAAGTCTGGATCCACCAACTGCCTTGATTGATAGCAGTCTCAGCATCTCAGCGAGCCGCTGAGACAGCCTCTCCCCGTCCTTCCACAGCTAAGCACTCCAGTGAGCACAGAGAAGCAGAGAGGAGAGACGCTGACTGAGGAAAGCTCCGAAAGCTCCGAAAGCTCTCGAGGATCTATGAGAACCGAGCCATCGGCGATGTTAGGTGGCTCGGTTCTCAGTGCAATGCTCCAACTACCGAGGTAAGTATGGATAAAAAATAAATAAATAATACTTCTCTTTTAAGCAAGCTAATTAACTACTAAAACCCATTCTAAAAATATATTTTTCCTTCAATGGCCTAAGCAATTACCTAGCAAAAAGTTGCATGCTCCTGGGCCACAGGTTGGACACCAAAGGCACAAGTGATTAACAGAAACCACACACGTGGTAGACTAACATTTCATAAATGCTGAGTTGTATAGTTTTATGATTATAGCATAGCTGCTCTTGCTGTGATTAACAAATAGGAGGCTAATGGCCTTCTGCTGACAATTGGAATTGCATAACATGATAAATTACAAACCATCAAAATGATTCTATGACACTTCATAATGAAATATTGACTCATTGTAAAATATATGAACAATATATCTATAGGTGTATAGCACACACTTACTGTACAATAAAATTACCAGAATATAAGATGCCTAAATTAATGTTTTCAATGCTAAGCTAATTATTGAAGCTAAGTAGGAATTATAATTCAACAAAAGGGACCATACTGTATAAGAAGGGCTGTACTAGGATATTATACTGCTCTAGGCACACCTGAACAATTCCCCTTTGTGCAACCCTGCTCCTTTATTTTGTGTAGTCATACTAGTAAAGTTATATGCTAGAATGTGATTTTTGAGGAATCATGCTGCCTGCTTTATATTTGCAGTTAAATTCACAGTATAAACCAATAAAGAAGAGAAAGATGAGATTTTTATGAATCATGGTAAGTCATCTGACCCCACTAAACATATCCTGCACACACTTACCTTTATGATTAATTTACAGTATTAATACTGCCCCATTTTCACTGCTACCCTAGGCACTGGCCAATTAATAGCAGTAAGTTAAATTAATCTCTGCATAGAAAAAATAAAAGATAAATCTTACATACACATTCAGGCAATGGTTGTCCTCTTGTATGTTTAAATAACTGCCATGAACCCTGCAAAATGTGTTAATAAGAAGGAGTGTTAGCCCACAATTTTACAACATTGCACCACATAGCACTGCGAACAATGCTGCATCATACACCCCATCCTGCCATATTTAAGGCACTACACTATGCATTTCACTAAAGTTAATGCCACATCACTGCTCCTGTAAAACTAGGATTTTTTAAAACAGCTTACCTGTAAAATCCTTTTCTTTCGAAGGACATCACGGGACACAGAGCCTCAGTAATTACTGATGGGTTATATAGGTATCACTGGTGATTGGACACTGGCACACCCTATCAGGAAGTTCAACCCCCTATATAATCCCTCCCCCTTGCAGGGATACCTCAGTTTTGTAGCCAAGCAATATAGTGTATAAAAAGAGGGGCGGGACCTCTGTGTCCCGTGATGTCCTTCGAAAGAAAAGGATTTTACAGGTAAGCTGTTTTAAAAAATCCTATTTTCTTTCTCGAACATCACGGGACACAGAGCCTCAGTAATTACTGATGGGATGTCCCAGAGCAATGCTACCTGAGGGGGGGGAACCACGACCAAGTAGGGTGCAATCAGACCTGAGGACCCTGTACCGCTGCCTGCAGCACACTACGCCCAAAGGCGATATCCTCCTGCCTTCTCACATCCACCTGATAGAATCTGGTGAACGTATGAAATGAAGACCAGGTTGCGGCCTTGCAGATTTGAGCCATAGAGGCCTGGTGATGCACTGCCCAAGAAGCACCAATAGCCCTTGTGGAATGTGCCCTGATCTGAAACAGGGGAATCTTCCGTTTCAAACCGTAAGCTTGAATGATCAACTGTCGAATCCATTTAGAAATGGTAGCTTTTGACGCTGCCTGTCCTCTATTGGGACCCTCTGGCAGCACAAACAAAACATCCGTCTTGCGGATCTGAGCAGTTGCCCCTAGATAGGCCTTAACTGCTCTTACTACATCCAACGAATGTAGAGATCTCTCTTCCAGAGAACAGGGATCTGGAAAAAAGGAAGGTAGAACAATGTCTTGGTTTAAATGAAAATCAGAAACCACCTTTGGTAAAAAACTAGGATGAGGGCGTAGTACCACTCTATCCTTGTGTATAATCAAATAAGGCTCCTTACAGGAAAGAGCTGCTAATTCTGATACTCTTCTAGCAGAAGAGATGGCCACCAGAAAAATTAATTTCCTTGTCAACAAGACCAAAGGAATCTGACTTCTTGGTTCAAAAGGCTGTTTATGTAACACAGGGGTTTAGGGGCGCTTTAACCGGAGGATTAAGACGCATCACCCCCTGCATAAAGTTTCGGACCAAAGAATGCGAAGCAAGTGGCCGCTGAAATAATACTGATAAAGCAGAGACCTGGCCCTTGATGGTACTCAAGGCCAGCTTCATCTCTAATCCTAATTGTAGAAAATCAAGAATTCTACCTATGACATATTTCCTGGGATGCCAACCTCTGGATTCACACCAGGTTATATAAGCTTTCCAGACTCTATGATAAATCATCCTGGAAGCTGGCTTCCTTGCATTAATCAAGGTAGATATGACAGGACCTGACAGCCCACGACTCTTCAGAACGTGGGTCTCAATAGCCAAGCCATCAAATTTAGCATTTGTAAGGCAGGATGGAACACTGAACCTTGAGATAACAGGTCTGGGCGTACCGGTAGGGTCCACGGGGAACCTACTGTCATCCTTACTATTTCTGCATACCAAGTCCTTCTGGGCCAAGCGGGGGCCACCAGAAGTACCGACTTCCTTTCCTGCCTGATCCTGCGAAGGAGTCGTGGTAGTAGCAGAATAGGCGGAAATGCGTAAATCAGTGAGAACCGATGCCACGGAATCACCAACGCATCCGTCCCGCATGCAAGAGGATCTTTTGTCCTTGCCACAAATCTGTCTATCTTTTTGTTGAATCGGGATGCAAAGAGATCTACATCTGGAACCCCCCATCTTTGGCATATGGCCCAAAAGACGTCGGGATGCAGAGACCATTCCCCTGGAAGTAACTGCTGGCGACTTAGATAGTCCGCCTGCCAATTCTCTATTCCCGGGATGAAAACTGCCGATATGCATGGCACATGCATCTCTGCCCAGACTAAGATCTGATTCACCTTTTTTTGAGCAGCTCGGCTCCGGGTGCCTCCCTGATGATTGACATAAGCCACTGCTGTGGCATTGTCGGACTGGATCCTGACCGGACAACCCTGTAGCCTGATAGTCCAGGCCTTTAGAGCTAGATGTATCGCCCGGATCTCTAGAATGTTGATGGGTAAGGTCCTCTCTGTCTTGGACCATGCCCCTTGGACCGCAGCCTGTTCCAGAACTGCTCCCCAACCTGACAGACTGGCATCTGTTGTTACCACCGTCCAGGTAACCGGTAGAAAGGATTTCCCCTTCTGCAGGTTTTCGGGTATGAGCCACCAATTGAGGCTCTGATGCACCGCATGCGACAGGTGCATCGGAAAGTCTAATGCCTGAACTTTCTTGTTCCAGGTCGACAGAATACTATGTTGCAGCATTCTTGAGTGAAACTGAGCATAGGGAACTGCTTCGAATGAAGACACCATCTTCCCCAGTAGCCTCATACAAAGGCGGACTGAGGGACCCTTCTTGGTCCTTACTGTCAGAATCAGCTCTCTCAAAGCAGTGATCTTTGCCTGGGGTAGAAATATTTTCTCCTGGCTTGTATCTATAATCAGACCTAAATACTCCAGTCTTCTTACTGGTTTTAGGAAAGACCTTTCTAAGTTGAGGATCCAACCCAGGTGTTCTAGATACCTGACTGTGGTCCTCAAGTTTCCATTCAAAGAGGCTACCGACCGGTCTATCAAGAGCAGGTCGTCTAGATATGCTATAACAGCTATACCCTGAGCCCTTAATCTGGCCAGAGGAGGAGCCAAGATCTTTGTGAACACTCGAGGTGCAGTGGCTATCCCGAAAGGCAGAGCCACAAACTGGAAATGGCGCCCTCCTACCTCGAAGCGCAGAAACTTCTGATGAGCAGGAAAAATGGGCACATGCAGATATGCATCTCTGATGTCTATTGATGCCAGAAATTCTCCTCCCTGCAGGGTGGGAACTACTGTTCGAATTGATTCCATGCGGAAGGATTGAATCCTTAGGAATCGGTTCAGATCCCTTAAGTCCAGAATGGGTCTGACATCCCCATTTGGCTTTTGGACCGTAAAAAAGGTTGGAATAGAAGCCCAATCCCTGGTCCCTTGCGGGAACTATCATAATGACCTCCTGCGACAAAAGTCGCTCTAACGCTAGAAGGAGCGACTGCTTTTTCTCTGGGTCTCCGGGAACACTTGATCTGAGGAACCGAGGAGAGGGGAATTCCTGAAACTCCAGCTTGTACCCTAAGGTTACCGTGGAGATTACCCATCTGTCCTGGAAGTCCTCCTGCCAGAGCTCTGAGAACTGTCGCAGTCTTCCCCCCACTCGAGTGAGCGGGGGCGCCCCCTCATGCAGAGGTCTTAGTGTTTTGCCTAGTAGGCTTCTTTCCCCAGGACTTCTTTTGTTCCTGGGGTTGACTCTTGTCTCTGGATTCCGATGGAGGCGGCCGTCGAGACTGCCTGGAGGCTGAAGCCCCCGGCGCTGGGGAAAGAGTCCATTTGAAAGAGGGACGCTTACTCTTCTTCTTGACAGGTAAGAGAGTGCTTTTCCCACAAGAGATTCTCTTGATATAGTTATCCAAGTCCTCTCCAAACAACCTTGCACCACGAAATGGAAACCCAGTGAAAGACGGGAGGTTTGCACGATAGAATCTCTAATGGCGTCAACCACAAAACATAAGGCCGCTGGAAGGTTAGCAAACCCCTGGGCCTGCTGTTCAGGTAATACTTTGATGACCTGCTTAACATGGTCTCTTAAGTATTGACAGACTCCAATCGCTGCTACTGCAGGTTGGGCCACTGATCCTGCTAAGGAGAAAACATCCTTCAATAGGGATTCCATCCTTTTATCTACAGGATCCCTGAGCATCTGAGCATTGTCTACAGGACAAGTCAGGCTATTATTTACGGAGGAAATGGCGGCATCAATAGCCGGTATTCCCCACATTTTATTAAACTTTTCTTCCATCGGATGAAGTGTTGAAAACTTTCTCGGCGGAAAAAAACGTTTGTCTGGGTGATCCCACTCAGAATAAATGAGCTTTTCAAGTAAAGTATGAACAGGAAAAGCATGTGCTGCTTGGAAAGGTTTCAGTGACCCCAAAGCAGAAGAGGATTCTTTAGCAGTTTCAGGTATGGGCAACTTAAATGTGGAGCGGACCAATCCAGTGAGGATCTGCACTAAGACTTTCTCCTCTTGGGAAGTCGCAGAGGGTCCCTCTCCACCTGAATCCTCCGAAGAGGAATCATCCTTCCCATCCCGATCCTCTGAGAGGGATTCATCTCCTTTATCCCAGAGCTCCTCTGTCTGAGGGTCTTGGGGAACAGAGGAAAGCCTAGTGCGTTTTCTTCCACTGAGTGAAGACGTAATCACGGCCATTAATCTTTCCTCTAGACCATTAATGGTTGAGGAAAAAACCTCTTGTGTAATATATACAGGGGCTAAAGTGCCAGAAGCAGGTGTAGCCCCTGACCCAGATGGCTCTCCCTGGCTAGCCGTCCCTGGCCCATCTTTAGGGGGGGAGGATGCTGCCGACAGGGGGCCCTCAGAACCTGAATGAGATCCCCTAGTGTCTCTGGTTCCTGGGGTGCTTGAACCTCTTCTACCCATAGTGCAAAGCAACAAGGTGTGAGGTATACAAATGAACACTGCCCGCTGAGCGATGTAGTCTGGCTAAAAGCCTTGCTACCCAATGCTCAGTCTGGTGTTACTTCAGTAAATGCTGCCTAGGAGAATGCCTGTGTCCCACCTTACATGCGACCGTCAGCTCTGTGTCTCTCAGAAGGCTGTGTGCACCTGTACAGAGTGCCTTTAATAGCCTGCAGCTGGCCTGAGTGGGAGTCTAAGCACCTGTGCTGACGTCCCGCCCCCTCCTCTACCGCCCCCCCTCCAGTTTTGAAAAAAACGAGTGCTTCCCGCGCTGGCCGACTCTCCTGTCATGCTTCTGGAGAAAGGCTGGGGGAGGGGGAGGGGAGAGAGAGAGGCTGGTAGCAAGATCTGCCTAAACGGCTATCTTCAGAGATGGTGGCCATTAGGCCGCAGAGCCCGGGTGGTATAACCACTTTCTAGACCCCTGTGGCCCCTCTCTAGCCTGGGGGGAACATTCAAACATGAGAAATCCCCCCTTCCATCTTACCTTGCAGCCGGCTTGAGACGCTGGGACATAAACAGCGATGAAAAAACACTGAGACAGACAGTCAGCATGTGCAGGTTTGTGCTCTTGGCAGCCCCCGGTGGTCACAATAGGCATAGCATGCATTTACCTTAAAGGAGAAAAGCCACTAGAACTCAAAAATTCTGTGGAATCTCCTCTTACCATATCCAGCTGCAGGGTGCTGTTTACACAGACCCAATCTTCACCTCTCATGGTGGGCTCCGTTTGAAAAAAACGTCAGAGACTGGGGCCCCCTACGAATAGGGGGATCCAACAGTTCTGGGACCGTAAAGCACCTCGCCAGAAATTAGGAAGTTTAAAGCCATTTTCTGATCTGCGGGGTCCAGCTCTCTAAAAAGAGAAGCATTACGGGTAAAACCTCGTTTCTTCGGATACGAGGCCCGGGTACCATTCAATTCGGCCATGAAAAGACACTTTGAATGGATCCGGTTCGCCTGGCTTGCCCCAGTATAGGATCTTAGGATATTCCCTTTGGAGCTCAGCACAGGACATCTTTACACGTCCATCACCTAAGACACTGGCGTAAAAACTGAGGTATCCCTGCAAGGGGGAGGGATTATATAGGGGGTTGAACTTCCTGATAGGGTGTGCCAGTGTCCAATCACCAGTGATGCCTATATAACCCATCAGTAATTACTGAGGCTCTGTGTCCCGTGATGTTCGAGAAAGAAAACGATCTTAACAAAAAAAAAAGAAATTGCATTGATACATGTCCCCCAGGGCAGTACCTGAATCCCCATACCCTTTTTATGGCCAATTACTTGCATATAATCTTTCAATATGGAGATTTTTGATTTTTCAGGTTTGGGTTCTATATTAGACATTAATAGGGTTCACTGTTCTGAACAGAGGAAAAGTTCTGACCCGGAGTACTGGTGCAAACCCAACAGGTAGGTGTTCGGCTCGTCTCTACTCCATATTCATTCACGTGGGGGGGCAGGATCTGGGGGCAAAAAGTGATAAATGCACCCCCCATTTTGAGAACATGTGGCCTGAAATGGTTCGGGGGGGCGCCGGCTCCCCTCTTTTTCCTGCCCTGCCAGAGTGCATGCTCGGATAAGGGTCTGGTATGGGTTTTGGGGGACCCCACGCCATATTTTTTAAAAAATTGGGTGTTGGGGCTCCCCTCAAAATCCATACCAGACCTGAAGAGCCTGGTATGGATTGGGGGGCCCCACGTCATTATTTCTGTGATTTTTTTAATGCGGCAATTATTTTCTTTACATTCAGCTGTCAGTGGGGAACCCTGCTGACAGCTGATGACTCATCAGTTGTTAGAACACAGAGGACACAGTGGCCACCCACTCCTTAAGGGCAGTTACTGGTTGTTAAGGACACCATCAGCCGCCCACTGCTTAAGAACCAGTTAAAATCATACACATTCCTTAAATACTGCATGCCTGGACCACTAAATAATTACCACATGCATTTAATTATTTATTTTCTTTTCTGAATATGGTTTAACACTTGTTTATGTATCAAGCGTTTTCAGCATTTTGCGGTAAATACTGCAAACGGTATAGGGAATTGACAGTTTCAGGATGGCATGCGATATATAGGCAAAATATTTCTGGACACCTAAATATTACATTCGGGATGCTTTGGAATGGAATGGAATGAATGGATCCCACTGCATCATATACGTCATGGTTTTCGTAAAAGTGTGCCCAGACACATGAACTGTTTTTGTGCTCCATATTGAAATGTCTTCAGACAGGTAAATCAGAATCCCAGGTAATATTCTCAAAACATTTTTGTCCTAATATAAACAGGAATAGCTACCACAATACAGGAGCAATTGAGTACTGTGTAATACCTTTTTTATTTGCACTAACATCCATGCAAAATGGATGTTAGCGCAAATAAAAAAATTATATAAATATAGATATTTAGACAGAATAAGGGTGAATAAAGCACCCAGACCAGATGGCATATACTCATGGATCCTAAAAGAATTGAGCTCGGTCATTTCAAAGCCATTGTTTCTAATTTTTAGTGACACTTGACTGGAATAGTACCACTGGATTGGCATAGGCCCAATGTGGTGCCTATGTTTAAAATGGGATCAAAGTCTTTACCAAGTAACTATAGACATGTTAGTTCAACTTATATAGTTGGGAAGATACTGGAGAGTTTAATAAAAGACCATATAGATGAGTTCTTGCAGGAAATAAATATTTTAAGTAGGGATGAGCTGAACACCCCCCTCCCGGTTTGGTTTGCAGCAGAACATGCGAACAGGCAGAAAATTTGTGTGAACATGCGAACGCTGTTAAAGCCTATGGGGCACAAACATGAAAAATCAAAAGTGCTCTTTTTAAAGGCTTATATGCAAGTTATTGTCATAAAAAGTGTTTGGGAACCTGGGTCAGTGTTTCCAGGAGCAGTGATTTTAATAATGCTTAAAGTGAAACAATAAAAATGAAATATTCCTTTAAATATCGTCCCTGGGGGGTCTTCTTAGTCTGCCTGTAAATTACTGCTTGCAGCAGTAATGCATTGTAGGATCCCGGCAATATAGAAAAAAATCATTGAAAAAAATGGTGTGGGTTCCCCACCAGTCCATTACCAGGCCCTTTGGATCTGGTATAAATATTAAGAGGAACCCCGAGCCAATTTTTTTTTTTTAAATGGCGTGGGTTCCCCCTAAAATTCATACCAGGTCCTTTAGGTCTGGTATGGATATTAAGGAGAACTCCACGCCAAAAAAAATGGCGTGGGGATCCCCCCAAAATCCATACCAGGCCCTTCAGGTCTGGTATGGATTTCAAAGGGAACCCTGCACTAAAATAAAAAAAATCCATACCAGACCCTTATCCGAGCATGCAACCTGACAGGCCGCAGGAAAAGGGGTGTGAGAGAGCGCCCCCCCGAACCGTACTAGGCCACATGCCCACAACATGGGGAGGGTGCTTTGGGGTCAGGTAGGGATGCCCATGTAAAATGTGCTATGTAGGACGTACCATTAGGCTTCTTCTTACCAGATTTGGGGAACACAGGAGAAGCTTGAAAGAACTCTACTCCTGATCCCGGCTAGGGCTGCACTCCCATTCACATGGGCAGAAAAATCAATCCCATATCTTGGAATTCATTTAACAGCATCTCATTCTGACTTATTCTCAACCAATTATCCTCCTGTATTAAGACAGATCACAAATCTAATAAAACAATGGTCGCAACTTCCTTTATCCTGGATAGGGAAGATTAATGCAATCAAAATGACTATTCTACCCAAATTGCTTTATCTATTCAGAGTCCTCCCTATTCCAATTCCTTCCTATTTTTTGAGAATAGTACAAAAAAGAGCAACTTCGTTTATATGGGGCTCTTCTAAACCACGTATACCTATACACACACTACATCTTCCCAAAAAAAAGGAGGCCTGGGATACCCTAATTTTACTAACTACTACAGAGCAGCACATTTGGCCAGTCTGTCCAAATACCATGCAAAACAGGAAATCCCATTATGGGTATTTATAGAGGCTTCAGAAAATGACCCTCTATTAATATCAAATTTATTATGGCTTGATCCTAAAGACCGCTTTAAAATTCATAATCCCATAACTAAACACTTCTTATCTCTCTGGGATAAACTAAAAACCAAATATCAGTTACAATCTCCACACAATCCTCTCCTTTCTTTTATCAGAAATCCGGCCTTTTATCCGGCATGGATCTACCCAAATTCTTTTAAAAGCTTGGACAACATCAGGTATTCAGACACTAAATGACTTCATAGCATCTAAATCATTCCTTTCATTCCCATCGCTTAGAGAAAAATATGATCTACCAAACTCTGAGATATTTAGATATCTCCAAATCAAAAATTTCTATACACCATTCCTAAAGGGGGATACACCATTATCCCAATTATCCATTTTTGAATCAATCTGTACAAAAGATCCATTTGCTAAAGGTACAATTTCATCACTTTATAATCAATTATATGGAGTAGCAAATCTTAATAGACCCTCTTACGTTCAGAGGTGGGAGGAGGACCTGGAACAAACTTTAGAAGACACGGACTGGTCTAACATATGGCTCACATCTAAGTCATCTTCACCCAACATCTTAGCACTGGAGACAAATTATAAAGTCCTAACTCGCTGGTACCTTGTACCCGCTAGAGTGGCAAAATATTCACCTAATATCTCAGCTCTTTGTTTTCGAGGATGCCCAGAAATAGGCACATATTTACACATATGGTGGACGTGCCCAGTAATCCAAACCTTCTGGAAGGAAGTCTTCGTGATTGCATCTAAAATATTTAAAAAAATAATACAACCAGATCCATATTTAACTTTACTTAATCTAAAACCGGAATGGTTAACACTCAATTCAAACTTATGATCCAACTAATAACGGCTGCAAAACAAACAGTGGCCAAGGCATGAAAATCTCTTACATTGGTACTAGCAGAAACAATTCACAGAATGAATAATACAATGTCCCATGCTAAGATGGTAGCCATCGATCAAAATCAAATTCCAAAATTTTAAAAACTTTGGCATCCTTGGATAAAACAACAGTTCCTGTCAAACTTCAATGACTCTGTCCTGTTGCCATGGTAACAGATTAAATGACTTACAGAGACACCCATTCTAAGGCTTCAAAGAGAACTAAAAAGAATAATAAACTGACGAGCGGGACAACCTTGTGGACCATACCTCTACCTTTCAACCCTTTTTCTTCTTTTTCTTTCCTTTTCTCCACCTTACGATTAAAGCTCATTATCAGAATTTATTTGACCTATATACACTCTACTTGTAAACAATATGTATAGTAGGTATAAATCATTTAAATACCTACAAAAGTAACTAAGGAAATGATATATATCTTTAATTTAGGTTTACGTGAACCCAATGTTTAATATTTGAAATTTCATGATATTTACCTATATAAACCCTACTGTAAAACAATGAGCTTACTTTATAGATCCTTGTAAACTTACTTTATGTATCTTTATAATATTGTATACTCAATAAACTTCTTTTGACAAGGAAAGAACTCTACTCCACATGCAGTATTCCAAGACACTTTCTAGCCCACCACGAAAGAAATCCTGCATTACTGAAGGTCACAGCCATTCAATCTATTCCCCATTCCCTACCTGATGGAGAAAGATTTAAAAAATTGTGTGCCCAAGAGATTGAATATTCAAACTCAATAGTCTCTCACCTAAAGGCCTGAATGAAGAGTTGGAAGTCAGCACCATCATCTAATCTTCCTCCCTCCCATTGGATGATGCCCAGGACCCCCCTTCCCACTCCTTCGTCCCCCCCTCCTCTCTCCCCAGTTCATCCTGTCCCCGAAAATAACCCTCCAGGGCATTTTCACATGCACGCTTCTTGTTATGCGCACAGGCTATCTGGTTTGCAACAACAGACGTGCACGCAGTTGCTCCTACACACACACATATATATATATATATATATATATATATATATATATATATATATATATATATATATATATATATATATATATATATATATATATATATATCCTTTCATGGGTACATACTAATCAATTGATTAATTAAGTCACTCATTTATTCACTCATCTATGGCTACAGTCACAATATTATTATACTATAAGTCATTTCGAATAATGTTTTTCATGAAGATTATCTAGTATGTTCCTTTTCCACATTCCCATTTTTTCGTATACATAACATTTCTATTTCACTTCAATTTTTTTTTCCAAACTACCCTCTTCCTGGTATTTTTTTTTATTTTATTTTATTTATTTATTTATTTTTTTGTATTTTCAATATACCCTATGGACCCTTATGAATTCTCCAAAATCGTTATTATCTTCCCATTCGAATAACAAGCCAATCTTTATTTAAATTACAGTCACAACTCATGTATACTCATTGCTGTAATCTTCTACCTATTGGTATAATTATCCCCCAGCGGTGACATGTGCATGTGTATTTATATGTATATACATGTATCACTGTTGCATCTAGTTCATTTTATGCATCCTTTTCACCTTTTTTACAACAAGGTACACACTCAGGCATCTACCCACCTAAGACATATTCCATCAAATGTTCCTTTTATCCAAACCGACTGGTAATGTTATTTCTCATTTTTATTTTATATATATTATCGAGGCTCCAGCTTCAGCTAACACACGCCCTCAATAGAGACTTTCCGGTGGTCCTCCTGTGCTCCTATGACACTGCATGTGGAAGCTCCCACCCGCTCTTACACTCTGCAAGTGCTCCAACATTTTTAACGCAAGTTTTTAGTGTTGTTTTATACTTATATACTGAATAAATTCCCAAGCTGTTTAAAGGATTGGCTTGGCACTTCTCTCTCCTCCTTTTACAATGTACCCAATAACCATTCACATAGTGGGGGCTGGGATCTGGGGGCCCCCTTGTTAAAGGGGGCTTCCAGATTCCGATAAGCCCCCCATCTGCAGACCATCTACAACCACCGGGCAAGGGTTGTGGAAGAGGCCCTTGTCCCCATCAACATGGGGACAAGGTGTTTTTGGGGGGACCCCAAAGCACCCACCCCATGTTGAGGGCATGGAGCCTGGTATGGTTCAGGAAGAGGGGGTGCCCCCCTTTTCTTGCGGCCTGCCAGGTTGCGTGCTCACATAAGGGTCTGGGGTGGATTTTGGGGGGACTCCCACGCCATTTTTTTTTTTTTTTGGCATGGGGTACCCCTAAAAATTCATACCAGACCTGAAGGCCCTGGTATGGATTTTAAGGGGGACACCCATGCTGTTTTTTTCAATGATTTTTATGTATATTGCCGGGATCCGGCAATACATTACAGCCGTGAGCAGTTTAAATTACATTTTTTTCCTTACTGCTCTCATTACACTATGTACGGCTGCCGTGTAAGCAGCCTTACATAGTGTGGGGTGTGGACTTGTGGACTCTGAGCCATCATTGGCCAAAGGCACCCTGCCTTTGGCCAATAATGGCTCTCACAGCAGAGCCCACTGTGATTGGCCAAAGCATGCAGGTCAGGTGCATGCTTTGGCCAATCAGCAGCCGTCAATGCACTGCGATCTCGGAATAGACTCCCTGGCCAGCTCAGTAGATTGCTTTAAAAAAGGCCTGGATTATTTTCTGAATGTACATAATATAACTGGATACTAGCATTTATAGGTAAAGATCCAGGGAATATCTGATTGCCACTCAGGGGATCAGGAAGGAATTTTTTTCCCTGCTGGAGAAAATTGGATCATGCTTTGCTGTTTTTTTTTTTTTGCCTTCCTCTTGGATCAACTGTGGGTATAGGATTGTGTAGATGGGATTGTATTTTTTTCCCCTCCTTTTATTGGTTAAACTAGATTAACTTGTGTCTTTTCATGGATTCATTCGTATTCATTTGATGACATGATGCAATAGTTTGGGCCGTTTGTTAAAGTTTGAAGCATGTGAAATAATGTAGTAACATAACAAATGATCCAAATTGATTCAGAGCCATTTGTTTTTATCCTAGTAAGCATAGTGTAAATATTCGAATAAGATTATTTTTGTAGTGAAAAGGGAAAATCTGGACAGCCGCACTCCAATAAAACGCCTTTTATTGTAAAAAAATCATCAAAGTACATGAACTTTGATGATTTTTTACAATAGAAGGCATTTTATTGGAATGCAGCTGTCTACATTTTCCTTTTTCACTACTATGTACTGAGCCAACACCTGCTACTTCCACATTAAGGAGGTTGTTACCTTCAGTTCACCACCTGGAGCTGTTCAGTTTCTCTCTTGAGCAAGATTATTTTTGTATTGGGGTTGAACTTGAGAGACCATTTGTTTAATTTGTATGTGCATGGCTGTGTTGCATTTGATACAAAATATATTATATGAATGATTTTTCTATCAAACTGGAACAATCTGTTTAGGAATTGGTCTTTTAGACAGACATCATGTTTGTTAAGGGGATACTTAAATAAATGCTGTTGGATACAATGGGAACAATAAACTATTGTATTGTATTTTAGTTGACCATTAGATGTTTTTATTACTATGTAACCTGGGAAAATAGCTTGGCTATTCTGACATACTGTATATATAAGCTATGGCATGTATGATACTAGAGTGCCATCTTGAAGTATAATTTGAGAATACCTCTCTAATTGAAAACTATAGTTAGAGCAGTGTGTTGTTAAAGTAAACAAGTTTGTAACCATTGTCTGTAATTATAGTAAACAACCTGACATATAAAAGGTCTTTAGTTATAAGCTGGGCAGGACTCTCCATAATGCCTTAAAACCAAGTAAGAAAGGTCTGTAACCAGCCAGAAGATCTGAAGACACTTTCACATGATCTCCAGCAACTGCTTAAGAAGCCTGAGTCCCCATTAGGGATGAGCTTTCTGTTCGGGTCGAACAGAAATTGACTGTTCGCCAGTTCACGGAAAACCGAACATTATGGGCCGTTTGTGCCAAATTTGAGCGGCGTGTAATGGCCCATAATGCACTGCGGGAACGCAGTGCATTGCTGTATGATGATTGGCCAAAGTATGCACCATGACCTGCATGCTTTGGCCAGTTCCAGCGCCCTCAGCTAAGAGAGCCATAATTGGCCGAAGGCAGGGTGCCTTTTGCTAATCATGGCTCAGGGGGACTAAGTCCATGCCCCACACTATCTAAGGCTGCCTGCACATCAGTCCCATGTAGTGTGTTGTTGGCATGGACGGAGAGTGAGTGTCATTTAGATTGAGCAGGCAGGCAGGTTATTCAGTTAGCTGCAGTGTATTTAATATATATATATATATATATATATATAGATAGATAGATAGATAGATAGATAGATAGATAGATAGATAGATAGATAGATAGATAGATACACACAGTCTCATATATATATATATAAATCCACTATATCCAGTTTAGCAATATCTGACTGCAGTCCATTCCTGGTGTACTGTTTCTAACATACTTAAAGTGTAAGTAAACCCTCCTATCGTTTTCAGCCAAGGAAGCCGCCATCTTTGCCTCTGTTTAATCTACAACTGCCATGATGCTGCACATGTGATCAGTTATGACACCGGCCATTGGATGGTTTGACAGTTTGATTGACAGCACAACCAATCGGAGTGTTACATTTCCAGCACGAGTTAGCTGCAGTGTATTTAATATATATATATATATATATATATATATATATATATATATATATATATATATATATATGTATATATATATATACACACACAGTACCAAGCACCCCTAGTGCAGTAGCTAATATTTTTCTGGTGGTGTACACAATACAGTACACCCATAGTTGTTATTACACTTCTGTTTGTGTACACAGTACCGTGCACCCATAGTGCAGTTGCTACTACTTTTCTGGTGGTGTACACAGTACACAATACAAACAGTGCACCCATAGTTGCTATTAGACTTTGGTGGTGTACACAATACCATGCACCCCAGTGCAGTTGCTACTACTTTTCTGGTGCTGTACACAATACAGTACACCCATAGTTGTTATTACACTTCTGTTGGTGTACACAGTACCCCATAGTGCACTTGCTACTACTTTTCATAGTACACAATACAGTGTAGTGTGGTGTTGCAAAACAAAATCCCCATCATGTCCGGAAGGCCACCAAGGAGAGGCAGACACTCACAGACATCTAAAAGAGGGCAAGCAGGCTCTGTGTCTACTGTCCACAGTGCTGGTCATGGACATGGTGCATCTTCTGCAGGTGGCCGTGGGGAGCGCTTGTCCTTTTTTTCTGCTGCTGGGACAGGGGCAGAAAAATTGGGCCTTTGGTGGTGGTGGCTGGGGGAATCATGACTGCCCAAAAAAATTTTTTATTGAAGGAAATTAAGGTGAGTTTATAGTGCAATACAGTTGGAATAACATTTTGGAGTAGGTTATATGACTAGACAATACAGTGAGAAGATACATGGTATAACCAACCCATGAAGCATGGCATGGGTAACTGTTGAAGTTATTCAGTAAACTTTATTACATACAGATTAATTGGTGTTGCTTTAATATATAGCCGTAAGAAGCTGAATCTGTATTTGTTACTTTTCAAAGCCCACCCCCTTAGGCGATTGGGACTGTACCTAATGGTAATTTCAATTCTAGAGGGGTCAGCCTCCATTTTATGTTATGGGTTGTGGTGGAAAGAGCTGGTGTTGGGGTCTAGTCATGTGTAGAACTAAAGAGAGAGGGATAGAAGAAAGAGGGGAAGAGGGGAGTGAAAGGAGAGTAAGGTAAGATAGAGGGGGAGAAGATTAGAGGGTAAGGGAAAAAGGGGAGGGGTGGGGACCGCTCTCGGACCCAACCCGACCCCCAAATGGGAGGTCTCCCCATATATTGTTCAGGCTACTATGTCAAGGGATGGAAAATAAGACTTATAGCTCTCGGTAGATTTAAAATGAACCCAGCATGCCCAGGTAATTGTAAAGTGTTTTAAGCATTCTTGGGAGATATGGATCAGTTCCTCCATCTCCTCAATCTTAGAGATCCTGATGAGCCACTCTCTAATGGATGGAATATCTGTGGATCGCCAGTGTACAGGAATGCAGAGCCTAGCTGCATGGCAAGCGATTTGTGATAGTGTTTCTTAGGTAGATACGAATGGTGTAAGAGGTATTGAGCTGGGCCATAGTCTAGGGTGAGTGTAGTGATTTGTGTTATTAGGGCATGCACTTCTCTCCAAAACTGTTGGATTAGAGTACACTCCCACCAGATATGGAGCATTGAGCCTACCGCCCTCTTGCATCTCCAGCAAGTATTAGGTATTTTAGGGGAGAATTTGTGTAGGCGGGCAGGGGTTCTATACCATTTGGTTGCAATTTTGTAGCCATTTTCTTGGATTGCTACATTCATTGAGCCTTTATGAATGCACTCATTAATGTCCTCTCAATTGTCATCTGATAGGGTCATTTTAAGGTCTCCTTCCCAGGACAAATGCAAGGCGTCTCTCCCAGGGGGAGAGAGGTCATCTTGAAGTAGAGTGTATATATATGATATTAGATGTCTTTGAGGAGTTATTCGTGTGTGTAAGGATTCAAAGGCTGTAAGCTGTCTGTTCCATGTTAACGAGAGATCTCGTGATGCAAAAAAGTGTCTCAACTGCCTGTAGGTCCAGAAGGGAAACGTTTTAGTACATGATGAGGACACCAAGTCTGTAAAGGAATGCATGCATCCCCTGTGGAAGAATTGATGTGCCAATACTTCCCCATGAGGCCACTCCCTTCGGAGGAACATTTCAGATTCTCCGGGGGGGGGGGGGGGAATAAGGGTTCCCCCGCAGAGGAGTCAGTGGGCCTGGGTATGACGTTAGTTTGAAGGGTCCCATAGACTTCTTGAAAGCCATTAATGAGGGATAGATAAAGGGGTGCATCTTCAGGTTCTGGGGCCATAGCGAGAGATTCATCCAGGGGACTGAGTGTATTGAGGTGTCCATGAATGAGTTTTCCAGAATAACCCAAGCCTTCTCAAATCTGTGAGCCCTCCAATCCACCACTCTATTCAAATGACAGGCTAGGTAGTGGGGTGCTATTTTTCCATATGAAAGCTGTGCATGCTTTTTTATATAATGTGAAGAAGGATGGGGGGGGTAGATGGGAATCATCTGCATTAAGTAGAGTAGGCGGGGTAGGATGATCATTTTAATTAGGACTGAGTGCCCAAACCAGGAAACGTTAAGGCTGGCCCAATCTTTCAGGTTCGATTGTATCTTGGATAATGCGGGTAAAAAGTTGTGATTATAAGGTCAGACAGTTTCCTGGTTATATGTATACCTAGATATGGGATAGGGTCCTTTTTCCATATGAATGGAAAGGATTCTTGGCAATCTAATACTTCTGAATGGGGAAGTGAGATATTCAGGGCATGCGACTTGGAAAAATGAATTTTGAAATTTGAGAGATCTCCCAACTGTTTCATATATTTCAGTAAATTTGGTAAGGAAACTCAAGGTGTTTGGGGTGACAGTAAAATGTCGTTGGCGGACGCCGCTATTTTGAATTCTCTATGTGCTGTGGTGATCCTCTTAATGTCAGAGTTCGCCCTTAGCTTATTTAAGAGGGGTTCTAGTGTCAGGACAAAAATGAGGGGTGACAGGGGACATCCCTGACGTGTCCCATTGCTGATGTTAAAGGCGTTCGACAGGTGGCCATTTACTTTCACCCTCGCCGAGGGATTAGAGTATAAAGCAGCTATGTATGAGCACATGCGGGTTGAAGGCCAATACCTTTCAGTACTTCCCGCATGTAATCCCAGGCCACTCTCGAATGCCTTTTCCGCATCCAGGGAAATGAGATATCCCTGAGTTTTAGAGGAGGTGAGTCAATGATGTAGGATTAAGGTATGTGTGGTATTATCGCTCGCCTCCCTTCCTGGTATGAAACCTACATGGTCAGAGGTTATGAGGCTAGGTATGAGAGGTAATAATCTATTGGCTAGTATTTTGGCGTATAATTTAATGTCCACGTTTAACAGTGAAATGGGCCTGTAGTTGGAGACTAGCTGAGGGTCCTTACCCTCCTTCGGGATGACCGCTATGTGGGCCTCTAACATTCTGCCTGGGGATGTCTGGGGCTGGGCAAGGGTATTGAACGACATCAGCATTCTGGGTGATAAAACATCTAAAAAAGATATGAAGTGCTGGAGTGGTAGGCCATCAAGTCCAGGGCTTTTCCCTACTTTCATTTGGTTAACGGCCGTGTTCAGCTCCTCTGCAGTAAGTGGGCTATCTAAGTCTTCAGCTTGTTGGGCGGTGATCGGTTTGGGGCAAAATTGGGTTATAAAGTCCTGAATTTGAGCAGTGCGGGAGTTTGAGGGATTAAGATCGGGATGATCTTGCGGTAGGTTGTAAAGATCGGAATAGAACGTTTCAAATTGTTTAGCTATATCCTAATTTCTGGAGAAGAGTCTGCCTTGTTTGCCTTATATGTGATGGATCGTAGACGAAGCCTTGGCAGCCTGAATTGTGTGCGCTAAAAGTCTTCCACTTTTATTGCTGTGTTCATAGAACACTTTTTTCCTGAGTTCATAGCGTCTTCTCGTTTGTTTTCCTAATTCATCTAGTAATGAGGATCGTGTAAGAACTAGTTCTTGGAGAGTGGCCTGTGAGGAAGATTGTTTATGAGAAGCTTCTAATCTTCTAATGGTGTTAATCAGTGCTTTAATCTTTTCCTGGTGTGCTTTCTTGGCTTTAGTTGCTAGGGAGATAAGTTCCCCCCATATAACACATTTATGGGCCTCCCAGACCATGGCAGGGGAAACATCTGGAGTAGAGTTTTCCGCAAAGTATAATTGGATTTGGGATCGAACCTGCTGTAATGTGGCTGGGTCTTTCAGTAGAAAGGGATTCAGTCACCATGATTTAGTCTTGTACGTCGATTCGGGGAAAGTAAGGGTAACTGTAATGGGGTGATGGTCAGATAGGAACATTGGTTCTATTGAGGCTTGTGTGAGGAGGGGTAGGTCTGTTTGTGTAAGGAAGAAATAATCTATTCTAGAATATTTTAGGTGTGGCGGTGAGTAAAAGGTATAGTCTCTGTCATTTGGGAACATGGTACACCGGGTGTTGTGGAGAGAAAGGCCCTGCAGTTGTAGTTTAATCTGGCGAAGCGCCCGGTATGGTAACGCAGTCGTGCCCATGGAGGTGTCTACTGTAGGGTTCAATGGGGTATTGAAGTCTCCGCCCAGCAAAACTATGCCTTCCTTAAATGTGGCCAATAAGTCGCACACCTTCCTAAAGAAGGAGACCTGGTGTGCATTGGGGCAGTATACATTTACCAATGTGATAGGTGTGGATGCATAGGTGCCTTTGAGAAAAAGGTATCTACCTTCCAGGTCTATTAAAGTGTCAGACTGTTGGAAATCAGAGTGTTTAGATATTAAGATGGATACTCCTTTAGTCTTGGAGTCAGGGTTTGTGGAGTGTATTACCGATCGATATATGTGATTGATCAGCTTGGGTATTGCATCTGATCAGAAATGTGTTTCCTGAAGAAGGAGGAAGTGAGCCTTGTATTTAGACAGGGCTGATAGCACCTGTGATCTTTTTTCTGGGAGATTCAGACCTTTTATTTTAAGCGACACACATTTTAGAGTTAATTGTTGTTTAAGTGCCTTCTCTGCCTGCATGGCGTGTTGCGAGAGACAGTAATGTAGTAGAGTCTAGAAGTCGTAGGTTTGATTTGATAGCCTCAGGAGTGTTCAATTTTATCTTATTTATTTTGTGTTGGGCGGGTAGTTAGGAGAGAGAGCAGTCCCAGGAAAAGACCAGAAGAAGAAAAGAAGGAAGGGGGGAGGTTTGAGAAAGAGGGAAATAGAAGGGAGAGGTGAGAAAAGTATAGAAGAAAGCGAGTGTTAAGGAATGAAGTTGTCTGGGGGTTTGTGATGAAACAATAAGGAGGGTTGCTTTGAAATGGTGCACAAGAATCCTGTACCAAGAATGTACCAGAGGTGAAAATAGATACTCTATTCCACCAGTTAGGGGAAAATCTGGAGTGTCAGCTAGTGCCCAGTGGGACTGCTGTGTGGGGATGTAGGTATGAAAGGGAGCCAAATGACACCGCACTGAGGAGGACTAAAGGGGTATACAGGTAAACAGTGGGATATAAAGGTAAACTCCAGTTGTCCTGGAAAATCCTGTGATTCAAACAATGGTTTTGTTTCATAAGCATTAGTTAAACATTTTTAAAACAACAAGTATTGCTACATCGGGTTAACCGGCAAATTAACATAGTGGGAATGAAAAGGTACAACAGGTAATAACTAGTAAAGCAACTGTAGAAAAAAAAAATAGCCCTGTGGCATTGTGTCAACCCTTTAGTGAGCACATGTCCTTGTGGGAATTCTATTGGAAGGGCAGTTGAGCTCACTGAGAGACTGTAGGTTAAAGCTCAAGCCCCCCAGGACAGGGGTCAAGGCCAGCAGGGTACAGCCCGATCTCAAAACTCATAACTCAAAACACAAAACTCAGGCTTCAGGGACCCTCGTCGAGGTATAACAGGTGCCTGCCATGGTTAACAACTCCCCTGATCCCCCACAGGGCATACCTCTATTATGCTCTGGAGTGCTAATTTCCCTACAAATAATGTGTATCAAAGGTATGTCATTAAATTTGCGAATCTTGGGTACCTAGAAGTGGTTTGATTCGGAAAGGATATTATAGGTGTTTACCCAGAGGAGATCAGATCGAAAGGTATCAGGGGCACAAAGATAGGGGACAGGGGAGAGGGGGTGGAGGTGGAACCATTATTATTTCAGCAATCTGTGTGGACATCATACTCGCGTATCCGAAAAAGTCAAAGCAGGGGGGGGATCTGTTGGTCAATATTGGGCGGTAAGCTACAGTCTCAAGCAGTCCAGGTCTACTAGTGCATAAGTTGTTTTAATCCCCGCCACAATCCCCCACCCCCCTCCCGTGACGAGGCTGCATCAAAACTTACTTCATGATAAATGAAACGAGCGTTTATTACAATCGTGAGGGTGACCTTGACCCACGCCGGGAAGACTGCCGTATCAATTTAGGCACCTGACAGAGTGTTGCCCAACTAATAAACAAAAAATCATTTGATCTGATCAGAGTTATATAGCTAGCGGTGGAAATATTGGTGTGTTAGTTAGGCTTCTGGTCGGCTAAGGCCCAGGTCACCCCCATAACGCTTTTCTCCGGACTGCCAGTTTCTTGTCCTTCTTGGGCACCCCCTCTCTCTAGGCTCCCGGTACTTCCTTCCTCAACCTGGGAACCAACATCGGAGCCTTCAGCAGCATGTACCCGACACCGTGGTCGAATCGTTCGGGGGACTCCTCCATGCATGGTGGTGGGGCTATGGAAGGAGTGACTGTGGACAAGGAGCCGGTGGAATAGGCCACTTTGGCAGCTGCATAGGAACAAAAACTACTCTGAGCCTGGGTGACAGGGGATGAAGAGGGTGAGGACGGCTTTGTTATCCACTCCACCAATTCTTCTGCATGTTTTGGCTCAATAACATGGCCAGCAGCAGAAAAAAGGACAAGTGTGCCCCACAGCCACCTGCAGAGGATGCACCATGTCCATGACCAGCACTGCTGACTGTAGACACAGAGCCTGCTTGCCCTCTTTTAGTGGCCTGTGAGCATCTGCCTCTCCTTGGTGGCCTTCTGGACATGATGTATATTTTGTTTTGCAACACCACACTAAACTGTATTGTGTACTATGTACACCACCAGAAAAATAGTAGCAACTGCACTTCAGCTGCACTGTACTGTGTACTGTGTACACCGCCAGAAAAGTAGTAGCAACTGTACTATGGCTGCACTGTATTGTGTACTGTGTACACCACCAGAAAAGTAGTAGCAACTGCACTACGCCTGCACTGTATTGTGTACTGTGTACACCACCAGAAAAGTAGTAGCAACTGCACTACAGCTGCACTGTATTGTAATTACAATTTTTGATCTAATATTTCACAGCAGGGCCCATTCCTGCACCCGCCAAGAGTATCTGTGAGGTGTTACAGTGTTGTGACACCACCACCACTGCCTAAGGCCCAATTTTTCTGCCCCTGTTTATCAGGGGCATATAATTACAATTTTTGCTCTAATATTTCATAGCAGGGCCCATTCCTGCGCTCAACAAGAGTATCTGTGAGGCAGTGATGTGCCACCACCACCATCTAAGGCCCAATTTTTCTACCCCTGTTTAACAGGGACATGTAATTACAATTCTTGATATAATATTTCACAGCAGGGCCTGTTCCAGCGTCCACCAAGAGTAACTGTGAGGGCTTACAGTGTTCTGGTACCACTAACACCCAATTTTCCACAGAGTATATAGGGCAGGCCATATAGTATATACAGGTGGTCCCCTATTTTCAAAAATCTGACTTACAAACGAATCCTACTTACAAACGGAGGGAGACAACAGGAAATGAAAGGAAATCTACCCCTAGGAAGGGAAATTCTCTCCTTTAAGAGTTAATATAGGAAAATGGTGTCTCCACTGATGCTTTATCACCAATCCTTGTTTCCCTAATAACCCCAAATTTTCAAAATTCAATTGTCATTGGGACAGAAAGTGAGGTGAAATCTTCTGAACAGGGGCACAGACAGCAAAACAAATGTTACAGGGGTGATAACCCTTCCCTATATTATCCAAAAAGCTTAAAAATAGATTTATGGACTGGAGCTACACTTAAAAAATGTACCTGTTCCAAATTACAAACAGATTTAACTTAACAACAAACCAACAGTACCTATCTTGTTTGTAACCCGTAGGCCGCCTGTATACTGCTGTTCAGAGTATATAGGGCCTGGGGGCCCCACGCCTTTTTTTTTTATTTAGGTGCTTAATATCCATACCAGGCCCACAGGGCCCTGTAATGGGCTGGGGGGGCAACATTACATTACAGCCACAAGCCGTTTTAATGACTTTTTTTCCTTTAGAAATGTCATTTTGTGCAGGGACTGTTCTAAACACGGGAAAAATGCGCCACTCTACAGGCATACTATAGACACCCCCCAGACACAATATTTAAAGGAATATTATAATTTTATTGTTTCACTTTAAGCATTCTTAAAATCGCTGCTCTCGAAAAAACGTCCATTTTTAAAACTTTTTGTTTGCATTGATACATGTCCCCTGGGGCAGGACCCGGGTCCCCAAACACTTTTTATGACAATAACTTGCATATTAGCCTTTAAAATTAGCACTTTTGATTTTTCACGTTCGAGTCCCATAGGCTTTAACGGTGTTCGCTTGTTCACACAAATTTTTTGTCTGTTCACATGTTCTGCCGCGAACCAAACCAGGGGGTGTTCGGCTCATCCCTAGTCCCCATAGTCAACAGAGATCACAAACACACAGTAACCAGAGTAAAGTAACTTTCAAGTTTATTTATATTGTTACAGACCATAGTTTTTGCTTATTTGCTAGGCATCTTGTTACAGATGTCAGTTTTTTATTGTATTCCTAATATTGTAATAGTTTTGTATGTACAGCATTTTTGTATAGTAAAAGCACATTCATATACTGCAGAGGTCTGAGCTTCCTTGTTTATACCGCAAGTAACCTTACTAGATAGATGCAAGCAAAACAGCAGCCCAACAAACCAAGTCAGTTGGGAATGAGGAAATGAAATCAACTTATTAACAAATGAATATATATTAATTTGGATTCATTCATTTTATTTGAATGAGAGCAGTGCAGTAGTCTTTGACTCTTGGAAAATCAGCCAATTCTTTTTTGCATTAACATTTTTCATTATTATAAAATACGCACTACATGTGGAGTGGAACATATTGCAGTAATTACAGTAAGGTATAGAAGTGAAATAAGATGATTCCTTTCCTACTTATTGTGTTTGGGTTGGATGGAGGTAGAATTTTTGATTTAAAACATAAAGAATGAATCCAAAATTAATTTATTTTCATGGAATACTTTTAGATGCACGTAACTACAGTCAATATCATCCAATCAACTTATTCTATTTCTCCTTGTGGGTTGGACTAGCAGAGATGACTCAGAGTGCATAGGTAATCTCCCAAAATAATGAATTACCATGTTAAAATATATACCTTCCGAAAATACGAATTGATTTGGAACAACAAATATATGAATTGTATTCTGAAAATGAATCATTCTAACATAATGATTATGATGAAACAAAATGATTTACTTAACAAATTAATCCAAAACTAAACAAAACCAGCCCATCATTAGAAATGTGCATGACAGAAAAATGTGTTTTAAGTTTTAGGAATGAATTTTAAGGCTTAATTTAAACTATATCTAAACACAAGAATGCAAATGTAACACATTGCAAATTATCTGTCCTTAGATATGGTAGCTGTATTTTTTTTTCTTTTTTCAGGCTTAGAGCCCATTCACACAGGGACGACTTGTCGCCTCCTGTTCTGTACAATGGAACCGTTCTAATCGGAGCGACGCAAGTTGCTCCGACTTAGAAAAAGGTTCCTGTACGACTTTGGGGGCGACTTGGGGCGACTTGCATAGACTTCTATACAGAAGTCGTTTTGCAAGTCACCACGGAAGTCGTTTGCTTAGGCGACCTGCAAGTCGTGTTGCCCCTGTGTGAATGGGCTCTTAGTACAGAAAATTCCTGTTGATCATACCATAAATCCAATGTCCTTGAAACTTCCCGTGCACTAAACTGAAATCTCCAAAATGTCAGGGCTGGGTCCAGTCCTTTCTTCTCTGAGCTGGCTGCTCAGCTGTCAGCTAATTGCCAGCTCCTATCTCTCCACAGTTACTCAGCTGTTGATGATATCCTGCTCATTAGTCCTGCCTACTTAATCCATCCAGTCCAGAGGATCAGATCTCTGCCTTCGCCTCGGTCAATATCACAGAAACTGCGATCCTGTTCAAGACTTGCTTTGCTGAAATCCCTTCTGGCTCCAGATCCTGCTTGCTGTTCCACTACATTGTTCCCTGACTTCTGGCTTGGCTCACTATCCGTTCCGGTTACTGAACTTTGGCTATGTTTTGACTATGTTTGTTCTTTTTACTTTTATTATTAAACAAGTGTGATTTAACTGTACTTCTGTCTCGGTCTGATTTCATGGATATGGCCATTGAATCATGATTGACAATAGGTTTACAATGAGAGACTGTTTTGCGGATTTTTTTTTTTTAACAATCATTTGGGTGTCTTTATTTCTATTAACCACTTGCCGACCGCCTAACGCAGATATACTGCGGCAGAATGGCACGGGCAAGCAAAATCACGTACCTGGTACGTGATCTGCCTCCCGCGGGCGGGGGGTCCGATCGGACCCCCCCGGTGCCTGAGGCAGCCGACTTCTGTCTGGCAGCGATCAGAGGTGAGGGGGAGACCATCCATTTGTGGCCCCCCCTCGCGATCACTCCCAGCCAATCAGATTCTTCCTCTGCTGCTGTATAGTAAACAGCAGCAGAGGAAGTGATGTCATCTCTCCTTGGCTTGGTATTTTCCATTCCGGCGCCGAGGAGAGAAGACATCCGAGTGAGTGTAAAACACATACACACAGTAGAACATGCCAGGCATACATTACACCCCCCATCACCCCCCGATCACCCCCCGATCATCCCCCTAATCACCCCCCTGTCACACTGACACCAAGCAGTTTTTTTTTTTCTGATTACTGCATTGGTGTCAGTTTGTGACAGTTAATGTGGTAGGGCAGTTAGTGTTAGCCCCCTTTAGGTCTAGGGTACCCCCCTAACCCTCCCTAATAAAGTTTTAACCCCTTGATCACCCCCCGTCACCAGTGTCACTAAACGATCATTTTTCTGATCGCTGTATTAGTGTCACTGGTGATGCTAGTTAGGGAGGTAAATATTTAGGTTCGCCGTCAGCGTTTTATAGCGTCAGGGACCCCCATATACTACCGAATAAAGGTTTTAACCCCTTGATTGCTCCTAGTTAACCCTTTCACCAGTGATCACCGTATAAGTGTTACGGGTAACGCTGGTTAGTTTGTTTATTTTTTATAGCGTTCATTACCGAATAAAGGTTTAGCCCCCTGATCACCCGGCGGTGATATAACTTATGTTTTAAGGTCAGATAGGGTCTGTGTCGCCCCAGGCAGCGTCAGGTTAGCGCCAGTAACGCTAACACCCACGCACGCACCGTACACCTCCCTTAGTGGTATAGTATCTAAACGGATCAATATCTGATCCGATCAGATCTATACTAGCATCCCCAGCAGTTTAGGGTTCCAAAAAATGCAGTGTTAGCGGGATCAGCCCAGATACCTGTTAGCACCTGCATTTTGCCCCTCCGCCTGGCCCAGCCCAGCCCACCCAAGTGCAGTATCGATCAATCACTGTCACTTACAAAACACTAAACACACATAACTGCAGCGTTCGCAGAGTCAGGCGTGATCCCTGTGATCGCTAACAGTTTTTTTGGTAGCGTTTTGGTGAACTGGCAAGCACCAGCCCCAGGCAGCGTCAGGTTAGTGCCAGTACCGCTAACACCCACGCACGCACCGTACACCTCCCTTAGCAGTATAGTATCTGAACGAATCAATATCTGATCCGATCAGATCTATACTAGTGTCCCCAGCAGTTTAGGGTTCCCAAAAATGCAGCGTTAGCAGGATCAGCCCAGATACCTGCAAGCACCTGCGTTTTGCCCCTCCGCCCAGCCCAGCCCAGCCCAGCCCACCCAAGTGCAGTATCGATCGATCACTGTCACTTACAAAACACTAAACACACATAACTGTAGCGTTCACAGAGTCAGGTGTGATCCCTGTGATCGCTAACAGTTTTTTGGTAGCTTTTTGGTGAACTGGCAAGCACCAACGACCTAGTACACCCCGGTCATAGTCAAACCAGCACTGCAGTAACACTTGGTGACATGGCGAGTCCCATAAGTGCAGTTCAAGCTGGTGAGGTGGCAAGCACAAGTAGTGTCCCGCTGCCACCAAGAAGAAGACAAACACAGGCCTGTCATGCCCATAATGTCCTTCCTGCTGCAGTCGCCAATCCTAATAATTGGGAATCCACCACTTCTGCAGCGCCCGTACTTCCCCGATTCACATCCCCAACCAAATGCAGTCGGCTGCATGAGAGGCATTTTCTTTATGTCCTCCCGAGTACCCCTAACCAATGAACCCCCCCAAAAAAGATGTCGTGTCTGCAGCAAGCGCGGATATAGGCGTGACACCCACTATTATTTTCCCTCCTGTCCTGACAATCCTGGTCTTTGCATTGGTGAATGTTTTGAACGCTACATACACTAGTGGCACACTTTCACAGGGTCTCCCAAGATGCCATCGCATTTTGAGAGACCCGAATCTGGAACCGGTTACAGTTATAAAAGTTACAGTTACAAAAAAAAGTGTAAAAAAAAAAAAAAAAAAAACCACAAAAAAATATATGTCATTAAAAAAAAGTTGTTGTTTTATTGTTCTCTCTATCTCTATTCTTTCTCTATTGTTCTGCTCTTTTTTACTATATTCTATTCTGCAATGTTTTATTGTTATTATGTTTTATCATGTTTGCTTTTCAGGTATGCAATTTTTTATACTTTACCGTTTACTGTGTTTTATTGTTAACCATTTTTTTGTCTTCAGGTACGCCATTCACGACTTTAAGTGGTTATACCAGAATGATGCCTGCAGGTTTAGGTATCATCTTGGTATCATTCTTTTCAGCCAGCGGTCGGCTTTCATGTAAAAGCAATCCTAGCAGCTAATTAGCCTCTAGACTGCTTTTACAAGCAGTGGGAGGGAATGCCCCCCCACCGTCTTCCATGTTTTTCTCTGGCTCTCCTGTCTCAACAGGGAACCTGAGAATGCGGCCGGTGATTCAGCCAGCTGACCATAGAGCTGATCAGAGACCAAAGTGGCTCCAAACATCTCTATGACCTAAGAAACCGGAAGCTACGAGCATTTTATGACTTAGATTTCGCCGGATGTAAACAGCGCCATTGGGAAATTGGGAAAGCATTTTATCACACCGATCTTGGTGTGGTCAGATGCTTTGAGGGCAGAGGAGAGATCTAGGGTCTAATAGACCCAAATTTTTTCAAAAAAGAGTACCTGTCACTACCTATTGCTATCATAGGGGATATTTACATTCCATGAGATAACAATAAAAATGATTTAAAAATAAAGGAAAGGAACAGTTTAAAAATAAGATAAAAAAGCAAAAAAATAATAAAGAAAAAAAAAAAAAAAGCACCCCTGTCCCCCCTGCTTTTGCGCTAAGGCGAACGCAAGCGTCGGTCTGGCTTCAAATGTAAACAGCAATTGCACCATGCATGTGAGGTATCACCGCGAAGGTCAGATCGAGGGCAGTAATTTTAGTAGTAGACCTCCTCTGTAAATCTAAAGTGGTAACGTGTAAAGGCTTTTAAAGGCTTTTAAAAATTTATTTAGTTTGTCGCCACTGCACGTTTGTGCGCAATTTTAAAGCATGTCATGTTTGGTATCCATGTACTCGGCCTAAGATCATCTTTTTTATTTCATCAAACATTTGGGCAATATAGTGTGTTTTAGTGAATTAAAATTTAAAAAAGTGTGTTTTTTCCCCAAAAAATGCGTTTGAAAAATCGCTGCGCAAATACTGTGTGAAAAAAAATGAAACACCCACCATTTTAATCTGTAGGGCATTTGCTTTAAAGAAATATATAATGTTTGGGGGTTCAAAGCAATTTTCTTGCAAAAAAAAAAAAATTTTTCATGTAAACAAAAAGTGTCAGAAAGGGCTTTGTCTTCAAGTGGTTAGAAGAGTTGGTGATATGTGACATAAGCTTCTAAATGTTGTGCATAAAATGCCAGGACAGTTCAAACCCCCCCAAATGACCCCATTTTGGAAAGTAGACACCCCAAGCTATTTGCTGAGAGGCATGTTGAGTCCATGGAATATTTTATATTGTGACACACGTTGCGGGAAAAAGACACTTTTTTTTTTTTTTTTTTGCACAAAGTTGTCACTAAATGATATATTGCTCAAACATGCCATGGGAATATGTGAAATTACACCCCAAAATACATTCTGTTGCTTCTCCTGAGTATGGGGATACCACATGTGTGAGACTTTTTGGGAGCCTAGCCACGTACGGGACCCCGAAAACCAAGCACCGCCTTCAGGCTTTCTAAGGGCATAAATTTTTGATTTCACTCTTCACTGCCTATCACAGTTTCGGAGGCCATGGAATGCCCAGGTGGCATAAACCCCCCCAAATGACCCTATTTTGGAAAGTAGACACCCCAAGCTATTTGCTGAGAGGTATAGTGAGTATTTTACAGACCTCACTTTTTGTCACAAAGTTTTGAAAATTGAAAAAAGAAAAAAACATTTTTTTTCTTGTCTTTCTTCATTTTCAAAAACAAATGAGAGCTGCAAAATACTCACCATGCCTCTCAGAAAATAGCTTGGGGTGTCTACTTTCCAAAATGGGGTCATTTGGGGGGGGGGGTTGTGCCATCTGGGCATTTTATGGCCTTCAAAACTGTGATAGGTAGTGAGGAGTAAAATAAAAAATTTACGCCCTTAGAAATCCTGAAGGCAGTGATTGGTTTTCGGGGCCCCGTACGCAGCTAGGCTCCCAAAAAGTCCCACACATGTGGTATCCCCATACTCAGGAGAAGCAGCAGAATGTATTTTGGGGTGCAATTCCACATATGCCCATGGCCTGTGTGAGCAATATATCATTTAGTTACAACTTTTTGTCATTTTTTTTTTTTTTTGTCATTATTCAATCACTTGGGACAAAAAAAAATAATATTCAATGGGCTCAACATGCCTCTCAGCAATTTCCTTGGGGTGTGTACTTTCTAAAATGGGGTCATTTGGGGGGGGGTTTGTACTGCCCTGCCATTTTAGCACCTCAAGAAATGACATAGGCAGTCATAAACTAAAAGCTGTGTAAATTCCAGAAAATGTACCCTAGTTTGTAGAAGCTATAACTTTTGCGCAAACCAATAAATATATGCTTATTGACATTTTTTTTACCAAAGACATGTGGCCGAATACATTTTGGCCTAAATGTATGACTAAAATTGAGTTTATTGGATTTTTTTTATAACAAAAAGTAGAAAATATCATTTTTTTTCAAAATTTTCAGTCTTTTTCCATTTATAGCACAAAAAATAAAAAACGCAGAGGTGATCAAATACCATCAAAAGAAAGCTCTATTTGTGGGAAGAAAAGGAAGTAAATTTTGTTTGGGTACAGCATTGCATGACCGCGCAATTAGCAGTTAAAGCAACGCAGTGCCAAATTGTAAAAAGTGCTCTGGTCAGGAAGGGGGTAAATCCTTCCGGGGCTGAAGTGGTTATATACCTTTTTTTGTGAATGAATAAGGATACTATGAGATTAATTTACCAAAACAAGAGAGTGAAAAATTTAGTGCAGCTGTGCATAGTAACCAACCAGCTTCTAACTTCAGCTTGTTCCATTAAGCTTTGACAAAAAAAAAAAAAAAAAAAAAACTGAAGGCTGATTAATTTCTGTGCAGAGCTGCACCAAATTTTGCATGCTTCGGTTTAAGTAAATTAACCACTATGTGCCCCATACTCATTTGCGCTGTAGGGGTGGTATTTGGAGACCCCTTATTATTAAAGGAAGCTTACAGATTTCAATAAGCCCCCACCCCGAAAGACTTACATAACCACTGACAAAATTGAACAAAGTTAGCATTTGTCAGTTGACTGTCCATGACTAATTAGTATATTAAGATTTTCAGTATGTATATGTATATATATATATATATACCGGTATATATATATACATACATACACATACACACACACACACACAGGTGCAAAAATTAGAATATCATTAAAAAGTTAAATTATTTCAGCAGTTCAATTCAAAAAGTAAAACTCATATATTTTATATAGATGCGTTACACACAGAGTGATATATTTCAAGCAGTTCTTTTTCTTTTTTTTTTATGATTATGGCTTACAGCTAGTAAAAACCCACAATTCAGTATCTCATAAAATTTGAATATTACATAAGACCAATAAAAAAGGATTTTTAATTCAGAAATGTTGGCTTACTGAAAAGTAAGCTCATCTGCGTTGTTGAGTCTGGTGGCTCTCATCTTCCTCTAGACAATACCCTACATACAGGGCCCCCATTAGGGGGGTACAGGCAGTACTCTTGTAAGAGGCCAGAGTGTCTCAAGGGGCCTAGTGGTGGGCCAGCTCCCTGCCTCCCCTCACATGAAAAGAAGTTGTCATCTGCAGCCAGCCACTGGCCCATACAGCACCTGCAATAGAGAACAAAAAGAATACAAGTCTGGGCCGTCGCCGCCTTTCACTAGCATCCCCCAACCCCCCAGTAGTGATCGCAGCTGGCACTCCCTCCGCTTCCTTCCCTGGTGAGGCGTAGCCTACTAGTTGCTGCAGCTAGGTTGCAATTATGTTGGCCGGTACTCGGGCAGGGGGTGTGGTCAGTTTGTTAGCACTGAAAGAGGAACCCAGCCCTCTCAGGTGCATGCAGATAGGAGAGAGGCATGGAGGGTAAGTCACAGATATATAGTGTGTACTGCTGTGCCCCCTGTGTTGTAGATTTGGCCTCATTTAGTCACTCACCTAATCCATGGATGAAACATGGACACCTGAGGCTGACATGCTTGCATGTTTGAGTTGCATTGTGAAAATGGATGAGGATCATCCATCACTCTCCACCGCCACCTAGAATCCTGGCGAGGGATGGATGATGCTGGGCGTTGATGGGAATATATTGTGGAGAGGGATGGATGATACTGGGAAGAGGTGGGGATATATTGTGGAGGAGGATGGATGAGGCTGGATAGGGATGGGGATATATTGTGGAGGAGGATGGATGGATGAGGCTGCACCGGGATGGGAATATATAATGGAGAGGGATGGATTATGCTGGGCGGGGAAACAGGGTTTCTGAGGGGAACTTTTCAAAAAGGTGTACCACATCCTAGTAAGACATAAAGAAAGAGGAACCCCCTAGGGGTGGGACTTTAAAGGCACTACCACATAAAGGTTGTAGAAAAATATATTAAATTTATTGGAAATATCATGCATAAAAAATGCATATATAACACATAGCCATGGGTGCAATGGAATATACAAAAAAATTGCAAAGGGGAATGATACAACTTCCTTAACCCAAGGATGGGTGGGCGGGGCTGGGCCGGGATGGGAATATATTGTGGATAGGGATGGATGATGCTGGGCAGAGGTGGGGATAGTGTTAAAATAAAAGTGGGTGCATCAAAGGAGTCTTCAGTGGGCATATTTAGTGGGACGACCAGTGGGCAGGCCCTGAGGAATGTTGGTGGTCAGGCCTGGGTGGCCCAGGCCTGAAACTGTGTAAGGGGCCCCAAAATTTCTGATGGCTGCCCTGCCTACATATTCTCTATGGGGTTTAGGTCAGGAGAGTTTGCTGGCCAATCAAGCACAGTGATTTCATGACACCATAGATAGGTGCCCTTGGTACATTTCACACATCTGAATCTGTCTAAAGACCCCCTTCTCTATTTGGGGGTGCTCTTGTCACATAGGAGCAGCCTTGCCAAAGCAATTCAGCTTAATAAATATGACGACAGCTCACAATTTAATGGTAGGAGATTTAGCATGTACTCCAAACTGATTATACCATATGACTGTGTCATCTCTAGGTCAGCATCTCAGTTTAGAAGGCAGATGCTGACACTGGATAATGTATAGAGTCACCCACCTGAAAAGAAAAGTAGATGAGAATTTTGTCAATGGGAGCACTGTGATCTCTGTGAGATGTAATAAATACTTGTAAGTAGGGATGAGCTGAACAACCCCCGGTCGGTTCACACCAGAACATCCAAACATGCAAAAAAGTTTGTTCAAACACACGAACACCGTTAAAGTCTATGGGACACGAACATGAAAAATCAAAAGTGCTAATTTTAAAGGCCTGTATGCAAGTGTTTGCCCTAAAAAGTGTTTGGGGACCCGGGTCCTGCCCCAGGGGACATGTATCAATGCAAAAAAAAGTTTTAAAAACATCTGTTTTTTTGGGAGCAGTGATTTTAAGAATGCTTAAAGTGAAACAATAAGAATGAAATATTCCTTGAAATATTGTGCCTGGGGGGTGTCTATAGTATGCCTGTAAAGTGGTGCAGTTTTCCTGTGTTTAGAACAATACCACAGTAAAATAAAATTTCCAAAGGAAAAAAAAAGTCATTTAAAACTGCTTGCAGCTGTAATGTATTGTTAGGTCCAGGCAATATACATGAAAATCATTGAGAAAAACGGCATGGGTCCCCCCTCCTCCCCCAGCCCATTTCAAGGCTCTTTGGGTCTGGTATGTATATTAAGGAACCCTGCACCCAAATTTAAAAAAAAATGGCGTGGGGGCCCCAAAGCACTACATTCTCTGAGCAGAAGTATATATACTATATGGCTTGCCCTAAATACTCTGCAGAAAATTTGGCCTTAGGTGTTGGTGGTGCCAGAACACTGTAAACCCTCACAGTTACTCTTGTTGTGCGCAGGGACAAGCCCTGCTGTTAAATATTGTATCAAGAATTGTAATTTTGTGCCCCTGTTAAACAGGGGCAGAAAAATTGGGCCTTAGGCAGTGGTGGTGGTGGTTCCACAGCACTGTAACCCCTCACAGTTACGCTTGTTGGTCACAGGAATAGGCCCTGCTGTGAAATATTTGATCAAAAATTGTAATGACACATAAAAGGTATCGAGGTCCATGGTAAGGAGTACAAGATTGCGGCCTTTGCGGGTGACATCTTGCTTTTCCTTTGCCAAATCTCATGCCAGTCCTCGAACAATTTAAACACATTTCTAACCTAAAAATAAACTACTCAAAAACGTTTTCATTGAATGTCTCCCTACCGAACAACTTAGTAAGGCAGTGTCAGTCAAATTTTCCCTTTAAATGCAAAACAGAGGCCATCACCTATCTTGGTATTCAACTTCCTTGTAAATTAGATACCCTTTATGAAAATAATTTTTCATCTGAACTAAAAAAATTTAAAACAAGATTTACAAAGATGGGATGTCCCTACTCTATCTTGGTTTGGACGGGCCTCTGCTTTGAAAATGACAGTCCTCCCTCGAATATTATATAAAATGCAAACTATACCAATATGCCTACCGCCAACTTTCTTTGCAGAATACAAGAAGTTATGTCGATCCTTCCTATGGGGATCAAAACAAGCACGCATCGGATGGGCGAAATTAGTTCTACCCAAAGCCAAGGGAGGAATTGGCCTCCCTGACTTACTGCGTTATTATTAGGCGTTACATATGACTAGGGTTGTAGATCGGAAGATACATGCCAGGTACAAAATCTTGAACGACTGATGTCAGGATATGATCTTCGCCTACTCCCTTGGTTCTCAAAAAAACCCACATGCCCTCATCTCCACACACACCTCCTCATTGGGGCAACCCTTCAGGAATTCCATAGGGCCTGTAAATCACATGCACTTACAGCCACGGAGTGCTCGATTACCCCTATCAGGGGTAACCCTGACTTCCCTCCAAGACTAGCTAAATCCTATCTAGCACAGGAATGACCTTATACAGAGATGCTTGCAAAACATTTTTTCCATAGGGGCAAGTTTATGCGACAACAAGATCTAGCAACATTATCTAACACCATATCCTTTCCTCTCTGGTCCTACATTCAGCTGAAACATTTTCTAGACAACCCAGGGAGAAGGGTAGGCTATATGACAATACCCACTATGTTCGAGTCTCTGTGCTCGAGCTCAGCTCCCCAGAATCATATAATCTCATCACTCTATGCTTCCATGTTTGGTGAGCCTTATTCTGTACTACATTCAGACCACGCATTCTGGGGACCTGCACTAGATAGGGAGATTGAAGATGCTGACTGGGATCGTGTTCATCTATTCATCCACAAGGGATCTCTCAATGTAAATGCCCAGGAAAATGGCTATAAAATGAAAACAAGATGGTATAAAACAGCGGAACTGCTTCACAGAATATTTCCAACAGTATCAGATCAATGTTGGAGATGTGAAAAGGAGACAGGCACTTTCCTCCATATATGGTGGACATGCACATTAATTCAGCCATACTGGAGGAAAGTACATGAAGTAACAACTGCCATTTCTTCGTTACCTCTGGAATTCTCTCCAGCGCAATATCTCCTTCATCTATCTAAAATTCCGCAAAATAAACACTCTAAGTCGGTAGACATGCATATGATAAACGCTGCTAGGCTGTGTATTCCGGTACATTGGAGATCCAAATCTCCCCCCTCTACCAAAAATTAGATACATCGTATTAACTGCATAGAGACAATGGAGGAGCTGATTCACACTTCACAGGAAAGGATATCTAGCTTTTCAGCTATCTGGAAGGCATGGTTCACCTTTAAAAAGTCACAACAGTATCAAGCACTGATACAGAATAACGACTGACCCTTGGCCGAGAGGCTATGTCATTGTAACTGACGTTCGGTTTACAGGCAATACCACTTGCATCATCATACATGGCTCACCTGGAATATCTAATGATGTTGGTCCACTATAATACTATGCTGAATGTAGACGGAGAGGGCAGCTGGTGGGACTCCCCACCCCCACTCTGTCTAGTAGCTTGTCTCTTCGTTGCCCATCCTTACCCATCCCACCATACAAACCCTTCTACTCTTCTCCCCCCCCCTTTTTTTTCTTTTTTCTTTTCTTTTCTTCTCTTCTCTTCCCCTTCTCTCCTCTTTCTCCCCTCCTGCTCTCTCTTTCCTCTTGCTACTTATACCTCCTGTATTATTATCCACTTCTCTCCTTATACCCTTCTGTCTTTCCTCTTGGAGCTTTAGGCTGAAGCAGAAATTGAGTAGAAATAGAAACGGAATTGCTAACATTGAAAGTTGATATGACCGAGGCTCAGAAAACAATTATATCTAGACCAGCTGGATTTGTCCAGTCTCTGTGTTAACCTCGGTAGATTCTCAATAAGAATTCTTTACTAAAATGGAGAATAGAATTAGTTATATTTCATAACATCAAAGCACATATAAACAAACATACTATATTAGAAGAATTGTCTTACAATCTATATACTGTTTAATATGTCTACTTATATAGGTCCCTTACTATACATGACCTGTGCCTCTCAACATATGTAACATATGTACCTCCTTGTTCATCCATATGACATGTTAAACATTGATTGTTATTCTGGTACTTTGTTTCTGCTTTTTTTACGCTGTATGATGCTTAAAATTTACAATAAAAACTTTTTTGGAAAAAAAAAAAAATTGTAATGACACGTCCCTGTTAAACGGGCAGAAAAATTGGGCCTTAGGCAGTGGTGGTGGTGCCCTAAACCAAAAATATTGTTGGAAGCTAGCATCATCAAGATTGAGGAGGAATAGGATAGTCACTCAGCACAGGCAGTCTTCAAGGGATCCCACATCCATAGAAAAATCAATCAGTTACATCAGCATCAGGTGCTTGATAGCTGCTGCTGATCCAAGACTGATTCATTTTCATGGATATGAGCCTATCAATGGAGTTTGTGAACAGGCACACTCTATGATCTGTTACAAACCCTCCAGCAGCACTGAATGTGCATTCAGAAAGAATGCTGGATGCAGGACAGGCCAGTAGCTTAATTGCATATTGAGCAAGTTCTAGCCAGTGGTCCATCCTCAAGACCCAGTAACCCAGTGGATGGTCTGTTGGAAAGCTCTCCAAATCTGCTCTTGCCCCAAGATAGTGCTGCACCATGTAATGCAGACGCTGGCGATGGTTGCTTGAACCGATCAGACCTTGACGCTGAGGACTGAAAAATTGTCTAAAGGCATCAGTCTGCTGGCCACCTTCTCCACCGTTCTTTCTCTGACTGAACGAAGCCTCAGCAACACGTTGTCCAGCACCAGGAAATTGTAACCTTCCAGGGTCTGGAAACGCATTGCACAAACCTTTCTTCATGGCCTCCTGAAGATGTTTCACCCTCTGCTCCCTCTGCGAAGGCAGGATGAGTTCTGCAACCTTACCCTTGTAACGTGGATCAAGAAGGGTTGCCAGCCAGTAATGATCCCTCTCCTTGATACCACGAATCCTAGGGTCCTTTTGCAGGCTTTGCAGAATCAGGGTGGCCATGCAGTGTAAGTTTGCAGACGCATTTGATTGTGAGTCCTCTGGGTCACTGAGGATGACGTTGTCAGGAACTACCTCCTCCCAACCACATACAACTCCTTGGGTTTCTGGGGGCTGAAAACCATTCCTTGAAGACTGCTGCTAAGTGTTATCCTCTACATCTATGCTGACACAATCCTCCTCCTCCTCCTCTTCCTGTGTGTTTGGTGGGCCCACAGGAATGCTATCTGGATAAAGGGGGCCTTGAGAGGTAAGGAAGTCCTCCTCTTCCTCCCGCTGTTCTGCCTTAAGTGCCCTGTTCATTATTCCATGAAGCGTGTGCTCCAACAAGAAGACAAGAGGGACAGTATCACTGATGCATGTATTGTCACTGCTCACCATCCTTGTGGTCTCCTTAAATGGTGACAGGACAGTGCATGCATCCTTGATTAGTAGCCACAGGTGTGGCGAAAAAAAGTCAAGCTCCCCTGACCCTGTCCTGATGCCATACTCACACAGGTACTCATTGATGGCCCTCTATGCTGTGAGTGCAGCTGCTGCAGCATTGCCAACCTTGAGTTCCACCTGGTGGGAATGTCACAAATGAGGCGGTTGGTGAGCTGGTTGCATTCCCTTTGAAGGTCAGTCAGCCGAGCACTGGCATTGTATGACCGTTGGAAATTACCACAGACTGCCTACCTGCTCAAGAACCGCTGCACCACCAAATTCAGGACGTGAACCAAACAGGGAACATGGGTCAAGTGTCCCTGTCGGAGGGCGGAGAGGAGGTTGGTGCCTTTGTCGCATACAACCATTTCTGGCTGAAGCTGGTGTGGTTTCAACCACCTCTGAGCCTGCCCCTGCAGAGCTGACAGAATCTCTGCCCCAGTGTGGCTCCTGCCCCCTAAGCAGACCAACTCAAGCACCGCGTGGCATCTTTTTGCCTGAATGCTTGCATAGGCCCTTGACCACTTACGGAGCACCGCTGGTTCAGAGGAGAAATATGAAGAAGAGGCCATAGAGGAAGAAGAAGAGGAGGGGGTGGAGGAGAGAGCTGTGGCAGAATGACCACTAGCATTTTGGAGGCATGGTGGTGGAACCAGCTCCAACAATACTGAACCCTGTCCTGCATCCTTCCCAGCTGCCAGCAGAGTTACCCAGTGCGCCGTGAAGGAAAGGTAACGTCCCTGCCCATGCCTGCTAGACCATGAGCAGGACGGCCAGCAGTAAGGTAATATGCACCTTACTGCTGACCGCCCTGTCCAACTAGGCCAAAACATTGCCTTCCACATGCCGGTAGAGAGCCGAAATGGTGTATATATATATATATATACTAGACTGACTGTATATATAATATATAATATTTATATAAAAATACACTGCCCGAAGTAGATTAGAAACACCACGGAATGCACTGTAGATATAGGCTGCATATCTATATATATATATATATATATATATATATATATATATACTAGACCAGTGATGGCGAACCTATGGCACGCGTGCCACAGCTGGCACGCAGAGCCCTCTCTATGGGCACGCAAAAGTGCCAAGCACACAAAGGCTCCTCACACTTCACTAGGAGGACAAAGCGCCCAGTGTCCCCACACTGTCCTGCTTTGTTCCATTGGTGAGAGAGCCCAGAGATGAGACCGGAGCAGCCGGTGATGAGCTGTGCCACGTGAGCATGGTTTGTGCTATGGTAATAGCAGGAGAGGTGTGTATGGACAGAGGGAGCAAGACAGGCTACATGAGTGTCACTGCACCACTGCCGTACCACAGCAGAGGGGGGAGGGGGTGGTGAGTTGCAGAGGGGGGACCAGATGTGTGATGGGGTGTGCCATGAGCTGCATGGAGGGGTGTGATGCATGGTGAGGAGGTGTGCTATGAGTTACATGGCGATGTATAATGTGCTGTAGCTCACTGATGTGATGTGGCTGGACAACAGAGAGGTGTGAGCTAAAGGCCAATACATAATGTGCTAGAAGTTTACAGTGTGATGAGATGTGCGATGTGCTGCATGGCGATGGATGTTGGCACTTTGAAATAAATAAGTTGGTTTTATGTTGCATTTTGGGCACTCAGGCTCAAAAAGGTTCACCATCACTGTACTAGACTGACTATATATAGATATATATATAGATATATATATATCTATATATATATCAATCAATCAAATATACATATACATATACATACATACAGTATATATACAGTCCCTCATTATCCCATTTACAAGGAGCAGATAAAAGGTCCAGAGTTCACTTCAAGTGTGCTATTTGCATTTAGAATCTGTTGCTGTCAACTCTCAATGTGATATCCAAAGAGCTGTCACTATCAGTGAAGCAAGCCATCACTAGGCTGAAAAAACAAAGCAAATCAGAGAAATAGCAAAAACATTAGGTGTGGCCAAATCAACTGTTTGTAACATCCTTAAAAAGAAAGAACGCACCGGTGAGCTCAGCAACACCAAAAGACCCGGAAGACCATGGAAAACAACTGTGGTGGATGACCGAAGAATTCTTTCCCTGGTGGAGAAAACACCCTTCACAACAGTTGGCCAGATAAAGAACACTCTCCAGGAGGTAGGTGTATGTGTGTCAAAGTCAACAATCAAGAGAAGACTTCACCAGTGAATACAGAGGGTTCACCACAAGATGTAAACCACTGATGAGCCTCAAAAACAGGAAGGCCAGATTAGAGTTTGCCAAAAAACATCTAAAAAAGCCTTCACAGTTCTGGAACAACATCCTATGGACAGATGAGACCAAGATCAACTTGTACCAGAGTGATGGGAAAAGAAGAGTATGGAGAAGGAAAGGAACTGCTCATGATCCAAAGCATACCACCTCATCAGTGAAGCATGGTGGTGGTAGTGTCATGGCGTGGGAATGTATGGCTGCCAATGGAACTGGTTCTCTTGTATTTATTGGTGATGTGACTGCTGACAAAAGCAGCAGGATGAATTCTGAAGCGTTTTGGGCAATATTATCTGCTCATATGCAGCAAAATGCTTCAGAATTCATTGGATGGCGCTTCACAGTGCAGATGGACAATGACCCAAAGCATACTGCGAAAGAAACCAAAGAGTTTTTTAAGGGAAAGAAGTGGAATGTTATGCAATGGCCAAGTCAATCACCTGACCTGAATCCGATTGAGCATGCATTTCACTGGCTGAAGACAAAAAAGTTTGATGGATGATTGTTAATCTGTCCCATTACTTTTGGTCCCTTAAAAAGTGTGAGGCACATATACAAACTGTTGTAATTCCTACACCGTTCACCTGATTTGGAATTAAATACCCTCAAATTAAAGCTGGAAGTCTACAGTTAAAGCACATCTTGTTCGTTTCATTGCAAATCCATTGTGGTGGTGTATAGAGCCAAAAAGATTAGAATTGTGTCGATGTCCCAATATTTATGGACCTGACTGTATATATAATGCATCCTGAAAGTATTCACAGCGCTTCACTTTTTTCCACATTTTGTTATGTTACAGCCTTATTCCAAAATGAATTAAATTCATTATTTTCCTCAAAATTGTACAAACAATACCCCATAATGACAACATGAAAGAAGTTTGTTTGAAATCTTTGCAAATGTATTAAAAATATACATGTACATAAGTATTCACAGTCTTTGCCATGACACTCAAAATTGGGCTCAGATGCTTCCTGTTTCATCCTTGAAATGTTTATATTGATTGGAGTTCACCTCTGGTAAATTCAGATGATTAGACATGATTTGGAAAGACACACACCTGTCTATATAAGGACGCACAGGTAACAGTGCATGTCAGAGCACAAACCAAGGCATGAAGTCCAAGGAATTGTTTGTAGACCTACGAGACAGGATTGTATTGAGGCACAGATCTGGGGAAGGGTACAGAAATTTTTTTGCAGCAATGAGCACAGTAGTCTCCATCATCCGTAAACGGCAGAAGTTTGAAACCACCAGGACTGCTACCTAGCACAAACTGAGTGATCAGGGGAGAAGGGCCTTAATCATAGAGGTCACCAAGAACCCGATGGTCACTGTGACAGAGCTTCAACATTTCTCTGTGGAAAGAGGAGAACCTTCCAGAAGAATGACCATCTCTGCAGCACTCCACCAATCAGGCCTGTATGGTAGAGTGGCCAGTCAGAATCCACTTCTCAGTAAGAGGCATATGACAGCCCACCTGGAATTTGCCAAAAGGCACTTGAAGGACTCCCAGACAATGGGAAACAAAATTCTCTGGTCTGATGAAACAAAGACTGAACTCTTTGGCCTGAATGGCAAGTGCCGTGTCTGGAGGAAACCAGGCACCGCTCATCACCTGGCCAATTCCATCCCTACATTGAAGCATGGTGGTGCCAGCATCATGCTGTTGGGATGTTTTTTAGTGGCAGGAACTTGGAAACTAGTCAGGATTGAGAGAAAGATGAATGCAGCAATGTACAGAGACTTCCTTGATGAAAACCTGCTCCAGAGCGCTCTAGACCTCAGACTGGGGCAAAGGATCATCTTGCAACAGGACAACAACCATAAGCACATAGCCAAGATAACAAAGGTGTGGCTGTGGGACAACTCTGTGAATGTCCTCAAGTGGCCCAGCCAGAGCCCAGGCTTGAACCCGATTGAACATCTCTGGAGAGATCTGAAATTTGCTGTGCACCAATGCTCCACATCCAACCTGGTGGAGCTTGAGAGGTCCTGCAAAGAAGAAAGGGAGAAACTGCTCAAAAATAGGTGTGTCAAGCTTGTAGTATCATACTCACTTAAGGGCTGTAATTGGTGCTAAAGGTTCTTCAACAAAGTATTGAGCAAAGGCTGTGAATACTTATGTACATGTGATTTTTTTTTTTTTTCATTTTTTTTTTCATAAAATTGCAAAGATTTCAAGCAAACGTCTTTCATGTTGTCATTACAGGGTATTGCTTGTAGAATTTTGAGGAATATTATGAATATAATCCATTTTGGAATAAGACTGTAACATAACAAAATGTGGAAAAAGTGAAGCGCTGTGAATACTTTCCAGATACATTTATATACCTATAGATAGATATATCTATAGATATCTATAGATAGATATAGATATATCTATCTATAGATATAGATATATATATTCCTACTCCCTGTGGCAGCATAGGATTTAAAAAAAAGCCTCATTCACAGCCGCTCAGCATCATAGTAAGTAATTTCTGATAACTTGTGCCAAAAAATTGTCTTTGTATAGACAAGGATGAAGTGATGAATGAGTCATGGAGATGATGTATCAGGCCCACTGTGCAAATGTTACAATCTGCCAAATGAGGTGGGTGAGCTATTATGTCTTAATGAAATGGCATATAAAGAAAGCCAGAGTAAAAAAAAAAAAAAAGAAGAAAAATCTACATTTTGAAACATATAAATTGCTGGAATTAAAATGATTAGTTTACTTTTAAGTTTGTAATTAAAGATACTTTTAATTATTTTTTTTTTTTATCAACATACCCAATAATCGATTCTGAAAACAGTAGTTGAGGATTCTAAGATTTGTAATTTACTCACTCTTCAATGCCTTTCTCATTATACTGTGAATGGGCCCATTCTCGTCCTGCCCTTCAATCTTTCTTGGTTGCTGAGCAACCTCTAAGATACTGGGTAAGGTTCAGCATATACTAGAATGTCCGGAGCTGTGCAGGGAAAACTTCCCCTTTTATCTGACGCTTTCAGATATCCGCTGGTTCTGTAATATGACTTGTCTCGGAATATATTGGTCAGAGAGGAGTGGATTAAAGATGAGCTAATAAATTTTCCCAAAATGAGATTTGTAAAGATTTGGCAAAGCTGTCTGAAATTTTATAGCATATGTTTTATGTTTTATGTGCTTCTTCATTTTCTCCCTTGGATACACTTCCAAGTCTTCAATCTGTCTGTATGTCCTGTACAGCATTCAGTCATGAGTGGCAATGTACATATACACAACCCCCTTAACAAAATACTCACACATTACAAAGGTCAGTGTTTGCCAGTGGCTTTGTCTCCCCCATGGGTGGGTATATACTTATTCATATTCAGCATCCTCATCCCATTAGATTTTATAGCCAGGCAGCTGATCCACCTATCCCCTTTTCTCTTATGCTGGGATGGCTATAAATATAACAGTATTTTTCCTGTTGACTATCTTAACTCCGGGAATGATCTTAATTTCTTAATTACTTACATTGGTCCATTCTGGACCAATGTAATGCATATTTTATAACTGTAAAAGCTGACAAGCTGACAAGTGATTAATGATGCTACAATGATTACAGAAATCTCCCAGAATACAAAGTGTTCTCTGATTTGAAAAGGTGGAGTTTGTGACATCACCCCCACCTCTCCTCCTCATCCAATCAGAGAATGTTTTGTATTTCTGGAAACAATACATGGAATTCTGTGAATGGCAGCAGTACTGTGCAAGCTACCCTGCGTGATCAATATGTAGTGGGGCAGCTCCAAAGTAAGGAGAAATCTCCTCTTAGTTGTCACAAGGCACTGTCCCTGTATTCAAATATCCCATGCGAAAATGGGCTTAGAACCATAACCAGATATCTCTTCTCCAATCTGCTAATGCCAAAACTATGGGCTGACTACATACTTAAAAGAACAACACAGCTCTATCTCTTTTCTAGACATGTTCTACCTACAGACCTGAGGAACAGCAATAGGAACTTGTTTTGCACCGATTTATGTTGATCATGGGTTTTTTTGAGCTAGACTTTATTTATACAAACAATCTATTTTATATGTAATGGGGACACTACAGAAATCAATGCTTTTGTTCATTACCTGAATAACAATACATGGGAGCTATCTTTCACAAGCAATACACATTTCTGCCAGATTGATTACCTGGATGACACTTTAACGGGAAACAAGGATGGAACTATTACTCTGAGGAAATTCTTAGATCAAATGGGTAACAACAGTTAAAGCTGCCACCACAAACCCTGGGTAAGATATATACCCTTGGATAGTTCAAAAGAAATTGTACTCTAGATAAAGATTTCACTGATCATTCAAGAACCTTCAAAGATTATTTTCACATGAAAAATATTCCATTGATCTGATTGATCCATAAAGAAAGAACAAACCAACATACAAAACCAGATTCTACAATTTATAATCTGGTATAGTCAAATTACTCAGTAATATCTGTCCAATAATGGATACACATTGGCACATCTTGAAGACCAATCCACTATTGGAGAAAAAAGCATTCAAAGAGATCCAAGCGAATATTCCGCAGGACCAAGACACTTAGAAATCTACTAGTCGTATTCATGGAGACCTCTCTAAAACTACTAACACAAAGAAGGCTGGATGCTTTGCGCAGTCTGCTGTGTCCTACATTTAAAGAGCATGCAGAGCCAATCAAATTGTATTTGCTGTGGCCAATTCCAGCATCACAAAAAAATACAGCAAGGCTATGGTTTGCAGCCAGCTCTTTCTTTGCCATCACATACTAATCGGCTTTGAAAGAAAAGCATGACCTTTACATCCACATCAGTAACAACATCACAACCAATGTCACCTAACATCAATGACAACCAGCACCAGTGTTCTCATCCAGTACTAGTGTCATCACTATGAGTGTAAGTCAGCACCAGTCTCCTGATTGCTGCCAAAACTAGTACCAGTGTCAGCTAGTACCAGAGTAAGCCAAAATCTCTCTATCACCTTCAGCACTATTACCAGCATAAGCCAGCATCAGTATCCTGATCACCACCAGTACCAGTGTCACCTAGTTCTAGTGTAAGCCATCACCGGTGTCCTGATCATTAGACACACCAGTACCACAGTGTAACCCAACACCAGTCTCCTGATCATTGATGTACCAGTGCCAACTAGTACCAATATAAGCCAATGCAAGTCTCCTGAGTGCTCCCGGGCCTAGTATCACCTAGCACCAGCATTTTTATTGCCAGCCACACAGGTACCAGTGCCACCTTGTACCAACATAACCCAGCACCAGCATCCTGATCACCAGCTACTCCAGTATATTGTCATCTAGTACCAGTGAAAGCAAGTAGCGGTGACCTGATTGCAGTCCACACCAGTAAATTATCTAGTATAAGGGTAAGCTAGCACCAGTGACCCGATTGCCAACCACATCAGCACAGTGGCATGTAATACCAGTGTTTGGCTTGATTACCAGCTACACCAATACAGTATTATCTAGTACCAGTATCTGATGTGATCGCCAGCCACACTAGTACAGTGTCATCTATTACTAACTCATTTGACCTGATTGCCAGCCACACTAGTAGTGTCAGTATTAGTTTCAGTCAGAAACAGTGACACTGGTACCTGATGACATGTAGCAGAATGTATCTGGGGCATACTTTTGAGTATGACAATACTGTGTATGAGAAATAACTTGCTAAAATGACAATTTCTAACAAATTATAACTTCCAAAAACTCACCATGCCTCTCATTGCCTACTGAATGCGACCCAATCACCTGAAGGGGTGCACCCGGCAACTGCATGCAAAGCATGTGGTTGTGGCATGCTGGTGCAGGGTTTAGGTGATTAAAACAGGCAGTGAGGAGGTAATTTAACACCTTTTCATCACCTTTCAAATGCCCTCTGAAAAGTTATTCAACATGGATTGCTCTTCAGTAGGCAACACAAGTGTAAACGAGGCCTTAATGATATTGGGGTCAATTCACTAAAGGATTTTGCATGCGATATGAAGGTCATGTAACCCATTTTTTTAGAAACGATAATAAAAGAGCCAATTCATAAAAGTAAAATGTTAATTGTGAGGTAAATACCACAAAAAAAAGAAAGGAATCATTAAAGTCAATTCACTAAAGAACACACACATTTGTTATTTATCACCTGCCTGTAGGCAGTCTGTATTTTAGCAATTTACAAAATAACAATGAGGCCAGGTTAACACTGCTCCGCTCCGACATGAAAGTCACACGATTTTGCCAGGCAACTTTACCGCAACTTTGACGCCACTTAGAGGGAACTTTGAAACATCTTTCGGAAATGCCAGTGTACTCTTCCTGTAATGTCGGATCCAAGTCACATCAATTAAGATGAGGATCTGACTTGGATGCGACTTCCATTCAATTCTATGGGCTGAAATGGGACAGATGTCAGACCAAAGTAGTGCAGGAACCTTTTCTAAAGTCGGACCAACACAAGTCGGACCAGTTACGATGGCTCTCATAGGGAAACATTGATTTTTACATGTCATGCAACATGTGCTCTCGAAGTCGAAGCGCATGTCCCACCAATGTGAACTGGGCCTGAGGGGAAATCTGCACTGGCCAGTAAGTTAGAAGTATATAATGTATAAGTGTGGAAATGTTTTGCCCTGAGCTCAGGAATGAAAATAAATTGTAAAATTTCACCAGAGGAAAATCATTCTTACAACTTGTATACTCCTTGGAAAATGTAGGAAACATATTGAAACAGGAAGCACACTAGAATGTTTTCACAGTTTCATAATATTTCTATGTGCATTTATTTACAGAACTATCTTCCTCTGGTGCAGAGTTAGCATGCAAAAAAAAAAACGCTAAATGTAAACGATAAACATTGCAAAATATAAATATTTACCTCTTTCGATAAATTACACCTTTTTGACTACTTTTGAGATAAATATAATATTGCATGAGTTATTTTAACTCAACAATTAGTGCAGTATTTATCTCTTAGTGATTTTACCCCATTGTGTTGAAACCTCATCCAGCTTTGCTATGCAGCTTTGCATAAACAGTCACTTCTAATAATGATCTATTTCTCATTTATGAGAAAGTATATACAATGGGAAACCATTGAGTACAAAGTGAACCGTTTGTGGAACTTAAGCTACATAACTTCTAGAACATTGTTTATACAAAATACGCCAATGATGTCTTGTCGACTGTAGATATTGTAGTCTACAAATACTGCTCATTCTCTTAGCTGACATTTTTTCTACTCAACCTACAGTATCAACTTTTAGCAGGCCATACACGCCCAGTTTAGCATTCACACCGTGTATGGGCAGGCTAAATGTGCCAAGTTGATCAATCAATCAACTTGGGTACAACCAGCAGGCCGGGTTTTACCTGCGATTATTGCTAGCAGGGTACTATAGCCGCTAGCAATAATCACTGTCTGCTCCCGGTGGGGACGGCTTATTAAATTAAATAAGTTAAATTTAAAATATTTTAAAAAATAACATTGTAAATAACTAATTAAATATAAAAAACTACTGATACCGTCCACTGCCCTACAGGCAACAATCTCTACCCTACTGACATCCTCCTCTGCTCTGCTGACACCATCCACTGTCCTACTGATACCAACCTCTGCCCTCTTGGCATGTTCACTACTCCTCTGAAACCATCCACTGCTCTACTGACACTGTCCACTGCCCTACGGACACTGTCAATGTTTTATAATGTTTGTTTACATTTATTTAAAAGAGTGTGTGTTTCTGTGTGTGTTTGTTTTATGCACATGCATATGTATTTTAGCTCTGGGTGTACAAGCTAATGCAATAGGCTGTGCACACCTATGCGTGAGGTGCAGTATTGCCTTCTTATAAAAGAAGATATTTACATGCCCTCACTTTCAGCACAAAACTTAAAAGCAAGGATCTGGATCTCAGCTTATGATTAAGTGACTGGAGTCATATAAATAATTACTTTTTAGCTTTTTTAGCTACTTGTGCATACAAAAACATATTTGTATAGCACACATATTGCCATGAAAAATGAAGGGTCAAAGAGAAAGTGCCGGAGACATACTGTTTATCAGTCTCCTGTCCTTCTACATTGAGATACAAGGAAGATAATGAAAATTAAGTAGGAGAGAAGAAAGGTAATAGATTCCAGGGCAAGATGTAAAAGTAATAAAATAACCTAGGGTAAAAAGGAAAGGTAGTGGAAGCAGTAGCAATGGTATCCACAGCAACAGCAGTACAGTTACTGAAAGTTCTAAAGAACTGGTTTCTATAAATCATGATTCCATTCACCTTTCTCAGCAAACACAGTAAAACAAATATTACAATAAAATATTAATAATGTTCTCTTGTGCACTGAAGAACATCACAGAGTACAGCAAGTCATTGAGAAAGTCACAGCACAGTGTATCTGCAAAGTTAGAGAGAATCCGGATGCTTCAGCTGCAAAATAAAGATGCCTTTACATACTGTATCTTGAAGTGTGTTGAACTACGGAGCTGTATGACATTTTATAAAGGTTAAAATTGTAAATAGTAATTGCTATTTTCAGGAAACTTGCTGTAAAGCATTGTCTAGAGATACTGAGATCTCTGTATTTGCTATGACCTACACACTGTAAACATGTCCTTTAGTTAGAATTGTGCAGTGAACTGGACCATCTGTGGCTGTAGAAGAATGTTACCATTCTTCAGTTTAATCCCAGCATTCTCAGGTGATAAGATTGACTATTTACAATGTATGGCCTTTGGTTATTATTTACAATTAATTCATAAAGGATGTTGCTTAGAGTTGTATTAACTCATGCTGCAGCTGTTACTATACTGTAGACATACAGGCCAAATTTGAATTATTTAATAAAGTGTATGTATGGCCAAAAAAAAAAGACAAAAACATTCAATAAATATCTGCAGTACGTACACATTTGCCCATATTTTGACACTTTAAATGCGTTGCAAGTACACAAAACAACCTGTTCATCTGTTAGTAATCCAGCTAGAGCCAAACTGTTTGAGATAGCAACACAGAGCATTTGCTGGTCTAAAATGCTTTATAAACACTGCAGAGTTTTCTTCTGTTGATGACACAATATCTCCCCTTACGTTATGGAGATGAGGAGAGGGGGAGATGTTCTGTGGTCCTAGGGTGACAATTCTGTTCTTTTATAGATGCAATAAAGTGAGTGAGCAGTGTCGCTCTAGGGCAGGGAGTATGTTACTGGCAGGATTACTAGGTGAAAAAAAGGGCAAATGTCTGAAAGTTAATGAAGCACAGCTAAACTAACTTACATTTTTGCTCTTGGATTTAGAAACACTTAAAGTGCTGTAAACCTCAGTCAAGGAATCTGAACAAAGCAAATATATCCGTAGTGTTTATTTATCTCTCCAAAGCTCTAAGTGTTGTTTCTCTCTGGTACATTGTTCCTCTGTTATCATCATGAATCCCTTCTGAGTAGTTTTTCCGATACTTATGATAAATTTGTGTCGGGGGGGGGGGGAACAACTCAGAATGGAGCTTGTCTATTCACAATACAGTTCTTCTGCTGTGTGGAGGGGGGGTGTGACTTTCCTCCAATCAGCTCTCACATACTGTTACTGCAGCTCTCCACCCCTCCTCTGTGCTCTTGACAGATGAAAAAAGATTTTAACACTTTTCTGCCCTTTTGAAGGGGTGTACAGAAGAGAGGACTGCAGATAAAAAAAAACAATGTAGGAGGATTAGTTTCATCTCTGTGTTACATCTGAGGCTGTTCACTTTACTGGGTATATGTGAGGGTTTACAACCACTTTAAAGTATTCATTTTAAGTAGGGATTAGGGATGAGCTTCGAGTTCGAGTCGAACTCATGTTCGACTCGAACATTGGCTGTTCGCAAGTTCACCGAACAGCGAACAATTTGGGGTGTTCGCGGCAAATTCGAATGCCGCGGAACACCCTTTAAAAGTCTATGGGAGAAATCAAAAGTGCTAATTTTAAAGGCTAATATGCAAGTTATTGTCATAAAAAGTGTTTGGGGACCTGGGTCCTGCCCCAGGGGACATGGATCAATGCAAAAAAAAGTTTTAAAAACGGCCGTTTTTTCAGGAGCAGTGATTTTAATAATACTTAAAGTCAATCAATAAAAGTGTAATATCCCTTTAAATTTCGTACCTGGGGGGTGTCTATAGTGTGCCTGTAAAGGGGCGCATGTTTCCTGTGTTTAGAACAGTCTGACAGCAAAATGACATTTTGAAGGAAAAAACTCATTTAAAACTACCTGCGGCTATTGCATTGCCGACAATACACATAGAAGTTCATTGATAAAAACGGCATGGGAATTCCCCAAAGGGGAACCCCGAACCAAAATTAAAAAAAAAAAATGACGTGGGGGTCCCCCTAAATTCCATACCAGGCCCTTCAGGTCTGGTATGGATATTAAGGGGAACCCCGGCCAAAATTTAAAAAAAAAAATGACGTGGGGTTCCCCCTAAATTCCATACCAGACCCTTCAGGTCTGGTATGGATTTTAAGGGGAACCCCGCGCCAAAAAAAAAAAAAAAACGGCGTGGGGTCCCCCCAAAAATCCATACCAGACCCTTATCCGAGCACGCAACCTGGCAGGCCGCAGGAAAAGAGGGGGGGACAAGAGTGCGGCCCCCCCTCCCTCCTGAACCGTACCAGGCCACATGCCCTCAACATTGGGAGGGTGCTTTGGGGTAGCCCCCCAAAACACCTTGTCCCCATGTTGATGAGGACAAGGGCCTCATCCCCACAACCCTGGCCGGTGGTTGTGGGGGTCTGCGGGCGGGGGGCTTATCGGAATCTGGAAGCCCCCTTTAACAAGGTGACCCCCAGATCCCGGCCCCCCCCCGTGTGAAATGGTAAGGGGGTACATAAGTACCCCTACCATTTCACGAAAAAAGTGTCAAAAATGTTAAAAATGACAAGAGACAGTTTTTGACAATTCCTTTATTTAAATGCTTCTTCTTTCTTCTATCTTGCTTCATCTTCTGGTTCTTCTGGCTCTTCTGGTTCTTCTGGTTCTTCTGGTTCTTCCTCCGGCGTTCTCGTCCAGCATCTCCTCCGCGGAGTCTTCTGTCTTCTTCTCCTCGGGCCGCTCCGCACCCATGGCATGGGGGGGAGGCTCCCGCTCTTCTCTTCTTCTCTTCTTCTTTTCTTCTTTTCTTCTCTTCTTCTCTTCTTCTTCATTTTCTTCTCCGGGCCGCTCCGCAATCCATGCTGGCATGGAGGGAGGCTCCCGCTGTGTGACGGCGCTCCTCGTCTGACAGTTCTTAAATAACGGGGGGGCGGGGCCACCCGGTGACCCCGCCCCCCTCTGACGCACGGTGACTTGACGGGACTTCCCTGTGGCATTCCCCGTGACGTCACAGGGAAGTCCCGTCAAGTCACCGTGCATCAGAGGGGGGCGGGGTCACCGGGTGGCCCCGCCCCCCTCCGTTATTTAAGAACTGTCAGACGAGGAGCGCCGTCACACAGCGGGAGCCTCCCTCCATGCCAGCATGGATTGCGGAGCGGCCCGGAGAAGAAAATGAAGAAGAAGAGAAGAAAAGAAGAAAAGAAGAAGAGAAGAGCGGGAGCCTCCCCCCCATGCCATGGGTGCGGAGCGGCCCGAGGAGAAGAAGACAGAAGACGCCGCGGAGGAGATGCTGGACGAGAACGCCGGAGGAAGAACCAGAAGAACCAGAAGAGCCAGAAGAACCAGAAGATGAAGCAAGATAGAAGAAAGAAGAAGCATTTAAATAAAGGAATTGTCAAAAACTGTCTCTTGTCATTTTTAACATTTTTGACACTTTTTTCGTGAAATGGTAGGGGTACTCATGTACCCCCTTACCATTTCACACAGGGGGGGGGCCGGGATCTGGGGGTCACCTTGTTAAAGGGGGCTTCCAGATTCCGATAAGCCCCCCGCCCGCAGACCCCCACAACCACCGGCCAGGGTTGTGGGGATGAGGCCCTTGTCCTCATCAACATGGGGACAAGGTGTTTTGGGGGGCTACCCCAAAGCACCCTCCCAATGTTGAGGGCATGTGGCCTGGTACGGTTCAGGAGGGAGGGGGGCCGCACTCTCGTCCCCCCCTCTTTTCCTGCGGCCTGCCAGGTTGCGTGCTCGGATAAGGGTCTGGTATGGATTTTTGGGGGGACCCCACGCCGTTTTTTTTTTTTTTTTTGGCGCGGGGTTCCCCTTAAAATCCATACCAGACCTGAAGGGTCTGGTATGGAATTTAGGGGGAACCCCAGGTCATTTTTTTTTTTAATTTTGGCCGGGGTTCCCCTTAATATCCATACCAGACCTGAAGGGCCTGGTATGGAATTTAGGGGGACCCCCACGTCATTTTTTTTTTTTAATTTTGGTTCGGGGTTCCCCTTTGGGGAATTCCCATGCCGTTTTTATCAATGAACTTCTATGTGTATTGTCGGCAATGCAATAGCCGCGGGTAGTTTTAAATGAGTTTTTTCCTTCAAAATGTCATTTTGCTGTCAGACTGTTCTAAACACAGGAAACATGCGCCCCTTTACAGGCACACTATAGACACCCCCCAGGTACGAAATTTAAAGGGATATTACACTTTTATTGTTTGACTTTAAGCATTATTAAAATCACTGCTCCTTAAAAAACGGCCGTTTTTAAAACTTTTTTTTGCATTGATCCATGTCCCCTGGGGCAGGACCCAGGTCCCCAAACACTTTTTATGACAATAACTTGCATATAAGCCTTGAAAATTAGCACTTTTGATTATTCATGTTCGTGTCCCATAGACTTTAACGGTGTTCGCATGTTCGAACGAACTTTTTTCCTGTTCGCATGTTCTGGTGCGAACCGAACAGGGGGGTGTTCGGCTCATCCCTAGTAGGGATGCAATTATTTTTTCTCAACCTGGAATTTAATCTTAATTGGGTTGATTATTTAAAAAACAAAAATCACACTTTGAGCATTGTCACATGCTCTCGTGTATTGTTGGAACATCTCTAAGGATATGTTTACATTTGTGCATTGCGGGAAAGCGTGCAAAACTGAACGCTTTCCCACAACACACAAAAACACGCAGCCCTTTTGCAGATTCCCAGTGGTGCCGATGTTAATGAGACCCCAATGCATCTAGCAACATGGGCGCTAGAAACAGTTGTGCCAAGTGAGAAACATATCACAATAAAATTTGTTCCTGCCTGATAGCTACTTTATTAAAGGAAGATTGTGCATCTTACTGTGTGGCATTCTTTTTACTGATACAGTTGATGACTATTCGGTAGCCCAATTTCTCCTGCAAGTTAAGAGGAAATAGAAAACTTCCATGTTCCTTCTTCATTTCTACATGGTCACAATAGCTCCTAGCAGCAAGAAAGTGGGAAGTAGTATGTTAAAATATCCAAAGTCCAATTTTTTTTTTCAAATTTTGATAAAATAGAGGGGTATGTTTTTATGTTCTTATTGTTATAGTTTTATCCACTCTAATTCACCTTGTGACCGTTGTGTTTCAAAATAAGGAAATCTAAAATGTTGTCATCGGAACAGAAGCAGAGAGTAAATCTTCCTACAGAAAACACTTTATGCAGGGACAATCGACTGAAACAGGGCTTCCCTTTAGTTGGATAAATTTCCTCTTGCTTCCTGTTATGACAACGGGACACTCAAAAATAACTCACAGTGTGTTTAAAAACTGACTATATCAAAACACAAAGCAGTAATAAAATGACTTTCCACACTTCAGCTGGGCAAAACTATCCTTAATAATAAAACACATCACTAATCAAGAACAGACCTCTATATTGCATTGTGCATTAAAGTCCATAGCATATGCAAACCAAAGTCAGTATATGCCTCAAAAATATGTGTATATTAGTAATGTACACTAGAATCAAGTGCACTGAACTAAGGGAACTTACGTTAGCAGTTGTGGGAGGCCTGCGATTCATTCGAGTAAGTGGCCAGAATGCCCAAGTTCATTCTATATATCAAACTATTTATGAAACACATTGAGGTTGATTTACTAAATGCAAATAGACTGTTCACATTGCAAGTGAAGCTGCACTTTGCAATGGAATTGGTCCAATAGTTTGTGGCTTAGTGGACAAGGTGAAGCTCTGATGAACTTTCAATATCAAATCATGTGCAAGCAAAAATGCTGTATTTTTAAATTCCCTTGCATGTAATTGGGTATTCTTTGCAAAACTTCGCCTTATTCGTTAAGCTCTTGGAAAAAAATCCCTTGCAAAGGGCAACTTCCCTTGCAAACTGAACAACCTATTTTGGCATTAAATCGCCTGATTACAGGCATTCTATCTCTATTAAGATCACATTTTCACCAAATAGCTAGATACATGACACTTTCACTCATTTTTATGCTATCAATGGCTGGCTGTCAAAGTATTATTATTTTCAATTATTATACAGTGCTTGAGGAAGTTATACAATCGAAGTGACGAATCCACAGAGACTTCTCTTAGCATTAAATGCAATCTGACGCCTCAAAGTTCCTCTTACGGAAATTCTTGGGTCTCATTATGTGCTCAGATATGATAGCATTCTTGTGTCACATTAGCTTTATTATTTCAGCATTGTTCACCAATGTTAATCATTGGCCATAATATCAGAGCGATTATGACAACCATTGGTCATGTGTAACATTGGCTCTCAGGGTTCACAGAACTGGTGCTTGGAAAGCATTATAATTTTTTTTAAACAGACTGTGGGTTATTCTTGAGGAGGAAGCTTTATGCTTGTATGCTAACAAGACAATTTTGCTAAACACAATACTTGTTTATTTTTCATATACATTGTATTCTTTTCTTCATTAAATTATACAAGGTTTTTATGGAAATCATATCTCCTATTTTGTAAGTTGGTTTGGGTGTAAATTGCTCCACGTGGTCTTTGTTTTTATTGGATGATTTGTGCTACTAACCCATTCTGCCCCATTGCCAGTGAAATAGCCATAAAAAGTATGATAGATTTGGTGAAGAAGTAGTGGTGTTGGTGCTGCAGCTCAGCTGATAAAGCGAGAGCTGTAGCTGCAGCATCATGGCCAAAGATGCATCCAGTGGGGGAAAAAAAATGGAATTTGAGGAAGAGTGCTTTCATTTTTATTTACAGAGATTTTATGATGAAGGACTGACAATATTAGGATTCAGAAAGGGAAACTGGATGAAAAATAGTAGCATGTCTGCCTCACGCTTTTTTTTTTTTTCTTGCCAGAATGCCATTTTTTTAGGCTTCACCAATAAGCATTGCAGATAGATAGAAAGATAGAGTTGTAAAGTCAGAGAAAGAAGCATCACTTTTTGGAGCTTGATACCTCTGCTTGTATAAAGCAGCATCAATAGTGAAGCTAAAGGTTCCTACCATCCAAAACCTGTCTGCCCATCCTCTCCACACCCTTCCTTGAGTTTCCATACTATCCACTCTTCATCCACATTATTTATCACCTCTTCCACATCTAGAGTCTTTTCCAAGGTCTTGTAATATCCGTCATCATTAGCACGCTAATCATATCCACCTTAAATAGGTAAACATATTTGTTCAGGTGCTGTGTGCCAACCCACTGCTTTTATAACATAATATGTATATGTTCTTATCCTCCATCTTACAATGCATGCAGTCCCTGTGGAATAAGAATTTTGGTTCACCAGTTTGACTATCTCCTCCTGTAGATCAAATATGTTAAAGCAGGGATCACTTTTTTAAACTTTTTTGTATGCGAGCAGCAAGTATGGGAAGCAGGAAAATCAAGGAAGCTATGAGGAGAGGCTTCGCCATCCAGATCCAACTCCAGATCTTACCACTGTCGCCAAGATCGCCAGATCCTGTTCGAACTTCTCCCCTCCAGGAGAATTGTAAGGGAGAGGAATAACAATTACTTAACTGATGACAGCTGACTATTCCCCAAGGCCCCACGCACCCCACCCCTGTGGGAACTCACTGTGGAAGTGCATAGTACCCCCTGGGAGTCCCCCTGCTGTTACCTCCCTGAAGCCTCTACCAGCTCTCTGATGAGTGTAGCCGGACACCCGACCCCAAGCTCTCAGTAGGTAGATAATGTGCTCTACTCTTGTGATACATTCAGGTCATCTAGGTTCGTAGAATCATTATAGTTACTGCCTCTATAGCCTCTCCATATTCCGATGTAAAAACCAGCTAAACATAAAAGGTGTATGAGACCAGAGAGTCCCAGGCAAAGGAAGAGAGAAAGGTGTGAAAGGGGAAAGAATAGAAGAGGGGTAGGTTCAATTTGGAGTTTGTGCTATCAGTGGTCTCTGCAACACTCCCGGAAGTAGGGGAAGGTTGCAATATGTGGCCCAAGGTTCCCAAGTGTCATAGAATTTCCCAAATTTGTCATTTAGCTTTGCTACAATTTGTTCTTGTGCCATAATCCAAGAAACCTTCCTCTTGAACCCCTGGAAGGAGACATTGGGTTTTTTCCAGGCTTTGGCGATGGTAACTTTTGCCCCTAAGAGGATGAAGTACACCAGCACCTGTGTGAATTCAGGAAGGGCCTCGATATTGCCATTTAGCAGAGCAACATTGGGATTAGGGGCTATAACTGGCTTTGTGATTGTACTAACTGTGTGGAATACTTTCTGCCAGTAGGATCTGATGCGCAGACAAGTCCACCATGTATGTATCATCGTACCCTCCAGCTCGCACCCTCTAAAGCATAGTGGGGAGGACACCGGAAAGATGACCGTCAGTCGAGCGAGGACATAGTACCATCGAGTCATTACCTTTACGCTGGCTTCAATAAGAGAAATGTAAGGATACCTTTCTATGCACGTTTGAGCCCGCTGAATCAATCCTGTGTAGTCCAGGAGCTGTCCGTGTCCACCTCCCACGCCCAAGCATAAGCTGGCTTATCTGAGTGTGACATTAGTGCAGTATTCATCAAGGAAATCCCTCCCCTCTGAACCTCTGTATTGGAGCACAAATGTTCATAGGGAGTTATCGTGGGGGGTTCCTGTTTATTAAACCAAATTGAGTGTAGATAGTGGGAGATTTGGGAGAATCTGAAAACCTCAGTTTCAGCATATCGAGTTTCTTCCTACAGTGTGTTAACGTGATCGGGCCCCTGGGGGAGAGAAAATGGCCGATCCTGTAAAGATCTTTGTCCGCCCACCATTGGAACACTTTAATGGACATCCCTGGTGCAAAATCAACATTATGGAACAAATGAGCTAACGGTTTCATGGGTGAAATCAGATTATGTTGTGAAAAAAGCCTAAAGCACAGGGCCATTGAATGGGACAGGGTGGGGGACATAATGGCCAGCCTAAGTTTTGGGTTGCACCAAAGAAGATAGTCGATGGTTTTCAGTGGGATGGCGTATCTCTCCATCGAGAGCCATTCGGGCTTCAGGCCTTTTGAGAAGACCACTGAGATTTGGGACAACTGTGCCGCCTGATAGTATCCCCATAGATTAGGCAATCCCAATCCACCTTGGGTTTTTAGGCGATAAAGAATATTAGAGGGACATCTATACCCCTTATGACCCCAAACAAATCGGACAATCTCCGATTGAAATTTGAACTTGTTTCTTTATCAGGATTGGGAGAGAGCGGAATAAATATAAGAGACGGGGGAGAAGAGTCATCTTCACTGCGTGAATTCTGCCTAGTCAGGATAGACCACACCTTGTCCATTTCTCCTAGTCACCCCTGCATTTGTGTAGCATTGGGGGATAATTAGCTCTAAAAAGACTATTTATATCTGGTGTTGTTTTGATGCCTAAATATGGGATTTCAGTCATAGCCCAAGAGAATTCAAAGTTGGTAGAGATTTGTTTGAGCAGTTCCTGCCGGACCGTTATATTTAAAGCTATTGATTTGGACATGAGCAGTTCCCGCAGGCCTGAAACTGTACTAAAAGTCTGCAAGATTTTATATATCATAGGGGTTGATGTAAGAGGGGATGTGACATAAAGGAGAAGGTCGTCTGCATATAATGCACACTTATGCTCTTGATCACCGCACCTGGCCCCTTAATATCAGAGTTGGATATGATCGCATCTACCAAAGTCTCAATTGCCATTGCAAAGAGGAGAGGAGATAGAGGGCAGCCCTGTCTGGTACCCTGTCCGATAGTGAACAATTCCGAATACCTGCCCATGAGACGTACCTGCGCTGACGGGGTTGAATAAAGGGACTTAATTAGATTCAGGAAGTAAGGGCCAAAACCCCTTCTCTGTAAAATGTCAGTTAGGTAATCCCAGTCTACAGAGTCAAAGGCCTTATGTAAGTCAATTGAGAGAAGGAATCCATTTTGAGGGGATCCCCCATCCCACCTAGACTTGAGAAGGGAGATAACGTCTATAGTTCTGCATATCTGATCCGGTCCCTGTCTTCCGGGGATGAAGCCCACCTGATCTCTATGAATAAGGTGGATATAAAGCTTGCAACCCTGTTCACCAGAATCTTGGTCATTATTTTAATATCGTTGTTTATAAGCGAAAAAGGGCCTATAGTTACCTAATACGCTAGTGTCTTTATCCGGGTTCGGGATTACCAAAATGTAAGAGGAGTTGAGATCAGATCCCAGGGGGGTCCATCCTGGAGGAAGTTGAAAAACCTCGCTAAGTGAGGGGCCAAGCAGAAGCCAAACTTTCTTTAATAACCAGTAGAAAAACCATCTGGGCTAGGGGCAGAGCCAGTTTTAAGGGAACGGATAGTGTTTAAAATCTCTGCTGTGGAGAACGTGCTTTCCATGAGCTCCCTATGTTCCTTGGACAGGGTGGGCAGAGAAATATTTTTAAAGATTTGGTCTCGTTGCTGTTGGGGGGGTTATAGGTTTGTATAGATCAGAGTAGAATTATGAGAACGCTTCCATTATCTTTGTTGGGTTCTGCGTTAAGTCCCCTGAAATCGTCTTTATTTTGGAAAAAGCTAAGGAGCATTGTTTAGGACTGAGTTTCGCCGCTAGTCTGGATCCAATCCAGTCAGTTTGGGAATAAAATTTGGCAACAGTCCACCTCAGATATTTTTCTGCAGCAGTCATCAGGGCCAGGTTGAGGAGGGTTCGTGACTTGTCAAGGGCTTTTAGAGACTCGGGAGTGGGTTGATTCTTGTGTGCTTTCGCTAAGGACCAGTAGTCTGCCGTAAGTTTGAGCACTTCCACTTTATGTTCAGCCTTGAGTTTGGAGGTTATTTGAATGAAGTGCCCCCTGATAACCGATTTGTGCACTGCCCACACTGTGGATGGGGACACTTCGTTCGTCTGATTAATACGGACATAGTCTTTAATGGCTGATTCCAGAACTGTGCACTGGATCGGATCGCTAATAAGTGACTCCTGTAGGCGCCAGCAGGGGGGGTCCCCTTGGGCCACCCGCTTTCTGGGTTATCACGGAAACCATTGCCTGGTCGGATAATGGGGAATCTATTATCTTAGAGCTTATAATAAGGGGAATAGTCTGGGAGCGAGAGAAGATGTGGTCTATCCTGGCAAAGGAGATGTGAGGAGCTGAATAGTGAGTATAATCCTTTTTCTGTGGGTTGGCTTCCCTCCAGACGTCTATCAGCCCTTCTTCATGCAGAAGGATAGCTGTTTTAGCGCTTTGTTTAGATGGACGCTTTGGTTTAGATTTCCCATTTGCTGATCTGTCTAGAGCGAAGTCAAAGGCAGTGTTTGAGTCACCTCCCATGAAAACTGTCCCTTTCAGGTGAGCTCGCAGTTTACTTAGCATAGAGTCGAAGAATGGTCTCTGACCCTTGTTAGGGGTGTAGTATGATATGAAAGTGTAAAGTTTGCTGTCAATGTGGCCAGACACTAGCAGGAAGTGTCCCTGAGGGTCTACTATTGTCTCTGGCTTGGAAATATTTATATGTTTAGCAAAACAAATAGCCACTTCCTTAGTTTTATTTTCAACTGAGGCTAAGAAAAATTGGGGATAGTGTTGATGGAGAAATGTGGGTTTATAGGTAACCGGGAAGTGTGTTTCTTGTAACAGCAGGATTCCAGCATGCATGGAGCGATAGGATTAAAAAATTTTCCTACATTTGATGGGAGAGTTGAGACCCTGTGTGTTGTGTAAAATTATTTTGAGGGATCAGGAATGGTCTTTTGTACTGGCCATGGTTCAGAGGGGAGAGAGCTACCCATTCGATCTGTTTCTTACCTTTGCCCGGTGGAGATAATTCGTAAAGAAGCCCAGCAGACAGGGTGTGTAGCATGCTCGGACCTGGGGTGTGGATCCAGAAGTCTCTTTGGAGCCCGAGAGAGCCTGTATCAGTATTTGGGGGATAGAAAGAAGGGGGGGAGAAAGGGATGAAATGAAGGAAGAATGGTAAACATTGGAAAAATAGCCACATACAAATAGTAATCATGAGAGCAGCTTGATATGAATGAAGTGACCCCACCCACCCCAAAGGTAGGAAGGACCTGTCGTTCCTACCCCTACATCCAATTGGACCGGAGTGCACCAACTACAGGGGCACCGGAGAGAGCCCAAGGGCACCTCAGGTACAATTGAGCTCTAGAGGAGGCGCACTGGGTCCACCACAGCCCCAGCACCTCAGTACTCGCTGACTGAAGACATCATGAGAGTCTATAATGAACATGTGACAGAGCGTTCAAATAATGTAACAAACCTTAGTAACGATGAAAATAGTATATCAAATTCCCCCCCGGTGCACCAGGCCTTCCCGGACCCCCGTATCAACTGGGAGTCCAGGTGACCCCAAGCCTGGCAAGTAAGACCCTTCCTCTCAGGGGGACTACTGTCCGCATCAGCGAACCGCAGCCCCCCCTCCCCCCGAGGCACCTGGGCCTATCGTATTGTCCCAGAAGCCAAGGTACAGGAACAATCAATAAAATAGAGAGACGGATCTTATTAAACCTTTAACTGATGGCCTGGGATGGTAATTGAGTGACTTAACGAGGCGAGAGAAGCTATCATAAAGGGGAGCTTACATCAAGGGGCCCATAAGCCGTCAAATCTCTCAATCGGGAAACAAATTGCAGTACCTCCCCCTTCCCTTAGTCCAGGAAAAAAGTCCCAGTTGTTCAAACCTAATTAGACTAAAAGTCCAGAGAAACAAACAAAGTAGATAAGATACAAAACCAGACTGGATGCGTCAAAAGTGAAAACCGGTGGACTTCCCTCGCAGGTGAGGATTAAGCGGCAACAACCCAGATCGTAGCCCTGATCTGTTGGAGATGGGTCGAGAGTCACGTAGGGAGATTTTCCTTCGATCTCTTGGAGTTTTGTTTCAGCCAAGAGGATTGTAGCGGGCTCGCTGGTGGGGGTCTCTTTGTGGAGGATGGTGTCCCATGCTCGTGAGCGATGAGGATGGTTCTTGCGGGATCAGACCACGCTGAAGCAGAATACCTTCCCCTTCTGCAAAAGTAGAGTAGCTTCTATTTTTGTAGGAAAAGTTCAGTCTGAGGGGAATGACCATCTGTAAGAGATTTCCTTTTCCTGTAAAAGCTGAAGCAGTGGCTTAAGAGCTCTTCTTTTCTGTTCCGTGTAGGGGGACAGATCCACAAAGATCTGGATTTTGTGCCCGTGTAACGTTAGGTTATCAGAGTTCCTGGCTTTCCGCATCACCTCCTCCTTCACGGAGTAAAAGTGGGGTTAAACTATTATATCCCTTGGGAGGCCATCCGTGTGGGGGGGTTGCAGGGCTCTATGGGCCCTGTCCAGCTCCAGGCGGTGTTCAGCGATCTCAGGGATAAGGTCTTTTATGAGGGATCTAATAGCTGAATGTACCTCTTTCTTGGATTCAGGGAGCCCCCTGACCCTAAAGTTATAGCGTCTAGATCTGTTTTCCAGGTCGTCAATCTTTGTGAAGGCCGTTTCAAGTTGTTCCTGCATATCTTGGAGCCTCGTTGTATTTTGGTTAATCCTAGCCCCCGCTTGGTCAGCTTTCTTCTCAATGGAGTCAATTCTCAGCCCTATTTGTTGCAGATCGGCATGGATGGGTGATGTTATCTGTGCTGCATTCTGAGCCAGACTTTTTGATAACATCTGTGCAAATGCTTCCATTATGGAGGGGAAGTCAGTAGGGGTGGGGGATGCCTCATGTGTCTCAATGACTGACAGCAGCAGGCCCGTGTGTGGATCCATCATGGGGGTGGATGGGAGGCCGGAGATCAGGCTGAATAAAAGGGATTCTGTGGAGGCAGGCGATGTGGCCTGGGGCAGCGGTGGATTCACAGTACCTGGAGAAGGCGGGGGGCCAGATCCTGGTCAGCAATTGAGTCTTCTGCTTCCACAGCTATGCTGGGGCCTCGTGGAGCAGCCACCATCTTAGCATAGCTGAGCAGGCCAGCCGCAGCCATCATTTGGCTTGATAAATTCCTTCTGTCGTAACCCGCGAACATCAGGTGAATTCCGGGGGTTTCCCTTACTATAATCTTCTGGATTGATGCTCAGTGGAGCGTTCTGTCTGCTCCTGAGGCTGGGAAAGGGCTGTGGTGGAGCAGAGCTTTAGAATCTTGGAAGCTACCGCCAGACCTCCGTTTTTTGTGCTCCATAAGTTAGATATTGTTGTAATATGTTGTAATGTTCACCGATTTATGTGGGACATTGTTGTGTGTATGTACACATGCAGTCAATGTTGACCAGGCCAGAATGACAATGACAGAATGGTTGATTTGTCCAACTGAATTTTAACAGCTGAAGACTCTTTGATGGGTTAGTCTCATGCAAGTCTACCTAGGGGTGTGAGGTATGGGCTGTTAACCTAATTGAACATTTCAAAGGGTACATTGTTTAAAGGACCATAGAAGAAATATTTATTGATGGTAATTAGACTTGAGGGGGTAACAATGGGATCAAGGAGTGTTTTGGGTTGGCCTAGCGGAGGCTCCCTCCTGTGGGGCTAATTTATCAGGGGGCTTGTTGATATGCAGGAATGTAGGTATTCCAAGGGCTCAAAAGGGTGTTCTGTTTATCTAATTAATATATCTAAAGGGGACTTGTTGATGTTGATATGCGGGAGTGCAAATTGGGGTGGTTCACGGCTGTTCACGGCTGGGAGTTGTTGTCTGTTTGATAGACTAAAGCTAATCAAAGTCCTAAATTGAAACAGCCAATCAAATTGCTCAGCCATTCAATAATTAGTGAATATAACACGGCATTCAGTCTATAGGGGAGTGAGGCTTGTCTGTGTATGAGTGAGGCTTGTCTGTGTATGGCTGGGAAGACACAGACCTAGGAGATGGGTATCTGAATTATATTTCCTCTGTCGGATTTCTTTGTCATCTGTGGACTTTGGACTTTGTTCTGTGTTGGAAGTCAATAAAGTGCATCTCTCTGGAAGAATTGGGTTGCTGCGGAAGAGTACTTACATCATCATTATAATAATACCTAAATATTCATTATCATACCCACTCTACATCATATCACCCAGTATATATTAATATACCCGATCACTACACTGGTGCCGTTCATGTGACCAAAAGAGCATTTTCGGACTTAGTAACAGAATTCGGTGGTGACAACAATCCTGTGAGTTGGACAGAAGTCTGATGAAGAACCAAGAGCTGTGCTGTGACTCTAATGTCTGGTTGTGACATAAGAGAGTCTAATCTACAAAATTTAACAAGTTGGGAACCCCAGAATTATTCTCTGGAGACTGGAAACAACAACAAAAAAAAAAAGGACTGTGTCGTGTACCAGAAGACCTGAACTGGAAGCTGAAGGAGTAACTAATGCGGTGAGTAAAATATTTCCTTTTTTTTAATTATTAGTAATATAGTCAAAATGCTTACTCAGTGTGAAGCTAGTGTCGGTTCTGATAAAGTTAACAGATGGGTATTAAAATGTATTAAGCGCCATGGCGGTCCTTATGAAATTCCAGAAAAATGTAAGCAGACGTGGACGATGATGAAGGAATTTTTAGAGAAAAATGTTTTTGATAGCAAAATTTCAGAAAGTAAAAGATTTTTGTTGGGGACATGGGGTGGCGGCGCTGGGGGCGCCCTGATTCAAAGGACACGGAATTATGTATAGCTTATTACTGTTCTGATACTAGTCACTAGAGTTCACTGGGATAGCTATGTTGCGGACAGGAAGTTGGTGTACGTGTTTTTTTTTTTTGAGTTTATATATATACTGCTTTACAAGGGGTTACATACACGCGGCCTGAAGGTTCTGCAATATGGCAATAGAGTTGTTTTTGGACTTTTTATTATTTTGTGTTCCGTTTATAGCGGTAATAGTCTGGTATCTTTTATTATACCGGTTCTCTCCTGTCGACACGTCTCCCACTGTGTCGCAGAGTCTAGTCTTCCACACCCACTAATAGGTAGCGCATACGTGCGCAAGGCTTAGTATAGCAACAGTTGGATAATTTATTTGTCCTTCTTAGTATTATTCTATCTCTCCTCCTAGCTTCACTTCCTTCCTCCTTCCTCTCTCTCCCAGTCCTCCCTTCTGCTCCTTCCCTTCCGTTTTCCCTCCCCCTATTCTTCCGCCCCTTCTCTTCCCAGACTGTGACCCCTCCACCCCCCCACTTTATACCTCTCTGAGCATTTTCTTCATTTTTATATTTTTTGTTTGGTATTGGTGCGCGACATGGCCCCCCCGGGAATTCCCTCGGGTTCACGCACACGAGGAGAGATAAAATTTACCTCCCTCAACGTTAGGGGTCTGGCGACACCGGAAAAACGCTCCAGATTACTCTCAGATCTGAAAAAAACACACTCGCAGGTGGCGTTCATTCAGGAAACGCATTTCAAACAGTCGGCAGTTCCCAGACTCTGCAACAGGGACTTCCCCAACGTGTACCACGCTCCCTCCCCTTTGTCAAAATCGAAGGGGGTTAGCATATTGATAGCCAGATCTTTACCGTGGACGCTGTTGGAGGAGTAAGCGGACCCACTTGGGCGTTACCTGCTCTTAAAAGGCAAAATTGGAAATACCACAGTGACCCTGGTCAACGTCTATTTCCCTAATACTGACCACTTGTCCTTCTTGCGATCACTCATTCCTCTAATCCTAGAGTTCCGGGAGGGTTTGTTCCTGATGGGTGGTGATTTTAATTTTGCCCCGGAGCCACTTCTTGACGTTTCAAGAGGAGCGTCTCACTTGTCCTTCACTTACCTGAAAAAACTTAAACAGGAATTGGCTGGCCTGCAGTTGGTTGATCCCTGGAGGATCATGCACCCGGAGGAGAGGGACTTTACCTACTTCTCTGCGGTGCATGGAACCTACTCCAGGATAGACTTTTTCCAGATCCAGCATAAAGATCTCCCTTATGTCACTTCATCCCAAATTGATTACATCTCCCTATCTGACCATGCTCCCACGCATGTAACCATATGCTGGGATACAGAACTCAGATCCCCCCCAATAGGGATGAGCTTCGTGTTGGAGTCGAACCCATGTTCGACTCGAACATCGGCTGTTCGATCGTTCGCCGAATTGCGAACGATATGGGCCGTTCGCGCCAAATTCGTGTGGCGCGTCACGGCCCATAATTCACTGCGGCATTGCAGTGCATTGCTTGCTGATGATTGGCCAAGCATGCACTATGACCCGCATGCTTGGCCAATCACAGCGCCGCCTTAACAGAGAGCCATAATTGGCCAAAGCCAAGGAGGCTTTGGCCAATTATGGCTCAGGGGATTTAGTACACACCCCACACTATATAAGGCCGCCTGCACGGCGGCCCTGTGCAGTGTGTTCCGGTGTGCTTAGAGAGAGAGAGAGACAGTGTCATTCCATTTGAGTTAGCTAGATTAGGCAGGACAGTCAGTCAGTTAGCTGCACTTAAAGTGTATTGTGTATATATATGCATCCCAGGTGTTGCATATATATATATATATATATACACTGTATTCAGTTTAGCTAGATCCGTTCCTGTTATCTTCTAGACTATTTACATTTAGTGCAGTGCGTCCTGCTCACAGTGTTCAGCTAGATCCGTTCCTGTTATATTCCTACTGACAGGCAGGCTTGTCTTGTTACAGTATTTTGAAGAAAATTACTGGTGTTCTTTTGATCCTATTAGTACCACAGTCAGGCAGCTAGACTATTTACATTTAGTGCAGTGCGTCCTGCTCACAGTGTTCAGCTAGATCCGTTCCTGTTATCTTCTTACTGACAGGCAGGCTTGTCTTGTTACAGTATTTTAAAGAAAATTACTGGTGTTCTTTTGATCCTATTAGTACCACAGTCAGGCAGCTAGACTATTTACAGTTAGTGCAGTGCGTCCTGCCCACAGTGTTCTGCTAAACCTACAAGTAAGTGGGGTGCGTCCTGCTCACAGTGTTCAGCTAAACCTACAAGTTAGTGGGGTGCGTCCACCTCACAGTGTTCAGCTAAACCTACAAGCTAGTGGGGTGCGTCCTGCTCACAGTGTTCAGCTAGATCCGTTTCTGTTATCTTCTTACTAACAGGCAGGCTTGTCTTGTTACAGTAAATACAGCTACCTGAAGAAAATTGCTGGTGTTCTTTTGATCCTATTAGTACCACAGTCAGGCAGCTAGACTATTTACAGTTAGTGCAGTGCGTCCTGCTCACAGTGTTCTGCTAAACCTACAAGTTAGTGGGGTGCGTCCTGCTCACAGTGTTCAGCTAAACCTACAAGTTAGTGGGGTGCGTCCACCTCACAGTGTTCAGCTAAATCTACAAGCTAGTGGGGTGCGTCCTGCTCACAGTGTTCAGCTAGATCCGTTCCTGTTATCTTCTTACTGACAGGCAGGCTTGTCTTGTTACAGTAAATACAGCTACCTGAAGAAAATTGCTGGTGTTCTTTTGATCCTATTAGTACCACAGTCAGGCAGCTAGACTATTTACAGTTAGTGCAGTGCGTCCTGCTCACAGTGTTCTGCTAAACCTACAAGTTAGTGGGGTGCGTCCTGCTCACAGTGTTCAGCTAAACCTACAAGTTAGTGGGGTGCGTCCACCTCACAGTGTTCAGCTAAACCTACAAGCTAGTGGGGTGCGTCCTGCTCACAGTGTTCAGCTAGATCCGTTCCTGTTATCTTCTTACTGACAGGCAGGCTTGTCTTGTTACAGTAAATACAGCTACCTGAAGAAAATTGCTGGTGTTCTTTTGATCCTATTAGTACCACAGTCAGGCAGCTAGACTATTTACAGTTAGTGCAGTGCGTCCTGCTCACAGTGTTCTGCTAAACCTACAAGTTAGTGGGGTGCGTCCTGCTCACAGTGTTCAGCTAAACCTACAAGTTAGTGGGGTGCGTCCACCTCACAGTGTTCAGCTAAACCTACAAGCTAGTGGGGTGCGTCCTGCTCACAGTGTTCAGCTAGATCCGTTCCTGTTATCTTCTTACTGACAGGCAGGCTTGTCTTGTTACAGTATTTTAAAGAAAATTGCTGGTGTTCTTTTGATCCTATTAGTACCACAGTCAGGCAGCTAGACTATTTACAGTTAGTGCAGTGCGTCCTGCTCACAGTGTTCTGCTAAACCTACAAGTTAGTGGGGTGTGCCCTGCTCACAGTGTTCAGCTAAACCTACAAGTTAGTGGGGTGCGTCCACCTCACAGTGTTCAGCTAAATCTACAAGCTAGTGGGGTGCGTCCTGCTCACAGTGTTCAGCTAGATCCGTTCCTGTTATCTTCTTACTGACAGGCAGGCTTGTCTTGTTACAGTAAATACAGCTACCTGAAGAAAATTGCTGGTGTTCTTTTGATCCTATTAGTACCACAGTCAGGCAGCTAGACTATTTACAGTTAGTGCAGTGCGTCCTGCTCACAGTGTTCTGCTAAACCTACAAGTTAGTGGGGTGCGTCCTGCTCACAGTGTTCAGCTAAACCTACAAGTTAGTGGGGTGCGTCCACCTCACAGTGTTCAGCTAAACCTACAAGCTAGTGGGGTGCGTCCTGCTCACAGTGTTCAGCTAGATCCGTTCCTGTTATCTTCTTACTGACAGGCAGGCTTGTCTTGTTACAGTAAATACAGCTACCTGAAGAAAATTGCTGGTGTTCTTTTGATCCTATTAGTACCACAGTCAGGCAGCTAGACTATTTACAGTTAGTGCAGTGCGTCCTGCTCACAGTGTTCTGCTAAACCTACAAGTTAGTGGGGTGCGTCCTGCTCACAGTGTTCAGCTAAACCTACAAGTTAGTGGGGTGCGTCCACCTCACAGTGTTCAGCTAAACCTACAAGCTAGTGGGGTGCGTCCTGCTCACAGTGTTCAGCTAGATCCGTTCCTGTTATCTTCTTACTGACAGGCAGGCTTGTCTTGTTACAGTATTTTAAAGAAAATTGCTGGTGTTCTTTTGATCCTATTAGTACCACAGTCAGGCAGCTAGACTATTTACAGTTAGTGCAGTGCGTCCTGCTCACAGTGTTCTGCTAAACCTACAAGTTAGTGGGGTGCGCCCTGCTCACAGTGTTCAGCTAAACCTACAAGTTAGTGGGGTGCGTCCACCTCACAGTGTTCAGCTAAAGCTACCTGTAGAAGGTTGGTGGTGTTCTCATACTACAGGCAGGCAGTTGATTTTGCTAGCTGCAGTATCAGTACATATATATATATATATATATATATATATATATATATATATATATCCCAGGTTAGTGCAGCTACAGGCCATTAGTATGTCTGGAAGGCCAAGAAGGAGAGGCAGACAGTCACAAGCCAATAAGAGAGGGCAAGCAGGCTCTGTGTCTAGTGCTGGTCGTGGAGACGGTGCATCCTCATCAGCACGTGGCCATGGGACACGCTTGGCCTTTTTTTCGGCAGCTGGCCATGTTGAGCCGCAACATGCGGAAGACTTGGTCGAGTGGATGACCAAGCCGTCCTCATCCTCCTCATCCTCTCTCACCCATGCCCAGGGTACTTTGTCTGGCAAAGCAGCGGCCTCTTCCCTTGGCTCAATGTCATCAGTGACTCCTTCCCTAGCCCCACCATGTCCTCCTGAGGAGTCCCTCGAACTGTTTGACCACAGTGTTGGGTACATGCTCCAGGAGGATGCCCAGCGTTTGGAAGGCTCTGATGATGATACTGAGCTCGATGAAGGCAGTAACACGAGCACGGACAGAGGGGGTGCCCAAGAAGGACAGCAATCTGGCAGTCCTGCTCCCCCTGCTGCAGCATACTGCCAGGTTTGCTCCAGTGATGAGGAGGGAGGGGATGATGAGGTCACTGACTCAACGTGGGTGCCTGATAGGAGAGAGGAGGAGGAGGAGGAGGAGAAGGAGGAGGCGGCACATCACCAACGAGGCAGGATGCCCTCCAGGGGCCAGCCTAAGGGCAGCACATTGACTGCATCACACCCCAAAGCTCCACATGTGCAGGGCGCTGCAGTCTCTGCGCGTTATTCAAAAAGTTCTTTGATGTGGGCCTTTTTTGAGATGAGTGCATCAGATCGCACCGCTGCTATTTGCAACATATGTCTCAAGCGTATCTCGCGTGGCCAAAACATCTCCCGCTTGGGTACCACATGCTTGACCAGACATATGTTGACCTGCCATGCAGTTCGTTGGCAAGCGTATCTAAAAGACCCACACCAAAGAACAAAGAGGACCTCTGCTTGCTCCTCATCAGCTGAGATTTCCAACCCCACTAGACCTTCAGTCCTCTCTGAGACCTGCACTGAGAGGAATGAAGGTGTAGAATTAGGTGTGTCACAGCCACGTACTTGTGGGCAATCTGATTTTGGTACACCGACGTCAGATTGTACCAGGCAAATTTCCCTGCCCCAGCTGCTGCACCGCCAAAAGAAGTTTGCTCCCAGCCATCCACATGCCCAACGGTTGAATGCTAGCTTGGCAAAATTGCTAGCACTTCAACTGCTGCCTTTTCAGTTGGTAGACTCTGCCCCCTTCCGTGAGTTTGTGGAATGTGCGGTTCCTCAGTGGCAGGTACCCAAACGCCACTTTTTCTCACGGAAGGCAATTCCGGCTCTCTACCAGCATGTGGAAGGCAATGTCCATGCCTCGCTGGACAGGGCGGTCAGCGGTAAGGTGTATATTACCGCTGACTCATGGTCCAGCAGGCATGGACAGGGACGTTACCTAAGTTTCACGGCGCATTGGGTGACTCTGCTGGCAGCTGGGAAGGATGCAGGACAAGGTGCAGTAGTGTTGGAGGTTGTTCCGCCACCACGCCTCCAAAATGCTAATGATTGTGACACACCTCTCTCCTCCACCCCCTCCTCTTCTTCTTCCTCCATGGCCTCTTCCTCGGAACCAGCGGTGCTCCGTAGTCGTTCAAGGGGCTACGCAAGTACGCAGGCCAAAAGATGCCATGCGGTGCTTGAGCTGGTGTGCTTGGGGGACAGGAGCCACACTGGGGCAGAGGTTCTGTCAGCTCTGCAGGGGCAGGTTCAGAGGTGGTTGACGCCACGCCAACTTAAGGCAGGAATGGTGGTTTGCGACAATGGCACCAACCTCCTCTCTGCCCTCCGACAGGGACAAATGACCCATGTGCGCTGTTTGGCTCACGTCCTTAACTTGGTGGTGCAGCGGTTCTTGGGCAGGTACCCGGGCTTACAGGATGTCCTGAGGCAGGCCAGGAAAGTCTGTGTGCATTTCCGCCGGTCATATAATGCCAGTGCTCGGCTGACGGACCTCCAAAAGGAGTTTAACCTGCCCAAGAACCGCCTAATCTGTGACATGCCCACCAGGTGGAACTCAACGTTGGCCATGCTGCAGTGGCTGCACACGCAGCAGAGGGCCATCAATGAGTACCTGTGCGACTATGGCACCAGGACAGGGTCAGGGGAGCTTGGTTTTTTTTCCCCACGCCAGTGGGCCATGATCAGGGATGCATGCACTGTCCTGTCACCATTTGAGGAGGCCACGAGGATGGTGAGCAGTGACAGTGCATGCATCAGTGACACTGTCCCCCCTTGTCCACCTGTTGGAGCACACGCTGCGTGGAATAATGGACAGGGCACTTGAGGCAGAACAGAGGCAGGAAGAGGAGGACTTCCTTAGCTCTCAAGGCCCCCTTTATCCAGACAGTGTTCCTGCGTGCCCGCCGATCACACAGGAAGAGGACGAGGAGGAAGAGGAGGAGGAGGAGGAGGAGGAAGATTGTGTCAGTATGGAGGTGGAGCCTGGCACTCAGCATCAGCAGCAGTCTTTAAGGGATCAGTCCCAAGAAACACATGGACTTGTACGTGGCTGGGAGGAGGTGGCTGCGGACCATGTCGTCCTTAGTGACCCAGAGGACTCCGGACCGAATGCCTCAGCAAACCTACGCTGCATGGCCTCCCTGATCCTGCAAAGCCTGCGTAAGGATCCTCGTATTCGTGGTATCAAGGAGAAGGACCAATACTGGCTGGCAACCCTCCTTGATCCACGTTCCAAGGGTAAGGTTGCGGACCTTATCTTGCCATCGCAGAGGGAGCAGAGGATGAAACATCTTCGGGAGGCCTTGCAGAAAGGTCTGTGCAATGCGTTCCCAGAGACTGGGAGGTTACAAACTCCTGTTTCTGGACAACGTGTTGCTGAGGCTTCGGTCAGTCAAAGAAGGAGCGGTGGAGAAGGTGGCCGTCTGACCGATGCGTTCAGACAATTTTTTGGTCCGCAGCCCCAAGGTATGATCGGTTCCAGCAACCATCGCCAGCGTCTGTTTTACATGGTGCAGGAATACCTAGGGGCAAGATCAGACTTGGACACCTTTCCCACCGAAAATCCTCTGGGTTACTGGGTCTTGAGGATGGATCACTGGCCAGAGCTTGCACAGTATGCAATTGAGCTACTGGCCTGTCCTGCATCCAGCGTTCTTTCGGAACGCACATTCAGTGCTGCTGGAGGCGTGGTAACCGATCACAGGGTGCGTCTGTCCACTGACTCGGTCGATCGACTGACCTTCATAAAAATGAATGAGTCTTGGATCACCACCAGCTACCAAGCACCTGATGCTGATGTAACCGAATAATTTTTTTTGAAATCTCAGATCCCTTCAAAGACTGCCTATGCTGATGCTGAGTGACTATCCCTGAGTAATTATCCTCTTCCTCCTCAATCATCACGCTGATAGCTTGTAAGAACATTTTTGGTTCTGGGTGCCACCACCAGTGCCTAAGGCACAATTTTTCAGCCCCTGTTTAACAGGGGCGTGTAATTACGATTTTTGATGTAATACTTTGCAGCAGGGCTCGTTCCTGCATTCCAACTAGAGTGTCTGTGAGGGGTTGCAGTGTTGTGGCACCAGCACCAGTGCCTAAGGCCCAATTTTTCAGCCCTTGTTTAACAGGGGCGTGTAATTACAATTTTTGATGCAATACTTTGCAGCAGGGCTCGTTCCTGCATTCCAACTAGAGTGTCTGTGAGGGGTTGCAGTGTTGTGGCACCAGCACCAGTGCCTAAGGCCTAATTTTTCAGCTCCTGTTCAACAGGGGCATGTAATTACAATTCTTGATCTAATATTTCACAGCAGAGCCCTGTGAGAGCTTACAGTGTTGTGGCCACAGCAACAACTAAGGCCCAAATTTCTTCTGAGTATATAGGGCAGGACCCTACTTTCAAACAACTAACTTACAAACGACTCCTACTTGCAAACGGAAGGAGACAACAGGAAGTGAAATCTACCCCTAGGAAGGGAAATTCTCTCCTGTAAGAGTTAATATGGGAAAAACATTTCTCCTTTCCACTGATGCTTTCCAATCCATTGGGACAAAAAGTGAGGTGAAATCTTCTGAAGAGGAGGAAAGACAGCAAAACAAATGTCACAGGGGTGATAACCCTTCCCTATGTTTTCCAAAAAGCTTAAAAAAGATTTTTTGGCTGGAGCTAAACACGTTAAAAATGTACCCGTTCAAAATTACAAAGAGATTCTACTTAACAACAAACCTACAGCCTGTATACTGCTGTTCAGAGTATATAGGGCCTGGTGGCCCCACACCTTTCCTTATTTTAATTTGGGTGCGGGGTTCCCCTTAATATCCATACAAGACCCAAAGGGCCTGGTAATGGACTGGGGGGTACCCATGCCGTTTGTCTCACTGATTTTCATCCATATTGCCAGGACCCGACATTACATTAAACCCGCAAGCAGTTTTAAATGAGATTTTTTCCTTTAAAAATGACATTTGGTGCAGGGACTGTTCTAAACACGGGAAACACCCGTCACTTTACAGGCATACTATAGACACCCCTCAGGTACGATATTTAAAGGAATATTTCACTTTTTTTTTTTTTACTTTAAGCATCATTAAAATCACTGCTCCCGAAAAAACGGCCGTTTTTAAAAGTTTTTTTTGCATTGATACATGTCCCCTGGGGTAGGACCCGGGTCCCCAAACCCTTTTTAGGACAATACCATGCAAATTAGCCTTTAAAATGAGCACTTTTTATTTCGAACGTTCGAGTCCCATAAACGTCAATGGGGTTCTAACATTCGTGCGAACTTTCGGTCCGTTCGCAGGTTCTGGTGCGAACCGAACCGGGGGGTGTTCGGCTCATCCCTACCCCCCAACATGGAAACTAAACGAGTCACTGTTACAAACCCCGGAAGTACGTGCAGAGATAAGTAGGGCACTAACCAATTATTTCTCAGAAAACATAGACCCCTTGATGTCTTCAATGACAATATGGGAGGCCCATAAATGTGTTATAAGGGGTGAACTAATTAGGATCGGGGCTGCAAAAAAAAGGGAAAGAACCAAACAGATCGATCTCTTGATATCCCAGGTGCGGTCTCTCGAGCTGCTACACAAGAAGTCTTTGGCCGAAACACACCTCAAGGCTTTATTGAAGGCCAGGGGTGATTTGAAGGACCTTTTGTACCATAAAACGCTACAGAATCTGGCTTGGGCCAGAAGATCTATGTTCGAATTCTCCAATAAGCCAGGTACCATGTTGGCCAGACTTCTACGTGGCCCGAGACAGCGCACTTACATTCCATCTATAGTGACCTCACAGGGGGCAAAAGTCCATACCTCCAAGGATATAGCCAGCGAATTTGTTGAGTACTATCAACAATTATACAATTTGCACAGGGGGGAACCGGTTGGATCTTTGACGGAGAAGGAGAGGTCAGCGGGTGAATACATCAGGTCCTCGGGTATGCCTACTTTGCCAACTGATATAGGTGACGCCTTTGAAGCGGACATTACTCAGGAAGAACTATTGCTAGCCCTGGCACAAACGAAGCCTAGGAAGGCACCGGGGCCGGATGGCTTCACCCTGACCTATTACCAGACCTTTGGGCCTAACTTATCGCCACACTTTCTGAAAGCGTACAACACATTAAAGGAGGGTAGTACTAACATGGTAGACTCCCTACGGGCATTTATATCCCTGATCCCAAAAGAAGGGAAAGATCCCAACTACTGCAGTAACTATCGCCTGATTGCGTTGCTTAACGTGGATCTGAAATTATTTTCCAAAATCCTTGCCAATAGAATCCTACCGCATATCCCACATTTGGTCCACCTGGACCAGGCAGGGTTTGTGCCGCTGAGAGAGTCGAGAGACAACACCATTAGAGTTCTCAATCTTATACATGAAGCGAGATCAGTCAAGAAGCCTTTTCTGCTCCTCTCCACGGACGCGGAAAAGGCTTTCGATAGGGTGGCCTGGCATTTTATGCGGGCCACCCTGGAGCATATTGGTTTGGGCCCAAACATGAGAGGCTGGATATCATCCTTGTACTCGGCTCCCTCGGTGGCGGTACGGGTCAACGAGTGGCGTTTGGAATTCTTTGACATCTCAAATGGGACGAGACAGGGGTGCCCCCTGTCCCCACTAATTTTCATTCTGACCCTCGAACCGTTCATGTGTAGCATACGTGGGAACCCCAATATAACGGGAATTGCAAAGCCCTCTGGACATCACAAAATCGCGGCCTTCGCCGACGATCTGATTTTTTTTGTCTCCAACCCACAGATCATTCTGCCCAACATTTTGTCAGCTCTTCGGTTATATGGGGAAATATCAAATTTCAAAGTCAATTGTGCCAAGTCCGCGGTGTTAAATATCACATTACCAGCTATGGAAGCAACAAACATGAGCAAATCCTTCCCCTTTAGGTGGGCGGAGAAATCTATCCGCTATCTGGGGGTGGACATCACCCCGGACTTGGCACACCTGTACACCAGCAATTTTGTACCCCTACTTCAGAGACTTAAGATAGATCTCCAGACGTGGCACAAACTCACCTTGACCTGGTTTGGGCGTTGTAACGCCCTGAAAATGACGGCTCTACCCCGGATTTTATATATACTTCAAACACTACCAATCCAGTTACCAACTACTTTCTTTAAGCAAATTCAGTCTATCATCAGAGAGTTTATCTGGTCTCATAAATCCCCCAGAACAAGAATGCAAACGCTGACCAAACCCAAAGAAAAGGGGGGAATGGGTCTCCCGGATATCTTTCGTTACTACCAAGCGGTTCACTTAGCCAGGATTGCCGACTGGCACTGCAACAGAGACTCCAAACAATGAGTGGGAATGGAAATTGAAGATTCCTCTATTCCCTTACTCCCATCCCCGTGGCTCATGTCCACTCCGCCGGTAGACGTGAAATCCCACCCGCTAATAGGTGCCACCCTCCAGGTGGCGAGGAAAATATTCCGTACCACAGACATATCACCGTTACCCTCCCCCATGACACCTATTATAGGTAACCCGGACTTTACCCCCGGACTCACAAGTCGCAGATTGAGACAATTAACGATTTGTGAGAAGCAGTCCCTAGGTGAGATTTGGCCCCGGGGAGAATTCCCAACTGCCGCCACTCTTTCCATACTCATAGATCCTCCATTAGACAGTCTCAGCACTCTGCAACTTAGGCACTACCTGAAGACCATCCAGAAACTACCCTATGTCCCTCGAAGCCACACTCCTCTGGAATCTCTCTGCAAATCGGGGGAACCTATAAGACACACACTGTCATTCTTATACAGTCTCCTTACGAGTCAAGGGGAGGACTCAACTCCAGAGTTCCTCCTGAAATGGGAAAGGGACCTGGGGACTCAGCTCTCCACCCAGCAAAGAGAGAAGGTCTTGGCACATAAGTCCTCAATTGCGAGCCAGTATCAAGAAGCGGGATACAAAATCCTGACCAGGTGGTACAGAGTCCCATACATGTTACATAAAATGAACCCGTCGCTGTCGGATAGGTGTTGGAGATGTGACAGGGAAGTGGGAAGTATGCTTCACGTCTTTTGGTCGTGCCCACTCCTGAGACCCTTTTGGGAAGAGGTGACTTCGACAATTCAAAGTCTAACCTCGGTCGATCTCAAAGATAACCCGGCCGCATGCCTCCTACACCTGACCACGAGACCGATTCAAAAGTACAAGAAAACATTGACAATGCAACTCCTGAACGCAGCAAGAACATGTATTCCGGCGCTCTGGCGGGACCCCCACCCTCCGACCAGGGTCCTGTGGTACTCAAAAGTTAACTGTATTCTACGTATGGAGGAACTGACGGCAACCCTACAAAACAAGGAGGAACAATTTATTGACAAATGGAGACCCTGGAGATATTTTGTTGGTACAAACGCATATCTACAGGACATGGCCCAGACACAATCTTTGCCTACCTGAGATGTAACCCCATGGACCCCATTGAAACAGATATCTGTACACACCCCTCTGGGGTGTGACAGGTGAGACCGAGTGGGGGGCGGTGTCGCAGCCATTCCTTTATAACCTCTTCTTTCTTGCCCTCTTCTCACCCTCCCCCATGCCTTCCCTCCTCTTTCCTACCCCGCTTTTCTTCCCACCTTCCATTCTTTTCTTTTCTGTAGTTTCTTTTGTTCTGATCAGCTCACTAAGCAGCCGTAGTGACGGCGATAACAAGTATAATGTGAAGATATTATTTACGGTGAGCAAGATACACTCACCTGTATAGCAAAAGACATACCTGTCTTTAAAGGTTTAAATATTATAGTAAATATCAAAACTGTTCATAAACAGGTTAAGGTTTATGCAAGGAGGCCCACTGATAGGCAACCTTGATATAAATATGTATGGAACAGATATATTTTTGGCTAGAACATATGTATGCTACCATATTTGTTTGGTAAATAACTTGATCTTGGTCTACAGTCTTACTTTATATGATTCAAAAGTTTTAATGTATGGAATACGTGACCTGCTGTAACCTGGAATGTATTTCTAGGCCTTCTGTATATCAAAATAAAGGAATTTAAAAAAAAGAAAGTAAAAGAAAAGGTTGTATTATACAGGGCTTGTTATCTTGCTGTCTAACAATGGAAAGTTCTTTGAATTATAAGGTTGAGGAAATTACCCAGTTACAGAAGGCAGTTGATAATAGCAACAATGTTTGTGAGAGGTTACAAAACCAATCAGACACTGAGACAGTAAATTTAAAATTGCATGCGGTTACCATTGGAGAAGCTTTACTTGAGAAATCTAAACGTTGTGATGAATTATCAGAGGAAAATGAGAGATTAAAATTAAGAATTATGGAATTAGAGAAGAGATCTCAGGAATGCAGATATGCATCAAATCTTGGATTCAGCAATCTGCAGCAAACAGAACCTCATATTAAATCTGATAATTCATTACCAGCTGCCCCCACTGTGACTACCACAGTTTATAACAATAATAATAATACAGGTGAAGTTCAGCTTGTAATGAAGCCTTTGAAATCAAAATTATTAGACGCAATTCTTAAAGAAATAGGAATGGTTCCATACTATGATTTAAACAGATTTTTAAAATGGTTTTGTGACGTGCAGCAGGTCAGAGATATGTACAATCTCAACCCATCTGACTTAGAAAGAGTTTTGCAACATTCTGTAGGAAGTGGTCTTTGGATGAGAATTAAACAAATCTGTATTCAGCCTCTGAGGACAAGGGACATATTACTGGAATTATTATGTGTTTTGTATGGTGTACGTTCTGATGTTACCATTCATGGAAAGATCCAACAAATGCAAAATGAATCTCCCTATGAATTGTCACACAGGATAGCAACTATTATGGAATTATTGGTCGGTAATAATCTTGCATTTGAGCGTGGTGGCTTGATACATATGAGTATGTTTCTAGATGCGTTGCATGAAGATATCAAACAAAATATTTTATTAGTTACCCCAAATCCTCATGATTTAAAAGACATATTGTTGAGAGTAGACCATTTATGGAGAAAGTCAAATGAGCAGGCTGTCAAAATTGATTTAGCCACATTGTTTAGGACAAATACTGAACATAAAGATCAGAAGATAATATCCTATGATAACACCAAGAGAGGACACTCCGGGTCAAACATAGGTGATATTAATATGAAAAACAGAGCTGAACAAAATAATAATAAGAAAAGGTCCAAGACTTGGATACCGTTTTCTCAGTTAAAACAGAAATATGACCAGCTGAAAATTGAGTATGACAAGATGAGAGGGGAACGTGATACATTATTAGAGCAGTTGAAGGGGGTACAGGGTGTCATGAATGTACAAGATGTATATTCTCCAGATCTGTTTTTGAATGCAGATGACACTTCTCTAGCAGTGGGGGTGAATTAGCTCCAAACTGTAAACGTGTAAATAATGCTTTGTTTTAACTTCAAACAATGTTTAAGGACCTTGCTAATTAGTTTTGTTGGAGAGTTTTGTCTTTCAGGGACGTCTGAAGATGCTTGCATGTGAATAGCAGAAGTCTGAAATTGAATAGTGGGGGAGAATTATGGGAGAAATGCTGAATAGACAATATATCACTATACATGGAATTATAAAGCATTCATGGACTCTCTCAAAATTCATCAAGCAATGGGCCTTTTTTTTCTTTTTTCTTCAACGCCCTAATTTTTAATTTTTCTCCCTTTTCCTGATATATTTTGCTTTTCATTTTTTATTTTTGTTTGTTTTATTTCTTGAACTTTATCTTAAAACCAAAGAGAGGCATTTTAACCTAAAATAATTTTCATAACATCTGTACATATTACATAATGCGTATTGATCAATATATTTGACATCTAAGGTGAGATGCTGCACAATGGCTTGGCATAGCATAAATTACAGTATGTTGGGTGGTTTTCCTAAATTTATAAGAGGGGTGAGTGAAATTCATCACTCTAGTCATGATTTGAAACTTTGTTGAATCAGTTGTTTATAATATGCTAAAGGCTATGACATATATGGATGAAAAAGACCTTTCTACCTTTCATGGTGAAGATACTGGCAAGAATTTCCACTGCCGCTTTGTCTGGATAGAAGATCTGATAAACACTGATGTCAAGCTGACTCTATCTGAACCATCGTGTGGGGGTATATGTATATGTTGGTATACCATTCAAGTGTAATTGTGGACTGAATGATCCGAGTAACTGCTTTATTGAAGGCAATGAGAGGTCGGCCTACAGCAAATTACAAAAGCAAATTGTGACTGGCAATCAACAAAGATGGACTCATGAATGTCAAGTGCAAGGAAATAGTTTGCAGTACAGTTAACCTTTTGACCTTGAAAGTGAGTGCTGGTACATTGATAGTTCTTCTTACTATAAAGATGAAAGTAGAGTGTTTGCGTAAAAGCATCTTTAAAAATGGAAGGCTTGAGCCTGGAGATGAAAAAAAATCCTGGACTTATGTGGATTGGAGTTCCCAGAGCATACCAAGTTTACTTTCAGTGAGATGGTGAGAGATGTGATGAAGTCAGACCAAAGGATGGACTGTGACATCAGCTCGTCTTTGCGCAATATTCAAGATCTCGACGTGATATAAGGCCTAACAGCTATATGGGCCACTGATGTTTACCAAATCCTTTTCTAGTCATGGTCTAAAAGTTATATTATCTAATAACTGTTTCATGGGGATATTTTAGAGGCTGGCGAAGAGAGATGTAACCAGTTTCAACTTCATATTTTATATGAGCCATTGTAAAGCATCCAGTACCTTAAATCGTAATGATATTTTTTGTTGTTTGATTTATGGGTCAGTTCTAGTAGTTAGAACCGACCCAAGTGGTGGTATATGTTGTAATATGTTGTAATGTTCACCGATTTATGTGGGACATTGTTGTGTGTATGTACACATGCAGTCAATATTGACCAGGCCAGAATGACAATGACAGAATGGTTGATTTGTCCAACTGAATTTTAACAGCTGAAGACTCTTTGATGGGTTAGTCTCATGCAAGTCTACCTAGGGGTGTGAGGTATGGGCTGTTAACCTAATTGAACATTTCAAAGGGTACATTGTTTAAAGGACCATAGAAGAAATATTTATTGATGGTAATTAGACTTGAGGGGGTAACAATGGGATCAAGGAGTGTTTTGGGTTGGCCTAGCGGAGGCTCCCTCCTGTGGGGCTAATTTATCAGGGGGGCTTGTTGATATGCAGGAATGTAGGTATTCCAAGGGCTCAAAAGGGTGTTCTGTTTATCTAATTAATATATCTAAAGGGGACTTGTTGATGTTGATATGCGGGAGTGCAAATTGGGGTGGTTCACGGCTGTTCAGGGCTGGGAGTTGTTGTCTGTTTGATAGACTAAAGCTAATCAAAGTCCTAAATTGAAACAGCCAATCAAATTGCTCAGCCATTCAATATTTAGTGAATATAACACGGCATTCAGTCTATAGGGGAGTGAGGCTTGTCTGTGTATGAGTGAGGCTTGTCTGTGTATGGCTGGGAAGACACAGACCTAGGAGATGGGTATCTGAATTATATTTCCTCTGTCGGATTTCTTTGTCATCTGTGGACTTTGGACTTTGTTCTGTGTTGGAAGTCAATAAAGTGCATCTCTCTGGAAGAATTGGGTTGCTGCGGAAGAGTACTTACATCATCATTATAATAATACCTAAATATTAATTATCATACCCACTCTACATCTATACACCCAATACATATTTATACCCGATCACTACAGATATGTATTTTTGATCTCTGTCCCCCTCATATTACAGCCTGCCACTCCCCTATACCTGCCAATTGGTAAAACAAACACCTTCGCACCACACAATAAATGGTCATATACAAATTCTGTAGCTGGCTGCAGTCAGGGGAAATTATCTTTACAAGAAGATAAAAACAACCCCTCCAAGATAGTGGAAATGGAAACAACAAACCTGGAGGTGTAGGCCACGCACATTTAGGATTTTGAACACAGGGTGGGCGACTTGGATGACACATTAATCACTCTCAATAAGCTGTAGAACACATATCTAATTAATAACATATCAGCATGAAAGCTGTCTCAGCTAAACTGGATGATCTAGAGAACAGATCACATTGGAACAATGTATGTGTTTTTCGATTCACTGAAATCTCTCATCAGCTGATCTTTCAAACCCCAGGGTCTTTAAGGTGTCTGTAAGATAGAACATGCCTATAGATATTGATTTTTCTGACAAGCACTTAATGTGTACCAAGACAAATGCAAACTTATTGATGGAGGGCATAAAATATTGCTGTTTGCAGGGGCGGCTCCAGACAATTTTTGGGGGGGTCGTATGTTGGTGCTGAAAATATAAGTGGGGGTGCCAATGTGGCATGTGTAGAGCTCCACCCACCGTGCTCTTGTGGGCGTTACCAAAACATGGGTGTCATCAAAAAGTGGGTGTTTTTTCATGGTCTATCCCATTGTATAGACAAAATAGGGCCTTGGGGCATGCTTAAAAGATTATTTGCGTAAATTAAGCCCAAATAAGACCAGCAATGATACCCCCCAGCAAGTGTAAAGGCCAGAATGGTATAAATAACCACCGGCATGGAACAAAAATATATACCCAGCCTGGCACAGAACCAGAACAGTCCCAAGCACAGAACAATAACCCACAGCTTAACATCAGCATGGAAAAATAATATACCCCCAGCACTGCACAACAATTAACCTCCAACAATGCAAAATAATTAAAGCCTTAGCATGGCACAAAAATTAACTCCCAGTAAGGCACAATAATAAACCCCAGCATGGCACAGTGACTCCCAGCACTTCAATAAACTTCAGGATTGTGCATTATTAACCCTCAGAACCACACAATTGAATAATAATTAACCTCCATGAGTATAGCAGTCAGTGTGCCCCCTTCAGTATGTAGTGGGGCAGTGAGCTGTATGCAGGGGGGCAGTATGTAATCTATAGTGGGGCAGTGAGCAGTAAAAAGTGGGGTAGTGAGCAGTAAAAAATGTGGCAGTATGTAATGTAGGCAGTGAGCAGTATGTAGTGGTAGCGATGAGCAGTATGTAGTGAGGGCAGTATGCAGTGAGGGAAATGAGCATTATGTAGTGGGGCGATATGCAGTGGGGGCAGTGAGCAATATTTAGTGGGGCAGTATGCAGTGGAGGCAGTGAGCAATAAGTAGTGAGGGCAGTATGCAGTGGGTTCAGTGGGCAGTATGTACTGGGGCAATATGTAGTGGGGCTGCATGCAGTGGGGGCAGCGAGCAGTATATCACAGGGAAGTATATAGTGGGGGTAATGATCAGTATGTAGTGGAGCTGTATACAGTGAGGGCAGTGAACAGTATATAGTGGGGCAGTATGTAGTGGGTGCAGTAAGTAGTATGCAGTAGTGGCAGCGAGCAGTATGTAGTGGGGCAGTGAGTATTATGTAGTGAGGCAGTATGCAGTATGGGCAGTCTATAGTGGGGCAGTATGTAGTGGGGCAGTGTGTAGTAGAGTGGAGGTATTATGCATTTGGGGCAGTATATAGTAGCACCACTGGAAGAAGTTCCCTACCAAGCTGTTTGTGTTCAGTGTACTAAGCACGGGGTAGGGAGCTGAAGCATTACAGATGGAGGGAATTTGTTCAGGAGAAAAGCCTCTCCTCGTCAGTCATTTACCACATGGTTGGAGATTCTGTGGTTGCCATCTCTGCTCTTCCTTCTAGTCTTCTCCCATGTTCAGTACAGTGGCCACCTGTGTATGGTGTATGTGGGGGAAGTTGTCCAAACCTCTTTCCTGTCCACCAGAAGCGTGTCTATGGGCTGCTAGCCATAGGAGGCCAATGAAGCCTGATCTTGCAGTGGGCAAATGCCTATAGTCTATAGGCAGCCCTGGTCACAAAAATGGGGGTACTAGCAACATTTTTGTTTTCAGCCACCTGGCACCGCCCCTGACTGTTTGCAAATTATTCTGCAGATCTTACCAGATGAAGGAAAGCCCTTACAGAGGTTTGTCAAGAACTGGTGAACATAAGAATTATGTTTACATGAACACTGTACTAAAGTAAACACTCCTATCTTCTCTCGTGGAGGAGCAGCCAAACTGTACTCAAGTGTTAAATGCTAGTGGTCATTCCTGATAAAAATATAAATAAACCATCCAATGTGCATAATTTTCCTAAAACACACTATGTGAAAATGTGATCACAAATTTAAAATGGGTATTGATGGTAAGAAAATTTACGTTGAATAAATAGTCATTCCTAAAATAAATTATACAGTGTGCATAATAATCCACAACAATAAGTGATCAAGTGCAAAACAAAGTGACAATCGTGCAAATACATGTATATAAGAATGTGATTCTGAAAAATTGTTCCAAAATTCAACACCCCTCCCACCTGAAAAAAATTAAATTGTTATGAAATAGAAAAAATGTAAAAAATATAAATTCAAAATTAAAAAACTGTGACATATATTGTGATCAAGTCCAAATAAATGTTGCTTCATGCAGTGCGACTCTTGATATCCATACAAGTAGTCAATAGTAACGTGCCAGTAAGGTGACTTTGTGCTGAATTTGTTCACTTCAAAACTGGTGCGACACACAAGTGTTTCCCCCAGCCTCTCACCTCAATTGGCGGCCCCCAATGGGCCAAGTCAAGCAGATGGTTAATGCTTATATGCAAGGTCCAGAAGCTGTTCACCTCCTCCAGAGGGTGTGCGTGGGTCAGGCTTTCTATAATAGTCACCACCGCTCACAGAGACCCCAAAATGACAATAAGGAAGAAGGAGATGCTCCCATAGTGAAGTATTTCAATCAAAGTTTAATAAAACATAAGTAGTAACTTACAGTTTAAAACGAAAATAACAGCAGAAATGAGAAAGCTTCCGGGTTCGGCCGTCCCCGGGAAGCGACGGCACCTGGCTCCTCCTACCTTGACGCGTTGCGTCACACCACGTGACTCCCTTTGATAAAGTCACGTGGTGTGACGCAACACGTCAGGGTAGGAGGAGCCAGGTGCCGTCGCTTCCCGGGGACGGCCGAACCCGGAAGCTTTCTCATTTCTGCTGTTATTTTCGTTTTAAACTGTAAGTTACTACTTATGTTTTATTAAACTTTGATTGAAATACTTCACTATGGGAGCATCTCCTTCTTCCTTATTGTCATTTTGGGGTCTGTGTGAGCGGTGGTGACTATTATAGAAAGCCTGACCCACGCACACCCTCTGGAGGAGGTGAACAGCTTCTGGACCTTGCATATAAGCATTAACCATCTGCTTGACTTGGCCCATTGGGGGCCGCCAATTGAGGTGAGAGGCTGGGGGAAACACTTGTGTGTCGCACCAGTTTTGAAGTGAACAAATTCAGCACAAAGTCACCTTACTGGCACGTTACTATTGACTACTTGTATGGATATCAAGAGTCGCACTGCATGAAGCAACATTTATTTGGACTTGATCACAATATATGTCACAGTTTTTTAATTTTGAATTTATATTTTTTACATTTTTTCTATTTCATAACAATTTAATTTTTTTCAGGTGGGAGGGGTGTTGAATTTTGGAACAATTTTTCAGAATCACATTCTTATATACATGTATTTGCACGATTGTCACTTTGTTTTGCACTTGATCACTTATTGTTGTGGATTATTATGCACACTGTATAATTTATTTTAGGAATGACTATTTATTCAACGTAAATTTTCTTACCATCAATACCCATTTTAAATTTGTGATCACATTTTCACATAGTGTGTTTTAGGAACATTATGCACATTGGATGGTTTATTTATATTTTTATCAGGAATGACCACTAGCATTTAACACTTGAGTATAGTTTGGCTGCTCCTCACGAGAGAAGATAGGAGTGTTTACTTTAGTACAGTGTTCATGTGAACTTAACATGCACACTGGTTCATATTTACCCTTTGCAAGTGTTTATTGGTTGCTTTATCGTTTATAGACAACACGGACATTGTATACCAAGGTAGTACTGAGCTTTTTGCTACTTTGAATTTTTGTCCTTCATTGTGAGTGGTACACTTAGATTAGCGCCACATACTTTTTTCCATTATTACGTTGTTCATCAGGGTGAGTGAGGACACCTCTTATGTTTGGCAGCTGCTCTAATTTTGGTACCGTTGTCCATGGTCTCTGTAAGTGTGGTTTTGCGCACTAGTTCTTTACTATTTAAGAATTATGTTTGCCCTCACTTTTTCCACTGTCCTATGTCTTCGTTGATGCAGCACCCTCCTAGTTAGGTTGCTAGGACATTGGGCAAAGTTAGTTCTTTTTGGCTCCTTTGTAATTAGTGGAGCACTTGATGATTATGTTTGGCTGTTCTTGATCTCACAGGCTGCAGGTTTTATTGCTTCTGTAACATAGAGGGTTGAGCAAAGCAAATAGGCAGCCTGAATATTTATGGTGCTCAGCCAATCCCTGAGGAGGTGTGTCCAGAAGGCAGAGGTGGGAGACTCAAGTCACAGGACTTGACTCGAGTCAGACTCGAGTCACCTGTTTGAGGACTTGCGACTTGCTTGACAAAATTAAATAAATGACTCGACTTGACTTTGACTTGTCACTAATGACTTGCGACTTGACTTTGACTTGGGCTATTTGACTTGCTCTGACTTGGCACCACCAGTGCTGTGTCTTGGCCTAGGCAAAAGTCACCCCCCCCACAAAAGAAAGCTCCCCCCGAGTCCCGTCTTCGGGGTAGATCAGTGTTTTGACTTAATTTGTGACTTGACCAAAATAAATCACTTGACTTGACTTGCTTGACTTCTAGCAGGGACTCGACTTGACTTGCTTGCTTTTTGCCGCAGTAACTTGGGACTTGCTTGTGACTTGAAGGTTAAGACTTGAGACTTGCTTGTGACTTGCACATGTGTGACTTACTCCCATCACTGCCAGAAGGTGATGGAAGAGGCATGTAAATAGTCTGAGATTTAGAGCAGGGCTCTCTTCTCTCTCCTGGAGAGAACCTACCAGTTTTGGTGGGGGTGGTTACCTCCATCTGCAGCAGCTATCCTGATTGCAGCTATTATTCACTGAAGCCCCATCTGTGGCATAGCTGGGGGCCCTATTACTAATGGTCCACTTTTAAATCTAGTCAAGGGAATCCCCATCTGGGGAGCTGGTCTGGAGAGCTCATTAAAGAGTAAACAATGGAAGTTAAGACGAGTTTGGCTGTCCTGTTGCATTATGAACATCAACCTCTTCCTCACTGAAGAGTGTCTGGTGGATACTGGAAGGAGACATCCAGGGATCCTGTGAGTACTGACCTGGGCTCAGGCTTCTAGTGATTGTGCGCTGTACTACTTGGGTGGACAATCCAATAATATTACTGCCGGCAATAGCTTTTAAAAAGTGGCTCAGTCTCTGCCCTTTGTACTTGATCCTGCAAAGAGACTGCTCAGAAAGACTTTGAAAAATAAAGCGTCCTCTTGTAAATGGTCAAAGAATCTGGAGTATCCCATATTACCTTACACCTTATCCAAGATTTTCGACAATAAAAATCTAAAAAGACATTCCCTAGACTGATTATTGAGCCAGAATTGATGGACTGTTGCTGTGTGCCTGGCTGCCTCTGCACTATTTGGGAAAGAACCAGTTAAATTACAGCAAAAAAAGAGAGAGTTGCCCTGGGACTTTAAATGAGGTGGTCACAGTTAGCCACTAAGTAACAAGAGTAATAGTAGTATAAATGTTTATTAAAATTAATGTACATGCATGAATAATATAGCATATTAGCTCAGCCAATGGATTTGCACATAAGAGAATAAATAAAGTTGATACAAACATTATACAATACAGTATATACAAGTTCATGCATCAGAAAACCCGACGCGCGTTTCGCAAGTTCATTGCTCGCTCATCAGGGGTGGATGCGGATGAGATGTATCTAAATAGACAAAAAGATGTGTCACAGTGGTAGATGTAAGAACAATGGCAGAATGGACCAGGGCAAAATGGCCCAATACTTACCAATGAACCAGACCAGAGTCTCTATCGTTGAACGCAGACAAACACATTTTTTCAGGATTTAATTTCCTACCCATGGTCTCTATGTCTGCTGCTCCATTATTGGATCAGGTTAGTCCACATATGGTTCTATACAAATAATTGTACAACTTTTGTCTACTCTGTTTTTTTAGTAAAGCTTGACACATATACTTATGTTAGAGTATACATGTAGACATATACATCTATGTTTACAGCTGATATCTATCAAGCTATATACTGAGACAATAAAACCATTCACCTTCACTTTTGCCATGTCTGCCGCCTGACATCCTCCCTGGGGGTACCCGTGTCTGTCTTCTCCCCCTCAGCTCCAGTGCCATACTCTGGCTGCTGCCGTCCATTTGAGGGTTCAACGATGGAGTCTCTGGTCTTGTTCATTGGTAAGTATCGGGCCGTTTTGCTCTGGTTCATTCCGCCATTGTTCTTACATCTACCACTGTGACACATCTTTTGTCTATTTATCTATCTCATCCGCATCCACCCCTCATGAGCGAGCAATGATCTCACGAAACGCGCATCGGGTTTTCTGATGCGTGAACTTGTATATACTGTATTGTATAACGTTTGTATCAACTTTTTTTTATTCTCTTATGTGCAAATCCATTGGCTGAGCTAATATGCTATATTATTCATGAATGTACATTAATTTTAATAAACATTTATACTGCTATTACTCTTGTTACTTAGTGGCTAACTGTGACCACCTCATTTAAAGTCCCAGGGCGACTCTCTCTTTTTTTGCATATGTATATAGGGATGGAGGTGTATCACTGGTGACTGCAGACCGTTTTTTTTTTTGCTTCTGTTAAATAACAGTGGCTCCTTTGGGGGTAGCACTACTATATCATGATGGCAATATTATTGCATTTACCTCATCACAGACTAAGTGATTTGTCACTTCACAGGGTGATAAACTGTAACCATCACCCATATGCAGCAAAAGCCTACCTAGGTGGCTCCAACATATTGTACTTGGCACCTTACATAACACCAACTATCTAACGCACTTGGCAGATGTAGAACTATTGTAACATACTGTATCTCAACTTAGATGATGCTGTTGCTTGATGCAACATATACTGAGCAAAATTATAAAGGCAACACTTTTGTATTTGCCCTTATTTATCATGAGCTGAACTCAAAGATCTACAACTTTTTCTATGTACACAAAAGGCATATTTCTTTCAAATATTGTAGCTTTTTTGTACACTAGTATTAAAAAACACTGAGCTTGGTAAGACAATTTCAGTTCTTAAGTGTAAAACAGCAATTCACTTTGTAAGAAAAAACATTACAGTTTTCTCCTAAATAGGTGGCTCTGAGTTAGCAAAGAGATTGGGCCTAAAACAAAGTTATACTGTATTTTCAAAATTAAATCCAGGGACAGCGCTGCAAAGTCGGCGTCGCACTGGTTCAGATGGTGCCATTGCCGGCAATAGCTGCCAATGTGGCATGCGATTTGACAGGTCAAATCGCATGCCAAATCGCAACCTAGGCTTAAAGACCAAATTCCTTGGGTATCATGAGCAAAAGAATGAAGCAATGGAAGTGGGAAGGGCTTAAAGGGGTATGATTAAATAAAACTCAAGCCTTTGCTCCAGTGGGTCAGAAGTAAGTAATGCACAGAGTTCATACCTCAGGCGTTAATAATGTACAGGTCAGGAGAAAGTAAAGCAAAGAGAAAAGGGTTCAGGTCAGGAGTAAGACATTCAGATATCAGGTCAGGAGTAAACAACAGAGAGCGAGAGAGCAGTGATCAGGTAAGTAAGTCAAGCAGAGGTTAGAAGTAAGTAATGTGTGGGTAGGTACAGCACGGTGCTGCAGTAGTAAAGACACAGAGTCTGAGTGCAGGTACCCTCAGAACTTGTATTGCAGAAAATACAAACTATATACAACCCCAGCGAAATAACGCCACTCAGGGTAACACTCACAGTTCAGTTCAATGCAGGGAGACAGCATGTAAACATGCACCAACAGTGCCTGTCTTCATTGGGTGAAATGCAGCCTGGCTGGTCGGGTCCCAAATGTTTGGCTTCTGTGCAGAATTGTGAGTCCCTAACATGTCCCTACTCATCTGGAAACCTTTCCATGCTACTATCACTTTCCCTGACAGATGGGTGCTATTTCCATGCTCTAGCCACTTTGCAGCCACTTTTCCAAAACCTGGGGGCAGGGACTTATAAAGACTTTGCTGATCCAAGATGGCCTCCCAAGGTCACCTGAATACAGCATAGCCAACTCAAATGCTGCCCCAGGGACCAGGAAACCACAGAGAAACCAAGCTTCTCCTGACTTCCTCTCTGGGCTGCAGTACCACTCTGGTCAAGTGCCACCTGCAGAGGAGAAAATAAACTGCACCTGCCTAAAGAGAGAGAGTAGAGGATAGGTCAAGAGTAAATCGTGCAGAGAGAGCAAAGATCAGGTCAGGAGTAAGTAATGAAAAGAGAGCAGTGGTCAGATCAGGAGTAAGTCCTGCAGCGGTCAGGTCAGAGGTATGTCAAGCAGAGAGAGTAGAGGTCAGGGCCATGTGACCATTTAAATCCTCATGATCCATGCCTAACGCCAAGAGAAAGGTAATTATCAATGCAGAAGAGAACTTGCACTACACATCCAAGCATATTCTCAGTTCTCAGACCCTTAGTTTTTTTTTTAAAAACTGACAAAATAGTCATAGAATTTTAACTATCTTTTTTTTGTTGATCTTGCTGTTTAAATGTTGGTTTATGTGTTCATTTACTTTGTTTGCTGTGTTTTTATCACAATACATTAATCTCTTCATTTACTCTGTGTAGTGGTACACACTAATAGTTTTTTGTACAATCCCTTGGGTTGAAAAAAAAAAAAAAGGCAGCTCTGGTCGGAGCCGTTGTGCTAACAGTCCAACGTTAGCTCCCTCACTGAGCTGTTATGTTCTGAAAGGGGTATGCCCCCCCCCCCCCCCCGCAGCCAGAACACTCCAGCCAGGGCTCTTTTGGCCGAGTGAGCTGATTAGGATCGGCTTCTGTCGGACCAGCTGACATACACACGGGCCGAATGTTTCCTGACATTTGGCCCTTATGCACTAGGTATACATGTCCTTAGCATGGTCATTAATATAATTTCCCCTGTCTTGAAATGTTCCACCCATGCAGAATGTTAAAGTGACAGCCCCAGTGATAAAAACAAAAAGTTAAGAATATCAGGCAGGTGGCAGGCAGACAAACAGATCAAAACCAGTAAAAAATTATGATAATCAGACGGGATACTAAAGTTAATGGGAACAATTCACCCATAAACCTAACTGCGTTCACTGATCTAAATGTAAACAAGTTGCGTAAAAATCTATTCTGCACTTTATCCAGAAGGAACATGGTACTAAGGAACAACAATCCTGGCCTGAAAGCACTGGAATGCAAGCCATTTGAATGAGACCCAGAAGTTTCCTCCAAGATGTAAGTGAGAGTTGCTCTCCAAACTTTTAACTCTTGACAGTTTTTTTTTTTTGTTTTGTTTTTTAAGAAAATGGAAATAGCACTGTAAACAAATGTTTGTCTTAAATTATTTAAGCTTTTTTAGGCTTTTTATCTATTCAAAAAAGAATGACATTTTGCTCCTGACTTGAAAAAAAAACACACAAGAATGTCCAGTGGATCATGTTCTGTGTTTGCAAACAGCTACTGCATATCTAGCTTAATCTCTAACATTTCTTTGAAATGGAATTTCACCCTGCTAATGCTTGTCTCCTTGCATAGACAAAGAAAAGTAGTCAAAAACTACTTTATCAAACATAAGAAAGAATGAGCTTCGTTAAGCTGTTCAAGGTTGTGAGTTGCCTGAGGTCCTTTGGAGAGGCGATCTTATTCACCACAGAAACAACTGCAGCTTTTTTTTTTAAAGTCTTTCCACTCATCTTTTATTAATGTAAGAACTACAATGAATTTGTTGAGATTAGAAATAAGGCCAGTTTAGTAACTTACAATGGCAGTAATGTAACATGGCTGCTAATTCCCTACCATGTAGCCAGAAGCATACTGTATCATTACTAAAATGTAAAGTAGAAGTTGTGGACATAATATTGGTCTTTCACAACACGTTTAATGATGGCCTTTAATGATGCACCTCCCCTACAAGTAGAACTGGTGCTATGTTACTGAAAAAAACATCCGCAAAACATTTTTTTAAATGTTCTTCTTTTTCTCTATGCGAACATTATCTTCAATATATTCCTAATATAACAATGAAAATAAGTTCTATTTCTCTGACATCCTGTCTGTTCTTGATATCTATCAACTAATAGTTTGGCCTTTCCACCTGAATTAAAATAGAGTGTGTGTATAGGGCAGATGCAAACATAAAAAATCATGCTGCCTATTCAAGCAAGTACAGTGCATGGTGCAGTTACATATAGCTATTAAAATGTAAATGTTAAGTAAAGGTATAAAAATGCTTTTTGACTTCCTTTGTAAAGATACCAGATTTTGTTAGTGTACCAGGAGTTACATCCAGATGAACATTCCTGTGACCTACAAAACTAGCATCTTCATCTTTAGAGGTTGGCATAAACCATACATTAACATTCCCCTGAGGGCCCCTAATGGAAATAAGGCAGTCAACAGCCTGAAAAGATCTTGCCAATCCTTATCCCCCATGACAGAGAAATGGAAAACACAACAGCCCGGTGGATTTCAGATAATTATAACAATGTTTAAACACCGCATGATGTTAAAAGGGCTGTAACGACCCTGTAGAGTGTGCGGAAGGCATGCAGATGAATAGTTATAGTTTTGGTTATATTTTTAATAGATTATTAGTAAATCGTCAAAGAACAAAGGAATAGGTGCCTCCTATTAGTGTGAGATTAATTTAAGAAAACTATGTCAGACTGTCCTCAAATGCAGTTTAAAGTGTATTTTCATGTTTGCAGCCAAACTGGGATAACACCTTTTTTATATCCGTCCCCTAATTGCACATTGCAAGCAATTCTTAACATTACAAGCTGCCTAAAGAGTCTTATGAATAAACCTTCTCCAAAGATATACTTAGATATGTTTTTAAGTGGTTATAAACCTCAGACATGAAATATAAACAAAGCATATGCCTCCATAGTGTGTACCTGTCTTAATCCAGAGCACTAAATGTCATTTCTTTCTGCTGCCTCATTCCTCTTCTATCAGTAGGAGTCACTTTTGACAGGTTTTCCTGACTTCAAGATGTAAAAAGGTGATAGAGGGAGGGAGCACCAGTACAGCCTGTGATTGACAGCTTCAGATCTGTTTCTGTGTGCTGTGTGAATGGGGACGTATCCTATCTCACCAATCAGCTCTCAACTCTCCTCACTCTGCAGTGTGTAACTTCAGCTCCCTGCCCTTGCTTTCTGAAAGCTCAGAAAAGCTGTATAAATCCTGCACTTTAAATGGCTGTAGAGAAGAGAGGGCTGCGAATAAACAGGTACAACTTATGTAGGAGGATTTGTTTAATCTCTGTGTATCCATCTGAGGCCAGTCACTTCACTGGGTATGTATAACAGTTTACAACCACTTTAAGGTAAGAAGTGTGAATGGAATCACATAATAAACATACACTGGGAGTTTCTCAAATTTGACTGCAAAGGTGGAAATATACAGTTCTTTGTATTTAAAACTCATATCAGAACCTAGGAATGAGCTGAACACCCCCCCCCCCCCCAATTCGGTTTGTACCAGAACATACCGAACAGGCAAAAAATTCGGAAGAACACACGAACACGGTTAAAGTCTATGCGACACAAACATGAAAAATCAAAAAGTGCTCATTTTATAGGCTTATATGCAAGTTATTGTCATAAAAAGTGTTTGGGGACCTGGGTCTTGCTCCAGGGTACATGTATCAATGCAAAAAAAAATGTTAAAAACGGCAGTTTTTTCGGGAGCAGTGATTTTATTAATGCTTAAAGTGAAACAATAAAAATGAAATATGCCTTTAAGCGCTTGCCGACCGCCTCATGCCGATATACATAGGCGGAAGGGCACATACAGGCAGTATAACGTACTTGTACGTTGCCCTTTAAGAAGTGGTTTGCGGGCATGCGTGCACCCGCCGCGACCTCCGTGAGTGTGATCGCTGGTCTCACGGACTCGATGTCCACAGGGATACCCGCGATCGTCTCACGGAGAGGAAGTACGGGGAAATGCTGATGTAAACAATCATTTCCCCGTTCTAAAAAAATAATGTCTTTTTTTCAAAATTGTCGGTATTTTTTTGTTTATAGCGCAAAAAAAAAAAACCACAGAGGTGATCAAATACCACCAAAAGAAAGCTCTATTTGTGGGGAAAAAAGGACGTCAATTTTGTTTGGGAGCCATGTCGCACGACCGTGCAATTGCCAGTTAAAGCGGTGCAGTGCCGAATCACAAAAAGTGCTCTGGTCTTTGGCCAGCCAAATGGTCCGGGGCTTAAGTGGTTAAATATCGTGCCTGGGGGTGTCTATAGTATGCCTGTAAGATACAAAAAGGAGGGGGGGAAGTGGGAACCAACCAGGGATATATGGGGAACCCCACACTCTGTATCATATCCTAAACAATACTATATGGAAAAAAGAAGGAAGCCCCAAGGATATTGCAGATACAGAGAAGAGTAAATGAGGGTATACCCATAAGTAAAAAGTATATATATATTTTATTGATACAAAAGTAGTAATAAACAATACAAAAATATCTTGTACAAAAATCGCCTAAAAACAATGTACAATAGAAACTGCAGAAAATGAAACAGCCGCTGAGCTGGAAATGCACCACAGATCAAAAACATAAAGTTCGGCTAGTGGGGCATATGTGCCAGAAAACCCAACATGTTTCGGGGAGCAAAGAGAGGGATTTTTAAATTATGTATATTTCCTTCTTCAGGGGTAAAAAACAGATGTGCTGCTTCATTTCTATTGAAAGAAAAACATATAGTAGATAGTATGTATATTAATATGTATTAATAACAAACCGATTGGTTTATGGCAACAGAATGGTACATATAGGATAAATAGAGATGATCTATACTTACATAACAGTAATTTGTATTTTTACTTTACACACCAGCAGACAGAGCGTTGGGACTTGGATATTGCTTGGCCATATTTTCAAAGTATATCCATATTTAGAAAAAAACACTTATATAGTTGAAAATGAAAGCTGGAAAATCCAAGCTAAATCGGTATAACCAGGATAAGTGGATGCACCCGGGCAGTCCAACAATGCTCACGGGGATATCCCTAATAGATGGGGACGGACATCTAATAAAGATAAAGCTTGTCCTATTTTTCTGCAGCTGGCCATGTTGAGCTGAAACATGCGGAAGACTTGGTAGAGTGGATGACCAAGCCGCCCTCATCCTCTCTCACACAGGCTCAGGATACTTTGTCTGTCAAAGCAGCTGCCAATGCTGCCTCTTCCCTCGGCTCAATGGCATCAGTCACTGCTTCCCTAGCCTCACCATGTCCTCCTGAGGAGTCCTCCGAACTGTTTGACCACAGTGTTGGGTACATGCTCCAGGAGGATGCCCAGTGTTTTGAAGGCTCTGATGATGGTACCCAGCTAGAGGTAGGCAGTAAAGTGAGCCCAGAGAGAGGGGATGCCCAAGAAGGACAGTAATCTGGCAGTCATGTTCCCCCAGCTGCAGCATACTGCCAGCTTTGCTCCAGTGATGAGGAGGGAGGGGATGATGAGGAAGTCACTGACTCCACGTGGCTGCCTGATAGGCGAGAGGAGGAGGAGGCACATCTCCAACAAGGCAGGATGGCCTCCAGGGGCCAGCTTAAGGGCAGCACACCAACTGCATCACACCGCAGAGCTCCGCATGTGCAGGGCGCTGCTGTCTCTGCGCGTTATTCCAAAAATACCTTGGTGTGGGCCTTTTTTGAGACGAGTGCATCAGATCCCACCGCTGCTATTTGCAACATATGTCTCAAGCATATCTTGCGTGGCCAAAACATCACCCGCTTGGGCACCACATGCTTGACCAGGCAAATGTCGACCTGCCATGCAGTTAGTTGGCAAGCGTACCTAAAAGACCCACACCAAAGAACAAAGCGGACCTCTCCTTGCTCCTCATCAGCTGGGATCTCCAACCCCACTATACCTTCAGTCCTCTCTGAGACCTGCACTGAGAGGAATGACGGTGTAGAATTAGGTGTGTCACAGCCAAGTACTTGGGGGCAATCTGCTATCAGTACACCGACGTCAGATTGTACCAGGCAAATTTCCCTGCCTCAGCTGCTGCACCGCTGAAAGAAGTTCGCTCCCAGCCATCCACATGCTCAGTGGTTGAATGCTAGCTTGGCTAAATTTCTAGCACTTCAACTGCTGCCTTTTCAGCTGGTAGACTCTGCCCCCTTCCGTGAGTTTGTGGAATGTGCGGTTCCTCGGTGGCAGGTTCCCAAATGCCACTTTTTCTCACGGAAGGTGATTCCGGCTCTTTAACGGCATGTGGAAGGCAATGTCTTGGCCTCACTGGACAGGGCGGTCAGCGGTAAGGTGCCGCTAACTCATGGTCCAGCAGGCATGGACAGGGATGTTACCTATCTTTCACCGTGCACTGGGTGACTCTTCTGGCAGCTTGGAAGGATGCAGGCAGGGTCCAGTAGTGTTGGAGGTTTTTCCGCCACCACGCCTCCAAAATTCTACTAGTGGTGATTCTGCCACACCTCTCTCCTCCACCCCCTCCTCTTCTTCTTCCTCCATGGCCTCTTCCTGTGCTGATTTGTCCTCGGAACCAGCAGTGCTCTGTAGGTGTTCAAGGGGCTACACAAGCACACAGGCAAAAAGATGCCATGCGGTGCTTGAGCTGGTGTGCTTGGGGGACAATGCTTCTTACTGCAATAACCAGCTATAGATGGGAGCAAGTGGCGTATTTTTTGATTCACTGTTGTGTTTTTTGGTCAGGCAACGCACTGACTCCTTTGCAGCCATTGTGCGATATGCTGGGTGTTCATTGTTCCCCTGTACCTTTAAGAAGGGGTGTCTCCCTTCAGTTCACCTGCTCTCACATATCCATCAAAATGCATGTGCCTCTACTGTGGAGACACTTATAAATTAGTGTTAGGTACCACAGATACCAGATTGCCTTGACAAGGCTCTGTGGCCTATGCATGCATTTGCAAATGTGTGCAGACTAAACCCCTGCTTTTAACGCATACTGTTAGACAATTTATTTGGTTGTCTGCAGGCTGGTGGTAAGTTAAGCTTGGTTTTTCCCTTGGATTTATCCTTGGCCCTGTTTGTACCTGTTGTTAGCCTTCCACTGCTTCTTACTGCAATAGCCATCTATAGATGGGAGCAAGTGGCGTCTTTTTTGTATCACTGTTGTGTTTTTGGTCAGGCAACGCACTGACTCCTTTGCAGCCATTGTGCTATATGCTGGGTGTTCAGTGTTCCCCTGTACCTTTAAGAGGGGTGGCTCCCCTTCAGTCCACCTGCTCTCACATATCCATTGGGAATGATTGTGTATTAGCTAGACTTTCAACTGCTTCCTAATAAATGTTATTATATTAGAACTTTCACTCTTGGTCAAGGAAACCTCATTTAACCAACATTATATCTACGCAGATCTAATCTAACCTTAATCTGCAGATTAAGGTTATTGGGGGAATTTAAACTGAGTCAGTTTGTCCTGGAAGTTGGAGGTCACAACAATTTTATCTAGGGAAAAATATAGGTAAATGTTTGTTTCTAAAAAGGAGGGAGGGTACACCACATATTTTGTTTTGCTTAATATCCCGTAATTTTAATTGAAAAAGTTCTTTGGAAGTACCATTATAGCCGGTAAATGTAATGGGGAGGAAGTAACTTGGCAGGAAACATTATTTTTTGTTTTTATGTTTCTTTTGCGCTCACCAATAGGGATGAGCCGAACAGCCCCCGGTTCGGTTCGCACCAGAACCTGCGAACGGACCGAAAATTCGTACGAACGTTAGAACCCCATTGAAGTCTATGGGACTCGAACGTTCTAAATCAAAAGTGCTAATTTTAAAGGCTAATTTGCATGGTATTGTCCTAAAAAGTGTTTGGGGACCCGAGTCCTGCCCCAGGGGACATGTATCAATGCAAAAAAAAAGTTTTAAAAACGGCCATTTTTTTCGGGAGCAGTGATTTTAATGATGCTTAAAGTGAAAAAAAAAAGTGAAATATTCCTTTAAATATCGTACCTGGGGGGTGTCTATAGCAGTGTTTCTCAACCGCAGTCCTCAAGGCACACCAACAGGTCATGTTTTCAGGATTTCCCTCAGATGAAACGGCTGTGGTAATTACTGAGGCAGTGAAACTGATCAAATCACCTGTGCAAAATAGTGGAAATCCTGAAAACATGACCTGTTGGTGCGCCTTGAGGACTGGAGCTGAAAAACACTGGTCTATAGTATTCCTGTAAAGTGGCACATTTTTCCCATGCTTAGAACAGTCCCTGCACAAAATTACATTTTTAAAGTAATAAAAGTCATTTAAAACTGCTTACGGCTTTAAATTAATGTCCGGTCCCGGTAATATGGATGAAAATCAGTGAGACAAATGGCATGGGTACCCCCCAGTCCATTACCAGGCCCTTTGGGTCTTGTATGGGTATTAAGGGGAACCCCGCAACCAAATTAAAAAAAGGAAAGGTGTGGGGCCCCAGGCCCTCTAAACAGCAGTATACAGGCGGTGCAAACAAGATAGGGACTGTAGGTTTGTTGTTAAGTAGAATCTGTTTGTAATTTTGAACTGGTACATTTTTAAAGTGTAGCTCCAGCCAAAAAATCTATTTTTAAGCTTTAGGGCAAACATAGGGAAGGGTTATCACCCCTGTGACATTTGTTTTGCTGTCTGTGCACCGCTTAAGAAGATTTTACCTCACTTTCTGTCCCAATGACAAATGTTTTTTGGGCCTTAGGTGTTGGTGTTGCCACAACACTGTAAGCCCTCACAGTTACTCTTGGTGGGCGCAGAAACGGGCCCTGCTGTGAAATATTAGATCAAGAATTGTAATTACATGCCCCTGTTGAACAGGGGCAGAAAAATTGGGCCTTAGGCACTGGTGCCACAACCCTGCAACCCCTCACAGATACTCTAGTTGGAGCGCAAGAATGAGCCCTGCTGCAAAGTATTGCATCTAAAATTGTAATTACACACCCCTGTTAAACAGGGGCTTAAAAATCTATTTTTAAGCTTTATGGAAAACATAGGGAAGGGTTATCACCCGTGACATTTGTTTTGCTGTCTGTGCACCGCTTCAGAAGATTTTACCTCACTTTTTGTCCCAATGACAAATGTTTTTTGACCATTTGGGGTTTTTAGTGAAACAAGGATTGATGATAAAGCATCAGTGGAGAAGAGACACATTTTTCCCATATTAACTCTTACAGGAGAGAATTTCCCTTCCTAGGGGTAGATTTCATTTCACTTCCTGTTGTCTCCTAGGAGTTGTTTGTAAGTTGGATGTTTGAAAGTAGGGGCCTGCCCTATATTCTCTGTAGAAATTGTCGCCTTAGATGTTGGTGTTCCCACAACACTGTAAGCCCTCACAGTTACTCTTGGTGGGCGCAGGAACAGGCTCTGTATAATATTAGATCAAGAATTGTAATTACATGCCCCTGTTGAACAGGGTCAGAAAAATTGGGCCTTTGGTGGAGGTGGTGCTGGTGCCACAACACTGTAAGTCCTCATAGTTACTCTTGGTGGGTGCAGAAATGGGCCCTGCTGTGAAATATTAGATCAAGAATTGTAATTACATGCACCTGTTGAACAGGGGCAGAAAAATATGGCCTTTGGTGGTGGTGCTGGTGCCACAACACTGTAAGTCCTCACAGTTACTCTTGGTGGGTGCAGAAATGGGCCCTGCTGTGAAATATTAGATCAAGAATTGTAATTACATGCACCTGTTGAACAGGGGCAGAAAAATTTGGCCTTTGGTGGTGGTGCTGGTGCCACAACACTGTAAGTCCTCACAGTTACTCTTGGTGGGCACAGAAACAGGCCCTGCTGTGAAATATTAGATCAAGAATTGTAATTACATGTCCCTCTTAAACGGGCTAAAAAATTGGGCCTTAGTCACTGGTGCTGGTGCCACAACACTGCAACCCCTCACAGATACTCTAGTTGGAGTGCAGGAACAAGCCCTGCTGCAAAGTATTGCATCAAAAATTGTAATTACACACCCCTGTTAAACAGGGGCTGAAAAATTGGGCCTTAGGCACTGGTGCTGGTGCCACAACAATGCAACCCCTCACAAATACTCTAGTTGAGTGCAGCAGCGAACCCTCCTTGCAAAATATTGCATCACAAATTGTAATTACACGCCCCTGTTAGGCAGGGGCTGAAAAATTGGGCCTTAGCCACTGGTGGCGGCGCCCAGAACCAAAAATATTCTTACAAGCTATCAGCATGATCACTGAGGAGGAAGAGGATAGTCACTCAGCATAACAGGATAGTCATTCAGCATCAGCATAGGCATTCTTGAAGGGATCTGACATTTAAAAATAGTGATTCGGTTACATCAGCATCAGGTGCTTGGTAGCTGGTGGTGATCCAAGACTGATTCATTTTTATGAAGGTCAGTCGATCGACCGAGTCGGTGGACAGGCGCACCCTGTGATCGGTTACAAAACCTCCAGCAGCACTGAATGTGCATTCTGAAAGAACGCTGGATGCAGGACAGGCCAGTAGCTCAATTGCATACTGTGCAAGTTCGGGCCAGTGATCCATCCTCAAGACCCAGTAACCCAGAGGATTTTTGGTGGGAAAGATGTCCAAGTCAGATCTTGCCCCTAGGTATTCCTGCACAATGTAAAACAGACACTGGCGATGGTTGCTGGAACCGATCATACCTTGGGGCTACGGACTAAAAAATTGTCTGAACGCATCGGTCTGATGGCCACCTTCTCTACCGCTCCTTCTTTGACTGTCCGAAGCCTCAGCAACACATTGTCCAGAAACAGGAGTTTATAACCTCCCAGTCTCTGGGAACGCGTTGCACAGACCTTTCTGCAAGACCTCCCGAAGATGTTTCATCCTCTGCTCCCTCTGTGACGGCAAGATAAGGTCCGCAACCTCACCCTTGTAAGATGGATAAGGAGGGTTGCCAGCCAGTATTGATCCCTCTCCTTGATACCACAAATACGAGGATCCTTCCACAGGCTTTGCAGAATCAGGGAGGCCATGCAGCGTAGGTTTACTGAGGCATTCAGTCCAGAGTCCTCTGGGTCACTAAGGACGACATGATCCGCAGCCACCTCCTCCCAGCCACGTACAAGTCCATGGGTTTCTTGGGACTGTAAATGATCCCTTAAAGACTGCTGCTGATGCTGAGTGCCAGGCTCCACCTCCATGCTGACACAATACGCCTCTTCCTCCTCCTCCTACTCCTCCTCATCCTCTTCCTGTGTGATCGGCGGGCACACGGGAACACTGTCTGGATAAAGGGGGCCTTGAGAGCTAAGGAAGTCCTCCTCTTCCTGCCTCTGTTCTGCCTCAAGTGCCCTGTCCATTATTCCACGCAGCGTGTGCTCCAACAGGTGGACAAGGGGGACAGTGTCACTGATGCAAGCACTGTCACTGCTTACCATCCTCATGGCCTCCTCAAATGGTGACAGGACAGTGCATGCATCCCTGATCATGGTCCACTGGCGTGGGGAAAAAAAGACAAGCTCCACTGACCCTGTCCTGGTGCAATAGTCGCACAGGTACTCATTGATGGCCCTCTGCTGCATGTGCAGCCGCTGCAGCATGGCCAACGTTGAGTTCCACCTGGTGGGCATGTCACAGATTAGGCGGTTCTTGGGCAGGTTGAATTCCTTTTGGAGGTCAGCCAGCCGAGCACTGGCATTATATGACCTGCGGAAATGCACACAGACTTTCCTGGCCTGCCTCAGGACATCCTGTAAGCCCGGGTACCTGCCCAAGAACCGTTGCACCACCAAGTTAAGGACATGAGCCAAACAGGTGACATGGGTCAGTTGTCCCTGTCGGAGGGCAGAGAGGAGGTTGGTGCCATTGTCGCAAACCACCATACCTGCCTTAAGCTGGCGTGGCGTCAACCACCTCTGAACCTGCCCCTGCAGAGCTGACAGAATCTCTGCCACAGTGTGGCTCTTGTCCCCCAAGCACACCAGCTCAAGTACCGCATGGCATCTTTTGGCCTGCGTGCTTGCGTAGCCCCTTGAACGTCTACAGAGCACCGCTGGTTCCGAAGTTAAATCAGCACAGGAATAGGCCATGGAGGAAGAAGAAGAGGAGGGGGTGGAGGAGAGAGATGTGGCAGAATCACCACTAGTAGTATTTTGGAGGCGTGGTGGCAGAACAACCTCCAACACTACTGCGCCCTGTCCTGCATCCTTCCCAGCTGCCAGAAGAATCATCCAGTGCGCAGTGAAAGATATGTAACGTCCCTGTCCATGCCTGCTGGACCATGAGTCAGCAGGTAATATGCACCTTACCACTGACCACCCTGTCCAGCAAGGCCAAGACATTGCCTTCCACATGCCGGTAGAGAGCCGGAATCGCCTTCCGTGAGAAAAAGTGGCGTTTGGGAACCTGCCACTGGGGAACCACACATTCCACAAACTCACGGAAGGGGGCAGAGTCTACCAACTGAAAAGGCAGAAGTTGAAGTGCTAGCAATTTAACCAAGCTAGCATTCAACCGCTGGGCATGTCGATGGCTGGGAGTGAACTTCTTTCGGCAGTGCAGCAGCTGGGGCAGGGAAATTTGCCTGGTACAATCTGACATTGGTGTACCGATAGCAGATTGCCCGCAAGTACTTGGCTGTGACACAACTAATTCTACACCTTCATTCCTCTCAGTGCAGGTCTCGGAGAGGACTGAAGGTATAGTGGGGTTGGAGATCCCAGCTGATGAGGAGCAAGGAGTGGTCCTCTTTGTTCTTTGGTGTGGGTCTTTTAGGTACGCTTGCCAATGAACTGCATGGCAGGTCAACATATGTCTGGTCAAGCATGTGTTGCCCAAGCGGGAGATGTTTTGGCCACGAGAGATACGCTTGAGACATACGTTGCAAATAGCAGCAGTGGGATCTGATGCACTCGTCTCAAAAAAAGCCCACGCCAAAGAACTTTTGGAATAACGCACAGAGACAGCCCTGCACATGCGGAGCTCTGCGGTGTGATGCAGTCGGTGTGCTGCCCTTAAGATGGCCCCTGGAGGGCATCCTGCCTCATTAGTGATGTGCCTCCTCCTCCTCCTCCTCTCGCCTATCAGGCACCCACGTGGAGTCAGTGACCTCATCATCCTCTCCCTCCTCATCACTGGAGCAAAGCTGGCAGTATGCTGTAGCTGGGGGAACATGACTGCCAGATTGCTGTCCTTCTTGGGCACCCCCTCTCTCTGGGCTCACATTACTGCCTTCACCTAGCTGGGTACCATCTTTGAAGCCTTCAAAACGCTGGGCATCCTCCTGGAGCATGTACCCAACACTGCGGTCAAACAGTTCGGGGAACTCCTCAGGAGGACATGGTGGGGCTAGGGAAGGAGTGACGGATGCCATTGAGCCAAGGGAAGAGGCCACATTGGCAGCTGCTTTGCCAGGCAAAGTACCCTGAGCATAGGTGAGAGAGGATGAGGAGGATGAGGACGGATTGGTCTTCCACATGTTGCAGCTCAACACGGCCAGCTGCCGAAAAAAAGGACAAGCGTGTCCCATGGCCATGTGCTGATGAGGATGTACTGTCTCCACGACCAGCACTGTTGCCTCTAGACATAGAGCCTGCTTGTCCTCTTTTATTGGCTTGTGACTGTCTGCCACTCCTTGTTGGCCTTCCAGACATACTAATGCCCTGCAGTGAGATGTAGCTGCACAAAGCTGGGATGAATATATATACTGATACTGCAGCTAGCAAAATCAACTGCCTGCCTGTAGTATTATTAGTATGAGAACACCAGCAATTGTCTTTAGGTAGCTTTATTGTGCAGAGGACGCAGTACACTAACTGTAAATACTGTAACTGCCTGCCTGTGGTATTAATATGAGCAGAACAACAGCAATTGTCTTCAGGTAGCTTTAGGTGCACACTGTGCAGAGGACGCACTACACTAACTGTAAATACTGTAGCTACTTGCCTGTGGTATTAATAGGATCAGAAGAACACCACCAATTTTATTCAGGTAGCTTTAGGTGCACACTGTGCAGAGGAAGCAGTACACTAACTGTAAATACTGTAGCTGCCTGCCAGTGGTATTAATATAGAAATAGAAGAACACCACCAATTTTCTTCAGGTAGCTTTAGGTGCACGCTGTGCAGAGGACACAGTACACTAACTGAAAATACTGTAGCTGCCTGCCTGTGGTATTAATATAGGATCAGAAGAACACCACCAACTTTCTTCAGGTAGCTTTAGGTGCACACTGTGCAGAGGATACAGTATAACTGTAAATACTTTAGCTGCCTGCCTGTGGTATTAATAGGAGCAGAACAACAGCAATTGTCTCCAGGTAGCTTTAAGTGCACACTGTGCAGAGGACGCACTACACTAACTGTAAATACTGTAGCTGCCTGCCTGTGGTATTAATAGGATCAGAAGAACACGACTAATTTTCTTCAGGTAGCTTTAGGTGCACACTGTGCAGAGGACACAGTGCACTAACTGTAAATACTGTAGCTGCCTGCCTGTGGTATTTATAGGATCAGAAGAACACCACTAATTTTCTTCAGGTAGCTTTAGGTGCACACTGTGCAGAGGACACAGTACACTAATTGTAAATACTGTAGCTGCCTGCCTGTGGTATTAATAGGATCAGAAGAACACCACTAATTTTCTTCAGGTAGCTTTATGTACACACTGTGCAGAGGACGCACTACACTAACTTGTAAATACTACAGCTGCCTGCGGTACTGTACTAATAGGATCAGAAGAACACCACTAATTTCCTTCAGGTAGCTTTAGGTGCACACTGTGCAGAGGACGCACTAAACTAACTTGTAAATACTGCAGCTGCCTGCAGTACTGTACTAATAGGATCAGAAGAGCACCACTAATTTTCTTCAGGTAGCTTTAGGTGCACACTGTGGAGAGGACGCACTACACTAACTTGTAAATACTGCATCTGCCTGCGGTACTGTACTAATGGGATCAGAAGAACACCACAAATTTTCTTCAGGTAGCTTTAGGTGCACACCATGCAGCGGACGCACTACACTAACTTGTAAATACTGCAGCTGCCTGCGGTACTGTACTAATAGGATCAGAAGAACACCACTAATTTTCTTCAGGTAGCTTTAGGTGCACACTGTGCAGAGGATGCACTACACTAACTGTAAATACTGTAGCTAATAGGACTAATAGGATTAGAAGAACACCAGCAATTTTCTTCAGGTAGCTGTAAATACTGTAAAAACACCTGCCTGCCTGTCAGTAGTAGGAAGAGAATAACAGGAATGGATCTAGCTAAACTGAATACAGTGTATGTATATATATATATATATATATATATATATATATATATATATATACATACAACACCTAGGATGTATATATATATATTTATATACACAATACACTGTAAGTGCAGCTAACTGACTCGCCTGCCTACTCTATCTAACTTAAATCAAATGACACTGTCTCTCTGTCTATCTATCTCTCTCTCAATGCCGGAACACACTACACAGGGCCGCCGTGCAGGCGGCCTTATATAGCGTGGGGCATGTACTAAACCCCCTGAGCCATAATTGGCCAATGCCACCTTGGCTTTGGCCAATTACGGCTCTCTGTACAGACGGCGTTGTGATTGGCCAAACATGCGGGTCATAATGCATGCTTGGCCAATCATCAGCCAGAAATGCACTGCGATGCCGCAGTGAATTATGGGCCGTGACGCACCACTCGAATTTGGCGCGAATGGCCCACATCATTCGTAATTCGGCGAACGACCGAACAGGCGATGTTCGAGTCGAACATGCGTTCGATTCGAAAATGAAGCTCATCCCTACTCACCAAGCTTCATTGCTCTCCAACCAGTGTTTGAGTGTGCTGTATGGTGAGTACATGTGTTTCATTGGAAAGACACGGATTGAGCGTGGTCTTGGTTTTGTTGAAAAGGTTCAACAGATTTCTGTTTTTAATTTAAATGGTGTGTCCACTAAAGGCATAGTATTGTGTGTAGGACATTGAAAATCAGCTACAAGAGAGTAGTTTGGTTTATGTGTTTGGGTTTTTTTTAGCTGTGGGAATTTACAAGCAGTAATATTCTCATTGGTGTCAGTTAAAGTACAAAACGGTGGATGTCTTGTTACTGAAGCTAATATTTGATAAAGATTATTATTATAGGGTATAAGGTGCATTTAGTATACTGTATTATACCTTGAAATTTTTTTAAGGATAAACCCTATCCAAAAAAATTTGAGTTTGTGGTAGATTCGGTTTTTTATTTTTTTTAAACTGAATTTGGTTTAACATTGGTGTAAATATGGCTCTGTTTACCTTTCTATTGTAACCCTAGATAGAGGGCTACCGATCCTATTTGATCCTGGTGGCCTTACTATTGTTCCTTTTGTCCCCCGGGTCTATTGTTTTGCGGGTGTAGGCTCAGACAAGGTAAACTACAGTCTATTGTGTGTAGGCTACAGGCTAGTGTTAGTATGTCTCCACTAAGCTAAAAGATTGTTTTATTGAGAGCTGAAAATATCTTCTATTTTCTACACTTAACTGTATTTTCTGAATTTTATTCAATTTGAGTTTCTGTTTATTGTTTTTTTTTTTCCCCTCCTTCTATAGTGACTGTATAGTACAGGGGAACATTTAACTTAATCTAGCTTACAAATTGTACATATTATTTTGTTTGTTTGTAGCAACTTATACTCTTAAACATAAGAGAAATTAACTTGCATGTGATGTTAGAGTACAAGGATGGCCTTGGGCCTATGTCCAGGAGTTATTTGAAGAACAATTTAAAACAACCAAAAAGGATAAAAAGCTCAAAGGTTTAGCTGTAGCAGGCATGTATTTGGCTTGCATGGCTATGAATACTAAAATACAGCAATTGGAAGATATAGTCTATAATAAAAATATTACAATTTCTGAGAGGGAAAAGGAGAATACAGCTTTACATAACCAAGTACAAACCTTAACTACCATTAATCAAATGGTTAATGCCTCAGAGGAGGAAAATGTTAAACATTACAAATTGACTCTAAAACAAGTGGTACAATATAAAAGTTGAGACTGATCTGGAGCACATAATTAGTGCATACAAAGTGATTCAAAATCAGTTACATGAAACTAAGAAAGGAAAATGTATAGGTCACACACAGTGCACACAAACAGAGTCACAGTTGCTACAAACAATTTCAAGTCTTAAAGCTATCCCCTGTTTTGTAAGTTTTAAGACTGTTTTAAGACTGTTTTGTAAGTCTTAAAACTATCCCGTTTTGTAAACGCTATAACTTTTGCGCAAACCAATCAATAACCGCTTATTGCGATTTTTTTTTTACTAACGATATGTAGAAGAATACATATCGGCCTAAACTAAGGAAAAAAAATGTTTTTTTATATACTTTTATGGGATATTTATTATAGCAAAAAGTAAAAAATATTGCGTTTTTTTTTCAAAATTTTCGCTCTTATTTTGTTTATAGCGCAAAAAATTAAAATCGCAGAGGTGATCAAATACCACCAAAAGAAAGCTCTATTTGTGGGGAAAAAAGGACGTCAATTTTGTTTGGGAGCCACGTCGCACGTCCGCACACTTGTCAGTTAAAGCGACGCAGTGCCGAATCGCAAAAAACACACTGGTCAGGAAGGGGGTAAATCCTTCCAGGGCTGAAGTGGTTAAAAGAAACGTTATTGACTCCTTGAATGGAAAAATGGAGGGAGTAACTTGTCCATCGGGAAACAAACCACTACACTAAAACTGGGGTGGCAATACAATATATAAGTTATGTTATAGAGTTCTATGGCATTTAAGTTTCACTATATCAAGGCAGGAATGTCATGGACCATTTACCAATATACACGTATGAATGATGTATTGTTTGCTTTAAATAAGGATAAAGAAAAAAGAGGGGGATAGAGTTAATAACTGTTTTCTACAAGTTATCTTTTTTCAGGTTGAGTTCCTGAAAGTATATGTACATATAAAGCAGCTGTATTGTAGATAGCTGTACATATGCATAAAATACGCGCCTAACAAAGGTAAGGTATAATAGTCCATTGTTTTTTGTTTTGTTTTTTTCTCTCTCTTCTTTCCTTTGTATTCTCCCAGTGGCCAGAAACACCTAGCTATTCATTTGCAATTATCAAAGCTCTATCCAGAATTCTAAATGAATGTGTGTGTCTGAGTGATGGAATGCATGGGTATGAACTGTCCATGTGTAAACAAAGATTTTTTTTTTTTGTAGGGGTGTACTCACCATTATTTTTATGGCCATCAATAAGTGTGATCACACTATTGCGCATGCTTTGTACAGTTTATGATTATTTTATTAATTTTTCTCATTTGTAATGAGCTCAATACTGGTACCAGTTTAAATTAATACTTTTTTTTAAGTACATGTATTCGCGAATAAATAACCTGTGCACAGATACGAGATCTCGATCCCTATAACTCAGAGAAACTGTAAGGATTTTGTTTTTTTCCCCTTTCCTGTGGCTTAGAGTGAAGTTTAATTCACTCTGACAGTCGGAAAATACATAACAATAGATTACTTTGCACCTTGTGGCATCTTATGGATTCAGTAGGTCTTGTGTTTTGTTTTTCCTTCCAAATTGACGCATGTGCTGTTAATATGTGTAAAGGTTTTATGTCTACATGTTGTCTTCTTAGACTTTAAGTACTTTCAAACACACCATGTTTTCCTATAACTTTTTGTTTGTCAGAGTACAGATATGTGGATGTGTCTGTACATTTTTGACTGTACGTACTGTGGATGGACTCATTACCTCGGCTGGAAGTCTGTTCCAAGCATCCACTACTAGTTTAGTCCATTATGAACCTCTCAGAGAGGTACAGTGAGGTGTTATTAATGGTTTTTGAGTTTTGTATGTTAGGAGAAATACACAAACAAGGACAAATGATTGGACCCAGACTGGGCAAAGTACTTTGAAACACAGAGGACCTTAAAACATAATTTTTTATGTTTGTTTTAAGGAGAAGCCTTGAATCGGATTAATTGCAGTCAGGCCTAACTAAATTCTAAAGAAAAAAACAAAACTTTTTTTTTTGGGTCTTCTGTTTCATTAAACAGAGATCCTGCTCTCTTTAATACAACTTCTTGTGGCCTGCTTGACTTGCAAATGGATTTGCACTGAGAGTCAATTGATATGTTAATCACCACCGAGAGAGGGTGTTGCCTTTCATATAGCTACAATGTTTGAAGGCAGTTTCATTTTTTTTTTTGTTGTTTCACAAAATACAGATTCAATATCTTTTTTTTTAATTTTGTTTACTTTTTTCTCTCTCGTTTTTCTTCTTTTTTTTTTTTTTACAGTAATTTTTTTTTTGTTTACAAAAAAAAGGGAGAAGAAAGATTTTTTTGGGTTCTTTTTGTTTTAATTTTTCTTTTAATGTTTACTATTTTTCTTTCTTTCCTATATTACCTCTATTTTGTGTGGTGATTCTTGAGTTTGGTTTCACTAGGGTGAAAAAAAGAGGGGAGTAGGGGGAACATTTTATGGAGAACATTTAAAATGGTTAGAAATGTTGATATAGAATATTAAAGCTTCCCTATAGCATTTTGGAGATGGGACAAAGTTCCAACAATTTTTTTTTCTCTTCTCTTTCGACATTGGATAATTGTTTTATATAAATGTATGTCATGGTAGCTATTACCAACTATGACAGTAACACCTGGGTGTTAGCAACAGTCATGTGACTATTTTCTTTGTATATGTGACATACAATCCTCTCTACAGTTCTAATATTGGGCAGTCGTCATATGTGGTCATTGATCAATTTTTTTTTTGTTGGTCAGTTTACTTTTTTGTGCCATAACTAAGAACATTGCGTGATTATCATATAGATGTACTGGGACTGGTGAGACTCATAGTGATTGGCAAATAGCAGGGAGTAGAGTACAATTGTACTTAAGAATAATTTAGTTTGATTGTTCCTAAAGCCACTAGTGACTGGTGACATCACACTTATCCGTATTCTGAAATCAAGTTATTTTTGTCTGCGTAGGCGACACTGCCTAATCTGCACTGAGAACTCCTAAAGTGATGACCTCTTCCACAGCCTGCTGAAGGCAGGACTCATACAGTAGCTACACATTATAGCCAAGGGCGGAGCTATATGCCCAAAGGTTTGGCACCAGCCAAGGTTGAACTGAACACAGTTTCAGTAAAAGGAGTTAGTGGTGAGTTGCGATTGCAACGAGATCCCCCTGGACACTTGAAGGGTCCTACACACACACCATGGTATTCCACAGAAGGTGGGGCAGAGGTACTTGCAGGCATATGACAATGGAGGAAGAAAGATGGGGGGATGGAAATCAGACACCTGGCTGAAGGGCGTAACCATTCAAATTGTTACACATGTCACTGGGAAAGGAGTCTCATTATTATGTCGCAGTATATCTATGGCAATTCTAATCAAAGACTAATAATCCTAAAGTGATCCAGCGCTACAGCATAAAGTACAAAACTAGCTTTTCACTAAATATAATGAATAAACGTAGCGTAAATCTAATTAAATGATTAAAAACAGTGCAGGTGTAAAAAGTGATAAATCCATATATTGGTAAATCAATCCCAGGGCAAATGATTTAGGATGATAATAGTCTCTTAATTACGTCATCTAAAAAATGTCCAAAAGAAGGAATTCGTGCAAAAGCAGTTCCAATAGAAGACTCAATGGACAGGGAGAAGTTTAGATCCCAAAAATGAGCTCACAGAACCCTCACCTTCATAACCCGATAAATCAGCATGTAGTGATGAATTGGGGTCGGCTCCATCACTCCAACTTCTACCACCAGGGGGTCCTCCGTTCCACTATATGTAAGACCTCAATCGCCTGAAATGCCAGCATATACCCATGTACAGGAATTTGTTCCGCTATATTAATATCTACCACCAGGGGGTCCTCTGCTCCACCAAATAGATCACCCGAATATAGGCTCCACATCCACGTCCTCATATAACCTCGTATCTCACTGGTTCAGGGACGTGTTGGAGAAGGTGGACCCTCACACTCAGTCTGTCCAAGGCACAACGGCCACCTGACATCCACTGACATACAGACATAGAGCTTTCTTTTGGTGGTATTTAATCACCCCTGGGTTCTTTGGAAAAAAATAGACCAAAAAAGAACATTTTTGGTCTATTTTTTTTCAAAGAACCCAGGGGTTTGGCACCAGGCGATTGAGGTCTTACATATAGTGGAACGGAGGACCCCCTGGTGGTATAAGTTGGAGTGACGGAGCCGACCCCAATTCATCACTACATGCTGATTTATCAGGTTATGAAGGTGAGGGTTCTGTGAGCTCATTTTTTGGGATCTAAACTTCTCCCTGTCCATTGAGTCTTCTATTGGAACTGCTTTTGCACGATTTCCTTCTTTTGGACAATTTTTAGATGACGTAATTAAGAGACTATTATCATCCTAAATCATTTGCCCTGGGATTGATTTACCAATATATGGATTTATCACTTTTTACACCTGCACTGTTTTTAATTATTTAATTAGATTTACGCTACGTTTATTCATTATATTTAGTGAAAAGCTAGTTTTGTACTTTATGCTGTAGCGCGGGATCACTTTAGTATTATTATTTTTTGAGAGTGGACTGTGATACACTGGAAGATTCTGCTGCAGACAGCTGTCTTCGATTTATTTGGTTATACCTTAATGCACCACATGCACTTTGAGATTTGATCACTTATTTAACGATTTTGTGTTTAACTGTACAGTTTATGAGAGTTCACAAACACCTCTTAGTAGCGCAAAGGCTCTCTATATTTCTAATTCTAATCCAAGGTCCTTAGTGCTCAGACTTACCAGACAAGCATTCATTTGAATGCATATGTCTTAAATGTACTTGTGTTTTTCTTTCTCTACCTCTGTCCACATTAATAAAGAATAATCTTAGAAAGCCAGGAAAGCTGATCCAAAAGCCATTACTGTATGCTGTATCCAACTGGAATCATCATGGAAGGCTGTCCCAGAAGCAAGGGCAACATGACCAGATTGACATTATTGACTTTCACACTATTATTATTGGACGGTTGAGAACAAGGATCCTCATGTTTTTTTCCCTTTCGTGTTTTTTTTTTTGTGTGTTTTGTATCTTATGATGTGTATTATGGACTTATTACATCCAGAACAAGTGATGACTACCAATACTGGGATTCAGAAATGTGAAATGGAGAGTTTAAAAGTTTTTTTCTTCTCAAAGAGTTTTATTTCATTTCAGAGGGCAAAGCCAAAAGCGCCAAATATTAAAGCAGATTGCACATAAACCATTATTCTAGGTGTGGCCGAGTCTCATATTCTCAACTGGCCACAAGGGGCCATCTGTTGCCTTATGGGTTTATGTGAATTAATAGCTGTAAAATATTGTAATTATGAATATAGTTCAACTAGCCTTGTATCTATGTAACAGAGCCACCAAGAAGGGTAGGCTAAGCAGACAAGACGGTAAAAACTATCAGAGGAATCCACGCTTAGGATGTTTAAAACTGCTGCCTCCCTGTAAAAAGGTTCTACCTAGGTGAAACCCAAAGTATAAAAAACTAAATAGGGAATGGCGCTGTTTTATGTGAGAAAAATTATATGTGTATAATCCAAGATATATATATATATATATATATATATATATATATATATATATATATATATATATATATATATATATATATATATATATCTATAATATATATAGATAGATAGATATATATAGATATATAGATATATACATATAGATATAGATATATAGATATATATATCTATATATATATACACACACATATATATAGTGAAAAAAACTGTATGTGTCCAGCAGGGACAAATCCTTCCTATCATGTGATGATATGACATATGCTAGAAAGTAGTAGGTGCAGATAAATTGAAATAAAAATCAAAAATAATAAATAAAAATGCCATGTAAAAATGCACTGAATAAATAAATTATCAACTGGTGTAACTAGTACTCATCAATCATCACTAGCAAGCTGTGTGGTACGTATATAAACATATATAAAATTGATGTAAAAGTGACTAGTAAAACTGCTGTTGGTGCTATCTGATGGTAAACCAAAGAATCAAAAATTCAAAAATAAGTGTCCATAAAAAGTGACATAGCGCTTCATCCAATTAGTGAATTTTTTTTTAGAAAGTAGATATGAACAAAGAATGTGCTGGCAATGGTGACTGTGCTCCCCTTTTGTGTTTTCACTCACCAGAGCGCTTCACCCCATGCAAGGGTACAAGCGTGAAGTGTATGATCCCGGTCACGAAGTTACGATATCCCCCTGGTTCCCAGCTTCATGGCAAAGGACCATCTACGGGCGAAAAAGAAAGGAGACTCCGCTGTCTCTCCTAGTCCAATCAGCTGATTAATTTTGTACTGGGGGTTGGATTACTGGCAAAGTGCATTCCTGAGAACATACTTACTTCAAAGGATCCCATGCTGAGATATGCCATGAAGGGAGCCCAACCCATAATCAATACCTAAGTTCCTGGGGAAATTCAATTAAATCAACTGGCCAGCATAGTCACAAGGATTTGCATGAAAGAGGGCCGACTTATGGAGTAAGCCCTCCAATCATGATCCAAGCTAGGCCAACCAATGAGACATCAGCCTGGTTTGATATACTCAGAGCCAAGAGGAGGTAACTCTCCCTGTTGGGGAAACCAGGAACCAGGATGAGACCTTGGTAAGAATGGGTAATTATGGGAAAGGAATGCCCTTTTACTTGTAACTAAATATGTGTGTAGATTACTGTATTAAGGAATATACTCTGTATTCCTTCATGTAAATATTTTATTTCAACCTAATATTTTCTTCCTTGATGTAAGGCTATAGATAGATGATTGTGTATTAGCTAGACTTTCAACTGCTTCCTAATAAATGTTGTTATATTAGAACTTTCACTCTTGGTCAAAGAACTCCCATTTAACCCACATCATATCTATGAGATATGAAAAATCTTAAATATAGATTTTTCAGGGTAACAGGAGGCTAAAAGGAGCTGGTGGTAATTTTTCATTTTGAACTGAGGGGTTTTTGGCTAGTACGAAATGCGTTTCCTGCACTAAAAGGATATCAGCCTTTTGGGTGATGGCCTCCTTAAGCAGTGCAGATCTCTTCTGAGGAGTGTTCAGGCCTTTAGCATTTAAGGAGACAATTCTAAATGCCATGGTAGAAAGTTGTTGTCTAGGAGTTCTGATGCAGATATATAGTTGATAAAACAAAAATAATATGAGTAGAGGGTATAGGTGTAGCGCTAGAAGATGGTGGTAATAGAACAGATGTATAAAAAATACAATCGATAACATAAGAGATTGAAGTCCATCCGGAAAACTCCAATGGGATAGAAAATAGAAGAACCATCACCGACACCCAATAAGACTGACTCTTACCGCCAGTGTATAGGATATACACATTGAACAAATGCGAAGAGCCAGTTCCACAGCTCCTATTCATTGAATGGTCCTCTAATTGGGCAAGGAATCCTCTTTCACAGACCCACCAGAGACAGAGATAACTGTATTTTTCCAACCGCGGCTGGGAGATAAACTCCACAGGAACAACTTTTGTTGCTGTTCTGAACAAAACCCTTTCATTATGTCCTGATTCCTGGCAGGGCTCTTTTTTTTTAAAATAAGATGAGGGTAGCTGGTACAGGTATAGGGAAGGGTAAATAAATGGGAGAGCTCAAGAAGAAGTGAAGTTCTCGAGCTCAATGGGCAGTAATTACTGCACAGAACCACAAGGGTGGGGGTAGACTCAGCATGGAACAGGTAAGTTTATGTTCAACAGTCTAGGCAGACAGGTGCAGATGAGCGAAGCTGCAGGTAGTCAGCATCTGTTGAATCAGAGGTGGCAGGGTCATAATATAGCTTTAAGCATTTTGGTATGCTCCTCCAGTCTCCATTTGGTGGTTTGATTGGTCTTGAGGTTCTGGGGTATCTTCAGGTATGATGTACCAGGTTTTTAACAGTTGGAGACCTGCAGGGAGCATTCTCACCACATAGGTCTTGTTCTGGTGGGTGATAAGTAGCTTAGTGGGAAATCCCCATTTGTAAGGGATTTTTTGGTTTCTGAAGTGCCTTGGTAATCGTAACAAGTTAGTGGTGGTTTTCCATGGTAGCTTCGGAGAGGTCAGCATAGATCTGGAGGAATCCCATTCCTGGAGAGGGTGAGGAGAGCCACGCTGAGCTTCCACAGGTGCCGCCAGCGCCATCTTGGCTGTCAGTGATACCAGGCAGTGAGAAGTAAGCTGTCAGCTTTCTAGGAGATTTATGCACCTTTCTCCATTTGGGCATCGCGGTGGGGTGGTGTGGGTGGTGTGGGAGTAGAGGAGTAATGTAACCTGATCGTTTGCCCTGTTTTTCGTCGCTGTGTGGCCGCTATAGCTGATTTCCCTAAGGAGCTGAGGGATTAGGCAGCCATTCACTTGTGCCGTCAAGCCAAGCCCCCCCACCTCATCCCTTTAAAACTGAACACATATTAATTACACAGGTTCTGTGGATGATTAAGGTGGTAATTAAACTCACTTGGTGTCTTATCTGCATTAAATAAGCCTCAGAAACTGTGTAATTCATATGTGTTCAGGTTTAAAGGGATGAGGTGGCAACCCACTTTCCTCGGAAAAAAATGGAGGAGTGTGCCCCAGGGATTGTACAGGCAAGGGATAGATATGGTAAAAAAGTAGAAAAAGTAGTGAACAAGTATGACAAAATAACAAAATGTTATTAAATAAACAAATTACATATAAATCTTGATTGTAAAAACAAGAATGTGGTCAAGTTATAGCATATATACAGCTGACATCTGAAACATGTGAAAGGTCTCACTGTAGGAGGCCAAAACATTTATATAAATTTCAGGAAGCCCAACATGTTTGGGAATAATTTGTTGCATTCCTTCTTCAGGGATAATTAAAGGTAAGCTGTATTATCTAGCATAGAGATAAATGAGTAAAATTAATTAAAGTATCATGTGTAAACATACTGTTGGGAAAAGGGAGAATAACATGGCAAACTGTTATATGGTAACCATATGTATGGTTTAAGAATCAAAAAGTACAGAGCCATGCAAGCACATTGAAGACCACTTTCATACAGCGATATGCGTCACCCCGAGATCTCAGCATCCATATTGGTACCAAGCCATTTGTCGAATGGTAAAGGATTTAATCAATCCATCAATTTGAATGCAAAAGGGATGGGTATCATTTGCCAACGATAAGGTGGGGTGGGGATGGGAAGGGGAGGTAAAGGGAGGTGGGAAGCGCAATTGATGGCTGAGGAGTTCACAAAGGTCGGATAATGCCAAGAGGGGGTCCCCTAAACATAAAAAAGCATATAACATAAATACGTGAAGGCTAAATTGAGAAGTGACTCCCAAAATATACCAGCACATGAAATACATGTTGAAATGAGTATTTAAAAGGGGGGAGGGACTCCTATATGCTCCCAGGATGCATATAATCATATGAGTAGAGCTCAGTATGAGCAAAAAAACAACAGTATAATAGGTGAATGCCAGTTAGGCAACACCAAATAAATTAAGGTATTTAAAGATATTTAAAGATCAAACTACATGGAGAGGAGGCGGTAGTGGGAAACCTATAGCTTCTGGATCCTGCAGGCATAAGATAATATATGCTAACTTACTTTAAACAGATGTAAACAATAAAGTGTAGATTATAAAAGATCATCATGGTCTGTGGTACAGATAGAGGGAGAAAAGGGGGGAGAGCGGAGCCTGAAAACATAAATGGATAGCAGTGGACAAATGATGTTAAGATTACTACAAACCACATGTATGCCGCAATGTTAGTGGTTAATACAGATCCCATGGTAAAAATTCAACTGTGCATTGTTGTGAACTTGGTCCATCCATACAAAAACAGATGATATTAAAGTTGTTTACAAGCAGTATAAGTAGCATGATAGTATCCATGGGTGCAAATCTAATAGCATACAATTTAAATGTACATTAATTATAAGTGTGTTCCATCTGAAAAACACTACATAGTTATGCATAGGAAAAAAACACATCAAGCAGAGTAAGAGAGATGATAAAATATTATATATAAACATGAGAGTAATTGTAAACAAAACATTGTATATCATATTGCATGAATAGGTATTAATAGAGTAATATAAGTAATATAAGTAATAGAATTTGGAAAGTAGTTACTCATAACAGAGAATAAAGAACACACATGGGCAATCTAGCTCCAGTTATGAGGCCCAGAATTGCATAGAGGCCATATTAGACAGTGTAGAGGTGGTAGCAAGCGTAATGAGAAAATTAATTAGAAAATGAATTACATATCCCTTTCGATGAAAACCCTTGTAAAAAGGGCTTAAAATTGAAGGTTTCATTCAAGCCTGGGAGAAGGGTAGCGTTTAAGTCTGAAATCCATCTAAGTTCCCTTTGGAGAAGGATTTTGTTAAGATCACCTCCTCTGGGATTTTGGTGAAACTGATCAAGCACAAGGACTGTAACCCTTGGGAAGAGACCATTGTGCACAAGAGCCACATGTCTCCCCAAGGGTAGGTCCGGATTGCTGGTTTTCATGGCTGATATGTGACGGTAGATCCTTTTCCATAATTTCTGTATAGTTTTCCCTATATAATAACAGCCACATTCACACTGTAGCAGGTATACAACAAATGTGGTTTGACAGTTAGCAAAATGTTTGGGCACATAAGTCCATCCATTTGGTAGTCGTATCCTTTTCCTTGTGTAATGACAATGGGCACAAGAGTCACAGGGGAAGGTGCCCAGTATCTTACAAGTGTCACCCCTTTTGGAACCCTTAAATTCACTTTTCACTAGTAGGTTGCCCACTGAGACAAGGGACCAAGGGAGTTGGTGGAACGAAAGGTCCTAATATAGGGTCTGATGTTAGAGTATGCCAGTATTTATTACAAATTTTCTTAATCTTTGAGTGTTCATTAGAGAATGTAGTAACAATCCTAGTATATTCGTGGGAAATAGATGTCTCTTTTATGGTGGGAAATAACAGGTCATATCTATTTTTGTTAACCACTCGGTTAAATGCTTTTTTAAGGCATTTATGACTATATCCCCTGTCTAGGAGATGTCTTTTTAACCACTTCCCACCCGGTCTATAGCAGATTGACGGCCAGGTGGTGGTTCCGTTATCCTGACTGGGCATCATATGACGTCCAGCAGGATAACATGCCACCACGCGCCCAGGGGGACGCACATTGCAGCAAGCGGTGGAGCGGTGTGTCAGTCTGACACACCGCTCCACCGATCTTGGTAAAGAGCCTCTGGCGGAGGCTTTTTACCACGTGATCAGCCATGTCCAATCACGGCTGATCACGATGTCAATAGTAAGAGCCGTTGATCGGCTTTTCCTCAGTCGCGACTGACAGACGCGAGTAGAGGAGAGCCAATTGGCGGCTCTCCTGACAGAGAGGTCTGCACTGATTGATCAGATGACCACACTGGACCACCACGGATGCCACTAGGACCACCAGGGAAGGGGGCAACATGTGGATGGCCAGGTATGTACCCCATGGCCATCCACATGTGCCCAATGTGCCCAGTCTGTGTCCAAGCTGTGCCAATCAGTGCCCACAAATGGGCACTGATTGGCACCATTATATTTCAGTTATGCCCAGCAATGCCACCAATCAGTGTAATCAGTGCCACCAATCAGTGTCATCAGTGCCACCTGTCAGTGCCCATCGGTGCCACCTGTCAGTGCCCATCTGTGCCCATCAGTGCCCACCTATCAGTGCCCATAGGTGCCCATCCATGCCACCTATCAGTGCAACCCATAAGTACCCATCAGTGCCACCAATAAGTACCAATCAATGCCACCTATGAGTGCCCATCAGTGCCGCCTATGAGTGCCTATCGGGGCCACCTATGAGTGCCCATCAGTGCCGCATACCAGTGCCACCTATCAGTGCCCATCAGTGCCCATCAGTTCCGCCTATCAGTGACCATCATAAGTGCCCGTCAGTGCCACCTCATCAGTGCCACCTCATTGGTGCCACCTCATTGGTGCCCATTAGTGCTGCCGTATCAGTGCCTGTCAGTGCAGCCATATCAGTGCCCATCATTGAAGAAGAAAACATACTTATTTACAAAAAATTTTAGCAGAAACAAAGAAAAACTTGTTTTTCAAAATTTTCGGTCTTTTTTTATTTGTTGCGCAAAAAATAAAAACTGCAGAGGTGATCAAATACCACAAAAAGAAAGCTCTATTTGTGGGAACAAAATGATAAAAAATTTGTTTGGGTACAGTGTAGCACGATTGAGCAATTGTCATTCAAATTGCAATAGGTAAAGTTGACCATCAAAGCAGAAAACATTGCGCTTGAGTACGAACTCAAGCGCAAGTAGTATGAACTCGTTGAAAGAGTCTTCATGATGACTAATCAGGGAAAGTATTTTCTTAACCCTTTCATGACTAAGCCTATTTTTGAAATTTGGTGTTTACAAGTTAAAATCCGTATTTTTTGCTAGAAAATTACTTAGAGTTCCCAAACATTATATCTATTTTTTTAGCAGAGAATCTAGAGAATAAAATGGCGATTGTTGCAATATTTTTTATCACACAGTATTTGTGCAGTGGTGTTTTAAACGCAAATTTTTGGAAAAGGGACACTTTCATGAATTTTAAAAAATCCAAACAGTAAAGTTACCCCAATTTTTTTGTATAATGTGAAAGATGATGTTACGCCGAGTAAATAGATACCAAACATGTCACCCTTTATAATTGCACGCACTCGTGGAATGGTGACAAACTACGGTACCTATGAATTTCCATAGGAGACGCTTTAAAATTTTTTTACGGTTACCAGGTTTGAGTTACAGAGGAGGTCTAGGGCTAGAATTATTGTTCTCGCTCGGACGATCGCGGCGATACCTCACATGTGTGATTTGAACACCGTTTACATATGCGGGCGCAACTTCCGTATGCGTTTTCTTCGCTGCGCGAGCTCACGGGGACAGGGGCACTTTAAATTTTTTTTTTATTTTATTTATTTTTTTACTTTATAAATTGTGTTTTAAATTTTTTTTTTTTTTTTTTACTTTTAATGCTGTCACAAGGAATGTAAACATCCCTTGTGACAGTAATAGGTGGTGACAGGTACTCTTTATGGAGGGATGAGGGGTCTAAAAGACCCCCCATCCCTCCTTTACACTTCAAAGTATTCAGATCGCCGAAAACGGCGATTCTGAATACTGTGTACTTTTTTAAATTCTGCGCCATTGGCAGCCGAGTAAACGGGAAGTGACGTCATGACGTCGCTTCCGCGTTTACAACGAGAAGGCTGGAACGAAGCCACCCACAGCTTCGTTCCAGCCCGCTCCCAGCCGCCGAAGGTACCCGATTGGACACCGGGCCTCCCGATCGCACAGGAGGCCCGGTAACAGCGGCGGGAGGCGGTGGGAGGGGGGATGTCCCCTCCCGCTCCTCCGGTAAAACAACCAAGCGGCTTTTAGCCACATCGGTTGTTATACTCGGGTAGCCGATCGCCCGTTGTAAACAACGGTACCGGGATGATGCCTGCAGCTGCGGGCATCATCCCGGTATAACCCCGGAAAGCCGAGTACGCATATCTGCGTACGGTCGGCGGGAAGGGGTTAATACAAGCTAATCCTTTGTTGTGGGGTAATCCTTTGGTGTGAGCTATAAAGGGTTTCCACATCAATAGTGACTAGGGTGGAGTCGGTTGATACTTGTATTCCATCAATTAATTGTAGTAAATGAATAGTATCTCTCATGTAGGAGGGTAAAGAAGATACAAAAGGCCTAAGATGTTTGTCACATACTTTGGAGAGATTTTCTGTAATAGCCCCGTTTCCCGAAACAATCGGTCTGCCGGGAGGATCCACACTGTTTTTGTGGATCTTCGGCAGAGAGTAAAATGTAGCTATTTTAGGAAACAAGGTACAGACAAAGTTCCTTAATTGTTTAGAGATGTCATTGTTGTAAAATGAGCTATCAACTAACATATAGAAATCCTCATTGAACACTCTGATAACCTCCGGTCTTATGGGTCTATACCAATCTGGGTTATTTAGTATTTTGGTGCACATTAGTACATATTTCTCATTGTCCATTAGAACAATGTTGCCCCCTTTGTCAGAGGGCTTGATTATTAAATCATAATTATTAGATAGGTTTTGAAGTGCTCTTTGAAGTGCTCTTCTTTCATTTAAGGTCAGATTCTTTTGTGAGTTAGCCATAGTATCTAGGGTTTTTATATCTCAGCACACTAGTCTAAGAAAGGTAGCAATGCCATGATTAGAACTAGGGGGTGGGTATATATCCGATTTTTTCTTTAGTTTTGAAGAAGTGGGAATAGTAGAAACAGTAGAAGAATTGTCAGCTTGTTTCAAAAGGGATTCCAAATCAATAGTGTCAATCAAATCTCTAGGCTCGCTCTCCTCTAGGAGAGCATTTCGATTTGCCAACGCCTGGCGCTCACTGAGGGTGTGACCTGCATCAAATCCCACTTGGTCTTTGCCATACATGCGTAAAAGTAGTTTGCGTGTGAAGAGATGCAAGTCTTTTATGGTTTCTAACTTATCCAATTTGTGATTCGGACAAAACCTTAGCCCTTTGGATAGGACCAAGATTTCATCAGGGGTAAGAGGATAAGAGGAGAGATTCATGACATTGGTGTCCTTTTATGAAACTGCGATAAAATAGACACGTGCAGTATGAAAAAATTTGTTTAGTTTAGTTTTGTTTCGATTCGTTATTCAACTTTTGCGAAATTCGTATAGAATGAAAGTTAATTTGAATAGAAAAGATTAGAATAGAATAGAAAATAAAATAATAGAAAAGAATAGCACAGATAAACAATAGAACAGAATAGAAAAAAATATAATATATTCTATTCTAATCTTTTCTATTCAAATTCAAATTAATTCTGTACCAAATTCCAATTTCGGAAGATGGTTATTTAAATATATATATATATATATATATATATATATATATATATATATATATATATATATATATATATATATATATATATATATATATATATATATATATATATATATATATATATATATATATATATATATATATATATATATATATATATATATATATATATAATATTTTTCTATTATATATTTCTATTTATATATTTCTATTCTGTTCTATTGTTTTTTCTATTCTAGTCTTTTCTATTAGAATTCGATTTCATTCTATTTCTATATAACTATTTTCTGAAATTCGAATTTCGTATAGAATGAATTCACATTCAAATAGAAAAGATTAGAATAAAGCAGAAAATAATGGGAAAGAATAGCATAGGAAAACAATAGACCAGCATAGAAAAGATAATATATTTTTATATATATATATATATATATATATATATATATATATATATCATCTTCCAAAATTTGAATTTTGTATAGGATGAATTCAACTTCAAATAGAAAAGATTAGAATAGAAAATAATAGAAAAACAATGGAACGGAATAGAAAAAAATATAATATATATATATATATATATATATATATATATATATATATATATATATATATATATATATATATATTATCTTCCGAAATTTGAATTTCATGTAGACCGAAATCAAATTTGAATAGAAAAGATTGGAATAGAATAGAAAATAATAGCACAGAATAGCATAGAAAAACAATAGAACAGAATAGAATAAAATATAATATATGTATTATATTTTATTCTATTTTGTTCTATTGTTTTTCTAGTCTATTCTTTTCTATTATTTTTTTATTCTATTCTGTTCTATTGTTTTTCTAGTCTATATATATATATATATATATATATAAAACATCATACATTATATATATAGATAATCAACATTATATATGTATAATATTTTTTTCTATTCTGTTCCATTGTTTTTCTATGCTATTCTTTTCTATTCTATTCTAAACTTTTCTACTCGAATTTGAATTCATTCTATACGAAATTCGAATTTCAGAAGATGGCTTCTGAAATTCAAATTTCGTATAGAATGAATTTGAATAGAAAAGATTAGAATAGAAAATAATAGAAAAAAATAGACTAGAAAAACAATAGAACAGAACAGAATAAAATATAATATATATATTATATTTTATTCTATTCTGTTCTATTGTTTTTCTAGTCTATTCTTTTCTACTCTATTCTAATCTTTTCTATTCATATTCAAATTCATTTTATACTACGAAATTCAAATTTTGGAAGATGGTTTTATATATATATATATATATATATATATATATATATATATATATATATATATATATATACACACACACATATATTTATTTATTTAATTCTGTTGTATTGTTTTTCTATTCTATTCTAATCTTTTCTATTTGAATTCAAATTCATTCTGGTTCAATATTTTTATTGTGTTTTTCAAAGGAGAAATATTAATGACAGAACATACAATATGAAACTCCTCAATGACTAAGGCAGCCAAAAGAGGAAAATACATTGAATGAAAAACATCACTTACAAGGGTGATGTGGTTACAGTATAGCAAAATTCCTGGTATGATTACAGACATAACCTTAAGGTGTTAATTCCCGCATGGAAGATGGATAATCTGATACGCATTACAGCCAGGAGGTTCCCCCCGAGAAGGTCCCCAAGGTCATCACTCCACCCCGAATTCAAATTCATTCTATACGAAATTCGAATTTCGGAAAATGGTTATATAGAAATAGAATAAAATAGAATGAAATATAATTCTAATAGAAAAGACTAGAATAGAAAAAAACAATAGAACAGAATAAAAAAAATATATAATATATTGGAAAATAATAGGAAATTGGAATTTGGTACAGAATGAGTACGTAAAACAGGAGGGTTGAGACTTTAGATGAGGTGAGCAAAGAAGACCAGGGGGACAGTCAAAATTGCATAGACACTTTATTGATACATAGTAGTGCAATGACACAATTGGAGTTCAAGTGTAGATTGTAATAACAAGTCATATAGCAGTCACATCCTAACTGATACATGGCAGACATGGTAAACAGCCCCCAAATGGATGCAGGGAAAATAATCCTAATCTGGAAAAAATATTCACTAGAGTAACATAGAATCATAAAGTAATAAAAACTTGTAGATATATAATTGTCTGGTGCATTTCGTAAGCCCGACGCGTTTTGTGTATTGAACACTCTTCAGGGGCGATATAGCACCAGGGTCTACAAAGGAAAAGAACAGTGTGATAAAAACTGTAAGAAAAAGAAAAAGCAAAAGAAGTAAAAAAAGATGAATAAAAAGGGGGGAAACAGAACCCCTAGTCTCCAAAGGGTACTCACATGCCACGCGATAGTGAATCTAAGGGGGTCCACGACTGCCGGCAGCCAAAGAGAGGGGCTGGGAGAGACTCAGACACAACACAAGGGTCCCCAGAGAGTAGTGGTTCACACTGGTAATTGGTGGGGATAGGGTCCTGAAGTAAAAAAGTAAAATATATAAGGTGTAGCCCCAAAATATGGCTGGGGCCCCTGCTTACAACAAAAAGTACAGAAATATTCCTGTGAAACCCCCCTTACCTAAGGATGGTGAGAAGTGGCCAACCGGAACTGACCCGGTGATCTACATGCTGCCTGAAAGCAGGCTAAGCCTGAATGAGAGCCCTATATACGGACAGTCCCCGCCCCAATCAGAGAACTCCCCCTAGCATCATGCGGTGCAGGCACACATGCGGACGGAGGACTCCTCCAGCGCAGCGGCGACCGCCGCCCACAGCTGCTGGGGAGGCCGCCATCCACGTGTCTGCACGAGATGGAAAACACAGCGTCAAAGGCCGTGACACTCACGCAGAGGTCATGTGCGTGACGAGGAGGCGTGATGCTGACGCACAGCGGGAAGCCCGCCCCAACCACCCGTCAAGGAGGACGAGGGGGGGAGGGGGAGGGATCCCAGCCATGCCTCACAGCTCCCAGACACAGAACAAAAGGCTGCCAAACAGGGGCCGACCCCCCGGAGACACACCACGTGGTTGCACCCAAATGGAGAGAGGGGAAAAAAGGAAGGAAAACAAAACAAATCAAAACAAAAGAGGGAAAACAAAAGCAAAAGAGGTAGATGAAAAAATGTGACACAACATCTTGTATACTGCTAAACAAACTCCTAAAAAACACAGGGAAACAAATGATTCAGGGCAAATGCCCTGTTGAAGTGGTTTCCAAGATAGTGAAACTTCCAAATGTCCTCAAGCCAACCTCCATCCCCATATCGAGTAATAAGATGAAGTGGGACTTTGAATGAGACACTGGGTCTCCATCCCTGTACATACATCAAACAGGAAAATGGGGACTTTGAATGAGGGGGGCAAATGAGGACAAAGGAACAGTCTTCAAGGATAAACCATATAATAAAATAATATAATGACGCAATAATACAAAGTGGTCCCAATAAGAATTGTAATGTCAACACATATAAGATTAGATGACTTCCCATAGGCTTCAGAGCGCACCTCCATCCCTAGATCAGGTTAAGTAGAAAAATGGGACTTTAAATGAGACACTAGGTCTCCATCCCTATGCGTAAGTACATAAAACAGGAGGGTTGGGAATTTAGATGAGGTGAGCAAAGAAGACCAGGGGGACAGTCAAAATTGCATAGACACTTTATTGATACATAGTAGTGCAATGACAAAATTGGAGTTCAAGTGTAGATTGTAATAACAAGTCATATAGCAGTCACATCCTAACTGATACATGGCAGACATGGTAAACAGCCCCCAAATGGATGCAGGGAAAATAATCCTAATCTGGAAAAAATATTCACTAGAGTAACATAGAATCATAAAGTAATAAAAACTTGTAGATATATAATTGTCTGGTGCATGTCGTAAGCCCGACGCGTTTCGTGTATTGAACACTCTTCAGGGGCGATATAGCACCAGGGTCTACAAAGGAAAAGAACAGTGTGATAAAAACTGTAAGAAAAAGAAAAAGCAAAAGAAATAAAAAAGATGAATAAAAAGGGGGGAAACAGAACACCTATATAGATATAGATAGATATATCTATATCTATATCTATATATAGATATAGATATAAATCTATATATATAAAACCATCTTCCGAAATTGGAATTTGGTACAGAATGAATTTGAATTTGCATAGATTAGAATAGAATATACTATATTTTTTTCTATTCTGTTCTATTGTTTTTCTGTGCTATTCTTGTCTATTATTTTCTATTCTATTCTATTCTTTTTCTATTCTTATCTTTTCTACTCAAATTCATTCTGTACCAAATTTCAATTTCAGAAGATGGTTATGTATTTTATATATATATATATATATATATATATATATATATATATATATATACTCGAATACAAATTCATTCTATACAAAATTCGAATTTCAGAAGCCATCTTCCGAAATTTGAATTTCGCATAGAATGAATTCAAAGGGTCCCGAAATGACATTGCTGCAGATGGACACAGTTGACTGACTTTGGGGCCCTGTATCTTGGGGCCACTTGGTGCTAGGAACACCAAATTTGGTGTGAAAACCCAGTGGAACTAGCACTACAACATATCCAAAGCTGGGGTTCCCAGTGGCCCCGAGATACGGGGGCCCAAAGTCGGTTCAGAAAATGTAATTCTCTGCTGCAGAAAAGTACTTGACTCGAGTATAAACCGAGGGGGGCATTTTCAGCACAAAAAAATGTGCTGAAAAACTCAGCTTATACTCGAGTATATACGGTATTTTCTATTCTAATCTTTTCTATTCAAATTAAAATTAATTCTATACGAAATTCGAATTTCAGAAGCCATCTTCCGAAATTCGAATTTTGCATAGAATGAATTTAAATTTGAGTAGAAAAGTTTAGAATAGACTAGAAAAGAATAGCATAGAAAAACAATGGAATAGAATAGAAAAAAATATATATATACAGTAGGTGACCGCGATATTGTGTCAATCTCGCCGCATTTCTCGGCGAGATTTGACACCTGCGAGCCCCGTCGCAGGAGCCAGCGCCAAGATGGCTCACTCATCGGGAAAGGAAAACTTTGATTTCCTTCCGCGATGAGTGACAGGCAGTGCTGACAGCTGTCTGGTATGAATCCTGAGGCGGGAACACCGCGCCAAATTTTAAATGAAAAAACCGGCGTGGGTTCCCCCCAGGGGCATACCAGGCCCTTGGGTCTGGAATGGATTGTAAGGGGAACCCCCTACGCTGAAAAATCGGCGTGGGGGTCCCCCCCCAAATCCATACCAGACCCTTATCCGAGCATGCAGCCTGGCCGGCCAGGAAGGAGGGTGGGGACGAGCGAGCGCTCCCCCCTCCTGAGCCGTACCAGGCCGCATGCCCTCAACATGGGGGGTGGGTGCCTTGGGGGAGGGGGGCACCCTGCGGGGCCCCCCCACCCCAAAGCACCTTGTCCCCATGTTGATGAGGACAAGGGCCTCTTCCCGACAACCCTGGCCGTTGGTTGTCGGGGTCTGCGGGCGGGGGTCTTATCGGAATCCGGGAGCCCCCTTCAATAAGGGGGCCCCCAGATCCCGGCCCCCCACCCTGTGTGAATGAGTATGGGGTACATGGTACCCCTACCCATTCACCTAGGGAAAAGTGTCAATATAAAAAAAAACACAGTACACAGGTTTTAAAAGTAATTTATTAGGGGGGCGTGGCCTGCTGTGGACCAGGATGGCTGTCTGAAGTCCGAGCTCCGCTCCACGGCCTGGATTCCAGCAACCCCTAGCTACCATCCTTCCCGCTGCTCACACTACAACAGTGGGGAAGGACTGGGGAAACTCTCGGGCACTCCGATGCAGCGGTACAAGCCGCCAAACCCCCGCCGTCTCACTGACTATTACCCAACGGCCGCCGCTATGCAGAAGGCCCAAGATGGCGCCGATGGAAGCGACGGCGCCCGCTCCAACAACACAGAGGGCCTGCCTGCCACCTCCTCAGCACTCCCTCTCCATGGCACTGTGAATACAGCAACGGACAGGGACAGCATGGACACACACCCCCCTCCAGAGAATTCCCCAGGAGGACTGCAGCAGGACAGAGGTAAGAGGCTGGCTACCTCCCCTGCACATTCCCCAAACAAAGAGCCACATGCAAAGAAGCAGCTGTGGTCCCATGTTGTTGCAGGGACACACAGCGCCCAAAATACTCCCTCCCTGGCTGCTATACCTGTCACTGACAACACAGTGTCTGAAGCAATGTTGAAATCTATGCTTCTTACACTGCAGCAAGATCTGCATAGAGAGCTCCAATTGTCACTATCTCAGATGCATGATAAAATAGACTGCCTAGAAGAGCGCACAGACGCTCTAGAAGAAAATCTGCAATATTACTCTAAGGCACACAACGAATTGTTAGATGCTCACGAGCACCATTCGGAAGAAATTCACCGTATCAAAATGAAACTGCCGGATTTGGAAGACCGCTCTAGGCGGAATAACATCAAATTCCGGGGCATCCCTGAATCGGTTAAACCGAACGAAATAACCCCCTACTTGCAACAACTTATCTCAGCCCTACTCCCACGCCTCAACGCCCGCGACACTTTAATTGACCGTGCCCACAGAATTGCTAAACCGCCACACCTCCCTGACGATATCCCCAGAGATATCTTGGCACGTATACATTTCTTCCATGTGAAGGAACAAGTTCTCTCCGCCGCCAGATCCGTGACACCCCTGCCAGCCCCTTACAATAATGTCAAGCTGTTCACTGACCTGTCCCCGGCTACAATGGAGATGCGTAGAGCATTCGCCCCAGTGACTTCCATACTCCAACAAAGAAAAATAACTTGCAAATGGGGCTTCCCTACGAAATTGCTGGTCACTCACCAACAAAAGATAGTACCTATTCTCTCCCTGAAGGATGGCTACAAAAAACTCACCAATTGGGGTTTTCTCCCCATTGCTCCCAGAGAAGCGGAACAACCTACTCCTTCCTACAAGCCATCTGACTCCAGAAATATGGCGAATAAAGCTCCCAAAAAGATCTAACTTTGATTCAAGCCCAGATCCCCAGATCTACTTATATCCAGCCTGGGCGCCACATCTAGTTCTTTTCCTCACCACCCCTCAGGTTTACAGTTGTGCTAAGCACAAGTTTTTTGTCTCGGTTTTTTCTGTTCCTTTTTCTTGATTACAGCATAGATTAATCGACATTGACTATAATTTTTTCCTAGAATTGTAGATTGTTTGTATTTAGCAACTGGTTTTGGTAACATACTTGTACCATATACAGCATTTAATTATCTAATTGTGTATTCACTTTCATTAACAGTAGGTGAGGTCTCTCTCCCTCTGCCCAGGCCCTCATAGCTACAATACCAATATGACACTCTCAATTACCTCCCTCAATGTTAAAGGCCTAAATTCACCATTTAAACGCAACCTCTTATGGAAAGAAGCATTACAACAGCGGGCAGACATAATCTGCGCCCAAGAAATGCATTTTACAAAACTCAAACAACCCCAATGTAGTCACAAAAAATATCCCCATTGCTTCTTCGCAAGTGCCCCTAAAAAAAAGAGAGGAGTAATGATTGCCATAAACGCAGCAATAAACTTTAAGCTTCATCACTGTGAAAGTGACGAAGATGGCAGATTCTTAATCCTATCAGCCACATTTGACAACCGCCCCCTCACTATAGTCAACGTTTATGCCCCCAATACTGCACACAAAAGATTCTACGCCAATCTCTTTGCCAAATTGGCCCCTTACAGATCTTCCCCACTGGTAATTTGTGGAGACTTTAATGAAGTAATTAACCCTACCCTTGATACCTCCAACCCTGCGAGAAATAGGCCCTCAGCAATATCAAATATCCTCAAAAAAGAAGACCTTTATGACATATGGAGGTGCATGCACGATGAGGAGAGAGACTACACCTACTTTTCCCCCCCACACCAATCTTACTCCCGTATTGACCTATTCATTACAGATAAACACCTATTACAAGCTATCACTACATCTACCATAGGCACTATAACATGGCCTGACCATGCTCCAGTCACGATCAAAATAGCATCCCCCTCCCAAGCCACTAGACATACGGTCTGGAGACTAAACACCTCCCTCCTCAACAACCCCTCCTTTGAGTCTCAAATACAATCCGAGATCGATAATTATTTCCACCAAAATGTCAATTCTGTAACTGACTGTGCCACTGTTTGGAATGCTCACAAAGCTTGTCTACGGGGTCTTTTCATTAAACTTGGAGCCCAGGCTAAAAAACAACACTCCTCTATAACAGAGTCCCTCCTGAAACAAATTCGATCTCTTGAAACTACAAACAAGAGATCCCCCACTAATACTACCTCCTCAGAACTTAAAAAGCTTAGATCCCAACTCAGTAGTCATCTCCACAAAAATTTTGATTACTTTATCAAACGACTACGACTTCAGATATACTCATCGGCCAACAAATCAGGAGCATTTATGGCCAAACAATTCAAAAAACAACTTTCTAATAAAAAAATCTCATTTATCACAAACCCCCAGGGCAAGCACTTGACCAACCCGCTAGATATTGCCAACGAATTTGGTAATTTTTACAACAAACTTTACAACCTTACGAAAACAGACCCCCATCTCACACCCACCCAAGATGACATAAAGAACTTTTTATCTTCTATCTCCCTCCCCTCGATCTCCCCAGAACAACTAGACTCTCTCACGACTCCCTTTTCACAAACCGAAATTCAAAAAGTAATAAACAACCTACCTCTACATAAAGCGCCGGGACCTGACGGACTACCCAACGAATATTTTAAACGGTTTGCTCAACCTTTAGTCCCCCACCTATGTGCCATGTATAATCAATTTGCTACTACAGGCATAATCCCTGGGGAATCTCTCGAGGCCCTAGTGGTTACCATTCCCAAACCAGGTAAACCCCCAGACAACCCAGCCAACTACAGACCAATCTCACTCCTCAACACAGACACCAAAATCTACGCCAAACTGTTAGCACAACGCCTTTCCACCATCATCCCCCAGATTATTCACCCCGACCAAGTAGGATTTGTACCCGGCAGGCAAGCCTCAGACGGTACTAGACGTTTCATTGACCTTATCCAGTGGACAGAGCACACTCGAGCGCCTTATCTCTTCCTATCTTTGGACGCAGAGAAGGCGTTCGATAGAGTATACTGGCCGTATATGGAAGCAGTACTCCAAAAATGTGGACTCTCGGGCACCTTTCTCTCTGCTATACTAGGTCTGTACACTCACCCATCTGCGCGCATTTGGACGTCAAGGGTTGTCTCCAACCCATTCCAAATCACTAATAGCACGAGACAGGGGTGCCCACTGTCCCCCCTAATTTTTGCCATGATAATGGAGCCCCTAGCACAAATTATTAGATCTGACCCCTCGATTACAGGAATAACAATTGGACAGACCGATCATAAAATCAGTCTGTACGCAGATGACGTGATCATTGCTCTAACAAATCCACTATTGTCCCTCCCAGCAGTCCAACTAATCCTTGACAAGTTCAGCGCAGTATCAATGTACAAACTAAATCACAGTAAATCCCTAATGCTTAACCTTGGCCTTGACTCTCAAACCTAAAATACCATTACCACTAGCTCCCCCTTTGCTTGGGCTTCCAACTCCTCTCTCCCATACTTGGGTATCCAATTAACTTTCCCAAGTCGAATGCTACTAAGAATTAACTTTGAAGACCTCGTGGGCAAGCTTACTCAACTAGCGAGAGACCTAGGTAGGGTTCCAGCTTCCTGGGCTGGTAGGATAGCTCAGACAAAAATGTATTTACTTCCCCATGTCCTATATTTTTTCCGTACATTGCCTCTTCCTCTAGCGCAAAATCAAATAAAAAAAATCCAAGGAATCATCAACGGCTTTATTTGGCAACAAAAGAGACCTAGAATAAAAAAAGTCATACTCACAACCCCAGTTCAACATGGAGGACTGGGTGCCCCAGATATTCAAGCCTACCACCGAGCAACTATCCTGGACCAGCTGAAAACTTGGTGGTCAGACAAACACCACACAACTTGGAAACAAATTGAAACCAACCTACTACCCACGGATACTAAAAACTTCCTAGCCGCACTGTGGCTCAACCCCCACCCCAAAAGATACCCTCTTCACACTATTACATCCGCCACAAGAATCTGGACCTCAGTACTGCAAATCAAGGGGGGGATATCAAAGGACACTCTGACAGCAATACCCACGGAGGCGTTACACCTCATCTCCCCGGACTTACCTCTCTCAGAATGGACAAAAGCCGGCATCACACATCTAGGTATGCTCTTTTCGTCATCAACTCTGCTCTCATTTGAGCAATTAATGCAAAAACACGGACTATCCAAACACACGTTTTTCCTCTACCTAAGGATTAGATCTAGCCTGTCAAAAATTTCCTGGACAACCTCAGACGATGTCTCACTCCCTATACTCAAATTCTACAATATAGCTATACCCAAGACCAAAGGAATCTCTTTTATGTACAAGCTACTCACCAAACCAACTACTAACCATCTGGCTTCCTCCGTACAGTACTGGTCCTCACTGTCAGACCAACCATCTTCAGATACACAATGGCCAAAGGCCCTCACATTGCCCTTACGCCTGTCGCATTGCATTAACCACTGGGAAGCAACACAAAAGCTTTTTTACAAATGGTACTTCACCCCAGAAAGGCTGGCGAAAATCTACCCGAACACCTCCCCGAACTGTTGGAGGGGATGTGCTCACATTGGATCTCTCTCACACATATGGTGGGAATGCCACCTAGTTAAAAATTTCTGGAGACAGATACATAACCTAATTGAAGCTTTGTGTGGTACACCCCAATCTTTGTCCCCGCTTGACCTACTCCTAGGTCTCTCGATCCCAACAATGCCCACCCATCGGCAAACAATGGTCACACATATTCTCATTACCGCAAGACTGACAATCGCAAAAAAATGGAAATCAACCGACCCGCCAGCTCTTAAAGATGCCATCAACATACTTAACCAACACTTTCAGATGGAATTCTCTTTTGCCAAAGCCAACATGTCCATCAAGCGCTTTAACAGAAACTGGCACCCTTGGATTTTGGACTCTAGAAGTACACCATTGTTGTAATAGTCCAGCCCCTAGATTAGCTAGCTTATATACCAGCCCCCCCTATCTTATTACAGTCTCACGAACACTTTACCAAAACACGTAATATAGGTTACAATGTTACACCATGACATAGGTTATATGCAGGTGTTCCCCCCCTTCAATACTTAGCCTATTAGTACAGGAATACTTTATGCTACCATAGTTATTTGTAGTATGCTTGTTTACTTATTATTCATCGATTATTTTTGCTTTAGACCAATCAAAATTACACTTAAATAAGCTCCTCTCTCACTGCCGTTTATGTACATGCTAAGACGCCAGGGTATGCCCAATTGGCGATGTTTCTGTATTTTTCTTTTTCTCTCTTTAAAAATACAATAAAAACCTTAATTTTAAAAAAAAAAAGTAATTTATTAGTCAGCTCCGGGATCTTCTTCCGACTTCGGGGGTCTCCTTCCGACTTCTCCCGGTGTTCGGCCTCTTCTCCCGGGCCCCGCCGCTATCTTCTTCCAGCTCTATTGCCAGCGAGGGGCCTGGTCTGCTGCCGCTGTCTTGTCGCCACTGTCTCGCCGCCGCTGTCTTGTCGCCGCTGTCTCGCCACTTCTTCTCTTCTTCTCTTCTTCCCCGATGTTGACACGACACTCTCTCCGGCTCGAATGCTGTGTGCGAGCTGCGGAGCCATTTATATAGGCGGTGACCCCGCCCCCTTACAACGTCATGGTCCCAGCATACGCAGGGACTCTGGGGTCACGCCCCCTTATGACGCCAGAGTCCCTGCGCATGCTGGGACCATGACGTCGTAAGGGGGCGGGGTCACTGCCTATATAAATGGCTCCGCAGCTCGCACACAGCATTCGAGCCAGAGAGAGCGTCGTGTCAACATCGGGGAAGAAGAGAAGAAGTGGCGAGACAGCGGCGACAAGACAGCGGCGGCGAGACAGTGGTGACAAGACAGCGGCAGCAGACCGGGCCCCTCGCTGGCAATAGAGCTGGAAGAAGATAGCGGCGGGGCCCGGGAGAAGAAGCCGAACACCGGGAGAAGTCGGAAGGAGACCCCCGAAGTCGGAAGAAGACCCCGGAGCTGACTAATAAATTACTCTTAAAACCTGTGTACTGTGTTTTTTTTTATATTGACACTTTTCCCTAGGTGAATGGGTAGGGGTACCATGTACCCCATACTCATTCACACAGGGTGGGGGGCCGGGATCTGGGGGCCCCCTTATTAAAGGGGGCTCCCGGATTCCGATAAGCTCCCCGCCCGCAGACCCCGACAACCAACGGCCAGGGTTGTCGGGAAGAGGCCCTTGTCCTCATCAACATGGGGACAAGGTGCTTTGGGGTGGGGGGGCCCTGCAGGGTGCCCCCCTCCCCCAAGGCACCCACCCCCCCATGTTGAGGGCATGCGGCCTGGTACGGCTCAGGAGGGGGGGGCGCTCGCTCGTCCCCACCCCCCTTCCTGGCCGGCCGGGCTGCATGCTCGGATAAGGGTCTGGTATGGATTTGGGGGGACCCCCATGCCGATTCTTCGGCATAGGGGGTTCCCCTTACAATCCATGCCAGACCCAAGGGCCTGGTATGCCCCTGGTGGGGGAACCCACGCCGGTTTTTTCATTTAAAATTTGGCGTGGTGTTCCCGCCTCAGGATTCATACCAGACAGCTGTCAGCACTGCCTGTCACTCATCGCGGAAGGAAAACAAAGTTATCCTTTCCCGATGAGTAAGCCAGCGCGACATTCACAGTACCCTGTCGCCGAGAACCAGCGCGATGGTATCGCGCTGGAAACACAATCTCGCGGTCAGGTACTGTATATATCTATAGATATAGATATATATCTCTAGATATCTAGAGATATATATCTATATCTCTAGATATCTAGAGATATATATCTCTAGATATCTATAGATATATCTATCTATATATATCTATCTATATATATCTATCTATATATATCTATATCTATAGATCTATATCTATAGATCTATAGATATAGATCTATAGATATAGATATATATATATATATCTATACATAGATATCTATATATCTATATATAGATATCTATATATAGATATATAGATATCTATATATAGATATATATATATATAACATCTTCAGATGTCTTCAACATCTTCATCTTCTATTTTTATTTTATTCTATTCTGTTCTATTGTTTTTCTAGTCTATTTTTTTCTATTATTTTCTATTCTAATCTTTTCTATTCAAATTCATTCTATACGAAATTTGAATTTCAGAAGCCATCTTCTGAAATTCGGATTTCGTATAGAATGAATTCAAATTCGAATAGAAAAGTTTAGAATAGAATAGAAAAGAATAGCATAGAAGAACAATGGAACAGAATAGAAAAAAAAAAATATATATATATATATATATATATATATATATATATATATATATATATATATATATATATATATATATAAAACAATGGAACGGAATAGAAAAAAATATATATATATATGTATATATATATATATATATATATATATATATATATATATATATATATATATATATATATATATATATATATATATATATATATATATATATATATATATATATATATATATGTATATATATAAAACCATCTTCCGAAATTGGAATTTTTGGAATTTGGTACAGAATGAATTCGAATTTGAATAGAAAAGATTAGAATAGAATATATTATATTTTTTTCTATTCTGTTCTATTGTTTTTCTATGCTATTCTTTTCTATTATTTTCTATTCTATTCTAATCTTTTCTATTCAAATTCATTCTGTACCAAATTTCAATTTCGGAAGGTGGTTTTATATTATATTTTTTTCTGTTCTATTTTTTTTTTCTATTCTAGTCTTTTCTATTAGAATTCAATTTCATTCTATTTCTATATAACCATTTTCCGAAATTCGATTTTCGTATAGAATGAATTTGCATTTAAATAGAAAAGATTAGAATAAAATAGAAAATAATAGAGAATAATAGCATAGAAAAACAATAGACCAGCATAGAAAAAATATAATACATATATATGTAACATCTTCCAAAATTCAAATTTTGAATAGAATGAATTTGAATTCAAATAGAAAAGATTAGAATAGAATAGAAAAACAATAGAACAGAAAAAAAAAAAAAAATATATATATATATAGATATATCTATATCTATAGATATAGATATATCTATATCTATATCTATAGATATAGATATAGATATAGATATAGATATATCTATATATATATATATATAGATATATCTATATCTACATCTATATCTATATATATTCCTATATATATATATATATATATATATATATATAGATATAGATATATATATATAAACAAACATCTTCCAAAAATCGAATTTCATATAAAATGAATTCAAATTTGAATAGAAAACTTTAGAATAGTGTAGAAAAGATTAGACTAGAAAAACAATAGAACAGAATAGAATAAAATATATATATTATATTATATTATATTATATTCTGTTCTGTTCTATTGTTTTTCTAGTCTATTCTTTTCTATTATTTTCTATTGCAATCTTTTCTATTCAAATTCGAATTCATTCTATATGAAATTCGAATTTTAGAAGCCATCTTCCGAAATTCGAATTTCGCATAGAATGAATTGAAATTCGTATGGAAAAGTTTAGAATAGAATAGAAAAGAATAGTGTAGAAAAACAATGGAACAGAATAGAAAAAAATATTATATATATATTATATTTTATTCTGTTCTATTGTTTTTCTAGTCTATTATTTTCTATTCTAATCTTTTCTATTCAATTTTGAATTCATTCTATACGAAATTCGAACTTCAGAAGCCATGTTCCGGAAATCGCATTTCATATACAATGAATTTGAATTTGAATAGAAAAGACTTATAGAATAGAAAAGAAAAGCATAGAAAAACAATAGAACAGAATAATAAAAAAATATTATATATATATAGACTGAATATATATTCTATTGCTTTATTATTTTATATTCTATCATATTGTATTTTTTAGAAAAACATTTTCTATTTTTTTCTAATTCGATTTGAATCTCTTTTCAAATTCGATTCGAATTTGTTTTCGAATTCGAATCAAATTTGTTTTCGAATTCGAATCGAATTTGTTTTCGAAATCGAATCGAATTTGTTTTCAAATTCGTTCGTTTTTTTCGGATTCGTTTAAATTCCTTACTTTTGTAATTCGGAAATTCAAATGCATCCGAATTTCCGAATGATGAAAAATTTGTCCGAATTTCAATTCGGAGCGAAACGGAATGCACATGTCTACTATTCAGTTCTCAGGCATTCTCAGAGGAGATCACTCTCCTCTGAGTGCCTGTTTATGAAGGTCTGTATAAAAAAAAGAAAGAGAAAACCTGCGCTATCAAGCAAAAAATTAATATAACTGCAGCTGCAACAAAACCACAAATATCAATGAGGTGAAAAATTACATACAAAGAAAAAATTGTGCGCTTACATTAGATATTTAAATCAATATTACTACATGCTTATCATAAGTAGATAAACAAATAAATAAAAACATAAATAAAAAACACCATCAAGGTTAATTGTGAGTGAATTAGAAAGTCGCTATGCTACAGAACAAACAGCGACATGTAAGTCAAATACTAATATTGACCATTACATACATATAAACCAACAATAAAGTTATAAACTGGTGTGTAAAAAAGAAAAAACAAACAAACAAAGGTTATTCCACCCAAGTGCAAAGTCATAAGTGAAAAAGTTCAAAATTGCATCCTGAGTCGCAGGAAAAACGCATATCCAAAGTTCATGAATTGTATTCCTTAGTGTGTATAAAGGAATAAGGGGACGTGAAGGGACCTCCAACCACCAGTGGATCCGAAGGTTGATAATAGGTGTATCCTTACCAGACACGTTGGACCTCCTTTATAGCAAGGTCTTAGAAGCATGCAGATTTAGCCCTCTGCAGGGACAGTAGATGTCAGCTCACCACACAGCTGGAGATGGTTCCGACACTTCCGCATTGATGTAAACACTCCCTCGTTTGGACTCGTAGGTAAAGAAGGGGAGAAAGAAAAAACTTCAATGGTATAGTATGTAAAAAAGGGGAACTTTATTGCCTCAGACAACTAGGCATCTTTAAAACATCCAAAACATAAAAGCCGGCAAAATATAAAAACAACAGAGACGCCCGTGCTAGGTTACATGGGGCTCTATGGCGATCTGGCGTACACTGCGTAGCCATGCCCTACATGTTTCGTGATAGGTCACGTCTTCAAAGGGGCACGGGCGACGCAGTGAACCATCGCCATTTATAGTACTTCCTTACATTCAAGCCTCGTTTTCATCTGAGTTTCAATTACAATCTGAGCATGTGCAAAGGATACCAAGCCTCGATATGGCTCCCGTTATAATGCTTCCTCTCTATTCAAGCCTCGTTTTCGTCCAAAGAACGAATTACAATCTGAGCATGTGCAAAGGATACCAAGCCTCGACGTAGCTCGCATTATGAAACGCAAACCAGGAAGCTTGTTCCTGAATGTCATTAGCACACTTTATATGGCCAAAATTTTGTTCTCATCTCAAACTAATATATGTCATCTATTATAGGTCTAAGCAATTAGTTATTTTTGGGTCAAATCGTCCCATTTTACATACTGTAGGACACTACTCCTACAGTATTAGACATTTAGCAACAAAAAAAGGGGAAAATTTGAAAAGGACGAAAAAATAAATAAATTAAGGAAAAAAAAAAAACTGCTAAATTTAAACAATATTGCTTGTTCTTTCCTCAGATCACAACTACTGTATTATTGAAAAAAATCTCTATATTTGGGGGTTACATTACTAAGAATCGTCATACATTAGTCCTATATTTATGTGTATTACTACATTCAAAGGGCAGCCATATCTCGACATGGTATCCCCCTATATTTTTTACAAAACCGACAATATAACCACCCCTAGAAAAAGAGGGAGAGGGGGGGAGGAGGGGAGGAGGGGGGGTTTACAAATTATTCTCCCAAGTGTCGAAATTAATGCGTCCACACAACATCGTCTAAGCATTGTCAATAAACGCATTAATCTCGACATCTACATTGAGCCCAAAGGGTTTTAAACATTTCATTTTATATATCCACTCCATTTCGAGCTTGGATATAGCTTGTTTTTTCGGACCACCCCTCCATGGTGTCTTGAGTCTATCTATGGCTATGAATTTTGTACCCCTAGGATCTCGCCCATGTACATCCAAATAATGTTTGGATACTGGGTGGCCTATAAACCCTCTTCAGATATTTCCAATGTGCTCGTTCAATCTGACCTGAAGGGGTCGTACTGTACGGCCCACGTATTGTAATCCGCATGGACAGATTAAGAGGTATACTACGTGGGTGGTGGAACAGGTAATAAAGGATTTAATCGAAAAAATCCTCGAAGTGCTGGTAGAATGGAACTGTTTCACTTTACGATCTTTGATGTCATTAATAGTACAAACAGCACAGTTTTTACATTTATAATACCCAACCAAGTTCTGAAAGAACATGGGTTTCCTGATGGGAGGGTCACAGACACCGGGAGCTATCACTGATCTGATAGAAGGTACTCCTCTGAAAATTACACGAGGTTTCTCAGGAAGCAGAGGGCCTAATACACTGTCATTTTTTATAATATGCCAGTGCTTATACATCAATTTCCTAACCAAGGAATATTTATGAGAGTAGCCTGTTATAAAGGGACAAATGGACTCTTTCCTTTCAGGAATTTCCACTCTACTCTTATCTCTAAGGTGTGACTCTCTATCAACCAACTCCACCTCTCTCATTTTTTTCTCAAGGAAAGGAAATTCATATCCTTTTTCCAAAAACCTCTCAGTAAGTATCTTAGATTGTACTCTAAAGTCATTGATGGTAGAACAATTACGTCTAATACGTAAGTATTGACTTTTAGGGACTGAATCAAGCCACGCTTTATGGTGGCAACTGTCTCTGGGGATAAATGAATTGCGGTCTGTGGTCTTGAAATAAGTAGAGGTATGCAAAGAGTCTCCCTCTCCCTTAATTACAAGATCTAGGAAGTTCACAGATTTTAAACTGGCCTCATACTTAAATTCAATCCCCCTGTCGTTCCTATTTAGATTTTCCATAAACTCACAGAGAGATTCATGGGTACCGTTCCACAGGAGGAGGACGTCATCTATGTACCTTGCCCACAGGACAAACTCCGATCTCCTCTGGGCATAGATGACGTCCTCCTCCCATTTCCCCATGAATAAATTAGCCAGGCTGGGGGCGAACTTTGCTCCCATGGCAACTCCCTTTGTTTGAAGGAAGTATTGATTCTTATGCCAAAAAAAGTTGTGCGTGGTGGCATATTCAAGAAGTTCCATTATAAACCGCTTTTGTCTCCTTGGGAGTGAGGGGTCCTTGTATAGAAAGTATTTTACTGAGGATATACACCATTTATGGGGGATCATGGTATACAGGGACGTGACATCGGCAGTTACCAGCCAATGTCCCTCCCTGTATCCACAATCTCTTAAAAGATTAATGGTATGTTTACTGTCCCTAATGTAAGCGGGTAATGATCTAACCAAGGGTTGGAGAAACCCATCGATATACTTGCCAACTCTTGAGGTGATGGAATTTATTCCACTAATAATTGGACGGCCAGGTGGGTGTATAGGGTTCTTGTGGATTTTCGGCAAGTAATATATAATAAGTATCCGTAAGGATACTGGTATCAGAAATTGTTTCTCTTTTTTGTTGATAATACCTGATTGAAACCCGAAATCAACAATTCCCTCTAATTCCTTCCTGTACTTTATACGGGGGTCGGATTTTAGGAGAGTATAAGTAGTGGAATCTCCCACTAACCTGTCCAACTCCTGTAAATAATCACTTTTATTTAGTACTACAATACCCCCTCCCTTGTCAGCTGGCCTAATGACAAGGTCTTTGCGTTTGTAAAGTTGGGCCAACCCCTGTTTAAGGTCCTTGGTCATTCTATTATTTTTGATTTTTAAATGGTCAAGGTCCCTTAAAAGAACATCTCGAAATACCCTAATTGAAGCTGGCAGACCACCTGGGGGATTAAATAATGATGCGTTTGCAAGGCCTGAGTGCCTAATATTAGTGAGATATTGGCTTTGGGTACCAATAGGATTAGATAATAGATACCTTTTGATATTTAACTTTCTGGTGTATTTGTGAATATCGATATATGTTTGAAATTTGTTAAGTGGCTTGGGGGGTGTGAATTTTAAACCCTTATCCAAGATGGCAGTTTCCTCTTGGGTCAGGGGGGTATTACTCAAGTTAAAAATACCTTGGCCAGTTAGACCCGTTTTCTTTTTGCTCCTTGTTCTCCTCCCCCCTCTGACTCCTCTCTTTTTTCTAGTGGTCTTTGATAGTATTGATCTCCTCGGGGAAAACCCCAATGTTGAGATTGGGAATACTCTTCCCATTGTGGATAATTAGGAGTGTGCTGATCCGTCCGCATATCTCTTTGGGGTCGAGGGGGGCGATCCCAGTTGGATGTGTCTCTCCTTGGGGTATGATTGCCTAAGTATGGACCTCCATAATCTTCCTCCTCCCTGTATTGATAATGTGTATCTCTTAAAGGTTGGAAGCGATTTTGGGTGCAGATGGGATATTCATCCTCGTATGGCGTACCCCAGGGATCGTGATAACTAGGGTAATGACCCTCACGATAGCTCCCTGTTCGCCCACGAGGGTGATAATCCTCCTTATGTTGGGTATGATTCCTTGGTTTCTGATTCCTAAACTTCTTTTTAAATGGCTTTGGTCTGGCCCTCGGAGTATGAACTGGTGGCCGGGGATAAGGGACAGGATTATGTCTTACCGGTGACCTGTAAGAAACCCGTCTAGGGGGATTGGAATATTGGGCCTGGGTTGCTAGAATTCTATCTGGCGCTCCCGGCTGTCTACCTCTATTCTGACTTGGGGGGCAGAAGTGTCCATGCTCTCAGTGGTTCCCTCCTCCTCGGCCGCAATCTTGATTTGCCACTTAAAGACAGACCTATTTCTATAATCGCCCAGGTCTCTAGCCAACTTTTTCCTTTTCTTATTTTTCTGTTCAGACTCTTCCTTTTCTATTAGTTTTTTGAGATTAAAGGATCGTTCTTTGTATTCCTCACTATTACTATGAGGGGATAATTTCTCTTTAATAAGTTTAATCTCCGTGTCGAGTCTGATAAGTTTGGCTTTCTTCCTAGGAATCAGAAAATCCAAGAATTTGATTCCGGCCTCATTAAAGTATCAGTACCAATCTTGGAGATCTGATTCGCCCTTTTCGGGGCTGACCTCCCAACGCAGGCTTCTTGGGACCATTGATTCGGCCACATAGTGTTCAAGGAAAAATACATCCCATTGGGTGTGTATCTCAGAGATCATGAGGTTTTTTAGCCTCATGAATAAACCTCCCAGATCCCCCTCTGGTTCACTAGTAGCATCAAACACACCCTCCTTAGTTATTATACGTTGAGAGCGGTATTCAAAGACATCCATTTTGAACAAAACAATAATCGTAAAAAATACCTAGAATATACTATTATTATTTTTTTTTTTTCTTAATTTATTTATTTTTTCGTCCTTTTCAAATTTTCCCCTTTTTTTGTTGCTAAATGTCTAATACTGTACTAGTAGTGTCCTACAGTATGTAAAATGGGACGATTTGACCCAAAAATAACTAATTGCTTAGACCTATAATAGATGACATATATTAGTTTGAGATGAGAACAAAATTTTGGCCATATAAAGTGTGCTAATGACATTCAGGAACAAGCTTCCTGGTTTGCGTTTCATAATGCGAGCTACGTCGAGGCTTGGTATCCTTTGCACATGCTCAGATTGTAATTCGTTCTTTGGACGAAAACGAGGCTTGAATAGAGAGGAAGCATTATAACGGGAGCCATATCGAGGCTTGGTATCCTTTGCACATGCTCAGATTGTAATTGAAACTCAGATGAAAACGAGGCTTGAATGTAAGGAAGTACTATAAATGGCGATGGTTCACTGCGTCGCCTGTGCCCCTTTGAAGACGTGACCTATCACGAAACATGTAGGGCATGGCTACGCAGTGTACGCCAGATCGCCATAGAGCCCCATGTAACCTAGCACGGGCGTCTCTGTTGTTTTTATATTTTGCCGGCTTTTATGTTTTGGATGTTTTAAAGATGCCTAGTTGTCTGAGGCAATAAAGTTCCCCTTTTTTACATACTATATCATTGGAGTTTTTTCTTTCTCCCCTTCTTTACCTACGAGTCCAAACGAGGGAGTGTTTACATCAATGCGGAAGTGTCGGAACCATCTCCAGCTGTGTGGTGAGCTGACATCTACTGTCCCTGCAGAGGGCTAAATCTGCATGCTTCTAAGACCTTGCTATAAAGGAGGTCCAACGTGTCTGGTAAGGATACACCTATTATCAACCTTCGGATCCACTGGTGGTTGGAGGTCCCTTCACGTCACCTTATTCCTTTATACACACTAAGGAATACAATTCATGAACTTTGGATATGCGTTTTTCCTTCGACTCAGGATGCAATTTTGAACTTTTTCACTTATGACTTTGCACTTGGGTGGAATAACCTTTGTTTGTTTGTTTTTTCTTTTTTACACACCAGTTTATAACTTTATTGTTGGTTTATATGTATGCAATGGTCAATATTAGTATTTGACTTACATGTCGCTGTTTGCTCTGTAGCATAGCGACTTTCTAATTCACTCACAATTAACCTTGATGGTGTTTTTTATTTATATATATATTTATACACACTAAGGAATGCAATTCATGAACTTTGGATATGCGTTTTTCTTGCGACTCAGGATGCAATTTTGAACTTTATGACTTTCAACTTGGGTGGAATAACCTTTGTTTTTTCTTTTTTGCACACCAGTTTATAACTTTATTGTTGGTTTATATGTATGCAATGGTCAATATTAGTATTTGACTTACATGTCGCTGTTTGCTCTGTAGCATAGCGACTTTCTAATTCACTCACAATTAACTTTGATGGTGTTTTTTATTTATGTTTTTATTTATTTGTTTATCTATTTATGATAATCATGTAGTAATATCGATTTAAATATCTAATGTAAGCGCACAATTTTTTCTTTGTATATGAAGGTCTGTAGCTCGTTTCTCATGTTTAGTTGAGAAGCGATCTACAAACGCCGGGAACTCCTGAGAATGGCTCCTCTCACTGTAATCTTGCGTGATGTAGCGGGATTACAGTATGAGGAAGTGTAAAATACAAAAGTTGAACACGAATCAGCACACATTATACCCCAACATATTAATAAAATAATAAAGCTAAATTTCGCTACACAATATACATTAACCTAATTATTAAAAAACATTGTTTTTATCAATATTTAAAGATCATATATGTGCCCATTTAAATGTGAATGGTGTATAGTAAATGAATGTAATCCACATATGTAATGCAGCTATACACCATTCATATAAATGCAAAATACATTTATAATCATTACAATAATAATTTTAATAAAGTTAACAACTATACATATTTATTAATAAATTAAAATAAAATATATTTCATAATTGATAAACACCTGTATAACTGTAATAGAACATGCCATGGGTAAAACTATATTTCAGGGTTTACAAAATGTACTAATAAATTAAAAATTATATAAAAATGACATTAATAATAGCATTTAAATGCAGGTAGAATCATATATATACATATATATATTTATATATATGTATATATAAAGAATCGTTAACAGTTATTTACAATAAATATATATGTTATGTCAAACAAACCCCCTATATCTCACATTTGTGAAAATATTTGATCACTGAATAAATGACACTTTGCTACAATGTAAAGTAGTGAGTGTACAGCTTGTATTAACAGTGAAAATTTGCTGTCCCCTCGAAATACCTCAACACACAGCCATTAATGTCTAAACCACTGAAAACAAAAGTGAGTACACCCCTAAATGAAAATGTCCAAATTGGGCCCAAAGAGTCAATATTTTGTGTGGCCATCATTATTTTCTAGCACTGCCTTAACCCTCCAAGGGCATGGAGTTTACCAGAGCTTCACAGGTTGCCACAGGAGTTCCCTTCCACTCCTCCATAATGACATTACGGAATTGGTCGATGTTAGAGACCTTGTGATCCTCCACCTTCCATTTGAGGATACCCCACAGATGCTCAATAGGGTTTAGGTCTGGAGACATGCTTGGCCAGTCAATGACCTTTACCCTCAGCTTCTTTAGCAAGACAGTGGTCGTGTTGGAGGAGTGTTTGGGGTCGTTAACCTTTTGGAATACTACCCTGTGGCCAAGTCTCTGAAAGGAGGGAATCATGTCACAGTACATTTTGGCATTCATGGTTGTCTCAATGAACTGTAGCTCCCCAGTGCACTCACGAAGCCCCAGACCATGACACTCCCACCACCATAATTCACTGTAGGCAGTCAATTGACTGTAGGCAAGACACACTTGTCTTTGTACTCCTCACCTGGTTGCCACCACACACGCTTGACACCATCTGAACTGAATACGTTTATCTTGGTCTCATCAGACCACAGGACATGGTTCCAGTAATCCATGTCCTTAGTCTGCTTGCCTTCAGTAAACTGTTTGCAGGCTTTTTTTGTGCATCATCTTTAGAAGAGGCTTCTTTCTGGGATGACAGCTATGCAGACCAATTTGATGCAGTGTGCGGCGTATGGTCTGAGCACTGACTGGCTGACCCCACCCCTTCAACCTCTGCAGAAATGCTGGCAGCACTCATATGTCTATTTCCCAAAGACAACCTCTGGATATGATGCTGAGCACGTGCACTCAACTCTTTTGGTTGACCATAGCGAGGCCTGTTCTGATTGAAACCTGTCCTGTAAAACCGCTGTATGATCTTGGACACTTTGCTGCAGCTGAGTTTAAGAGTCTTGGCAATCTTCTTATAGCCTAGGCCATCTTTATGTAGAGAAACAATTCTTTTTTTTCACATCCCCAGAAAGTTTGTTGCCATGGGGTGCCATGTTGAACTTCTGGTGACCAGTATGAGAGAGAGAGAGTGATAACACCAAATTTAACACACCTGCTCCCCATTCACACCTGAGACCTTGTAACACCAATGAGTCACATTATACCGGGGAGGGAAAATGGCTAATTGGGCCAAATTTGGACATTTTCACTTAGGGGTGTACTCACTTTTGTTGCCAGCGGTTAAAACATTAATGGCTGTGTGTTGAGTTATTTTGAGGGGACAGCAAATTTACACTGTTATGCAAGCTGTACACTAACTATTTGACATCATAGCAAAGTGTCATTTCTTCAGTGTTGTCACATGAAAAGATATAATAAAATATTTACAAAAATGTGAGGGGTGTACTCACTTTTGTGAGATACTGTAAATAGATAGAGAGAGAGAGAGAGAGAGAAAGAGGCTAGCATCACAATTGTGCAATCACAGATATTGCATGTGACGCATTGCTGTGCATATCACATGCAATGTTTGTGCGATGCAAATTTAAATCATATTGCATTTGCACCAAAATGGTACAGGACCCTTTATTTGGTCCGCACTGGAATCGGATTGCACGGGTGTGAACACAGATATATATATATATATATATATATATATATATATATATATATATATATATACATACACATTGAAATAAACGCGCTTCTCTCTCTGATTCTCCACCTCTGGAATGGTGAATCAGAAAGTGAGAATTCTGACACAGATCGCCAGTGAGGTGCCGAGATCGCACCTTCATACACTGGCCGTTTCTGTGACAGTTAGTTACAGATTCTCACTATGCTGCGATAATCAGTGGAGAACATGTTCTCCGCTGATTACCTCAGTTTCATAAACTGGTAATGACCTGAGATCAGCGGTGAGACTCGGGATCGCCGCTGATCTCAGTTTCATAAAAGGACACCACTGAATTGAGGTGAAGTATCACTAGAAGAAGGGAAAGGAGCATTTAAATCTGGGGAACCAGGGGTTTTTCCCGAGTTTTTTGGAAAAAATAATTTGGGACTTTTGGTTGTAAAAGGGGGTAGTATCAACCTTAGTAATAGTCGGTCCTCCAGACAAGGGCACCTCACTACATGTCAAAGCCGGTATACCCCCGGCTCTGACAGAGGAACTGCATGTAGAATGTTCAGGGGGATGTTTAGTTCTAGCGTCAAGTGAGGGATTGTCACCATCTCTTTGTCTTTTAGGTTGCCTAGTGCGTTTAGGTTGCTTGGAAGAAAATTGGGACATGTTAGAAGAAGGATAAATCCGATTGTCTCAATGTCTGCTTGGAATTTCGTTGGTTAGTCCTACCATGCGTTTGTTGCTGGCATTTATATGCCATACCTTTGTGGAAAGCTTGTTTAAACCTTAGGAATGTATTTTCTTTTTTGGATAGTATCGATTTATTAAAGAACTCTATATGTGTCTTTAATTTTCCATTGAGTTCCAAAAAGGAAGAATGGGTGTTTAATAAATATATTTGTGAGTAAAGTTTATCTATGTTCCTTTCAATGTCTATTAGGCATTTTTGATATTCCTCAATCAACAGGCTCATCATTTTGCTAGAGCAGAGCTTTAGATTATTTTCCCAAGCTAGCTTGAAGGTGGGATCAATGTTTTCAACTGGATGGCGGAGGCGGGACTGTGTGTGTGACGTGAGAGCCGAGTGGAGAGGAGATGATTGCTAGGTGATTTCCTGATGTTCAGACTGCTTTTACGAGAGATAATGAGGCTGAAAATTAGTTTTAAAAAATGGCATTAAACAGGCTGCATTGATGCATTGATGGACTGCAGATGGACTTTGTAAGGCTGGACTGAGTACTTTATTTAGGCTGTATTGAGGACATTAATGCTCATCTGCAGCCTGATTAATGTCCTCAATGCAGACTGATTAATGTCCTCAATGCAGCCTGATAATCAGGCTGCAGATGGACATTAATCAGGCTGCAGATGGACATTGATGGGCACTGACCCTTAAATTGCTTCAAAGTTGTTTATTTAAAAAAATATGTTTTTTTCCTGAAACTTCCCTCTTAAAATTAGGGTGCGTGTTATACACCTGTGCGTGTTATCCACAGATAAATATGGTACCTCTTTTATGTTTAGGGGACCCCCTCTTGGCATTATCCAACCTTTGTGGACTCCTCAGTCATCAATTGTGCTTCCCACCTCCCTTTACCCCCCCTTCCCATCCCATCCCCACCCCACCCTATCACTGGAAAATGACACCCCTCCCCTTTTGCATTCAAATTGATGGATTGATTAAATCCTTTACCATTAAACAAATGGATTGGTACCAATATGGATGCTGAGATCTCGGGGTGACGCACATATCTGCATGAATGTGGTCTTCAGTATGCTTGCATGGTTCTATTGTTTGTACTTTTTGATTCTTAAACCATACATATGGTTACCATATAACTGTTCGCCATGTTATTCTCCCCTTTCCCAACAGTATGTTTTCACACCATACTTTAATTAATTTTACTTGTGTATCTCTATGCTAGATAATACAGCTTACCTTGAATTACCCCTGAAGAATGCAACAAATTATTCCGAAACATGTTGGGCTTCCTGAAATTTATATAAATGATTCAGCCTCCTACAGTGAGACCTTTCGTATGTTTCAGATGTCAGCTGTATATATGCTATAACTTGATCACATTCTTGTCTTGTTTTTACAATCAAGATTTTATATGTAATATGTTTATTTATTAAAATTTAATTATTTTTTCATACTTGTTCACTACTTTTTCTACTTTTTTACTGGATCTATCCCTTGTCCGTTCAATGCCTGGGGCACATTCCTCCATTTTTCTCCAATAATTTGGGATGTGCCTCTGGTTTTCTATTTTTCTTACTTAAAATAGTCTAACTACTATTGTCCAAGTCACTTTCCTCTGCCAATAGCCAGGGATGTAACAATGCCGTTGCCCTAATTTGTCAGGTTTCCTCCCACTGTCCAATATGCCCCCTATTGGACCAGTGTGAAACATTCAGACAACTTGAGTGGCACCTGAACACCATGAGCAGACCCTATCAATAGATCCTTGCTCCCTGGTAGGCAGAGAGCATCTAAATTTACCTGGCAATCTTCCTGGTAAGCAGAAAAAAAAACAAAACTATACTCTCTTCTAGCACCTGCCTAGGAGGGTGCTACAAGTATATATCTCCTCCCTCAGTTCATGCTGATCGCAGACACTTACCAAACAGTCAAGCAAAAACAAACTCTCAGAGTAAGGCTACATGCACACAGGGCATTTAGAAAACCTTTTCTGAGTGCTAGAACTGACAACTGAAAAAGCTGCTTTAAAAACAAGCGTTTTACTGCATTTAGATAATGTGTTTGTGTACGTTTAGCTGCATTTACGTTTGTTGCATTTAGAATCACTTTTTTTAAAGATAACCCTCCCCTACACTCCCAAATACCCAAAATGCATTGTAAACTAGTAAATTATTAATTTTGTGAGAGCAGAGAGAGCATTGTGTGTAGTAGAGAACTAGATGTCTTTCCTGGGAGCATGCACTATGGATCCCATCATGAGCATGTTTGAGGAAAACTCCTGATGTTGCGGAGAGTCAGAAGATGTAGAAAATTGCATGAGAGGGCCTTAGTTCACTACTGGACTCATCCTTTGATGGCTCATATTTTCGGGCTACTTCTCCAATATGTACGTTCAGCTGCATTGTTATCCAGACAAGTTCCTCAACTGGATGTCTATCGGCACCTTTGATGATATTGTGGAGTTGCTGGGACCCCGTCTAACTCGTATGGACACTCAAATGAGGATTAGAGTGTCACCAGAGAAAAATCACCTGGTGAAACTCAGGTATTTTGTCATTATGTCATTTTTTTTGTGTCAAGATTTTTTTTTTTTTTTTTACATTTTATGTTCCTTTTTTTTCATAAATTAAAAAAAAAATGCAAATTTATTTATTTTTTTTTTAAATTATGGTTTTATTCACATGGTCATTTTTTTTTCATATGTTCTATTTTTTAATAAGGGTTTCATTCCTGCCACACAGCAATCGTTTGCATCACTACACCATTATTTTTGATGGGTGTGACTATGGTGGCAAAAGTGACTTATGAAACCTGTTTGCCACTGTGGGAGGAGGTGCATAGTGTTGTTATTCCTTTGCCAATTAAACAAATGTGGAAGAAGTGGTTGAGAAATTTTGGAAAAAGACTGACTTTCCTAATTGCATATGAGCCCTAGAGGGAAAACACTGTATTTCAATAATAAGAAATACTTTTCTATTATACCCCTAGGATTTATGGATGCTCAGATGCGCTTCATATGCGCTGACATGGGAGCCAATCAGGGGAATGCATGAATCTTCAGTGAGTCTGCCATGGGGTGTTGGCTTTTGAAGGATGTCTCAGGATTCCTGGAAGGAGGCCCCTTTTGTGTACAACTGAGCCTAGTCTTCCACTGGTGTTTGTAACTGATGAGACGTTTGGACTAGCAGAAAACCTAATGTGGCCCTATAGTGGACATAGACTTAGTTACAAGCAAAAAAAAAAAAAAAACTATAGACTAAGCAGTGTAATGCCCCGTACACACGGTCGGATTTTCCGATGGAAAATGTCCGATCGGAGCGTGTTGTCAGAAATTCCGACCGTGTGTGGGCTCCATCGGACATTTTCCATCGGATTTTCTGACACACGAAGTTGGAGAGCAGGAGATAAAATTTTCCGACAACAAAATCCGTTGTCGGAAATTCCGATCGTGTGTACACAAATCCGATGGACAAAGTGCCACGCATGCTCAGAATAAATAAAGAGATGAAAGCTATTGGCCACTGCCCCGTTTATAGTCCCGACGTACGTGTTTTACGTCACCGCGTTCAGAACGATCGGATTTTCCGACAACTTTGTGTGACTGTGTGTATGCAAGACAAGTTTGAGCCAACATCCGTCGGAAAAAATCCTAGGATTTTGTTGTCGGAATGTCCGAACAAAGTCCGACCGTGTGTACGCCCTATAAGACGAGTTGCACATCTGGAGTATGTACAGCAAAGTGGCGTATAGCCCTCTCCACAATTCATTTGGTTGTGCAGAATGCTATAAAAGTAGTGCTAGCCTGCTGTGTGCTACATAACTTTATAATTGACAAAGAGAGAGGCTCCACTGAACCTGCACCCCCAAACCTAGCACAGGACGGTCAGTTTATGGACTTGCACTCCAATGTTTGAGTTATGACCATTAGAAATCAGTTTTATGATTTTTTTTCATTTCACCAGATAGTAGATCACCCTGGCAAGAAGAACATAGTTCAATTTCTCTTTACCAGTTTCCATTTATTGTTAAAATAAACTCATTTTTCTTCTAAATATTTTTTTTTTCTTATTTTTTTGTTTTCTTCTCTCACAGCTTGGTTGCATATTTTTCATCCATGTGGCCAACCAATGAAATGTCTGCATTTCTTCACACGCATGACTATGTGTAATGTGGTCTTCATCCATGTGAGGTAACATGGCCACATTATCACTCACGTATGAACGTGTGTGTTTAGGTGTATGTCCGAGCGAAGGAAGGTGGCCAATGAATTGGCCACATTTCCTTACATGCATGCCTATGTGTGATGTGGTGTTCATCTGAATGAGGTAAAAAGGCCTGCCAATTAAACAAACACATGTGTGTTTAGGTTTTACGTGCGTGTGAGGGAAGGCAGCCAATGAAATGGCCACAATTCCTCACACGCATGCCTAGGTCTGATGTGGTGTTTACCAGTGTGTGCTAAAAAGGCCAGCCAATCATATGTGAACATGTGAAATGTAATATGCAATTTAACAAAAAAACAGATAACGGTATGTATAAATTATGAAAAAATATAATATAATAATTTTAAAAATATATATATTTTTAATTAATTACAAAATGACCCCAAAATTAGCCAACTATTGAAAATACAAACAGGCCAAAAAAATTGACCAATAAAACAAATAACATATAAAAATCAACTATACAAAAGAACAATCGGCCAATAAAATCAATATATTTAAATACATTTATAGCTGTTAATAACTGGGGTATGGAGACCGGGAGTCATCTGGATAGCTATAATATGAGATAGACATACGTGGAGGAGAAGTGGGTTGGCTAAAAGACTGATGGTGGAGAGATCCAGGCCCTGTCACTTGATGGTGGATGTGGAGGCCGGAAGGAGCCGTGCCTGCTGAAGTATGGTGCATGTTGTGACCTGACAGAGCATTAGCATTAAAGCTTCCACTAGGAGCAGATATACAACATGGTGGAGGTAGATCACTTCTTTGTGCTTCAATGCAGGAAATCATGTATGTGTAAATATTTTCTCTGTGATTGTTCACCCAGTCATCATGAAGCTCTTCCAGAAGCACATATAAGCTCCTGCAGAAAGTTTATCTATCATTGCTCATATCGAGAAATACATCATTATGATTTCTTTCTCGTCTTATCTCCTCGATAAGCTGCATTATATGCGCCTCTACCTTAGTTGGTTGTTCTGATCCCCTTTTGCGATGTCTTTGGCCATGACCACAACTTCTAGGAGGGGAGGTTACAGCATGGGTAGGCCACAAAGAGATAGATAGATAGATAGATAGATAGATAGATAGATAGATAGATAGATAGATAGATAGATAGATAGTGAAAAAATAATATACCTGCTGAGGTGCCACATCCATGCCTGCCACTTCTGACCTGAAAGATTGAATGGTTGTAGCTGTTGGTGCATTGGAGGTAATAGGCACCTCTTCCATAATTTGTTCCATCACTGGCTCCCCTATCAGCTCCACCTCTGCCTCATCGGATTCCTCCTTTTGTTGCTCATGCTGAACTTTGGAGGTTGTTCTAAAAATGTTATCAAATTAAAACCAAAATATTAAACAAAAATGATTAAAAATGCTTACATTTAAAAAGTGAAACTATTAAGAAATAAATGTGTTCAGTTAATTTATATATGTGTTGTCAGGTGCATTCTGCTTTCTCCACTGCAGGTGGCGCTGAACCACAGCAGCATTGCAGGGGAGAGGAAATCAGGGGAATATGGTTCTGCTATGGTTTCCTGAGTCACTGGTTGGATGCTGCCATCCCATGTGACTCTGGTGGCCATCTTGGGTCAGGCAGAGTCTATTTAAGACCCTGGCTCCCAGGATTGGCACTCATTTCACATGTGGGTAGTGTAGGGACAGGTCATCCATCTGATAGGGACAATGTTCAATGGCAGGGAGAGGTGCCAGATGAGTAGGGAAAGGATAGGGACATACCATCCTTCCTGGAAACCTCAACCTTTGGGTATGGACCGGCTAAGCTGCATTCCTCCCCTCAAGACAGATGCTGTTGGCACATCTGAGACTGCTCTGCTACACACTGCTGTCATATGCTGTGAGTATTCCCAGTCAGGTGCCTTCCTTTCGGGTTGTTGTGAATTTCTGGATTCTGCATTAATAAGAAGTTCTGTTCTCTGCAACTGGACTCTGTATGTTTACTGCCGCTGCACCTCCCCACATATATTATACGTGTGTGTGTGTGTATATGATATAGACTTTTTTTTCAAAATGTACATTATTTCATGCAGAAATATGTACTGTGACAGGAAGCCAGTAAAAACTGCTGGTTGTTTTTAGGATGGGAGATACAATATATTGCCAAAAGCATTGGGACACCTGCCCTTACATACACATGAACTTTAATGGCATCCCAGTCTTAACCACTTCAGCCCCGGAAGGATTTACCCCCTTCCTGACCAGAGCACTTTTTACAATTCGGCACTGCGTCGTTTTAACTGCTAATTGCGCGGTCATGCAATGCTCTACCCAAACGAAATTTGCGTCCTTTTCTTCCCACAAATAGAGCTTTCTTTTGATGGTATTTGATCACCTCTGCCGTTTTTATTTTTTGCGCTATAAACGGAAAAAGACTGAAAATTTTGAAAAAAAATGATATTTTCTACTTTTTGTTATAAAAAAAATCCAATAAACTAAATTTTAGTCATACATTTAGGCCAAAATGTATTCGGCCACATGTCTTTATTGACATTTTTTTTACCAAACGTATATTTATTGGTTTGCGCAAAAGTTATAGCGTCTACAAACTAGGGTACATTTTCTGGAATTTACACAGCTTTTAGTTTATGACTGCCTATGTCATTTCTTGAGGTGCTAAAATGGCAGGGCAGTACAAACCCCCCCCCAAATGACCCCATTTTGGAAAGTAGACACCCCAAGGAAATTGCTGAGAGGCATGTTGAGCCCATTGAATATTTATTTTTTTTGTCCCAAGTGATTGAATAATGACAAAAAAAATAAATAAAAAATTTACAAAAAGTTGTCACTAAATTATATATTGCTCACATAGGCCATGGGCTATGTGGAATTGCACCCCAAAATACATTCAGCTGCTTCTCCTGAGTACGGGGATACCACATGTGTGGCACTTTTTGGGAGCCTAGCCGCGTACGGGGCCCCGAAAACCCAGCACCACCTTCAGGATTTCTAAGGGCGCACATTTTTGATTTCACTCCTCACTACCTATCACAGTTTTGAAGGCCATAAAATGCCAAGATGGCACAACCCCCCCCCCAAATGACCCCATTTTGGAAAGTAGACACCCTAAGCTATTTGCTGAGAGGCATGGTGAGTATTTTGCAGCTCTCATTTGTTTTTGAAAATGAAGAAAGACCAGAAAAAAATTTTTTTTTTTTCTTTTTTCAATTTTTAAAACCTTGTGACAAAAAGTGAGGTCTGCAAAATACTCACTATACCTCTCAGCAAATAGCTTGGGGTGTCTACTTTCCAAAATTGGGTCATTTGGGGGGGGTTTGTGCCACCTGGGCATTCCATGGCCTCCGAAACTGTGATAGGCAGTGAAGAGTGAAATCAAAAATTTACGCCCTTAGAAAGCCTGAAGGCAGTGCTTGGTTTTCGGGGTCCCGTGCGCGGCTAGGCTCCCAAAAAGTCTCACACATGTGGTATCCCCATACTCAGGAGAAGCAACAGAATTTATTTTGGGGTGTAATTTCACAAATCCCCATGGCATGTTTGAGCAATATAACATTTAGTGACAACTTTGTGCAAAAAAAAAAAAAAAAATTTGTCTCTTTCCCGCAACTTGTGTCACAATATAAAATATTCCATGGACTCGACATGACTCTCAGCAAATAGCTTGGGGTGTCTACTTTCCAAAATGGGGTCATTTGGGGGGGTTTGAACTGTCCTGGCATTTTATGCACAACATTTAGAAGCTTATGTCACACATCACCCACTCTTCTAACCACTTGAAGACAAAGCCCTTTCTGACACTTTTTGATTACATGAAAAAATTATTTTTTTTTGCAAGAAAATTACTTTGAACCCCCAAACATTATATATTATTTTAAAGCAAATGCCCTACAGATTAAAATGGTGGGTGTTTCATTTTTTTTTTTCACACAGTAATTGCGCAGCGATTTTTCAAACGCATTTTTTGTGGAAAAAACACACTTTTTTAAATTTTAATGCACTAAAACACACTATATTGCCCAAATGTTTGATTAAATAAAAAAGATGATCTTAGGCCGAGTACATGGATACCAAACATGACATGCTTTAAAATTGCGCACAAACGTGCAGTGGCAACAAAATTAATACATTTTTAAAAGCCTTTAAAAGCCTTTACAGGTTACCACTTTAGATTTACAGAGGAGGTCTACTGCTAAAATTACTGCCCTCGATCTGACCTTCGTGGTGATACCTCACATGCATAGTGCAATTGCTGTTTACATTTGACGCCAGACCGACGCTTGCGTTTGGCTCAGCGCGAGAGCAGGGGGGACAGGGGTGCTTTTTTTTTTTTTTTTTTTTTCTTTATTATTTTTTTGCTTTTTTATCTTATTTTTAAACTGTTCCTTTCATTTTTTTTTTTTTAATCATTTTTATTGTTATCTCAGGGAATGTAAATATCCCCTATGATAGCAATAGGTAGTGACAGGTACTCTTTTTTGAAAAAATTGGGGTCTATTAGACCCTAGATCTCTCCTCTGCCCTCAAAGCATCTGACCACACCAAGATCGGTGTGATAAAATGCTCCCCCAATTTCCCAATGGCGCTGTTTACATCCGGCGAAATCTAAGTCATAAAATGCTTGTAGCTTCCGGTTTCTTAGGCCATAGAGATGTTTGGAGCCACTCTGGTCTCTGATCAGCTCTATGGTCAGCTGGCTGAATCACCGGCTGCATTCTCAGGTTCCCTGTTGAGACAGGAGAGCCAGAGAAAAACACGGAAGACGGTGGGGGGGGCATTCCCTCCCACTGCTTGTAAAAGCAGTCTAGAGGCTAATTAGCCGCTAGGATTGCTTTTACATGAAAGCCGACCGCTGGCTAAAAAGAATGATACCAAGATGATACCTAAACCTGCAGGCATCATTCTGGTATAACCACTCAAAGTCGTGAATGGCGTACCTGAAGACAAAAAAATGGTTAACAATAAAGCACAGTAAACGGTAAAGTATAAAAAATTGCATACCTGAAAAGCAAACATGATAAAACATAATAACAATAAAACATTGCAGAATAGAATACAGTAAAAAAGAGCAGAACAATAGAGAGAGAATAGAGAGAGAGAGAACAATAAAACGACAACTATTTTTTTTTATTTTTGTTTGTGTTTTTTTTTTTTTTTTTTACACTTTTTTTTTGTAACTGTAACTTTTATAACTGTAACCGGTTCCAGGTTCGGGTCTCTCAAAATGCGATGGCATCTTGGGAGACCCTGTGAAAGTGTGCCTAGTCTGTGCAATGCTGTACCCTACGCTAATACTCAACTAGTGAATGGTAGCGTTCAAAACATTCACCAATGCAAAGACCAGGATTGTCAGGACAGGAGGGACAATAATAGCGGGTGTCACACCTATATCCGCGCTTGCTGCAAACACATCTTTTTTGGGGGGGTTCGTTGGGTAGGGGTACTCGGGAGGACATATAAATGCCTCTCATGCAGCCGACTGCATTTGGTTGGGGATGTGAATGGGGGAAGTACGGGCGCTGCAGAAGCGGTGGGTTCACAAATTAGGATTGGCGAATGCAGCAGGAAGGGCATTATGGGCCCGACGGGCCTGTGTTCGTCTTCTTGGTCGCAGCGGGACACTACTTGTGCTTGCCACCTCACCAGCTTGAACTGCACTTATGGGACTCGCCACGTCACCAAGTGTTACTGCAGTGCTGGTTTGACTACGACCGGGGTGTACTAGGTCGCTGGCGCTTGCCAGTTCACCAAAACGCTACAAAAAAAGTGACAGTGATCGATCGATACTGCACTTGGGTGGGCTGGGCTGGGCTGGGCCGGGCGGAGGGGCAAAACGCAGGTGCTAGCAGGTATCTGGGCTGATCCCACTAACACTGCGTTTTTGGGAACCCTAAACTGCTGGGGACGCTAGTATAGATCTGATCGGATCAGATATTGATCCGATCAGATACTATACCACTAAGGGAGGCGTATGCTGCGTGTGTGGGTGTTAGCGGTACTGGCGCTAATCTGACGCTGCCTGGGGCTGGTGCTTGCCAGTTCACCAAAATGCTACCAAAAAAACTGTTAGCGATCGCAGGGATCAGGCCTGACTCTGCGAACGCTGCAGTTATGCGTTTAGTGTTTTGTAAGTGACAGTGATCGATCGATACTGCACTTGGGTGGGCTGGGCTGGGCCGGGCGGAGGGGCAAAACGCAGGTGCTAGCAGGTATCTGGGCTGATCACGCTAACACTGCGTTTTTGGGAACCCTAAACTGCTGGGGACGCTAGTATAGATCTGATCGGATCAGATATTGATGCGTTCAGATACTATACCACTAAGGGAGGTGTACGGTGCGTGTACGGTGCGTGCGTGGGTGTTCGCGGTACTGGCGCTAATCTGACGCTGCCTGGGGCGACGCATATCACCGCCGGGCGATCAGGGGGCTTAAACCTTTATTCGGTAATAAACGGCGGGTGCCCTGACACTATATAAAATAAACAAACTAACCAGCGTCACCCGTAACAGTTATACGGTGATCAGTGGTGAAAGGGTTAACTAGGGGGCAATCAAGCGGTTAAAACATTTATTAGATAGTATATGGGGGTCCCTGTCGCTATAAAACGCTGACGGCGAACCTAAATATTTACCTCCCTAACTAGCGTCACCAGCGACACTAATACAGCGATCAGAAAAATGATCGCTTAGCGACGCTGGCGACAGGGGGTGATCAAGGGGTTAAAACTTTATTAGGGGGGGTTAGGGGGGTACCCTAGACCTACAGGGGGCTAATACTAACTGTCCTACCACAGTAACTGTCACAAACTGACACTATGCAGTAATCAGGAAAAAAAAAAAAAAAAAAACCTGCTTGGTGTCAGTTTGTGACAGGGGGGGGTGATTGGGGGGGATCGGGGGGCGATCGGGGGGGGATCGGGGGTGTTTAGTGTGCCTGGCATGTTCTACTGTGTGTGTGTGTGTGTGTTGGTGCACTTACATGTCATCTCTCCTCGGCGCTGGAACGGAAACTGGCCAGCCGAGGAGAGATGACATCACATCCTCTGCCTCTGTGTACTATACAGAGGCAGGGGATGTTTCTCATTGGCTGGGAGCGATCGCGAGGGGGGGGGCACGATCGGATGGTCTCCCCCTCGTCTCTCATCGCTTCCAACCAAATGCCGACCGCCGATGGCACGGGGGGGGGGTCCGATCGGACCCCCCGCCCGCGGGAAGGCAATCACGTACCAGGTACGTGATTTTGCCTGCCCGTGCCGCTCTGCTCACGTATATATGCGTGAGGCGGTCGGCAAGTGGTTAATCCGTAGGGTTCAATATTAAAGTGGTTGTAAAGGTTCGGTTTAAAAAAACAAACATGTCATACTTACCTTTTGCACAGAGTGGCCCCGCTCCTTCTTTTCTCGAGTGCCCCATCGGAGAAGCGCTCTCCTTTGTGGAAACTTGTTTGGGCGCGCTCTCATGTCCTGCTGCTGCATCCTTAGACCTAGACTGCAGGACTCAGCTCCGTCCCCCAGTGCCCATGCCATTGGATTGTATTGACAGCAGGGGGGAGCCAATGGCTGCACTGCTATCAATCTATCCAATCAGGACTCGAGACACCGTCCAGAATTGGTGTGCTTGTTCCCGTTGTGGGAATTACAGGGCTCAGGTAAGTATAAGGGGGGCTTGGGGGTGCTGCTGGAAGAAAGGAAGTTTTTCACCTTAATGCATAGAATGCATTAAGGTGAAAAATGGCAAGGGTTTACAACCCCTTTAAGTTGGTCCACCCTTTGCAGCCATAACAGCTTCAATTCTTCTGGGAAGGCTGTCCACAAGGTTTAGAAATGTGTCTATGGGTCTATGTTTGAGGTGGAGGAACTTTACTGGCCTGCACAGAGTCCTGACCTCAATCCAATAAAACACCTTTGGGATAAATTGGAGCGGAGACTGTGAGACTGCCTGACCTCACAAATGCTCTTCTGGAAGAATGGTCAAACATTTCCATAGACACACTCCTAAACCTTGTGGAAAGCCTTCCCAGAAGAGTTTAAGCTGTTATAGCTGCAAACGGGTTGACCAGCTCAATATTGAACCCTATGGACTAAGACTGGGATGCCATTAATGTTCATGTGCGTGTAAAGGCAAGTGTCCCAATACTTTTGGCAATATTGTGATTCAAGCAAGAATCAAGCAAGAATCAAGCAAGAATCAAGCAATATACAGATTGTTTTTCTTTTTGTGCTGTGTGATGAGCTGGTTTGGCTCACTAAGGGGTTAATAAGCTCAGCAGAATCAGGTATGAGTACTCTGAGTTCTAAAAAACTCCCAGGCTGCTTAGACGGGATACTCCATCCTGGAACCAGATTTTGTGAGGGACAGATTGGGGAGCAGCAACTTGTTTGTGTGGTGAGATTAAGTCTGTGTGACTAATGCCGCGTACACACGACTGGACTTTACGGCATACTTGGTTCGGCAGACCAGAGTTCGTCGGACAATTCGATCATGTGTGGGCTCCAGCGGACTTCTTTTCCCCAAAAGTTCGACGGACCTAGAAAGGAAACATGTTTCAAATCTTTTCGACGGACTCGAGTCTGGTCGAAAAGTCTGCTCGTCTGTATGCTAGTCCGACGGACAAAAACCCACGCTAGGGCAGCTATTGGCTACTGGCTATGAACTTTCTTGTTTTAGTCCAGTCGTACATCATCACGTATGAATCCATCAGACTTTGGTTGACCGTGTGTAGGCAAGTCCATTCATTCGGAAAGTCCGTCGTAAAGTCCGTTGAAAAGTCCGCAGGACAAAGTCTGCTGTAAAGTCCGCTCGTGTGTACGCGGCATAAGGACTATGAGGAGGCTACTCCAGGACAGGTAGTAAGGATTCCGTTTTTGTAGTTAGCCACCCAGCATGACAAGGATTTATTATTTTCTTTTTGTTTTATTTTGCTGCTTTGATGCTTGTACTTTGTGGACACAGACTTTATAAATAAGCTATACTTGCTGTAAACTCATCCAGGGAGTCACACACAATTCACTGCGGAGCTAATTCCTCACAGTACTTATGTCTATTTTTTTCTGTGTCTTAAAAAGATCCTCCCAGTTCTAGGTCAGGGTTCTTCTAATTTTTTCCTATACGTTTCTTTTATGCCGTGTACACATGAGCAGAATTTCCGACAGAAAGAGTCTGATGGGAGCTTTTCATTGTATATTCCGACTGTGTGTATGCCCCATCTGACTTTTTCGAAAATTCAGATGGACTTAAATAGAGAACATGTTCTATATTGTTACGACAGAAGAAATTACTATCGGAAAAAACGCTCATCTGTATGCTGTTCTGACGCACCAAAAACGACGCATGTTCTGAAGCAAGTACGAGACAGAAGCTATTGGCTACTGGCTATTGAACTACCGTTTTCTAGTCCCATCATACGTGTTGTATGTCACCTCATTCTGGACGGTCGGAATTTGGTGTGACCGTGTGTATGCAAGACAGCTTGAGCGGAATTCCGTCGGAACTCCATCGTAAAAACCTTCAGAGTTTATTCCGACGGCAAAACCGGTCGTGTGTATAGGGCATTAGAGATCCTCAAGAAGGCAATATATAAAAAGGCAATATATAAAAAAATAAAGTCTCTTTCAATATTGCAGCAGCGCTCTAACTGCTCTAGCAAAGGCAGGTTAAATGCGTTCAGTTCATGCATAAGATGATGTGGGCAGTGGAGAGGATCACTTTCACTGTGTTCTGTGTAGGGTGCTTCCACCACTGATAACACTGCGTGGGGGATAACTTCCCCTATGGGGATGCACTCACCAGAAATACAGTTATAATGAGCCTTGATTCATAAAAAAACTCTCCACTGCTCCAACTCAAACGTCCACCAGGTGTCAGTCACGCTATTTGGTGCTCGGATTGAGCTATAAGGGAGAGATGGAATGTCCACATAGTGTAATATTGTTTAAAAAATAAAACCTTTATTCCAACAAAAGCCCCCCTTAACCTTATATGCCTACCAGATTACAATGATCATAAAGCAAAAAAACACTGTGCTTGTATGTAGCTCCAAATGCCAGCTAAATGGAAAGGACCTCCGCTGTGTACAGTAGCGGTATGCTTCCTGGTTCCTCAGCTTGTGGAGCGCATACATCACTTCCGGTCGATCACATCACTGCCGCGTTTCGTCACTTCCGGACTTCATCTGAGGGTGTGATCTACTGCAATAGGGGCTGCTATTTAAAGAACTGACTTGGCTTATAACCAATCAGTGCAATGACGTAAATGCAGCCGTATAAGTCAATCCATTGTCTCCAATGAACGATCATTACAACACACACCTCTGATTGTTTTAATGCATCAAACCTTGTGTTGTTTAAACATTATCTGGATTTAGTGCACCCCTAAAATTTTAAATTTAAGGCTACCAAGCTATGTAATAAACAAATTAAAATTGAAAGTAGAGAATGAGAACTGGGTGACGTGGAAATTCTTCAAATCGCTGCTGGGTAATATTCCTATATATATATATACCTGTACACAACTCTTAAGCAGCGCAAGATGTGCAACAAAGTTACCACAAAACTCATATTTCTACATCAATACATATTCATAAACGAAAATTGGCTAATGAATTGACATGCATCAGGAAAATTTAAACGGATGCACGCCTAATTCATGTTTATAAAATTATAATGTATATCCGTTAAAAAAAGGGGAAGGGTTCCCCTTAAAATAGCTAAAATAAAATTAAAATCAAATATTAAGTTGATGAAATGTATGAAATAAGCACAGTGGCTAAAAATCAGATGAAATTCTGCATATCTGCATATGATTATTACTAATAAATAAAGCGATAAATATATGCATAATATAATGGGGATGATGGAACTCACCAGATCCACATGAGTGTATGATTAAGGAATTTCTAAAATGCATAACTACCTGAAAGAGATTATATGTCCCTACTGAAACATATGTATCTAAATAGGATAATGTAGAGGTGTACTATAGATGTTATGTAGACCAAATGGGGAAGATCACTTATCACTAATGAAACAATTAATGTCTATTTCGATGTTAAGGCCTTTAGGTGTTAAAACGTCTACTAAATGTATCCATTGGGTCTTGCGCTTTGACAATTCGCGTATTTGGTTTACACCCCTCCAATGTGGTTGGAGGTGCTCAACCCCCCAAAACTCTAGTGCAGACGGGTCCATATTGTGCTTGAGCTTAAAATGAAGTGATCTTTTTTTTTTTTTTTTTTTTTTTTTTTCAATACATTTTTCAACAAATATAAATCAGCATACCAAAAGGTATAAGGTAAAGTCATGACAATCAAAAAAAAAAAAAATTAGTGCAAACATTGTAAAGAAGCATGGTGAGGATATCTGTATAGATAGAAGTCAGCTTCTTCCCGAATTGGGTCATATATTAAGAGAGAAATAATTCCATACAGTATCTATGCTTCTATCTCAATTACATGTTCAAAACACAAGGATGCTCAAGAGAACGTGTAAGTTGGAATCAAAAAGGAGCAGAACTGGAAGGTTCAGAAGAAAATTTTGAATCATCCCAAGGTTTCCAAATTTTTTCAAATTGGGGAATTTTACCTTCAATTTTTGCTGTTAAATGTTCCATTTTACGCATATCTGTAATAATGGAGAGGACGTGGTGTAAAGTGGGAGCGTTGGTAGAGAGCCAAAGTCTAGGGATGGCTCTTTTTGCTGCCAAAAGTACAAAAGACCCTAATCTCTGTAGTGGTTTAGGAATACCTGGGAAAGGTAGACCTAACAGGAAATGTATGGGTTTTAATGGAATAGATGTGGCGAAAAGTGATTGCAATAGATTTTGTATCTCAATCCAATATGTACCTAAGACATGACAGTCCCAAAAAATGTGAAGGTGCGTACCTACGGACCGTCCACATTTCCAGCACAAATCAGAAAGAGATGCATTTTGGGCATGTAGCAACTCAGGAGTTTTGTAACAAAGAAATATTATCTTAATAGCGGTCTCCTTTTGTGCCACACATCTTGAAACTTTAAAAGCCGACTCCCAGATTTTACCCCAATCTATTAATGAAATTGATCTGTTTAGCATTTTGGACCATTTTGTCATGTATCTATGTATGGAGTCATTTAAAGGGGGTGTTGTCTGGAGTATTTTATATATGGATGAGATTAGGTTTGGTTCGTATGGGCCATTTGTACACAATAATTCAAAAGCGGTGGGATTTTCTAAAGATAAGGAGGGGAAGCAGGATTGGAAAAAATGTTTAATTTGTAGGTAGAAGTATTCTGTAGATTTCGGTAGGACGTGTTTTTCTTTGAGGACTGAGAAAGGTAAAAGCTTATGTGTTACTGGGTGAACTAAATGTCGCAGCTGAAACATCGTGTGTCCACGAAATTGTTCACAAGTATGATAATCCGTCCGGAATTTCTGGGTTAAAAAGGAAATTCTGGAGAGGGGAGCAAGGTAAGGAGAGATGAAATTTGTCTCTACACCTTTTCCAGATTGATAGCGTAAAAAGCATCGGGGAGAGACACAGAGACCGTAGTTGGGGTATGAATTTCTTAGAGGAAGGCCATAATAGATAGCATGGATGTACAGGGGCAGAAATCCCCATTTCAATTTTGGCCCATCTATTTGCAGCCTTCCTTGAGGTCCATGTTGTCAATACTCTAAGATGAGAGGTATAGTAATATTTAATAAAATCGGGGAAGGCTAATCCACCTTTAGCTCTAGGAGAAAGGACTACCGATTGAGCAATTCTATGGGATGCATTGTTCCAAACAAAGTTAAGGCACTTTTTCTGGAGATTTTTCAACTGCGACATAGGGACTGGGACTGGAAGTGTTTCAAAAAGGTACAATAATTTGGGCAAAACCGACATTTTAAGTACGTTAATCCTACCAAGAAGGGAAATTGGGATGGAAGAACAATGTTATATGAGTTTAGCAATTTCTGCGAACATAGGAGCGAAATTGGCTTGATAAAGAGAGTGGTATGAAGGGGTAAGATGAATTCCTAAATATTTTAGTGAAGTCTGGCACCATCTATATTTAAATCTGTTTTGTAAGGAGCTGAGTATATCTGAGGGTATATTGATGGGGAGAGCTTCTGTTTTAGTCTGATTGATACAAAATCCTGATAAGGACCCAAATGTGGAGAGGGTTTCATGTAAGGAGGGTATTGAAATCTCGGGGTGTGTGATGGTTAGCAGAATGTCGTCTGCGAAAAGAGAGAGTTTGTAGTCCTGATGTCGTAATGGGATTCCTCTGATATTAGGATGGGATCTAATAGCTGCTGCTAAAGGTTCTAGACTTAATATAAATAATAGGGGCGACAAAGGGCAGCCTTGTCTCGTACCATTACTGAGAGTAAATCGTTGCGAAATATAGGAGGACAGCTGGACTTGAGACGTAGGGAGGGAGTATAGGGTATGTAGGGCTCGTATAAAGGGGCCTGAGAATCCAAATCGGGTTAAGACTGCGAACATGAAGGGGCAACTTAATCGATCGAAAGCTTTTTGAGCATCTAAGCTCAAGACTATGGTGGGATGTTTAGTTCTAGTTATTAGGTCTATCAGATCTATGGTTCTTCTTGTATTATCTCCAGCATGTCTCCAGGGTACAAATCCTACCTGGTCTCTGTGGATCAGGAACGTTAATAGCGGGGATAATCTATTGGCTAATTTTGTAATCTGAGTTTAATAAAGCAATTGGGCGGTAGTTGTCGGGTAATGCAGGATCCTTACCTGGCTTAGGGATTAGCGTTATATTGGCATGTAAGAATTGTGAATGCGGGATGGATCCCTTAAAAAAGGAGGAGAATAGGGATTGTAGATAGGGGGTTAAAATATGTGTAAAGGTTTTATAATAGATGTAAGGGAGACCGTCAGGGCCCGGAGATTTGTGGGTTGGAAGATTTTTAATCACCTCTCCTATTTCCTCCCCAGTAATCGGAGAGTTAAGGGAGGATAGATGGTCAGCAGAGATCTTTGGTAGCGGGAGGGAAGTTATAAATTTATCAAACTCTGATTGTGAGAATTGAGGATGTGAATCAGGACCTAAACAGTTATAAAGCCGCTTATAAAAATCACCAAAGACCTTTGACATAGCTTTCGGACAGTATGTGGGGGTGCCATCAGATTGTATCAAGTGATCGGGTATAGATAGAAAGGGCCGTGGTTTTAATTTGTTCACTAGCATCCTATGTGGTTTATTTGCGTAATCGTAACATTTTTGCTTAGCCCACAACATGGATTTGGAAATTTGATTCATATCGAAAGACTTAATCCGATCTCGGATTGAGATGACATTTCTCAATTTTTCCACCGTGGGGGAGGCCAACAGAGTTCTTTCCGCTGTCTGTAGTTGGGTAATAAGATCCTTTTTGAGTTGTACAGAATCTTTCTTTAGGCGTGAGCCTATAGCTATGCATTCACCCCTAAAAAAGGCTTTATGGGCCTCCCACAGGGTGGAAATCTCCGGGACAGAGCCATCATTAAGCTGGAAAAACTCAGTTAGTTTCTGCTGTAGTTGGGTTTGAGATAAAGGGTTTTTAAGCAAGGATTCATTGAGGCACCAGTGGCATGTTTTAGTAAAAGACTTCGTCAATAATACATTGAGTTCAAAAGGTGCATGATTCGACCAGGTAATAGGATTTATTTCAGAAGATACTACATAGAGCAATAGAGGGCCTGTAATAAGGAAGTAATCTAGTCTAGAATAAGACTTGTGGGGATGAGAATAAAATGTATAGTGTTTTTGGGTCGGGTGTTTTATCCTCCAAGAGTCAAATAGATTATGGGATCTAACTAGTTTGCGAAAGGATGTTGATAATTTCTTATGCCGCGTACACACGGTCGGACTTTTCGTCTACAAAAGTCCGACAGCCTGTTCGACAGACTTCCGGCGGACTTCCGGCGGACTTTCGGCGGACTTGCAGCAGACTTTCTAACGAACGGACTTGCCTACACACGACCACACAAAAGTCCGACGGATTCGTACGTGATGACGTACACCGGACTAAAATAAGGAAGTTCATAGCCAGTAGCCAATAGCTGCCCTAGCATGGGTTTTTGTCCGTCGGACTAGCACACAGACGAGCGGATTTCGGGGTCCGTCGTAGTTACGACGTAAAGATTTGAAGCATGTTTCAAATCTAAAGTCCGTCGGATTTGAGACTGCTGAAAGTCCGGAGAAGCCCACACACGATCGGATTACCAGCCAGCTTTAGTCCGTCGGCGTCCGTTGGACTTTTGTAGACGAAAAGTCCGACCGTGTGTACGCGGCATTAGAGAAAGATTGTGAGGTGGTTTGGAATAGAGTTTTCCTGTCCCTGGTCGGGGACATGCACACATTGAAGTCGCCTCCCATGATCATGAAAGGCTGGGAGAAGGGTTGTAGTTTCTCAAAAACTTTTTCAAGGAAACCGATTTGTCCTACATTTGGTGCATAAATGTTAATCAAGGAAAAAGAGGTAGATAAGTGACTACATTTCAGGAATATGAACCTACCGGGAGGGTCTAGGTAGGAGGAGAGTATTTTTATTGGGCTTGTGCGTTTAATAAGAATTGCCACTCCTGCTTTTCCAGAGGGGTCAGAGGCAGTATATGCTGCGGGAAAGTGTCTAGAAGCAAACTTAAAGGAGCCACTGGGCTTAAAATGGGTTTCCTGAACCATAATCACCTCTGCTTTGGATGATTTAAATTCTTTTAAGGCCTGCCACCTTTTGCCTATGGAATTTAATCCTTTAACATTACAAGAATAAACTTTGAGGGCCATATTTGGTTAAACAAAAAAGTGCTAAGGCAGTATAAAGACTGAGAGCATATAAATGAACATCCTTAAAAAGGAACATTTGAAAACAAACATTTCTTGCAATTGTTATATTAATGTAAGTACAACACTGAAAAAACATATATAGGTCAAAAAGAGAAAAAAAGAAAAAAGACCTGCATATGAAAACTCCAAAGGAGGTAAAAAAATAGGCACTAAATTGCATAAGAAGATGAAAAATGTTAAAAAAAGAAAAAAGAGAAAATAATTTTTGAAAAGCCTGAGAAAAAAATTCAGGCTGCCCAGGCAGAAGCCTTGGGTCATGAGGGGGGGCATGATAGCCTGCAGGGATTAATGGAGGAGGGGGGGAGGGGGGGAGATCCTCGTCTCTGTTTTTTGTAAAACCAAAAAAGAACAAACAGACAGGAGGAGCAAAGGTGTTTGGCATGTTATTATGAACAAGTAGATAAATCTTAAGACAAGCTGGTATATGACAGAGAAGTATATATAAGAAAAGAAAAAAAAGTTAAAGGGGGGAAAAAAAAAACCCAAGAAGGCATCTAACAGAGACATCGGTAAGAGTTGTGACCTCTCAAAAAAGTGACCCGATCACTGTGAGGTCACTAGGATATCCATGGTGAATATTATCTGGCCATGGAAAAAAGGGCAAAAAAAATTGAGAAAAAAGAAAATAAAAAATAATAAGTCACATCAGGTTGGATATCTGTGACGATTGGCTTGTTGTGGGGTAGAGAAGTCCTTCTGGGATCTTCGTTGAACTGGGGTCCAAATTTTGGCTGGTGTGGTAAGTGGTTTGGGGTTCGGAGCTTCCTCAGGCAGGGGGGGAAGACCTAGGTTGCGGATAAAGGCTTCACTTTCGTAAAGGTCTCTCAGGGAATGTTGAACACCATCTTTGGAAACGGTTAGGCGGAAGGGGAATCCCCAGCGATATGGAACTTGATGGTTTTGTAGATGGGTAGTAACAGGATGGAAACTACGCCTTTTGGCCAAAGTGATTGGAGAGAGATCGTTAAATATCTGGATTTTGTGTTGTTTATAGTCAATATGTGACTTGTTACGCGTTGCAAGTGTGAGGGCTTCTTTGCTCTTGTAGAAGTGGAAGCGGACAATAATATCTCTGGGGTTGGCAGTAGGAGGAGGTTTTGGGGCCAGAGATCTATGCACCCTGTCCATACGCCAGTCTATGTCCGGAATATGTGGGGCTAAAGTGACGAATAGGCCTAAAAGGTAGGGACGTAGTTCCTTGTCGTTCACCGTCTCAGGGATTCCCCTAATCCTCAGATTCTGGCATCTTTCACGGTTTTCCAGGTCTTCCTGTTGAAGTTGAAGTAGGGAGACTGTATGTTTCAGGTTGGAGTTGTCCTCTTCGAGAACATGTACATATTGGGTCAGTTCATCGAATTTGTTCTCCAATGTGTTGGTGTGTTCACCTAGTTGGTCGATTTCACCCCGTAACTCATGTACTATTTTGCTCACTTCTTTAGCGATGCTGCAGGTTAATTCGTGTAGTAATGAGTTCAACTTTGTGTCTAGGACAGCTACTGTCACTACATCCATGGGTTGATCGGGTGGAAGAGAGTGTTGGGAGGATTGAGATCTGTTATCATCTTGGGTCATGCCTTCCGGCAGAGTATGTGGGTCAGCAGTGTCCGAGGATCTCGGTTGTTCACTGGAGATCGGGGATCTTTGTTTATATAAGAAGCGCTCCATGGTATTAGGGGTCTGCGACGTTGGCGGTGGGATAAAACCTCTATATATTGCCTTCTGGAAGCCAATCTTCCCCATGCAGTGTTAGGAAGTGTCTGATGTCTTGTTATGATATCGCTCCTGCGATTAATAGGGAACTGTTAGCTTTGTAGGAGCATCTCTTAAAGAGACGGTGATCAAAGGACTCCTCTTACATGTCTGCTTCCCTGCACGCTGGTATGGAGGTGGTCACATTAAGGATCAGAGAGTGCTGAGGTGACAGCTGTGAAGATTTGCAGGTATATGGAAGAATTTGGTGTCTGCAAGCGATTAATAGTTGATTAAACTGCAGGGAATAGGTTGTGGGGGTACTTAGAGTACCAAGATGGCCGCCGACTTCCAGAACTAGGCCAAAGCTGCGGTCTGTCCTGAAGGCTGAGGCCGGTCGGGGGGGGGTCCTCTCACGGGCCCGGGCTGGGTCTCTAGGGCCTAAGAAGCAGGGACTCTGGGGTCAGGTACTGCAGAGCAGCAGCGGAAGAAGGCTCGGGCGACAGCCCTTGTACTCATAGAGTCCAGGATGGCCGGTGGATAAGCCCAGGAGTGGCGGCAGGCCGCGGGGGGATCCGGGTTGGGGGGAGAGGATCCTGCTCGGCTCTCCTTCATGCTGCGGGTATCTGCCTCCCCTCGGTGGAAGCTAGGATGTCCCAGTCGGCAAATTCCCAGTAAAGGATCCGTTTGTCCCCCGGTCCGCGGTGTAGGCGAGCGTCAGGCTCTGTACAGGCTGCAGGCCTCAATATGGCGGCAGTAGCTGACAGTCCAGGGCAGGCAGGAGGCCTAAGGAAGCTCAGATTTGCCGGATTTCAAGCAAGATCCAGCCGGATCTGCAGCGGAGAGGGTTGGGGTCGTTCCCAGCAATAGATGGGCATTTTCCCAAGGGAAATAAGGCAGGGATGGCAATGGATGAGAGATGCCTGGACGGAGCACAGCATACACACGTCCTCCCTGTATCACGTCCGGCCACACCCCGATACATTGTGATCTTAATACCCTATTTTGATATTGTGAATATGTTCTGCAATTCTTAAAGGCAGAATCCTTTTAGTGCGGCCTATATAAAGTAGGCCGCAAGGACATTTTAGGGCATAGACAACATAAGTACTATTGCATGTAATGAACTGATTAATTTTGAAAGTCTTATTGTTGGTGTGCGAGATGAAACTATCAACCGCCCTAAGTGGTCTGGATACCTCCTTACATGCCTTGCATCTTCTACAGGCGAAAAAACCATTGCGATCCCAGAACGATAAAGGTCGCTTTGGAGGGTCAATCACTTTTTTGACAATCCTGTCTCCAAAACTTGTCATTTTCTTATATATGAACTGTGGAGTAAGAGGCAATACAGAAGTCAGTTTTTTATCCATTAATAGCACATGCCAATATTCTTTAAAAATGGCTTCTACCTCCCTATATTGTGCATGGAATTCAGATAGAAATCCCCATTCTTTATTGAGATTTCTTCTAATTATCACATTCACCGGATTCGCATCCTCTTTCTCCTGTAAACAAGCTGCCCTAGGTATGGCTTCAACTTCTTCCACTATTCTTTTTAATGATTCTGGATTGTATCCCCTGGCTTCAAATCTCTCTGTTAAAATTTGAGTTTGGGCTATAAAATTTCGTTTTCAGAGCAATTCCTTTTGACCCTCATAATTTGCCCTTTCGGGATGTTCCTGAGCCACAGGGGATGGTGACCACTGGAGATCGGTAGATAGCTGTTTCTATCTGTTTTTTTAAAAAAGACCTTGGTTTCTAATCTGTCATTTACTTAATAGATGTTTACATCCAAAAAATTTGGCTCTCGGGTCCCGGCACAGCCATCCTAGGTAAGGGAAACAGGCAGTGGAGTCTTGCGGCTTCACTGCCAGTTTCCTACTGCGCACGCGCGAGTGGCGCGGCGCTCCGCTCTGTGAATGGCCCCGTGGTGTTCTGGGAACACACACACAGTTTCCAGAAGGCAACGGGGCCGCTCACCGAGGAGAACATGCTGTGGAATAGGAAGAGGCAGATTAGGAAGACTGCCTAGCAACAAAGGTTTAGGTAAGTTTAAAAAAAACATTTTTTTTTTTTTTTTTTTTTTTTTTAGGATTTTTGGTGATTTTTTTTTTTTATTTGGACTAGAGTTTTGGGGGGTTGAGCACCTCCAACCACATTGGAGGGGTGTAAACCAAATACGCGAATTGTCAAAGCACAAGACCCAATGGATACATTCAGTAGACGTTTTAACACCTAAAGGCCTTAACGTCGAAATAGACATCAATTGTTTCATTAGTGATACGTGATCTTCCCCTTTTGGTCTATATAACATCTATAGTACACCTCTACATTGTCCTATTTAGATACATATGTTTCAGTAGGGACATATAATCTCTTTCAGGTAGTTATGCATTTTAAAAATTCTTTAATCATACACTCATGTGGATCTGGTGAGTTCCATCATCCCCAAAATTTTATGCATATATTTATCTCTTTATTTATTAGTAATAATTATATGCAGATTTTCATCTGATTTTTAGCCACTGTGCTTATTTCATACATTTCATCAACTTAATATTTGATTTTAATTTTATTTTAGTTATTTTAAGGGGAACTCTTCCCCTTTTTTTAACAGATATACATTATAATTGTATAAACATGAATTAGGCGTGCATCTGTTTAAATTTTCCTGAAGCATATCCAGGCATGTCAATTCATTAGCCAATTTTCTTTTATGAATATGTATTGATGTAGAAGTATGAGTTTTGTGGTAATTTTGTTGCACATCTTGCGCTGCTTAAGAGTTGTGTACAGGTATATATATAGGAATATTACCCAGCAGCGATTTGAAGAATTTCCACGTCACCCAGTTCATATTCTCTACTTTTACTTTTACAATTTTAATTTGTTTATTACATAGCTTGGTAGCCTTAAATTTAAAATTTTAGGGGTAGCGCATGCACTAAATCCAGATAGTGTTTAAACAACACAAGGATTGATGTATTAAAACAATCGGAGGTGTGTGTTGTAATGTTCATTCATTGGAGACAATGGATTGACTTATACGGCGCAGCTCGATGGCCGCATTTACATCATTGCACCTTCTGATTGGTTATAAGCTATGTCAGTTCTTTAAATAGCAGCCCCTATTGCAGGAGATCACGCCCTCAGACAAACTCCAGAAGTGACGAAACGCGTCAGTGACGTGATCGACCGGAAGTGACGTATGCGCTCCACGAGCTGAGGAACCAGGAAGCAAACCGCTACTTTTAGCTGGTGTTTTGGAGCTTTCAGGCACAGTGTTTTTTTTTGCTTTATGATCATTGTAATCTGGTACGCATATAAGGTTAAGGGGGGCTTTTGTTGGAATAAAGGTTTTATATTTTAAACAATATTACACTATGTGGACATTCCATCTCTCCCTTATGGCTCAATCCGAGCACCAAATAGTGTGACTGACACCTGGTGGACGTTCGAGTTGGAGCAGTGGAGAGGTTTTTTATGAATCAAGGCTCATTATAACTGTATTTCTGGTGAGTGCATCCCCATAGGGGAAGTTATCCCTCACGCGGTGTTATCACATGGTGGAAGTACCCTACACAGAACGCAGTGAAAGTGATCCTCTCCACTGCCCACATCATCTTATGCATGAACTGAACGCATTTAACCTGCCTTTGCTAGAGCAGTTAGAGTGCTGTTGCAATATTGAAAGAGACTTTAATTATTTTTTTATATATTGCCTTTTTATATTTTGCCTTCTTGAGTTTTGACTTGATTTTAAGCAGCTGCTTTTAGTAACTCTATGACTATTTTTACATGTAGATTGTTTTAAGATATTTGTCATTATTATCAACAGTTTATCACAGGAATTCTATATCCTTAGGTGCAGAACGGTGTTTTATTAGGTGTTCATAATTTATAAGAAAAAAAAAACAAAAACATCTTAACATTAGAGATCTTATCCAAGTAGCTGGGATGTGACTTGTCCCAGATTTGCACATTATTCTAAATAACTGTGACTGGGTGACATCTTTGGATATGATGGTGGTCCTTGTGTTCTGTCTGAAGCCAAGTTCTCTATGTTTTCTGCCTGTGTGCTATCTGTCTGCAGCCCTTTGTTCTCCAGGGTGGATGGGTTAACATGGGGGATCGAGCTCACAGGTTTTCGCTAGCTGAAAGGGTGGGTCAAGCTCCCAGTCAACTTCTTTTGATGGATTTTATTATATTAGCCCACATGGGGGGGGGGTGTCAAGCTGACAGGAAGTAGTAAATCTCACAGGGTGAGTCAAGCTCAAAGGGTAGCTCAAGCTTCCAGGCAACACCATGTGAGGGATTTTATTAGATATTTATCATTATGAGATAATAATCAATTAAATTTTAAACTCAAACTTATATAAATAAACCTTTAGACACTTTTTTGCCACATTTGCCATTTTAAATGTCAGCAAGGTCTTCTCCTGCATGTAGTTTTGGTGCATTCAGGGTATAGCCTGTAAACACTGCTGCCTGTAAACTCCTCTAAATTACTACATGTACATGGACACCTAGAGGAGGAACCAGGGGCTTCTGAAAAAAAAATGTGAAACACAGGAAAAACATCCGTTTAGCAGCTGCAGTGTACATGATGCCTACGATGAAGGACAACTAAAGGCTATGTTAATTGAGGAAAGAAGGTGAGGCTCTGCTGACTTCCTTCGTTCAGCCATGTGCAAGAAAAAAAAAAGCTTTTTTTTATTTTTCAATTTTCCTTCCACAAGATTGGATATTCTATGCAAAGTGACACTCTACCATATTCACTAGGCTCTGGTTTGTTTTCAATAAATTAACCCCAGTGTCTCTTTTTCAATAAGTTTGGACAAGAGAAGACAGTCTCTATCAGGGCCTACTGAGCCTATGGTACACTGCTCTGAGAAGTAAATAATGCAATTTCAATTTGATAAACCCTAATTACTCTATGAGAGAAAGACAAGACAAGCTTTGGCGCACTGTAGCACTGAAAGGAGTGAGCGTAGCTCCCAGCTGTCCCTGATTTTGAGGGACTGTCCCTGATTTGGAGCAATGTCCCTTTGTTCCTCATTCCTCCTCATTTGTCCCTCATTTTGGTCTGATCTATATAGATGTATATAAAATGCACTTTTTATCAAAAAATGTTTTCCAGCACTAAACCTTTCATCTGATTCCTAAGTTACTGCATTCGTAAATTCCAAAAGCCAATATAAAGGAATATTAGTGGTAAAAAAGCACTTGTGGGTTTAACCAATCTTGTTTTTTTTGTACAATTCTCTTTTAAGGGGGCATGGCAAGGCATGTGTCCTATGCCTGCATACTTTTGCTGATAGGTGTCCCTCATTCCCATCTCAAAAAGTTGGGAGGTATGGAGTGAGCCTGGGCAAAAATGTAAAAAGTAGCGGAGCAGATGCAAGTCTCTAAATTAAGTCTCTAAAATAAACTACTGCTGAAGATGGCTGCAGGCCCAGAAAAGAGCTAGAAGGACACTCTGTGGATACAAAAGCCAAGGAAGAGAGAGCAGAGCCATCTGAGTGCAGTATTTAGGGTGCTTTTAATAATCGGCAATAAATATACACACTCACACGATAAAGGGAAATAAATGCTTGGTAGTCACAATACAGGGTTCATCTGCTCATGGGGAGGACGGGCTTCGGCTGGTCATAACATCACTCTGATCATGGCTGTATTGGTGGCTCCCAGCACTTCCTAGTCCATGTCAGATAGCCTAAAGAAGGAGCACGCATGCTCTGAAAGTGCACCTCCCTGTTCCACCTGACATCCAGAAGTGACATAGGCAGCCTCCCCCGAGTGTACCCATGGACTAGGAAGTGCTGGAAACCACCAGCACAGCCGTGACCAGAGTGACATTACTACCAGCCACAGCCAGTTCTCCCCTCAGAGTGGATGAACCTTGTATTGTGTCTACCAAGCATTTATCTCCCTTTATCTTGTGAGTGTGTAAATTTTTTTGCCGATTATTAACTTGCTAAAGCACTGTGTACCATAAACAATTTGTTTCAATAAAATACTGTTTCATCTTTTTTTTCTCATCCTTTTTGCATCTTAGCACTGCTGATCATCTTCAGCCTTTTTAAGCCACTGTCTACATATACGAGCTCCAACATCAACTGTGCATTATTTCTCTGGACCTGCTTCAGTGACAACAGTGAATCATGCCTGATTAATGTACACTTCCCTTATGGCATGGCAAGACAGATAAGTATATGCCTGTATTTCTTAGCAATGAGGACACCATTTGCAGAAATGTAGCCCCAAACTTGCATGGAACCTTCACTATGCTTCACTGTTGCCTGCAGACACTCATTATCGTACTGCTCTTCTGTGAACAAATTGACTCCCTAGTCCAGAGCACCTGCTTCTATTTTTCTGCACCCCAGTTCATATGCCTTGTTTCCACATTGGAGGTATGGTCTTTTGGCCACAATTGTTCCATGAGGACCACTTCTGTCAGACCTCTCCTGAAAGTAAATGGATATACCTAGGTCCAACTCGTTTCTGACAGTTCTGTGCTGATGGCCCTGTTGTACATCTTTTGATGTTGAAGGGAAGTAAGCATGATGTTTCTTTCATCTGCTACATTAGGTTTCCTTGGCCAATCACTTCGAAGAGTTTTCACAGTACAACAGCACATCTTGAAACCCAAGCATTCTTTAAAATCTTTGCCTGGGAGAGACCTTACTTATACAGTATAATTAACTTGTGTCCTTGCCATGGTGTATGATATGTCACATGAAACTTTCCTCCACAACCTCACCTTAGTAGCAGAGTTTGGTTGTTCCTCCAGTTTTAAGCCTCCTACACAGCTTTTTCTGTTTCAGGTAATGACTGTGTTTCAACCTACATATAAAATTGATGATTATTAGCACCTGCTTGGTATGATTACTTAATCAATCATACACCTGATTCTAATCTGACCCAACCCGTGCCTTTGTGCAAGTGTACAAAGTCTGCAAGGGTAGGAACTGATGCTGATTTTAAGCCAAAGAGTAGTCACACCAAATATTGCTTTGATTTATATCAGGGGTATTGAATTAAAATTCACAAGGGTCTGATCCATAAAAAAAATTTCCAGCCAAGGTCCGAAATACAGCCCCCTCCTCTGAGATCACAATCTCATTTTTACATCAGTTTCCTCAGTCCCCCTTTACATCACAGTATTCCCTTGACAGCAGTGTCCTCTGCCCCATCACATCACCCCGCCACAGTAGTGTCCCCTGCCCCCCTTCACACGACCCCCTCCCCAGTAGGGTCCTCTGCCCTCACCTTCACATCCCCCCACGGCAATGTCCTCTGCACACATTTTACCCCCCTTCAGCCCTGCCCCCATTCACATTGCATCCCCCCCTAAGCTCTGCTTCCCCTATTCACATTGCAGCCCCTCTCAGCTCTGCTCCCCTCCTTCACATTGCAGCCCCCCTCAGCTCTGCTCCTCCCATACACAGTACAGCCGCCCAAAGACTGCCAGCCCCCAATTCACATTACATACCTCAAAGCTCTGTCCCCCTATTCACAGAGCAGCCCCACTTAGCTTTGTCCCCCATAGCTCTGCCTCCATTTACATTACATACCCTACTAATTCTGTCCCCCCATTCACATTGTACCCCCTCAATTCTGCCCCTTCACTCTTCTACCTTATTTGGGTACACAGAGTGGAGAGCAGGAGGCAGGACAGCTCTAGACAGCAGGAGACACAGAAGCTTTGGATGGAGGGTGGGATCAGGAGATGCCGGAGTTAACTTTTCAAGTGTTGCAGCAGGTATTTGGTTGCTAGGACTGCCCTTCATCCTAACAACCAATCACCTCCTGGGAAACTTGAAAAGTTAACTCTGGCAGCTCCTGCTCCCACCCTCCTTCCAAAGCTGTTTTGTCTCCCACTCTATGCCTGGCATTGTCCCGTGGCTGCCTTGTGCTCTCTGCTCTGCTATGATGAAGAAATGGTGGAACCGCGGCAGTCCGGATAGGATAGTGAACCGGTCCGCCATTTAGTGATGGCTGATTTCGATTTTTCTACTGTTCGCTCACTTTGCATTTTGTAAATTACTTTCAAAAATATATTTTTTAATTGTTTATTTTTATCATTCATACTTTACAGCATTTCTTCACACCTGCCTACAACTTTTGCACAGTACTGTGTGTATGTATGTATATGTATGTGTGTATATATATATATATATATATATATATATATATATATATATATGTATATACTTTTTTTTTCTTTCACAATTGGTAAGTCTGCGTTTTCATATTGGCTTTAAAGAGAATTCCAGGTTTACTGGCCCAAACAAATTATTTCCATTAGAGAATGGTCTGGTCGCTGTGTCTGCTCTAATGGACTGCAGTAGCATTAGGTACACAAAATAAGATCTACAAAACATTTCACGCTGTTGCTGGATATAGTGTCAGAAACCATGAACCAGACCAAGACAGAAGTACAGTAAAATCACACTTGTTTATTAATAAAAATAAAAAGGTAAATAGAGTAAGTGTAGTCAAAGCATAGCCAGAGTCCAGTAACCGGATTGGGTAGTCAGCCAAGCCAGAGTTCAGTAACCAGATCTTGCAGTCCAACGTACAGGAGACTTCCGCAAGTGCTCCTTAAAAGAAAGTCTTTCTCTGAGTCTGGAATCAATGAAGATGGCAAATGAGATCAAGCTCTCCAGCTCAGTGGGTATATCTCGGGCTGCTATCTCATCCTTGATGGAATCGGAGAGACCATGAGAAAAAGCAGCCACAAGGACCTTGTTGTTCCAAGCAACCTCTGCTGCCAGAGTACAGAACTCAATGGCGTAGTCGGCAACAGTTCTCATACTCTGTTTGATGGACATGAGGCACTTGGCAGCAGAAGTGGAGCGTGCGGGAACGTCAAATACCCTTTTAAAGGAGGCCACAAACTCAGGGTAACTCAAGACAACAGCTTTTTGCATCTCCCATAGTGGGTTAGCCCAGGCCAAGGCTCCCTCAGAAAGCAAAGATATCACAAACCCTACTTTGTTTCTGTCCATGGGAAACGCCTGGGGAAGCATCACAAAGTATATCTCAACTTGGCTGGGAAACCCTCTGCATTGAACTGGATCACCCCCAAATCGCTGGGGAAGTGGGGCAGAACCAGACATACCTCTTATAGAGGTAATACTCAAGGCAGGTGCCTGCACGGAGACTGGCACAGCAGCAGGGACGGCCTGCAACTCAGGTTGTACTGGAGCAGCCACAGTGGGGGATTCCAGGTGAGCCGTGTGACTCAGGAGCATTTGTAACGCCATGGCAAACTGATCCATGTGGTGATCTTCCTCATCCAATCTGGGAAAAATTTTATCAACAAGTGGATTGACTGTATCTTCTGAATTCATGGCCTTCGCCTACTGTCAGAAACCATGAACCAGACCGAGACAGAAGTACAGTAAAATCACACTTCTTTATTAAAGTAAGCATAGTCAAAGCATAGCCAGAGCCCAGTAACCGGATCGGGTAGTCAGCCAAGCCAGAGTTCAGTAACCAGATCGTGTAATCAGCCAAGCCAGAGTTCAGTAACCAGACCTGGTAATCAGCCAGGCCAGAAGTCAGGGATCCAAGTAGAGGAACAGCAAGCAGGATAAGGAGCCAGGAGGGATGTCAGCAAAGCCAGTCTTTAAACAAGAACGCAGGAGATGGTTTCTTGTGATGTGACCAAGGCAAAGGCAGGAATGAAGTGAGCTGGAGATCTTTAAGTAGGCAGGACTGACGAGCAGATCCACAACAGCTGGTTAACTGTGGAGAGAGATGTGAGCTGGCAATTAGCCGACAGCTGAGCAGCCAGTTCAGAGAAGGAAGGGCTGAGCCAGCCCTGTCATATACATTCGAGTTAGTCTTTGCGAGTCCCCCCCCCCCATTCACTGTAAGCCTTGTATTTTTGCCAGTCATTGCAAAACTTCCTTTGGTTGGCTGAAGTGGAGATTGTGACATTGCCCATCCTCCTCCCCACCTCAACTAAATCATCCTAATAAAAAACAATGCTTCTCCTGAATAGTAGAGGTCTGTTAAGGCTGATTTAATCTATAACCAGCAGTAGAGAGGAATAGAGTTGGGCCGAAGACCCCTCGATTTGGTTCACGCCAGAACTCTCGAACATCTCAAAAGTTCGGACACAAACAACAAACACTATTAAAAGTTATGGGACTCAAACTTGAAAAATCCAAAATGCCCATAAAAAGGGTATGGGGACCTAAGTACTGCCCTGGGGGACATGTATCAATGCAAAAATGTTTTAAAAATAATATACAGTGGGGACGGAAAGTATTCAGACCCCCTTAAATATTTCACTCTTTGTTATATTGCAGCCATTTGCTAAAATCATTTAAGTTCATTTTTCCTCATTAGTGTACACACAGCACCCCGTTTTTTCAGAAAAACACAGAATTGTTGACATTTTTGCAGATTTATTAAAAAAGAAAAACTGAAATATCACATGGTCCTAAGTATTCAGACCCTTTGCTCAGTATTTAGTAGAAGCACCCTTTTCATCTAATACAGCCATGAGTCTTTTTGGGAAAGATGAAACAAGTTTTTCACACCTGGATTTGGGGATCCTCTGCCATTCCTCCTTGCAGACCCTCTCCTGTCAGGTTGGATGGTAAACATTGGTGGACAGCCATTTTTAAGTCTCTCCAGAGATGCTCAATTGGGTTTAAGTCAGGTTTCTGGCTGGGCCATTCAAGAACAGTCACAGAGTTGTTGTGAAGCCACTCCTTCATTATTTTAGCTGTATGCTTAGGGTCATTGTCTTGTTGGAAGGTAAACCTTCGGCCCAGTCTGAGGTCCTGAGCACTCTGGAGAAGGTTTTCATCCAGGATACCCCTGTACTTGGCCGCATTAATCTTTCCCTCGATTGCATCAAGGCCCTGTCCCTGCAGTTGAAAAACACCCCAACGGCATGATGCTGCCACCACCATGCTTCACTGTTGGGACTGTATTAGACAGGTGATGAGCAGCTCCTGGTTTTCTCCACACATACCGCTTAGAATTAAGGCCAAAAAGTTCTATCTTGGTCTCATCAGACCAGAGAATCTTATTTCTCACCATCTTGGAGTCCTTCAGGTGTTTTTTAGCAAACTCCATGCAGGCTTTCATGTGTCTTGCGCTGAGGAGAGGCTTCAGTCGGGCCACTCTGCCATAAAGCCCCGACTGGTGGAGGGCTGCAGTGATGGTTGACTTTCTACAACTTTCTCCCATCTCCCGACTGCATCTCTGGAGCTCAGCCACAGTGATCTTTGGGTTCTTCTTTACCTCTCTCACCAAGGCTCTTCTACCCCGATAGCTCAGTTTGGGCAGATGGCCAGCTCTAGGAAGGGTTCTGGTCATCCCAAACGTCTTCCCTTTAAGGATTATGGAGGACACTGTGCTCTTAGGAACCTTAAGTGCAGCAGAATTTTTTTTGTAACCTTGGCCACATCTTTGCCTTGCCACAATTCTGTCTCTGAGCTCTTCAGGCAGTTCCTTTGACCTCATGATTCTCATTTGCTCTGACATGCACTGTGAGCTTAAGGCTCGGTTCACACATGGGCGGCACGACTTGCAGGTCGCCTCAGCGAGGCGACCTGCAAACGACTGCCGGGGCGACTTGCGAGACGACTTCTGCATAGAAGTCTATGCAAGTCGCCCCAAGTCGCCCCCAAAGTAATACAGGAACCTTTTTCTAAGTCGGAGCGACTTGCGTCGCTCCGATTAGAACGGTTCCATAGCACAGAACGGGAGGCGACTTGTCAGGCGACTAGGTCGCCTGACAAGTCGCCCCAGTGTGAACCGAGCCGTAAGGTCTTATATTACAAGGTGTGTGGCTTTCCTAATCAAGTCAAATCAGTATAATCAAACACAGCTGAACTCAAATGAAGGTGTAGAACCATCTCAAGGATGATCAGAAGAAATGGACAGCACCTGAGTTAAATATATGAGTGTCACAGCAAAGAGTCTGAATACTTAAGACCATGTTATAATTCAGTTTTTCTTTTTTAATAAATCTGCAAAAATGTCAACAATTCTGTGTTTTTCTGTCAATATGGGGTGCTGTGTGTGTACATTAATGAGGAAAAAAAAATGAACTTAAATGATTTTAGAAAATGGCTATAATATAACAAAGAGTGAAAAATTGAAGGGGGTCTGAATACTTTCTGTCCCCACTGTATATATATATATATATATATATATATATATATATATATATATATATATGCTAAAAGAAATGTATCGACACAGGCCATCTCCAGAGAGGGCAACATACACACCTCCCCACAGCAATAGTTTTAGCACTACTTACAGACAATGATAATTACATTAATACATTTAGGTTATTAACAGACCTTCTTGTCCTTATTAAAAGGAAAGCCATGCTAAAAAATGTTGCAAATGAATACATACATAACAAATGTATACATTAAATGTCAATTGAATAGTGATTATGAGTATATGTGTAAAAATAAGTCCATCAACCACAAGTGAATGTGCGTAACTTGAATCATTCAAATGACTTGAAATAACTCCCAAACACTGCAACAAACTCGTGAACCTCCACCACATAGAGTGCATGTTTACCAGAAGGCAAGCTATAATTAGCTTGTGGCTATCAACCCAGCCAGGGCCTTTATCCAGGGGGTGTTGAGGTAACAGCTCACAGGTAGATTCTTTACATTAAATTGGCAGGACACCCGCCATTCAAACCAGAAAGACGTGATGATCCAGTGATCATGGACATGGACCAGGCAAATTTACCCAAAAAGGAAAGAACTCAACTTCTTGTCCTTAGCTTTATATGGTTGAAAAATAGGACCGAATTATGTGGACCTGATTGTCCTAACTTCAAAACAGTTAGAAAAGAAAACAAATTGAAAACAAAAAGCGAGACTTGGGACAAAAACTGGGACAGATTTAAGACAAACATGGAAGTTGCCTGCCTAAAAGGCAGGTTAATACTATAATGATCGAAAACTATAATTTACAGGACTAGTATCATTATAATGGATTAAAATCAGTGGTACTGTATATATATATATATATATATATATATATATATATATATATATATATATATATATATATACACAGTATATAAAATATATATATACATGTAAGGGTGCACACACAGTGAGATGGGTAAGCCAATGAAGCATTCAAACGTGCATGCACGTGTGCACGCCCACATGCCTCTATATAAAACCACACCTGAACGTGCCAACCTGTCAAATATATTGGGGTGAGGTGGCACCAGACCCACCTCACCCCAATATATTTTATATATTGGGGTTATGTTTTAACCCACTGGTGTGTGGACCACAGCCTCGCTATAATCATATTGAATGAGGGTGGTTCATATTGTGCATTAAACATAGGGACTGATACGCACACACACTACTCTGCATGCACGATCGCTATCTGCCCATTTACTAGGGATTCGTTTGGATTTATGTACTGTATCTATCTGCCTGCATTCTACTAATCTGATGGAAGTGCATTACTTTTTATTAAATTTGAAGCTGATACAATATCACACAGTATCACACAATGTGGAGTTTTTTGTTCCATATATACTTCAGTTAGCTGATCTACTGCTGGTTTTTGGCACTACTTCCTGGTCTGTGGAGAGTCTTCTGGTTTACCAATTAAGGATATCAATTAAGGACACCTGAGAGAGCACCTGAGCTTTTCTTCAGTGGATCAGAGATCCAGTTAAGCTCTGTATGACCTCCCTGAGCAAGGGGGGTCGCAGGCTTTCTGGTAGGCCTCCATTTTTACTTTGGTGATGGGAGTCACACAGTTGGGTGTTTGATCATCATTTTAACATGTTTTAGCAATGGATTTTACACATGGACTTTAGTCCCATATGATCTTTTGCAGAGACCTGCACCATTTTTGTATATTGCACTGGTGTTCATGCTTGGAATTCATCTCTAGCTGGATTTTAGGTTTTGCACAATTAATGACACTTATTGCACTTTAATTAGTACATGTTTTATTTTTTGCATATTCCTTTTTATGCAATATTTTGCTATTGATTTTCTATATTGTTCATACACTATTGATTGCACTTCAGTAATTTTTGCACCTATTATATGCATTGTGTTATATATTGCAAGTATATTTTTAGTGCTGCACTTCTTATTTATATATTGTTTGTGCCTGGTATCTGGGTTATAGTGCACAGCTGCTGTTTTGTTTTAGTTTCTAAGCACGGATATAAGTTTTACACCTATTAAACATACAGTATATATGGGTAGGATGGGTCATTTGCTCTTTTGGCTCTGAGGAAGAGGGTTCTCACTCGAAACGTGTCAGCTTAGCCATCACAGATGCCATCTGGTCTCCTTGCACCTTTGGAGCATTCCAGCAGTCCTAGAGGCGATTGGTTACATTGTGTTTTGACATGCATTTTTACAACACACGTTTGTGAGTATTCTGTGTATCATTTTTTTATCCTTGAATAAATGTTTTTATTGGAATTGGACTAGGTCGTGCGCCTTTCTCTTGTTTTCTTTGGTCCTAACTTACCAGTGAAAGGTTGAACCCTTCTTGAATTTAATGACCATTATACCAATTCTTGCTGGTCACATTCTGTGGTTTATCACCATCTTATGTCAACTACTTTGTAGCTGTTTCTTTACCATATTTAAAGTGGCTGATCTTGCCCCCTGAATTAACTATCCCTTATAATGTGCCCAAAAGTAAAATTACTTGCTCCTCTTTGGAATACAATAAACAGTTCAAGACACCCATGGTTGCCCTTGTTCAGCTTCTCTAAATCCACCCTCATATACCCATTTGAACTCCTTCAACATCTTTTCCTAGAGAAGGGGGCAAGGTTTGTAATCTCCAATAAACAATAACAGGTCCTCTAATTTTGCTAGTTTGAATTTGACATTGTTCCTTACCCCAAACTTGTCATACATTGCAGCTCATTAAGACCCCTTTCACACTGCAGCGCTGTGCCATTAGCGCTAAGGCGCAGCTCGTTTTTGGGACACTTTAGCAGTGTTTTAGCACAGCTTTAGCAGTGCTTTTGGGCACCAGTGGGCCGTTTTTTTTTTAAGGTCATGTGACAATGGGACCTTAAAAAAAAAAAAACATTTTGCAGGGCTTTCAAAACGCTTTTAAGGCGATTTGGAAGCGCCGCCCATTCATTTCAATGGGCAGGGGCATTTTGGGAGTGCTACCTACCCCAAAGATGCTGCTTGCAGAACTTTTCTAATGTCCCACAAGTGCACCGCCCCAGTGTGAAAAGAATGGGAGGTAGTTTTCAGGTGCTTTACAGGCGCTATTTCTAGCGCTAAAATGCCTGAAAATAGCCTCCGTGTGAAAGGAGTCTAACTGTATCTCATATTCAATATACTAGCTATACTAAAGACCGCTTTAGATTTTGTGAGTGATCTATACTCTTGCTAAAAAAATTGAAACCCATATACTTTGATTTACATGTCCTTAGTCTAGTATGAACTTATTTTCTTGGTCCCATGTGGGTAACAGCATTCTAATGTCATGTTTTCAGCCTTTAATGAACGCTTTTTGTAATACTTTGTTTCATTGCATTAGGGTGTGCACCTCAAACCAAAGCTCAAACACATCTCTCTCTCTCTCTCTCTCTCTCTCTTTCTCTCTCTTCTCTCTCTCTCTCTCTCTCTCTCTCTCTCTCTCTCTCTCTCTCTCTCTCTCTCTCTCTCTCTCTCTCTCTTGTTAATATTCAAATCCTATTTAATGTACAGTTGTGCTTGGCAGCATCTGCCGACAGTAATTCAACCCAAGAAAGCATGAATGTGCAATTAGCAGCCACATTTACCAGAGAATGACTTACTAATCCTCAAGACAGGGGGGTCAATATTTATTCCCCGGAGGAGATGTGATGATATTTATACAGGATATGCACTTATACCCTCTAATTAGGCCCTTGTACTAGCTGTTCAATACAACAAATGAAAGAATTCAAAGGATAGATGAAAAGCACTACACCCCCTCTCTCCCTGCCTGCTGCAGAGCCATGCACACACACACACGGCTAAAGTCTGTATCCCCAACTACCCCCTTACCAGTGACATTTCCTGACCCCCGGCACATCCTTCTCATCTCAGGTTGTTGCGTTGTCGGCACTACAGGGGGGAAGCTTGGAGGCGGGGCACTCGGAGGCGGAGCAGGGAGGAAAAAGCTACCTCCTCCTCCTCTGCCTGGGACGGTCCTGGCAAATACTTTTCTCAGGCAAAGGGCAGTGGTGGACTGGAAGCCTCACAATGGCAGCGGGCAGGTCTTGTTTAAAAACAGTGGGGTTAATCCAGCCCCGATGCTACCTCTATAGTTGTGGCTATAGCATCCCTGACAGCAGGCAGAGTGATATTCAGCTGTCAGGGATGCAGTAGCCGGAACTATATAAGTAGCATCGGAAAATGCGGCCGCTTGCCTGCTCACTCCGCGTTCAGTGTCTGCACTCACAGGAGTTATACAGCCAAATAAAAAACAGTCCCACTCGCATAGTTGCAGCATTCCCATTGTCCATCAGCAGAGGTGGCAAAATGGAGATCCTGCCAGCAAAAAAGCCCTGGGGTGTGCCTGGGCATTAGGGTGTGCCTAGACACACCCGGCACACCCCGTGCGCATGCCTATGGCTGCTGATTGAACTCTTCTTGGAGTTGATACACTGTTCTCAGTGGCAGTTTTCTTAATTTTTAGGGGTCCTGAGACTGTTACTTGAATCCAATATCATTATCTATGGCTGTGAGTTCTGATTGTTATGCTCTGGTGGGGGAGCAACAAAAAAGCATAGCATAGGAGATCATCATAACAACATTGCCTTTAATGAACTACTGCTGTCACTGCTAGGTGTGCCCACTCTGTGCGCTGTATAAAAATCGAACCGAACTGTACACCACTCAGCCATTTACAGGGAACTTTGTATGAATTACTCTAAAGCTTACTCTGAATGGCTAAGTCAGAGATTGTGATGTCATCTACTCATCTTCATAACTAACATGTTTTAGTTGTTTTTTTCCATAAATTTTCTCCTCTGAGTTTACTCTAGAAACTGTCACCCCCCCCCCAATTATTTGTGTACACCCTGTGCTGCCCGGACCTATGGTGTTCCGTATGAGTTTCCTCTATGTGCGTGCTCCTGCTTCTTGCTACAACTGCACATGGAGACTTCCAAGCACCACACATACAGGCAGGAACATATTCATGCATCCTGGGTTCATGAGTCTTCTATGTTCTTTAATATCATTAACAGGAATGTGGCTCTGTATTGATGACATTTTATAGGTAAATGTGAAGTGTATAGTTGTATACTGTAGATCTTTGTGACTGTTAATGTACGTTGAAAAACCTTCAAATAAAACCTATTGAAAATGAAAAAAAGAGGAAAAGTCTTCTGTTTTTGGAGTGGGACCCAGCGGCAGAATTTCCCCTTTTTAGATCCTTGCAATAAGCATGCCATGCCTGAATCTTGTCATATACTGTAGTGTGCAATGTGACACAGACATTGCTAAATATAACTCTGTGGCAGAAGTTATTTTCCTATTTTTAAAAATGAAAATCTATTTTCAAAGTAAAAATGCAAATCTGTGAAATGCTGTGTTGATGCAATAAATACATATATACAGTATGTGTTGAAAGAAGATCTTAATTTAGTGTACTGTACCTTTTTAAATATCCAGTGCAGAGCCATTTGATTGTTTAGTACAGAGTAAAGAGATGTTATTTTTAACTATATTAAACTAAAGTATTTGCATTAATTTAATTTTGTTAGATAGAAATCGAATGCAAGCTGTTAACATGGCATTCCTATATTTACTATAATAGCCCTTCTCTTCTCTCCTCATTCAATAAACAATGTTACTGCTTACATAAAAAAAAAAAATTCCAGTAAAGCCTGAAGTCGATATTGAAGCTGATATACCTCTGCACTAATGAGCATTTCCTTGTGTCACACTGTACTTACATACATAAAAATTACAATAAATATGAAATGATGACAGCTATGATTCTAACAGGATACTGATGGATACTAACAGGAAAATATAAATAGTAGTAAAACAGAGTAGGACTGGGAAGATGATAAAGAATATGATGTGAACTTACTTTTTACAGTCATGTCAAACAGTAAATATACCACATGGCAATTGTTTCCCTTTTCAACATATTAAAACAGGCAAACATTGGATCTTGTTTCAAATAGTGCCTATATAAATGATATACTTGAACAAATGACATATATTTGTTTGCAAGATCTATATTAAAGAGTATCTCCACTTTAGCTGTGAAAAAAAATTATTTCCCTCTTGATGATCAATGTACATTGAAAGAATTACAACACATTGTGTTGCAGATTTCGACCTGTTTCTGCTCTGAAGAAAAAAGCTCTTTGTTAAATTATGTCAATGTGCAAAGGGAATCTAAATAAGAGTAACTTTTTCATCATTAATAAGCTGATGCATTTGCAGTGTTCTAATGAGGAAAGTTGTAATGTCAGTGTCCTTTTAGATGTAATTAACCCTTTGTAAGTATATCACCAAAAATGAAATGGTTGTTGCAGAGGATGCCTAAAACCTGATTTGTATCTTAGTGCAGACTTCTGAGAAAATCAGTCCGCCAATCACACAAGCAAGAAATTACATTTCAGGGGAAGTTTTGTATACCAACTGTGTACTGAAGGCCTCCAGATTGCCATATTGCATTGAATTTTCTTAGAAAATTACAGTGCTGCAGATTGAAAAGGAATGGTAATTTTTAATAACATAGATTACAATATGGCTTGTGTAGCAAGGTTATTTGCTATTTCTTCCAAAGAAAGTGCCGTTAACCACTTATGCGTCATAAGGTTTTACCCTCTTCACGACCAGCGCATTTTTTTCTATTCAGCACTACACTACTTTAACTGGCAATTGCTTGGTCATGCAACACTGTACCCAAATTAAATATTTAGCATTTTTTCACAAAAATAGAGCTTTCTTTTGTTGGTATTTGATCACCACTGCATTTTTTATTTTTTATTATATATGAAAACAAAAAAATACCAAACATTTAAAAAAACTTTCAGTTCTAATTAAAAATATCTACTAAAATTACATTTTGTTATACATTTAGGCCAAAATGTATTCTGCTACATGTCTTTGGTAAAAAAAAAAAAAATCCCAATAACTGTATTTTAATTGATTTGTGTGAAAGTTTTTTTTTTTTTTTTTACGCAGCTTTTCATTTCTGACTGCCGATCACATTTCTTGAGGTGCTAAAATGCCAGGGCAGTACAAACACCCCCCAAATGACCCTTTTTGGAAAGTAGACACTGCAAGGTATTTGTTGAGAGACAAACATAAATTATTTTTTACACAAAGTCGTCACTTTAACGAGATGCCATGGGTATGTTTGAAATTACACTCCAAAACACATTCTACTACTTCTCCTAAATAGTAGAATACCATATGTATGAGACCTTTTAGGAGCCTACCCACGTACGGGGCCCGAAAACCAATGACTTTAGTCTTTTAAAGAGCATAAGTTCCTCACTTCATCTCCTGACTAGGGATGAGCCGAACACCCCCTGTTCGGTTCGCACCAGAACATGCGAACAGGAAAAAAATTCGTTCGAACACGCGAACACCGTTAAAGTCTATGGGACACGAACATGAATAATCAAAAGTGCTAATTTTAAAGGCTTATATGCAAGTTATTGTCAATAAAAGTGTTTGGGGACCTGGGTCCTGCCCCAGGGGACATGGATCAATGCAAAAAAAAGTTTTAAAAACGGCCGTTTTTTCAGGAGCAGTGATTTTAATAATGCTTAAAGTCAAACAATAAAAGTGTAATATCCCTTTAAATTTCATACCTGGGGGGTGTCTATAGTATGCCTGTAAAGGGGCGCATGTTTCCCGTGTTTAGAACAGTCTGACAGCAAAATGACATTTTGAAGGAAAAAACTCATTTAAAACTACCGCGGCTATTGCATTGCCGACAATACACATAGAAGTTCATTGATAAAAACGGCATGGGAATTCCCCACAGGGCAACCCCGAACCAAAATTAAAAAAAAAAAATGATGTGGGAGTCCCCCTAAATTCCATACAAGGCCCTTCAGGTCTGGTATGGATATTAAGGGGAACCCCAGCCAAAATTTAAAAAAAAAATTGACGTGGGGTTCCCCCTAAATTCCATACCAGACCCTTCAGGTCTGGTATGGATTTTAAGGGGAACCCCGCGCCAAAAAAAAAAAAAAAAAAACGGCGTGGGGTTCCCCTAAAAATCCATACCAGACCCTTATCCGAGCACGCAACCTGGCAGGCCGCAGGAAAAGAGGGGGGGACGAGAGTGCGGCCCCCCCCCCCCTCCTGAACCGTACCAGGCCACATGCCCTCAACATTGGGAGGGTGCTTTGGGGTAGCCCCCCAAAGCACCTTGTCCCCATGTTGATGAAGACAAGGGCCTCATCCCCACAACCGTGGCCGGTGGTTGTGGGGGTCTGCGGGCGGGGGGCTTATCGGAATCTGGAAGCCCCCTTTACCAAGGGGACCCCCAGATCCTGGCCCCCCCCCTGTGTGAAATGGTAAGGGGTTACTTACCCCTACCATTTCACTAAAAAACTGTCAAAAATGTTAAAAATGACAAGAGACAGTTTTTGACAATTCCTTTATTTAAATGCTTCTTCTTTCTTCCTTCATCTTCTTCTTCTTCTGGTTCTTCTGGCTCTTCTGGTTCTTCCTCCAGCGTTCTCGTCCAGCATCTCCTCCGCGGCGTCTTCTATCTTCTTCTCCTCGGGCCGCTCCGCACCCATGGCATGAGGGGGGAGGCTCCCGCTCTTCTCTTCATCTTCTTCTTCATCTTCTTCTTCATCTTCTTCTTCTTCTTCTTCTTCTCTTCTTCATCTCTTCTTCCTTCTTCATTTCTTCTGCGGGCCGCTCCGCATCCATGCATGGAGGGAGGCTCCCGCTGTGTGACGGCGTCTCTTCGTCTGACGGTTCTTAAATAACGGGGGGCGGGGCCACCCGGTGACCCCGCCCCCCTCTGACGCACGGGACATGACGGGACTTCCCTGTGGCATTCCCCGTGACGTCACAGGGAAGTCCCGTCAATTCACCGTGCGTCAGAGGGGGGCGGGGTCACCGGATGGCCCCGCCCCCCGTTATTTAAGAACCGTCAGACGAAGAGACGCCGTCACACAGCGGGAGCCTCCCTCCATGCATGGATGCGGAGCGGCCCGCAGAAGAAATGAAGAAGGAAGAAGAGATGAAGAAGAGAAGAAGAAGAAGAAGAAGATGAAGAAGAAGATGAAGATGAAGAAGAAGATGAAGAGAAGAGCGGGAGCCTCCCCTCATGCCATGGGTGCGGAGCGGCCCGAGGAGAAGAAGATAGAAGACGCCGCGGAGGAGATGCTGGACGAGAACGCCGGAGGAAGAACCAGAAGAGCCAGAAGAACCAGAAGAAGAAGAAGATGAAGGAAGAAAGAAGAAGCATTTAAATAAAGGAATTGTCAAAAACTGTCTCTTGTCATTTTTAACATTTTTGACAGTTTTTTAGTGAAATGGTAGGGGTAAGTAACCCCTTACCATTTCACACAGGGGGGGGGCCGGGATCTGGGGGTCCCCTTGGTAAAGGGGGCTTCCAGATTCCGATAAGCCCCCCACCCGCAGACCCCCACAACCACCGGCCACGGTTGTGGGGATGAGGCCCTTGTCTTCATCAACATGGGGACAAGGTGCTTTGGGGGGCTACCCCAAAGCACCCTCCCAATGTTGAGGGCATGTGGCCTGGTACGGTTCAGGAGGGGGGGGGGGGCCGCACTCTCGTCCCCCCCTCTTTTCCTGCGGCCTGCCAGGTTGCGTGCTCGGATAAGGGTCTGGTATGGATTTTTAGGGGGACCCCACGCTGTTTTTTTTTTTTTTTTTTGGCGCGGGGTTCCCCTTAAAATCCATACCAGACCTGAAGGGTCTGGTATGGAATTTAGGGGGAACCCCACGTCAATTTTTTTTTTAAATTTTGGCTGGGGTTCCCCTTAATATCCATACCAGACCCGAAGGGCCTTGTATGGAATTTAGGGGGACCCCCACATCATTTTTTTTTTTTTATTTTGGTTCGGGGTTGCCCTGTGGGGAATTCCCATGCCGTTTTTATCAATGAACTTCTATGTGTATTGTCGGCAATGCAATAGCCGCGGTAGTTTTAAATGAGTTTTTTCCTTCCAAATGTCATTTTGCTGTCAGACTGTTCTAAACACAGGAAACATGCGCCCCTTTACAGGCACACTATAGACACCCCCCAGGTACGAAATTTAAAGGGATATTACACTTTTATTGTTTGACTTTAAGCATTAATAAAATCACTGCTCCTGAAAAAACGTCCGTTTTTAAAACTTTTTTTTGCATTGATCCATGTCCCCTGGGGCAGGACCCGGGTCCCCAAACACTTTTTATGACAATAACTTGCATATAAGCCTTTAAAATTAGCACTTTTGATTTCTCCCATAGACTTTTAAAGGGTGTTCCGCGGCATTCGAATTTGCCGCGAACACCCCAAATTGTTCGCTGTTCGGCGAACTTGCGAACAGCCAATGTTCGAGTAGAACATGAGTTCGACTCGAACTCGAAGCTCATCCCTACTCCTGACTACCCATCACAGCTTTAGACTTCCTGAAATGTCGGGATCGTACAAACATCCCCCAAATGACCCCTTTTTGGAAAGTAGTTACTCCAAGGCATTTGCTGAGAGTCACGTTAAGTGCGTGGAAGATTTTATTTTTTGCCACAAGTTCTTGGAATACTACAAAATAAAATGTCTTCTTTTTTACAGTAGGTTGTCACTTTAATTAGATATTTCCCACACATGCCATGGGTATAGTACACCTCGAAACACATTCTGCTACTTCTCTCAAGTATGAGGATACCACATGTGAGAGACTTTTTAGAAGCCTAGCCACATACAGGGCCCCAAAATCAAATGGCCAACTTCAGGCTTTCAAAGAGCGTATTACCTCATGTCATGCTAGGATAGCACAAACACCCCCCCCCCCAATGACCCCATTTTGCAAAGTAGACACCCCAAGGAATTTGATCAGAGGCATGGTGAGTATTTTGCAGAACTCATTTTTTGTCACAAGGTTTTGAAAAAGAAAAAAAAAATATTTAGTTTTTTTCATTTTCCAAAAACTTGTAGCAAATTAGATCTGCAAAATACACACCATGCCTCTTAGCAATTACCCTACTGTGTCTTCTTTCTAAAAAGGGGTCATTTGAGGGGTGTTTTGTACTAATGTGGCATTTTAAGGCCTCCTAAACTGTGACAGATAGTCAGGAAGTGAAATGAGGAAATTATGTCCTTTGAAAGTATGAAGGTGGTTATTGATTTTGGGCTGCTGTAAGTGGCTATGCTGCAAAAAAGTCTCTCTCGTAGGTCATTGGTGGGTGTTTGTACTGTCCTGGCATTTTATGCCCACCAGTAGAAACTTCCGCAATACATTCACCCACTCTTCTAATGATAAAAAAGAAATCAAGAACTGCAAACATTCAAAACAAACTAAACATTGCAAAAGAGAGTAAAACAAACCCAAAGAAATTCTTAAAAAATATATTAATAATGAAAAGGTCAGGTCTGAGCATGTAGGCCCTTTACAAAACAATCTAGAGTGGGTGACTGGGGACAATGTGAAGGCAAATTAATTAAATACCTTCTTCTGGTTCAGTAATCTTTAATTGAGTATACCATTAATACAAATTAACAAGGAGAAGCTGCTAGTCCACCTATGCAGGGGCTAGAACTGGCCACATGGGTAGAGACAGTCTTACACAGTATAAACCAAAGAGGAGGAACATCTTCCACAGGCAATCATTATATACATAAATTTGCCACAGGAAAGGGTTCCGAGGAGGTCCTCAGAGCTAGCACTGCATGTCAGGACATGTGGAATTGCAGTTTGACCTGGACACACAACCTGATAGAACACCTTTGGGATGAATTAGAGCAGAGACTGCAAACCAGGCCTTCTTGTCCAATATCAGAGCCTGACCTCACAAATGCGCTTCTGGAAGAATGGTGAAAAATTCCCATAGACACACATTTAAACTTTGTGGACAGCCTTCCCAGAAGAAATGAAGCTGTTATAGCTACAAAGGGTGGGCCAACTCAATATTGAACCCTACAGACTAAGACTTGAATGCCATTAAAATCCATGTGCCTGTAAAGACAGGCATCCCAATACTTTTGACAATATAGTGTATTTATGATTTGCACACCAAAAACTGGACCATGGACCAAATTAGTGGAATTGTTGGCAAAGCGGGATTTAACCGGTTCCCTTTCGTCCCTCCAGCTAGACTTCATATTCGCATCACCGATCAAGGTAAAGAACCAATGAAATTGGCTCTTTACCATGTGATTGGCTCTGTCCAATCACAGCCAGTCACAAATGTAAACAAATAGCGGTAACTTGCTGTTACCAGCTTCTCCCCCTCACACACCGATCCTGTGTGAAGAGGAGAACCTGGTAACAGTGAGTTACTACTTAACCCTTTGTGTTCTGTGCCCATCAGTGCCCTGATTGCCCCAGACTAAAGAGTACCCATCCTAGCAACCAAGTTTACCTGGCATGCAGCCCATCAGTGTACTTCTCCTGCAGCCCATCAGTGTACCTGTCCTGAAACCCATTAGTGTGCTTGTCAGCACAGCCCATCAGTCTACCTGTCAGCACAGCCCATCAGTGCACCTATCAGCATAGCTCATCAGTATACCTGTCAGCAAAGTACATTAGTGTACCTGTCAGCACATCTATCAGTGTACCTATCAGAGCATCCATCAGTGCAGCCTGTGTACCTGTCACAGATCCTCCATCACTGCCACATATCAGAAGTTTACCTGCCATACAGCCGCCATGTCCAAAAAATTGTATACTAGTGAGGAGGCGTATCAAATCCTCAGTATGACGGATGAGAGCAGTGGGGAGCTCTCTCTATCCAATTCCGATTCGGAATGCAAGATCATTGAAAGTAGTGGATCAGCAACTGAATCGGAGGAAGAAAGGGTCCCTCCTAAAAGAATAAGACGATCTGAAGACCAGGCAACCAACAGAAGCACTATATACCTACAATTGTCAATCGGCAAACGCCAATGATGCTAGACACTGGGATGAAAGGCCCAGTACCAGCACTAGAATATCACATCAGACCCCAAGAATCAGGGCCTAAACATACCTTTCAGACATCCTGGCAAACCCATTATGGCTGTCTTCCAGCTCAGGATCAGTTACAATCCTCCCTTTCACTGCACAGTCAGGTGTGCAGGCCAACACTGAAAATTTTCATGAATTCATTTTTTAAATGTATTTTTCCCTGATGGTTTACCTAATATCATTGTGGACCAGACTAACTTTTTTGCCCAACAATATATTGCTAACAACCCCAACTCATGCTATGCCCATCTGTTTGAATGAAGATGTCTAAAGCCTCGTACACACGATCGGACTTTCTGACAACAAAACCATGGAATGTTGTTCTAAGGGTGTTGGCTCCAACTTGTCTTGCATACACACGATCACACAAATGTTTGGTGAGTGACGATTCGCGCTTTTCAGCCTCGTGCTTTCCAGCCTTGTGCTTTTCAGCCTCATGCTTTTCAGTTCATTTCTGCTTTTTATGTTGTGCTTGTTATTTCGTATCTGTTTTTCAGTGCATGCTTGTCAGGTTGTTTCTGATTTTCAGTGCGTTCTATTTATAGTTTGCTTCTGATTTTCAGATTGCGCTTGATTTTCAGTGCGTTCTGTCAGTTCGTTCTGAGCAGCCGTTCATTTACTAGCCATGTGGCATTCTAGTCAGAGAGATAATTACCATGATTGTAATATGCTGTGAATGTCCTCTTTGTCCTCATGCATGCTGTAAGCTTTTAATGCTCCTTTTTTGTCCTTCATGCACATTTGCCTTCCCTAACCTCCCCAGCATGCTATCCAGAGCCCATACACACCTAGCCTAGTAACTTAACAATGTTTTTTGTCAGCTTCATTTTAGTGCTTACCCTAAACACCCCCTAAAATTTTTCCAAATGTTATTGCCTTAAATTCAGGCAGAGTGCAAGAGGCTATTTTTTGGGGGCCTAAACTCATTTGGAACCCTCCCTCCCCCCAACTGCTAAGTCAACCGATACCAATACTCTATCTGCTGACTTTGCCAAACCCATACACACTATACCTACCTCTTTTGTGTTAATATTTATAGATGAATTCACCAAAGCATGTAGTGCAAGGGCCTGCCTTAATACTTTCAAATGGTACTGTTTAAAGTTTTTGTCCTTTTATAATAGTGATAGTTAATTGCAGAATGTAAAAATGTGCTTCAATTTGGACAGTGTGTACTCATATTTCTGATCATATAATCTGGTAAGTTGACCTTATACTTTTGTCTATAAATACTCATTTTAATAAATGTTATACTTATGTTGGCAAAGAATGTTTGTGTCTAATCTGCTTGCAATGTTATGGTCAAAAGTACTAATTATTTTTTTCTTGTTTGAATCCACAGTTTCCTTTCAACCCACAGGAATGACAGACTGGAGTTCCACTTACAAAATGTACCTGTTCCAAATTACAAACAGATTCAACTTAAGAACAAACCTACAGTCCCTGTCTTTCTTGGGACCGCCTGTATACTGCTGTTCAGAGTATATAGGGCCTGGGGGCCCCACGCCTTTTCTTTTTTTAATTTGGGTGGGGGGTTCCCCTTAATATCCATACAAGACCCAAAGGGCCTGGTAATGGGCTGGGGGGTTACCCATGCCGTTTTTCTCAATAATTTTCATCCATATTGCCGGGACCCGACATTACATTACAGCAGTTTTAAATGACTTTTATTCCTTTATAAATGTCATTTTGTGCAGGGACTGTTCTAAACACGGGAAACACGTGCCACTTTACAGGCATACTATAGACACCCCCCAGGTACGATATTTAAAGGAATATTTCACTTTTATTTTTTCACTTTAAGCATCATTAAAATCACTGCTCCCAAAAAAACGGACGTTTTTAAAACTTTTTTTTGCATTGATACATGTCCCCTGGGGCAGGACCCGGGTCCCCAAACCCTTTTTAGGACAATAACTTGCATATTAGCCTTTAAAATTCGCACTTTTGATTTCTCACGTTTGAGTCCCATAGGCTTTAATGGTGTTCGAAAGTTTGCGCAAACTTTCGGTCTGTTCACATGTTCTGGATGCGAACCGAACCGGGGGTGTTCGGCTCATCCCTATATTAGAGTACTGAGAGTACTGAGACTCAACGTGAATCATTCCACTAAACCTCCGGAGAGTTTTAAGGACGCATTGTTCCACAGTGTCTGCAGATACAGGGGTCATTTTTGCTTTATTTTAAAATCATATTTCCACCTTGTTCAGAATATATATATAAATATTGTAATGCTTTAACCATGACCATAGTTCTATTGTAAGACTTTAGACAGTCACAAATAAGGATGATTTTCTTCAGCAAACCATGTGCAATAATTGTATTTATTACCTTATCTTAGAGGTCATTTACCTTATAAGTGCAGCTTAGGACAGCTAGAAATTAAATAATTACTTTTTTTGCAGGACACCCTACAGCAATTTGAACCAGCCTTGCCTGACTAAGAAATGAATACCAAGAAGCAAGAAGGGTAGAGCCCTTAGTTGCCTGTCAGCATATACAGTACATACTTGGGAACTTTTGAAAATTATGATTCCTGAGAATGGGAGCAGAGTGGTGGGCAGAGATAATCATGGCACACTACATATGACATGCTAAATGATGGGTATGGCCAAATTGAGCTAACAATGGGAAGGGCTTAAATAATAGGTCTAGGGTCTATAGTTAAATGCAAATGTAAAATCTCTTCACAGCTCTGTGCCTGATTCACAAAGGGCAAAATGCCTAGCACACTGCATCCTCACATAGCCAGGCACATGACATGCCTATGTTATTTAGTCATGATGTATATGTGGTGCTGATTGCCAAAAGCCCTCAGGAGTGTACATATTTAATCATCCTGTGAGATCTATGGCCATACTATGGGTGCCATGCCTCTAAATTTTGAGCGGGTAAATGGTCCTGCTACTGCTGTCTGACTCACTGATCCACTGCTGGTAGGACCCTTAGTGCTCAATTCATTGATCACCCCTCCCTTCCCTGCTACTTCTCTTCCTTATCCATCTGGCAGGCAGTGAAAGGCAGGCTGTACATGCGCAATGTGACTCATGAAAGTGAATACAATGACGCTACTTTGTTTGCAAACATTCTCTGACCAGCTGACCCAGATATTTAACATATTCCAGTAATGAGCCAGTGACCAAAGAAATATTCTGGCATTACCAGACCAGTTCTGGCAGGTTCCAAGGTATGGGTGGGCAGACCCATGAGGCACTACAGACAAACCATAAATCACACTGAGAGCACACTGGGTGTTATAGTATTAACAGGGTCTAGACCATGGCTGGGGCTCAAACCAGAAAGCTTTGTATCCAGGCCATATGGGGTTACCAGGCCCACAAGGACATTGGAATGGAGAAAATCTTATCATTACCCTATTAATAAAAATTGAATTGTTATCTTATTGATATTCAAAAACCTGACAAGCATCACCATTATGACCAGTTATGCATATGTGTGGCTCCTGTTCCATTATGAATCATTTAGCAAAATTCAGTTATGTAATTAACCTTGCTTGCTTAAAGTCTGGTACACATATAAAGGGGGCTGAATGAAAAAAAAAAAAAAACTGACAGATCACCGTATCAACACATGCAATGTTAGTGAGGTGATCACAATTCGAACAAAAGAAAAAAAAAGAAGGGAAAAAAAACTCCGCCCTGTAATTTCCAATGACCACTCTAACACCTTCATTGTTTTGAATCTCTCCAACCAAACACTATCCAAGGAAACATTGGAGGCCTGTGCCATGGTCTGAATTTTGCACCGATTACCAATTTTGATTCATTTTCTACACTGATAGACGTGAACAACTTCGCTCGTTAACTTACCCTTAAGAAACGCTTCTTTAACACAGACCTGGAATCCACCGACCCCATTCTCATACCTCTATCTGGTAATCGCCCTTCGGTTGGTACTGGGTTCAACTTTCAAGATTTCTGTCTTAAATATGACATGAGTACATTAGACATTTCTGGATACTCGGGAATCCGGGTAGATGACAGAATCAAAACACCAGACCGCCTCAACATCTCCTATGGTAAATCAGATTTTTACCCCATACAAACTAGACAAACATATATATATATTTTTCAAAGATTCGTTACATAAGACCTCGGGGCTCTGGCTAGGTCAACAAATACATCCATGAACAACATGTCAAATCATCACCAAAATCTTACACAGAATGAAAGGACACTTCTGAAATTTTTTTTCAGGATCACACCAGCATTGTCATAAAAAATTCTTTCAAGTGAGGAGCAGTGGTCATACTGGATGCCCAGGATTATCACTGAGAAGAGGATATACAACTTTCAGATACAAACACCTAAACTTGTACATCTTCCGATCCCACCCATATCTACATACAATCTCCAAAGCATACAGTATCTCACAAAAGTGAGTACACCCCTCACAGTTTTGTAAATATTTTATTATACCTTTTTATGCGACAACACTGAAGAAATGACAAGTTTCTACAATGTAAAGTAGTGAGTGTACAGTTTGTATAACAGTGTAAATTTGCTGTACCCTCAACATAACTCAACATACAGCCAATAATGTCTAAACCCCTGGCAACAAAAGTGAGTACATCCCTAAGTGAAAATGTCCAAATTGGGCCCAAAGTGGCAATATTTTCTGTGGCCACCATTATTTCCCAGCAATGCCTTAACCCTCTTGGCCATAGAGTTCACCAGAACTTCACAGGTTACCACTGGAGTCCTCTTCCACTCCTCCATGATGACATCATGGAGCTGGTGGATGTTAGAGACCTTGTGCTCTTCCACCTTCCATTTGAGGATGCCCCACAGATGCTCAATAGGGTTTAGGTCTGGAGACATGCTTGGCCAGTCCATCACCTTTACCCTCAGCTTCTTTAGCAAGGCAGTGGTTGTCTTGGAGGTGTGTTTGGGGTCATTATCATGTTGGAATACTCCCCTGCGGCCCAGTCTCAAAAGGGAGGGGATCATGCTCTGCTTCAGTATGTCACAGTATATGTTGGCATTCATGGTTCCCTCAATGAACTGTAGCTCCCCAGTGCCGGCAGTACTCATGCATCCCCAGACCATGACACTCCCACCACCATGCTTGACTGTAGGCAAGACACACTTGTCTTTGTACTCCTCACCTGGTTGCCGCCACACACGCTTGACACCATCTGAACCAAATAAGTTCATCTTGGTCTCATTAGACAACAGGACATGGTTCCAGTAATCCATGTCCTTACTCTGCTTGTCTTCAGGAAGCTGTTTGCGGGCTTTCTTTTGCATCATCTTTAGAAGAGGCTAACTTCTGGGACAACGACAGCCATGTAGACCAACTTGTTGCAGTGTGCGGCGTATGGCCTGAGCACTGACAGGCTGACCCCCCCACCCCTTCAACCTCTGCAGCAATGCTGGCAGCACTCATATGTCTATTTCCCAAAGACAACCTCTGGATAGGATGCTGAGCTTGTGTACTCAGCTACTTTGGTTGACCATGGCGAGGCCTGTTCTGAGTGGAACCTATCCTGTTAAACTGCTATATGGTCTTGGCCACTGTGCGGCAGCTCAGTTTCAGGGTCTTGGCAATCTTCTTATAGCTTAGGCCATCTTTATGTAGAGCAATGCCACGTACACATGAGCTGACTTTTTGACCGGACTGGTCAGACGGTCTATCCGACGTACTTTCGGCAGACTTCTGACGGACTTTCCTAACGAACGGACTTGCCTACACACGATCACACCAAAGTCCGATGGATTCGTACGTGATGATATATGACCGGACTAAAATAAGGAAGTTGATAGCCAGTAGCCAATAGCTGCCCTAGCATCGGTTTTAGTCCGTCAGACTAGCATACAGACGAGCGGATTTTTTGACCGGACTTGAGTCCTTCGGAAAGATTTGAAACATGTTTTAACTCTAGGTCCGTCTGACTTTTGGGAAAAAAAGTCCACTGGAGCCCATACACGATCGAATTGTCAGACGGAGTCTGGTCTGCCAGACCAAGTCTGCCGTAAAGTTCGCTCGTGTGTACGCGGCACAACAATTCTTTTTTTTAGATCCTCAGAGAGTTCTTTGCCATGAGGTGCCATGTTGAACTTCCAGTGACCAGTAGGGGAGAGTGAGAGTGATGACACCAAATTTAACACACCTGCTCTCCATTCACACCTGAGACCTTGTAACACTAACGAGTCACATGACACCGGGGAGGAAAAATTGCTAATTTGGACATTTTCACTTAGGGGTGTACTAACTTTTGTTGCCAGCGGTTTAAACATTAATGGCTGTGTGTTGAGTTATTTTGAGCAGACAGCAAATTTACACTGTTATACAAGCTGTACACTCACTACTTTTACATTGTAGCAAAGTGTAATTTCTTCAGTGTTGTCATATGAAAAGATATAATAAAATATTTGCAAAAATGTGAGGGGTGTACTCACTTTTGTGAGATACTGTATATTAGATGAAGCTAGCTCCATCGGCATTTCAAACTCTTCAGAGGCTACCAACCTTATTCCCTCCCATCCTGTTACACCTACTGTATATTCAAACAATGGATGGACTAGTGGGGTTATTGCGATGCCAAAGATATAACAAAACAATATATAATATCCCTTTCATGACTAAGCCTATTTTTGAAATTTGGTGTTTACAAGTTAAAATCCGTATTTTTTGCTAGAAAATTACTTAGAGTTCCCAAACATTATATTTAATGTATATTTAATTTAATGGTCATTTTGAATGAGAAGGAATCTTGCCCACATCCCCCAGGCTTGTACACCACGCTTTATGTGGCTAATTATAAATATCCACTGCAGCATATGTTCAATTTGAAGGTATTAGACTGCTTTCTGTTTGCAGTCCACCCTGTTCAGCTGATTTAACAGCCTGGTCAATCTATATGGTCCACTAACAGCACTGATCGATTAATTACCATCGATCTTGTCAGCGTCCCGGTTTTCTTATTTATGTAAATTTTAACTTTTGGACTTTTCATCAAGCCCCCTGCAGTCACACTAATGCCCCGTACACACGGTCGGATTTTCCGATGGAAAATGTCCGATCGGAGCGTGTTGTCGGAAATTCCGACCGTGTGTGGGCTCCATCGGACATTTTGTGTGTCGGATTTTCCGACACACAAAATTGGAGAGCAGGAGATAAAATTTTCCGACAACAAAATCCGATCGCATCAATTCCGGCCGTGTGTGGCCTGTTCCGATGCACAAAGTGCCACGCATGCTCAGAAGAAATTCCAAGACGGAACAGCTCGTTCTGGTAAACTTAGCGTTCGCAATGGATACAGCACTTTCGTCACACTGCAATGTAAAAAATGGTTTAATACAGCGGACTCTCTTCTTCTTTATAATGTGACAAGAATTAAGTCGTTTTGCTGCTCATATTCACACACACTTCTCACAAACTTATTTTGTTACTATTTATCGTGATTCCCTCAATATATTTTGATTTCTCACATCTGACAACATATTTTTGTATATTTTTAATATATTTTTTGGCTTTAATGTAGATTCTTTTTTTGTGTTTGTATTTTATTTTTATTTTGTTTGCGATTTGGATTTGTACTCCCGAAAATGTTTGTGTGTGTTTTTTGTGACAAGTTCCCACAACACCATTGATATGTTGTTCTATTTAATCTGTAGGAGATTGTTTGGTGTTGTTGTCTCTTGTTAATTTCACATTGTACTTTAGAAATGTACCTGAATCATCACCAACAAACTGTCCTTTTTGGATGAAAACACACACAGGAGAGTATAATTTACAGAAACATTTTTATTAACGGCTCACAACTAAACAAAGAGGGAGGCAACGCTGGAGAAACTGCAGAAGTGGGTGAAGCCTTGTACCCCCAGGGCAGACATCAACTATTTTTAAGCAAAATTGGTGGCCTGAGGAGTCCTTATCTAAGGGAGTGCAGTCTGGTCCAGAAGTCCCAGAGATCATGAACAGCAGCAGATGACATCTGTGTCCCCAGGCTGTGGTCATACGAGAGACTGCATCTTCTGTCAGACCAGACTGAACCCAGGGCCATCACTCTTTGGTCTTCTTTCCACGCCTCCTTCTATGCGGTGGCTGTGGTGTTGGAGTTGTGGCAGCAGGAGGAGGAGGAGGAGGAGGAGGATGGTCCAACTCAACCACGTCGGTCTTGGGTGTTAGTTCCCCACTCACCCCCTTACGTAGGACTTTATAAAGCAGGTCCTCACAGAGATTGCGTTGACCCTCCTGCATGCCCTGCAATTTGGTGGCAGCCATGCAGGCAAAGGCCTCTTCAGGAGTTGGTAAGGCTCGGAGGGACGCCAAAGCCTCCTGAATTAGCCTGAATGCTGAATCCTGCACGGGACTCGGAGTGGCCTTCCTGGCTCGTTTATATGGCAGGCGGAGGGGAGGGACCTGAGACTCAGTCAGGCTGCGACTGGTCCCAGGCTTCTCTTGACTGACACTTAGCCCTGCCTCCTCCTGGCTGCCACTAATCCCCGCCTCCTCCTGGCTGCCACTAATCCCCGCCTCCTTCTGACTGCCACATTCCACAACCTCCTCCTGGCTGAGGTCTTCCTGTGTATGAAAAAGGGACATAGTTTTAGTTTTTTCTTCATCAATCACACACAATTTTCACCTCCTGACTGCTGCAAATTGAATGTTAACAAATATAACAGACTATCCTTCTGAGCCCAGCAGTTTTCATTCTTGTCCCAATTTTGGGTGCCCACTACTGTCTACACTTTTTTCAATCAGCAATTAGTGATCAATAATAACATCTAGTCAAGATCATTTCTTTATTGACCAGAAATCAGTAGAACAATGCTATACCTGACTCCAGCTGGGCTCCTCCACTTCTTCCTGGCTGGAAGGCCCAGGTTGGACATCGAAAGCCTCAGCTGGGGTGGAAGGAAGCGTGGAAGGAAGGGTGGAGAGGGATTCCCTGACTTCAGTGTGGTCTGACAGAAATCGCAGTCTCTCATAGTACCACAGTCTGGGGACATAAACGTCATCTGCTGCTGCTCCGGACCTCTGGGAATCTGTGACCTTCTTGCGCTCCCTAAGATAAGTGCTCCTCTGGCTACCAATTTTGGCTTTTAAATAAGGGATGGTTGCTGTGGGGACCACTGGCTTCACCAACTCCAGCAGTTTCTCCAGCGCTGCCTGCCTCTTTTGTTTGTGATTATAGTGGGGGTGTCTCACTTGCCACAGACAGGGCAGCTCCCTGTATTTGTTTGTCTATGAACAGGAGCAGGAAATTGTGGTCATTGAACCCATCCATTTTCTCTGCAAGACACAACACAAGACAAACCCTAATGTCAGGCAAAACTCCCCTAATCTTGATACAATATAGGCTTCCATTTCGAAGCAGTATAGGCGCAAGTTTAGATCTTACCTTCATTATCACGATCGGCGTCTCCGATGCTCCTTCCTCCGCTCACAGATCGTACGTAATACGCACGTGTGTTACGCTTTATACACACTGCACATGCGTATAACTCCGCCCGCCCCTGACGTTCTTTCTAGTCTATTCCCCGCCCCTTTTCGTTCGGCGCAGTGGGGGAAGAGCACATGGCGGATAGACAGCAGGTGCGTGCTAATTGTAGCAACGAGGAGGAGGAGGAAAGGCCGGAGCCTGAAACGTCCCGATCCAGAAGGAGATTTAAGGACTCAAATATGTACTTTGGGGAGATGTTGGAAATGGTGGACATCCTGAAGAAGTCCGACTATGATGGAAAGTATGGGCCTTACTCCAACCCCAATATCCGAAAGGCCAAGATCATGGCGAAAGTGGTCAGGAGTCTGCACCGGAATTTCGGGGTACGACGATCGAAAGATCAGCTCAGGAACCGGTGGTCGGACCTCAAATTACGAGAACACGAGCAGTACAGAAAGATCCGGAGAGTGCTGCAAAAAAGTAAGTAGTTGTGCTGTGTTCCTATTCTTTTTGTCTTTATTACGTTCGTGCTGCTCCATGTGCTTTTAGGAACTGTTGTACAGTTTAAAATGGCAACTTTCATGTTCATGGACACATTATTCATTCGGATCAAACATTTTTCGTTCCAACTATAAAATACCATTGTTTAGCCCATATGCATTTGGCCACCATTTTGACGCCCTGTACTTGTCTTCAAAGAATTGGGTTGTGTAGATAGCTTTGTTACTAGAATGAAATGCAAACTAGATTCTGTGTAAGGAGAGGACACTGAGCAGCTGTTTACACATCTGGACACTGGAGCACTAGTGTGGGATCCCAGAACACCAATTTAATTAGGGGCCCCACACAGGTGCTCCAGTGTATACTATAGGGGGGTCTCCATCGGTGAAGCTTGTACAAAACAGGTAAAGTATTGCAGCTTGACAAAGGACACTGAAAAAGCTACATCTTGGAACTCGGCTAAAATTGACAATTGTACCCCACTTCCAAGCAATGTTTCATCTTTATAGTTCTGACATTAAATATCTGTGTGCTAAGTATACCTTTTTTGTTTTACATAGGGAAGAAAAGACTCGGAGGACACCCCTCATCCGAGGAGACCAGAGCACCCCCTCTGGAAGAAGGGGAAATCCCCCCAACACAAGCTGAGCAGGAGGATGAAGATGTGGTGGAACTAGTCACCACAACAGGTGAGTGTCTGCAACCACAGGCTCAGATAAGAGATGGATGGCGGGATTTTTTTTTAACCAAATTTATTTTGGGGTTCCTCTCTTTTTAGGTGATCGTGATGTTGTGGATCCAGATCCTTTCACATCCGAAAGTGCCCAGATCCTGATCGGGGAGATCATGGGGTGTAATTTACAATTGGAAATCATCAAGCAAAACATCAATGATGTTATTCCAAAATATAAAAACATCATTGATGTTTTGGGGCGAGTTTAAAACCCCTCCAAATCAATTTCTTCTTTTGTGTGCTACAATGTGCTAAATCTTTTTGTGATTTTTGACAAAGCCAAATTTGGAGGATGCACACAGTGTGCCAACATGTGCTATCTGCCATCACGGGAGATCAATGGACGCGTTTTGGGGGTGCAACCCCTTCCTCAATAATAAAGTAGCTGAGAGGAAGGGGTTTCTCCCCCAAAACACGTCCCTTGATCCCCCGTGATGGCAGGTCGCACATGTTGACATTGGGAAATTTGTGTGCATCTTCCAAATTTGGCTTTTCCAGGGGTGATTTCCCCCCATCTGAACGCAATATCAAACACAGTTCCTAAATACTCATGTCTGATATTGCCTTCAAATTCGACCAAATGGGACGTTTGTAAGTTCAAGATTTGTGTCTTTCTTGTTGGTTTTACACAGGCCTGTTTTCTATAAAATGGACATTTTGATTTTGGATAATGCCACCACAAAAATTGTTATACAACAAACATGTTGGTTTGTTAGAAAAACCTTTGGTAAATGCACATGTGATTGTGCAGATATTAAAAAGATTGTTAATCAAGAATGTGTGGATTATTGTCTCAATGCTACAACACTTTTGGGGTGATGTAATTGTTGTTTTCTGAGAAAATGGGGGTTATTTCCTAAGGGCAAATCCACTTTGCACTACAAGTGCAGTTTCAGTGCAGTTGCAAGTGCACTTGTAGTGAAATGTGTTTTTGCATTAAGTAAATAACAGCCAACAGTGCTTTGTATAAGGTTACACAATCACGCCATTTTCTGCACTCAAAACATTTCTGTCAGGGTCAGCTAAAACAAACACAAGCAGTAAATGTCCACAAAGAATTATTTTTTTTTTTTATTATAAAAAGGCTTCACAGATTGTCTGGCATATTGATAGCCCCCCTACCCGCAAAGAACTCCAGGTAGCGTAACCGGACATCACGGGCACTCAGGGAGGGCAAGCCAGGACGGCCACTTTCAAGCGACGTCAGTGTGTTTTGATGTATGATTCCGGCCTCAGGCCCAACTGAGCCAGCATAGTTAGCCGAATGTTTCCTTAAAAAGTTATGGAGAACATAGCACGCAAGTATAAAATGGTTCAGTTTATACTCCGCCATATGGATGGGTGTCAGAAATAGGCGGAACCGGCTGGCCAGGATTCCAAATGTGTTCTCCACCACTCTTCGGGCTCTGGCCAGCCGGTAATTAAAAACCCTCTGTTCCGGGGTGAGGGTTCTCATTGGGAATGGCCGCATCAGGTGGTCCCCCAGCGCAAACGCTTCATCAGCAACGAACACAAATGGGAGTCCTTCCACATTGTCCTCTGGAGCTGGCAAGTCCAAGCTGCCATTCTGGAGACGCCTGTAGAACTCCGTCTGGGCGATCACTCCACCATCGGACATCCGGCCATTCTTCCCCACGTCCACATACAAGAAGTCGTAATTAGCCGACACCACCACCAACATCACTATACTATTGAACCCCTTGTAATTATAATAGTACGACCCCGAGTTGGGTGGTGGGACGATGTGGACGTGTTTCCCATCAATTGCCCCTCCGCAGTTAGGAAAGTCCCACCGCTGGGCAAAGTGGGAGGCCACAGTCTGCCATTCCTGTGGCGTGGAAGGAAACTGTTGAGGAAAAAAAAATAAACATTACTATTTTTTCACAGAAACATGGCAAGCAGATTAGACACAAACATTATGGGGCAACCTCCAGATAGCATTTAGTAAGGGGAATTTTACAAGGCCAAAGTATAAGGTACACCTATCATATTCCCCCTCCCCCCTCTCATGGGCCATTTCTAACATTATAGGGGGTGTGTGGAAATCTTGGACAGGTAACCCTCTTCACTTCATTGAGAGATGAATGCCTAAATAATGGGTATTACTTGGAACAGCCCCTCCTTAGTTACACTATTGGCAGCCCACTGGACAGGTAAGAAGTGTCATAATACAAAGATATAAATACACATTGTACACATTTGAGGACATTTGGACATTCTGCTATTACCTGCTATTACCTGTCAAGATAATAATAGGACACAAATACTTTAAACAGTACCATTGGAATGTACACAGGCAGGCCCTTGCACTACATGCTTTGGGGAATTCCTCCATACATCTGACCAGTAAAGAGATGGGTATAGTGTGTATGGGTTTGGCAAAGTCAGCAGATAGATGATTGAGGATACATAGAGAATTGGGATCAGCTGACTTAGCAGTTGGGGGAGGGAGGGTTACTAAAAATTATTTGGGGACACCACAAAAAAAAGCCTCTGGCACTCTGCCTAAATTTAAATCAAAAATAACATTTCCAAACATTTTAGGGGGTGTTTGGGGTAAAGCATTACTATAGAGCTGATAAAATACATTGTTAAGTGACTACATGAGGTGAATATAGGGCAGGAGACACCATGCTGGGGAGGTTATTGAAGGGCAAATATGTATGAAGGAGCTAAAATAATAATTACATAAAAATCTTGCATGAATGAGGACAAAGGGGACATTCACAGCATATTACAATCATGGTAATTAGGGAATGAGGAAAGAAATACAATATATTATCAAACATTAAATACAATAAAATGTGATATTAAAGGATAAAAATCTTACCTTCATATACTCCTTTTGCAGGACCTGGATGATGGCAGAACAGGTCTCTGGGATTATGATCCCCAGAGCCTGGGGGGAGATGCCTGTCGAGAACTTCAAGTCCTGCAGACTTCTCCCTGTGGCCAAATACCGCAGGGTAGCGACCAACCTCTGCTCTGGAGTGATGGCTTGCCTCATGCAGGTATCCTGCCTGCTGATATAGGGGGTCAGCGAAGCCAACAAACGGTGAAACACGGGGTCCGTTATCCTGAGAAAGTTCCTGAAATCATCAGGATTATTCTCACGGATCTCACGGAGCAAAGGCATATGAGAGAACTGGTCACGCTGAAGCAACCAATTCTTGGTCCATGAACTCCTCCCCACCCTGTTCATGGACTGGAGTTGTGTCAAGGTCAGGACCCCAACACCAAGCCCCCGCACAGCACGAACTCTACTTGGAGTACGCATACGAAACATGGCTAGAAAACGGTCGGCTGCTCAGAACGAAGTAACAGAACGCACTGAAGAACAGCAAGGCCTGTGAAGAGCGACCTGAAAAACAGTAACGAACGAACAAGAATACAATGACTACCTAAAGTCACGCGGAACTTGCTGCATGCACTGAAGAGCAGATACAAACCCACAAGCACAAACTGAATGGCAGAAAACGATCTGAAAGCCACGAATCTGAAAAAGCGCGAATCGTCTCTCACCAAACTTTTACTAACACAAGATTAGCAAAAGGAGCCCAAAGGGTGCCGCGCTTGGATCTGAACCGGCCTTTTCTAGTCTCGTCGTACGTGGTGTACGTGACCGCGTGGTTGGCGATCGGAAATTCCGACAACTTTGTGCGACCGTGTGTAGACAAAAAAAGTTTGAGCCAACATCCGTCTGAAAAAATCCTAGGATTTTGTTGACGGAATGTCCGAACAAAGTCCGACCGTGTGTACACCCTATAAGGCTGTGAGGAGTTTGCCCTCACTTTGGAGGCTTCCTGTGTGGCCCTCCGGGTCTCTTTGGAATTGCAACCTAATACGTCCCCTGAAGAAGACAATGTATTGGCGAAACTAGTAGGGATTTGTCTAATTCCTTCATCCATTGGTTGTAATACAATTGTATATGCTCCTGTATGTATTTGTACTGTAAATGAAATGCAATTATTTTTAAACAATTTTTTCTAATAAAAGTAATTTATTTTAATATATTGTTTTGTTATATCTTTGGCACCGCAATAATCCCACTAGTCCATCCATTGTTTCTATTACCCCTTGGGATGAGGTGTTTTATCTAAAAACACACACACCACCAGTTCCACTTTTTACTGTATATTCAATCATTTGCCCAAGACTCATAAAAATGATGTCCCCATTCAAGGGAGATCAATTGTGGCCAGCATTGGCTCCTTTGGGGAACCTTTGGGCAACCTCGTAGACATTTTGTTACAACCTCTAGTCATCAGGATACCTTCACAGCTCCGGGACACAAAACACACCATACAGACTTTAGAAGGACATTCATGGGAGAACAGTTATAAATGTATAATAGGTGATGTTAAGTTCCTATACTGGTATATACCCCACAATCTAGGATTGCAGTCGCTCAAACACCACATGGATCTGTATACAGAATATTCATTAGAACTAAAATGGTTTATTCTGGAAGCTATGTCATAACTTCAACATCACAACTATTTTCTTTTCAACTCTAAATGATACATACAAAGACAAGGTGCCTCTATTGGAACCAGATTTTCACAACCTATGAAAATCTGTACATGGGTTGGTGGGAGGAGTTTCATATCTACAATGCAGACAATCCCCACAGAGATAAAATCATTTCATACTTCTGCTATATAGATGATTTGATCTTTATCACAAAACAAGAGTTGCCAACCACTGAGTTTCTAGACCAGGGGTAGGCAACCCCGGGCACTGATGCCGCAAGCGGCACTGAAAGCCTCTTTTAATTCATATCTTCAACCAGTGGCAGAACTACCAGGGTCGCAACGGTCGCACTTGCGACTGGGCCCTGGCAAATCCCGCCACTGTAAGGGGGCCCCAAGACCGCACAAAAGACTTCCGGCCTGGCACCTGGTGTAGCAGTTGCTGGTTCTCTCACCTCTGACACTTGGCTCCAGTGACTGGCTCGCAGCTTGTGCGGGGTGTTTCTGTTCCCACACACTGCGATTACACTGTACGGCATCTCTCTCTCTCCCCCCTTCCTCCCCCCTCCTGCCCACCTCACACTAACACATGGACTGAAGTCCCCTCCCCCTTTTCCTTAGCTCAGATGTCAGAGACAGCAGAAGGAGGGGGAGGAGAATGGACACAGCATCAGCAGAACAGGACGTGCTGATCTGAGGTTTGTACCGAATCATTATGCTTGGCACTTGCAGGAGAAGGAGACACAGTGAAGGGGACTCAGAGAAGGGGGCAAGTTGTCAAAGAAGAATACTTGCAGTTGTTTTGGGGGATAAGAGGATGCTTTATGTGCTAGGGGGTACTTTGGGGGGGGGGAAACTTGTGATGGGGGAGTCAGATTTTTTAATTAACCACCCTTCAAGCACAATTTATCCCCCCTCCCAAAGTGCCCCCTAGCACAAAAAGCATCCTCTTATCCCCCCCAAATCACTACAAGTATTCTTCTTTGATATCTTGCCCCCCTTCCGTCCCTTCTTAAACGACAAACTGCCTGCTATTGAGGGGACAATCATGGTGTCTGGGATTCTGGGCACCTTGCTAGAGATTCAGGGCAATTGCTGCAGGTACCTATGCTAGTGCCCCCCTCTCAGGCAAGTTAGTGGAGCCAAATGCCTGAACTTTCTTTTGGCACTGGGCCCCAAGACTCAGGCCACTCACCACAAATCACATAGAAACGCGCTGTGTGTTCCTTTGCAATTCACATTCCTTCCAGGTGCTGTGTGATTTCAGCCCTTTCATTTTAATGGGCTGAAACTGTGTCGGTCTGCACTGAGCATGCGCTGCTTTACAAAACGCACAGCAACTGGATCACATGGTACTGTTGACTGCGGCCTTCATTTGGGTAGTCATTAACCCCTTGCCACACACAAATATGCAGCCTCTCTGCGCCTGGGCCTTGGCACAGAGAGATTGCATATTTTCATGAATTGTGATCAGTAGCGCTGTGCACACCTTGAGCACCCCCTTCACAGTTACCAGCGTCTAACTGAAAGCTCCTGATCACTGCAAGCAATCAGGAGTTTTCAGATCACATAACTACCAGGAGGCACAGTGTGAAGAGGTTAAGTTGACACCCCTTACAGATCACTATGGCAGTGCATTTGGAATGTAGTGTGGCAAAAGCACACAAAAAGCAGGTTTCCCTCACAGCATTCTAGTATAAACAGACCCTTAATCCACAGGATTTCATTTGTATCTCAGGAAGGTCCCACCAAAACCAGGACAGTTGGGAAGTATGGATTTGTATTATAAGGAGAGATGATTTGTGTTTTGGGTGGTTTGTACTGAGAAGGGGGATTTGGGTAGTAGGATTTGTGACAGAAGTGGGGAGAGTACTTATGCTGGCATAGGGGAAAGAGGATTTGTGCTGGGGTGGATGGGGGGAGCGGATTTGACCCTGGATGAGGGAGGGGATTCTGCTGGAAGGGAGGACTGGGAGAAGAGGATCTGTGCTAGAGGAGGGGAGAGGATTTTTGCTGAGAGGGGGATTGGGTGGGGATGGATTTGTCCTGTGGGGATTTGAAGAGACCTCCTTCACGTTGCACCCCATCACAAAAACAGGCATAATGTGAGGGAGATCCCAATACGGCTGTGGACAGTAGGGTTGGTGGGGTTGCATTGTGGAAGGGAAAGGGGTGGCAGGTGGATGGCGGAGTGGAAGAGGATCAAAAATTGAAATGCACCTTTGCCTGTGTAGACAAAATTTCTTGCACCGGCTCTTCTGTTTCTGATAACCGCCTCCTAAATTGGCCCCCCACCACTCCCCACTGCTGCTAGCCCAATCCTGCCAGTCTGACATTCCAACCTCCATCAGTGTCCCCAATGTGAGCCACTTGCTGTCAGAGTTCTCCTCCTGCACCACTGCAGCTCATATTCCTGGGGTCGGCAACGGGTATGTTGGGTCTCCTGTCATGGGTGATCTGCTCAATGTCCGCTCACTGAGCCTGTCAGTAACTTCCTGTTTAAAAATCTTTCAGATGCTGGGAGTGCAGGTCTTACATGCTGGTAAAATCTATCACATTTATGGCAGTACCTAAATGCAGGTGGAACACAGTGGCAGAACTACCAGGGTCACAAAGGTTGCACTTGGGACTGGACCCTGGTGTTCTATCACCATGATGGCAGAAAAGAGGCCACTGTGAGACCCTAATAAAGTGCCCCACAGTGAGAGTAAAGGGATCCAGGCCCGGGACCAGAGGTCAGGGGGGCCCTACATGGTTTCTTGCACCAGGGCCCTGAACGATTAAATTTTTTGATGTTTTTAGATTAATTTTTTTTTTTAGATCCTGATCTCGTGCTATTTTTTGCATATATATTTTTTTACTCCAGAATAGTTTTGGGTGTGTTTTGTGTGTCAAGTACAGTACAAGTACAATCTGGTCCAGAAGTCCAAGAGATCATGAACAGCAGCAGATGACATACATGTCCACAGGCTGTGGTCATACAAGAGCCTGCATCTTTTGTCAGACCAGACTGAACCCAGGCCATCACTTTCTTGTCTTCCACTCTTCCTTCCACGCTGTGTCTGTGGTGGTGGAGTTGTGGCATGAGGAGGATGATGCAACTCACTCAGGTGGGTATTGGGTGTGATTTCACCCCTCAACCCATTATTTAATGTTTTATAAATGATTTCCTCTCACATGAGGCGTTGGCCCTCCTGCATGTCCTGCGGTTTTGTGGCAGCCATGCAGGCAAAGGCCTCTTCAGGAGTGGGGGTGGCTCTGAGGGACGCAGAAGCCTCCTGAATCAGCCTGAGTGCTGAATCCTCCACATTACTCCCCTTCCTGGGTCTTTTAGTTGGAAGGCGGAGGGGAGGGACCTGTGATTCTGTCAGGCTCCTACTGGGCCCTGCCACCTCCTGGCTGCCACTTACCCCCGCCTCCTCCTGGCTGCCACTTACCCCGGCCTCCTCCTGGCTGCCACTAACCCTTACCTCCTCCTGTGTGCCACATTCCACAGCCTCCTCCTGGCTGAGGTCTTCCTGTGTATGAAAAAAGGACATAGTTGTAGTTTTTTCTTCATCAATCACACACAATTTTTCACCTCATGACTGTTGCAAATTGAATGTTAACAAACATAAAAGACTATCATTCTGACCCCAGCATTTTTCATTATTGTCCCAATTATTTTTGCCCACTACTGTCTATTGATATGTAAAACACTTTATTAAATCAGCAATTAGTGATCAATAATAACATCTAGTAAACATAATTTATTTATTGACCAGAAATCTGTAGAAGAATGCTATACCTGGCTCAAGCTGGGCTCCTCCACTTTTTCCTGGCTGGAAGTCCCAGGTTGGACATCGGAAGCCTCAGCTGGGGTGGAAGATAGGGTGGAAGGAAGAGTGGAAGGAAGGGTTGAGAGGGATTCCCTGAGTCTGGTCTGACAGAAAATGAAGTCTCTCAAAGTACCACAACCTGAGGACATAAACATCATCTGCTGCAGCTCCTGATCTCTGGGAATCCTGGACCTTCTTGCGCTCCCTAAGATATGTGTTCCTAGGGCATCAATTTTGGCTTTTAAATAGGGGATGGTTGCTGTGGGGACCACCGGCTTCACCAAATCCAGCAGTTTCTCTAGCGCTGCCTGCCTCTTTTGTTTATGATTAGGGATAAGCTTCGAATTTGAGTCGAGCTCATGTTCGACTCGAACATCGGCTGTTCGCCAGTTCACCGAACAGCAGAACACCCTTTAATAGTCTATGGGAGAAATCAAAAGTGCTAATTTTAAAGGCTTATATGCATGGTATTGTCATAAAAAGTGTTTGGGGACCTGAGTCCTGCCCTAGGGGACATGGATCAATGCAAAAAAAAGTTTTAAAAACGGCCGTTTTTTTGGAAGCAGTGATTTTAATAATGCTTAAAGTGAAACAATAAAAGTGTAATATCCCTTTAAATTTCATACTTGGGGGGTGTCTATAGTATGCCTGTAAAGGGGCGGATGTTTCCCGTGTTTAGAACAGTCTGACAGCAAAATGACATTTCAAAGGAAAAAAAGTCATTTAAAACTACTCGCAGCTATAATGAATTGCCGGTCCGACAATACACATAAAAGTTCATTGATAAAAACGACATGGGAATTCCCCACAGGGGAACCCTGAACCACGATAAAAAAAAAAAAAAAAATGATGTGGGGGGTCCCCCTAAATTCCATACCAGGCCCTTCAGGTCTGGTATGGATATTAAGGGGAACCCTGGTCAAGATAAAAAAAAAAAAAAAAAAAATTGCGTTGGATCCCCCTCAAAATCTATACCAGACCCTTCAGGTATGGTATGGATTTTAAGGGGAACCCCGCTCCAAAATTAAAAAAAAAAAATGGCGTGGGGTCCCCCCAAAAATCCATACCAGACCCTTATCCGAGCACGTATACTGGCAGGCTGTAGGAAAAGAGGGGGGATGAGGGAGCGGCCCCCCTCCTGAACCGTACCAGGCCACATGCCCTCAACATTGGGAGGGTGCTTTGGGGTAGCCCCCAAAACACCTTGTCCCCATGTTGATGGGGACAAGGGCCTCATACCCACAACCCTGGCCGGTGGTTGTGGGAGTCTGCGGGCGGGGGGCTTATGGGAATCTGGAAGCCCCCTTTAACAAGGGGACCCCCAGATCCTGGCCCTCCCCCCTGTGTGAAATGGTAACGGGGTACAAAAGTACCCCTACCATTTCACAAAAAACTGTCAAAAATGTTAAAAATGATAAGAGACAGTTTTTGACAATTCCTTTATTTAAATGATTGTAAATGGAGGTATGGCGCTTCCTTGTGGAGTGTGTAAATGATATATAATAAAGTGACTAATATAAAATTGTTATATAATATACCATACACAAACGGTAACTACAATACTCATAATGAATGACCCCATGATTTGTAAGTCAAAAAACATGTGATAAGAAATGTGATAAAGACCCTTAATATATTGCATACACCTATATATCACAGGTAGTTCCAGAAAATAACCACTAGGTGCTGCTGCTAATATACTATGCAGCTGATGTGATGAATCCAGCATATACGTGTGCAAAAAGTGAATGACAGTGCAATCAAATCCAAAAAAAATACCCGAATGAACTAAAAAAATGTGTAAGAAAAACATATATAGAATAAAAAACAACAAAAAAGCAAAAAAGTCTGTTCACAAGTGGTACGTCCCAAACTATAAATAGCAGGAAAAAAGTTCCAAGAGCTTAGTGACTGTGGTGCCCTTAAAGATGAAAATCCGTGACTTCTGTGCTCCCCTTTTGGCTCCCCACTCACCGGCTCCCACTACCCCTGCAGGGGTGACAGACACTTTAAGATCCCAATGCCGTCCTCTTGGCCGATATCCCGTGGTCACTGAGATAGGATGTCCTCTCTCCCAGGCGTTTCCAGGTTCCCGCTTTATACCACGTCCAAGAAGGGGATCGCCAGAGAAATCCTCATAAGAAGAGATGCCACCTCATAGTGTAGTATGATTAAAACTTTAATAGCATAAAACTCACCACATGGGAGAAATTAAAACCGTATAACACTACACTATGGGTGAAGCCGAAAGCCAGGAAGTACTTTACCGCAGCGTGCGGTCCAGCTGCGTTCCAGGCTCTCTCGCTCCGTACCCGGAAATGACGTAAGTGCGTAGCCCCGTCTTACGCGTTTCGTCATCGATGTTTTCAAAGGCCGCCTTTGAAAACGTCGATGACGAAACGCGTAAGGCGGGGCTACGCACTTACGTCATTTCCGGGTACGGAGCGAGAGAGCCTGGAACGCAGCTGGACCGCACGCTGCGGTAAAGTACTTCCTGGCTTTCGGCTTCACCCATAGTGTAGTGTTATACGGTTTTAATTTCTCCCATGTGGGGAGTTTTATGCTATTAAAGTTTTAATCATACTACACTATGAGGTGGCATCTCTTCTTATGAGGATTTCTCTGGCGATCCCCTTCTTGGACGTGGTATAAAGCGGGAACCTGGAAACGCCTGGGAGAGAGGACATCCTATCTCAGTGACCACGGGATATCGGCCAAGAGGACGGCATTGGGATCTTAAAGTGTCTGTCACCCCTGCAGGGGTAGTGGGAGCTGGTGAGTGGGGAGCCAAAAGGGGAGCACAGAAGTCACGGATTTTCATCTTTAAGGGCACCACAGTCACTAAGCTCTTGGAACTTTTTTCCTGCTATTTATAGTTTGGAACGTACCACTTGTGAACAGACTTTTTTGCTTTTTTGTTGTTTTTTATTCTATATATGTTTTTCTTACACATTTTTTTTAGTTCATTCGGGTATTTTTTTTGGATTTGATTGCACTGTCATTCACTTTTTGCACACGTATATGCTGGATTCATCACATCAGCTGCATAGTATATTAGCAGCAGCACCTAGTGGTTATTTTCTGGAACTACCTGTGATATATAGGTGTATGCAATATATTAAGGGTCTTTATCACATTTCTTATCACATGTTTTTTGACTTACAAATCATGGGGTCATTCATTATGAGTATTGTAGTTACCGTTTGTGTATGGTATATTATATAACAATTTTATATTAGTCACTTTATTATATATCATTTACACACTCCACAAGGAAGCGCCATACCTCCATTTACAATCCTTTACACATGTTAGTCCTCTTTGAGGGCTCAACTAGGGGAGGCAGCATACCTTATACTCTTTCTTCTTTCCTTCCTTTTCCCGTCTCTCTCTCATTGGGACACTTACCCCCTGCACCTTCCCTCAGGTCCCCCCCCCTCTTTTCTCCTCCCTCCCCCCCTTGTCCTCTCTTTTCTTTTCTCCCTCCTTTTGTTACTTATCCTGAGCGCAGAGATTTTGTGGTTTTGATTTTCCTTTATTTAAATGCTTCTTCTATCTTCTATCTTCCTTTGGTTTCTTCCTCCATCTTCTTCTTCTTCTGGTTCTTCTGGTTCTTCCTCCGGTGTTCTCATCCAGCATCTTCCTCCGCAGCATCGGCGTCTTCTTTCCTTCTCCTCGGGCCACTCCGCATCCATGCTGGCATAGAGGGAGGCTCCCACTGTGTGACGCTTCTCCTCTTCTGACGGTTCTTAAATAATGGGGGTGGGGCCACCTGGTGACCCCGCCCCCTCTGACGCATGGGGACTTGACGGGGACTTCCCTGTGGCACTCCCCGTGACGTCAGAAGGGGAAGGGGTTACGTAACGGGTGACCCCACCCCCCTCCTTCCTCCACTCTCAAATCGTACGTACGATGCACGTGTGTTACACAGCGGTTGGAGCTCGGTCTGGATTCCCTTATATGAATAGTAGATCTGATGAGTGCACCCTTCACCATCTATTGGGACACCTTGTGCTGCACACATCCTGTAGGGGTTCAAACTCACCGGAGTCAAGAGGTTAACAAGCCTTGGATCAAATCCTCTCTCTGGTTACTCCCGAAGTCCTCCAGGGTTGATGATCAGATAACAGCAACAATGTCCACATGTAAAAAAGAGACCCTGAATAGTCCAGTACTGTTTTGATATTTTATTGTAAGTCACAAATAAGAGAAAAAACTAATAAAGTAAATACACTGTAAAAATCAGTGGGCGCAGTTCCTTACAAAGGATAGCCTTCTAGCTTTTAGTTGGTTGGTAATAGTGGATAGCTCAAACTGCTTCTCTCAAAGCACAAGGGTACTGGTTGCAGACTGGATGGATGATACACACTCACAGCTGATCAGTTCCTCATTCCACGAGTATACAACTACAAGCTTGGAGCGCACTGCGTGTCAACCAGGCACAGCTGATCCACACTTCCTCCCTCTCGTGTCTGAAGCTTCAGGCTAGAAGCACACTGTGTCCTCACATGATAACGCCATGGTATCGTGCTCTGACTAGTTTCGTCAGGAAGACTTTTTCAAAGAGCATGACTACACGGCTTGTTGAACAAAATTTTTCTGAAAACCAGGGGGTGGGGCGCAACCAACACTCCGCCCTAATGAGTTAATACTTGGTAAGCACTAGGTCTGATTGGAAGGTGCGTCCCTATCTTAAACTGGGAACGTATCCATACTCCAACCAACCAAAAGCTGCAGGCTGCACATTTAAATGACAACGCAGTCTATTTATACCAGAATCCTGCATTACATCTGCAAACTCCCAATTCCTTGTGAGAAACAGTGCTTATGTCCTGGATTAAAACTAAACATCTCCTCTTCCATATATTCCAGGTGCAACTGAAGAGAGAGAGAGTCGCTTAACCCCAAACATAATTAAGCTATATGGATGTCGCAGTGTAGTGACCAAGTAATTCAAATACCCATAGTTCCTCACCCGATATAATTATCATAATAAATCAGATAAGTTTATCACATTGCGACATAAAATTGACATAAAATTAACAAAAAATAAAAATGTTACATACAAAATCGCATATAATCGCATATAATCGCAGCAGCATCGGAAATTGTGATAAAATCACGAAAATAATAATGATTAAAATCTAATCAGATTAAAATTACCTGACATACCTATTGATATAAAATGTTACATACAAAATCACATATAATCACAGCAACCTTGGAACTTGTGATAAAATCACAAAAATAATAGTGGTTAAAATCGAATCAGATTAAAATTACCTGCACGGCATAATCTAAAATTCTACATAGATAGAAAGCGGAAGTTGATAAAAGATTCTCCAGTACCTCTCTGTATCACATAGTTCCATATTGTACATACACAATAAAAAAATATATGTAATCCAAACGGGGCATAGTTATTAAGTTATCTATACAGAAAACAGATCAAAATCTCAGAGTGAGGAACCCCTCAATTAAAACTCTAATACATTGTGTAATTGTTCACTCTAGTGAACCTAAAAATCGCTGATAAAGCAATTAATATCGAGTTCGATATTTAACCCTTTCGGGCTAAGAGTGTCAGTTAAAAAAAATCCATTGAGTTTCTTTTTTTGATAAATCCCTTATTATATTAACCCCCCTCCAAGATTGTTTGATGTGATCAATCCCCAAAAATAACAATCCATCAGGATCTTGTCCGTGATGTAATTTGAAATGCAGGGATACGTTATGGTCTTTATAGCCAATAGTAATGTTGTGCACATGCTCAGCGATTCTCACTCTTAAAAGACGCTTAGTGCGACCTATGTACATTAATCCACATGGACAACGCAGGGCATACACTACATGTGATGTATTACATGTTATAAAGTGCTTATTTTAAATGCCCTATTGTTGGAAGTTGCAGTGAATTTTTTTACATGCTTTGCACTTCCGGCACGCAAAAAAAACATTTTGTTCCCAGAAGGTTGGATTTCTCCCGGGGGATCAATAATCTTTTTGACTATAACATCCCCAAAGCTTGGCGCCTTATGGTAAATGAACTTGGGCTTGTCAGGTAGAACACTTGCCAGTGTCCTATCCAGACAAAGGACATGCCAATGCTTATGGAAAATATTCTCCACCTCCTTGTACTGTGAGTGGAAGGAAGATATGAAACTCCATTCATGATCTAAGTTTCTTTCCATCCTGGGTGCATCTCTTAAACAATGATCTCGAGGGAGAGTCCTAATCTCCTCAATAATAGGGTCTAAAAACCGAGGTTTATACCCTTTTTCCACAAACCTATTTTTTAATACTGTAACCTGTTGGTCAAAATCCTCTAATTCGGAGCAGTTTCTCCTGACCCTCAATATTTGGCCTTTGGGCACATTTTTCAACCATAGCGGATGGTGGCCGCTATGCACTGGAAGATAACTATTTCTGTCGGTGGGTTTGAAGAACACTTTCGTTTGTACTCTGTCACCAACTGTATAGATGTTCACATCTAAAAAGTGTATTTCCTCAGTGCTTCACTGGCTCGTAAGTCTGATATTATGAGTATTGTTGTTCAAATGAGACATATAATCTTGAAGTGCCAGTTCTGAACCTGCCCATATCAATATCAGGTCATCAATATAGCGTTTGTAATATAAGAGTTCTGGTCTTCTGTCTCTAAAAATCTCTTTATCCTCCCATTCACCCATAAAGAGGTTAGCGATGCTGGGCGCGAATTTCGCGCCCATTGCAATGCCCCTCTTCTGGGTGAAGAAATGATGTTCAAACCAGAAGTAATTGTGAGAGAGACAGAAGTCTAACGCATCTCTAAGAAATATTTTTTGTCTCAGAGGCAGATCTTCCCTTTTATTCAATGCTCAATTGAGTGCTAGTAGAGCATCCTCATGTTGGATAATAGTGTATAAGCTGGTCACATCAGATGTGACCAGATACACCTCATTCTTCCCTGCTAAGCTGATTTCTTTCAGATCCTGTAATAAACTCTTAGTGTCTTTCAAATAGGCTCTGGTTGTGGTTACACTTTTTTTGTAGGAATATGTCTAAATACTGTCCTAATCTTGAGGTGACCGAATCAATCCCATTAACTATGGGTCTGGGGGGGGATTGGTCGAATCCTTGTGGATTTTCGGAAGGGTGTAAATAGTAGGGGTGCGACTACTGCCGGGGAACAGAAATCTTTTTTCTTTGTCCGTAAAGACATGTGAGCGATAGCCAAAATCAATCAGCGTTTTTAATTCGCCTCTGTACTGAGGGATTGGATCCTTACCTAGCATCTCGTATGTATCTTTATCTGACAACAATTCAGACAGCTGAGTGGTGTAGTAGTCCTTTGACATAATCACCACTCCCCCTCCCTTGTCAGCAGGTCTAATTATTATGTCCTTTCTTGCTTCAAGTGACTCAATGCCTTCCTTAATATATCTCGGGTTCACTTGTTTTTTTTGGTTTTAACTGATCTAAATCTCCTAAAATAAGACTTTTAAAAACCTCCAAATGGTGGGAGCCATTATTGGGGGGATTCAATAAGGACTTGTTTTTTAACCCACTATCCACCACCAGTGCTGAGACCCCGCTCAGACTGGTTCGGTTTGAGTTTTTATTTAAAAAATGTTTTTTAATACTCAGCCTACGCACATATTTATGTACATCTATATAGGCATCGAACTTGGTGAGTGGTCTATTAAGGCCACATTTTAGTCCCTGATGTAAGATGTTAGTTTATTTATGTGTAAGCGGTGTATTACTAAGATTAAAAATACCTCCTAATCTGTTTCCCTCCTTCTTTTTTTGGACCCTGTGTCCTGCTCTACATCCCCTGGCTCGCTTTGTCTTGGGTTTTGTTGTTGAGGTGGGTTTCTTTCCCAGTGGTAAGGGTCCTTCCACAGATTTTGTTTGTACGTGGATGTTGTGGTGGGTGATAATGGTAGGGAGGTCTGGATCTGTGGGGTGGAAAACCCCTGCCTCTCCTCTGACCCCCCAACTTCTCCCTAAAAAAGGGCGCGGAGACGAATAGCTATACACGGTATTCTGGTCCCACAATGGTTCAAACCTATTACCAACTGGTACCTGGTATGCATGATCATAAATTGAGGAATGGGAAGTCCTAACAGTCCCACCCCTCCCTCTATTGCCCCTACTCTGGTTACCAACTCCCTTAGCTGGAGTGCCAGGGCGTAGATGAGTGGGGATATTCTGCTTTTTTTGCTGTAATACCACCTCTCTCCTCTGTACAGAGGTCTGCTGAGTAGGTTGTTGTGTAGTATGTTCAGAATGTGTTGGTTCACTATCCTGTGATTCTCCCTCCAAATAGGTGGGCCTTGCGGTATTTTGCCAAAAGTAGATAGCATTAGTCCGGAAGTCCTTAAGGTCCCTATAAAACTTTTTTAACTTCTTTTTTCTGAGAGTCTTTATCTATTTTTGCTAATTTTTTGGTAATTTTTTCATTAAAAGAAATATATTGTTGCAAATCTTTTATTGGTTCCAACTGTTGTTGTAATTTTTTTATTATAGTTTCTAATTTAGTTATTTTTTTCCTTTTCCTTTCTAACACTAATTGTTGCAATTTTAGTCTGACCCCATTGAAGAAATCTAACCAGTCTTGCATAGAAGCTGGATCATCTAATCCATCCTGGGGTGTGACTTCCCACCTCAGACTGCGTAGAATAATCCTCTCTTTCAGGTAATGCTCTATAGTACAAATACCCCACCAAGTGCGTATTTGTTTTTCTAGAGCATTACCCAAAGAAATAAATACATTTTCAAAATTCTCATTGGTTGGTGATTGCTCATCAACCGAAAAGAGACTATCAAGGTCAATCTGTCTGCTTTGCAAATACCTAAAAATATCCATAGCAAGCTAGAGTAAACAATAATCAATATACAAACAAAAAGGAGACAATAAGCCCTACTCCAATCCTCCTATCTCAGCGCTAAAGGATATTTGGTATATACAGATGGAAGATAATAATGGTAATAAACCGCAGTGATTTAACCTGATGTCACCATATTCTGAGTGAGATATCTCTCAGCAGCCACTTAATACAAAGAGAAATATAAATATGGATGGATGAATGAATGTACTATATGAAACAGCAATTAACCCATCAAAGCAGCGCTATTTTCAGTCCTCAATGCTGACTGATAAAACAAAGTCTTTGTAAATGTAAGCAAAACACATGCAGGCAGGTAAATTCCAACAAAGACACAGCGGTTGGAGCTCGGTCTGGATTCCCTTATATGAATAGTAGATCTGATGAGTGCACCTTTCACCATCTATTGGGACATCTTGTGCTGCACACACCCCGTAGGGGTTCAAACTCACCGGAGCCAAGAAGTTAACAAGCCTTGGATCAAATCCTCTCTCTGGTTACTCCCGAAGTCCTCCAGGGTTGATGATCAGATAACAGCAACAATGTCCACATGTAAAAAAGAGCCCCCGAATAGTCCAGTACCATTTTGATAATTTACTGTAAGTCACAAACAAGAGAAAAAAACTAATAAAGTATATACACTGTAAAAATCAGTGGGCACAGTTCCTTACAAAGGATAGCCTTCTAGCTTTCAGTTGGTTGGTAATAGTGGATAGCTCAAACTGCTTCTCTCAAAGCACAAGGGTACTGGTTGCAGACTGGATGGATAATACACACTCACAGCTGATCAGTCCTTCATTTCACTAGTATACAACTACAAGCTTGGAGCGCACTGCATGTCAACCAGGCACAGCTGATCTGCACTTCCTCCCTCTCATGTCTGAAGCTTCAGGCTAGAAGCACACTGCGTCCTCACGTGATAACGGTTGCCGTGGTATCGTGCTCTGACTAGTTTCGTCAGGAAGACTTTTTCAAAGAGCATGACTACACTAGATCTGATTGGAAGGTGTGTCCCTATCTTAAACTGGGAACGTATCCATACTCCAACCAACCAAAAGCTGCAGGCTGCACATTTAAATGACAATGCAGTCTATTTATACCAGAATCCTGCATTACATCTGCAAACTCCCATGTCCTTGTGAGAAACAGTGCTTATGTCCTGGATTAAAACTAAACATCTCCTCTTCCATATATTCCAGGTGCAACTGAAGAGAGAGAGTCGCTTAACCCCCAAACATAATTAAGCTATATGGATGTCGCAGTGTAGTGACCAGGTAATTCAAATACCCATAGTTCCTCACCCGATATAATTATCATATTATACTAACACTTTATACTAATACTTTAATTATAATTAAACTAACATCTTACATCAGGGACTAAAATGTGGCCTTAATAGACCACTCACCAAGTTCGATGCCTATATAGATGTACATAAATATGTGCGTAGGCTGAGTATTAAAAAACATTTTTTAAATAAAAACTCGAACCCAACCAGTCTGAGCGGGGTCTCAGCACTGGCGGTGGATAGTGGGTTAAAAAACAAGTCCTTATTGAATCCCCCCAATAATGGCTCCCACCATTTGGAGGTTTTTAAAAGTCTTATTTTAGGAGATTTAGATCAGTTAAAACCAAAAAAAACAAGTGAACCCGAGATATATTAAGGAAGGCATTGAGTCACTTGAAGCAAGAAAGGACATAATAATTAGACCTGCTGACAAGGGAGGGGGAGTGGTGATTATGTCAAAGGAGTACTACACCACTCAGCTGTCTGAATTGTTGTCAGATAAAGATACATACGAGATGCTAGGTAAGGATCCAACCCCTCAGTACAGAGGCGAATTAAAAACGCTGATTGATTTTGGCTATCGCTCACATGTCCTTACGGACAAAGAAAAAAGATTTCTGTTCCCCGGCAGTAGTCGCACCCCTACTATTTATACCCTTCCGAAAATCCACAAGGATTCGACCAATCCCCCCCCTAGACCCATAGTTAATGGGATTGATTCGGTCACCTCAAGATTAGGACAGTATTTAGACATATTCCTACAAAAAAGTGTAACCACAACCAGAGCCTATTTGAAAGACACTAAGAGTTTATTACAGGATCTGAAAGAAATCAGCTTAGCAGGAAAGAATGAGGTGTATCTGGTCACATCTGATGTGACCAGCTTATACACTATTATCCAACATGAGGATGCTCTACTAGCACTCAATTGGGCATTGAGTAAAAGGGAAGATCTGCCTCTGAGACAAAAAATATTTCTTAGAGATGCGTTAGACTTCTGTCTCTCTCACAATTACTTCTGGTTTGACCATCATTTCTTCACCCAGAAGAGGGGCATTGCAATGGGCGTAAAATTCGCGCCCAGCATCGCTAACCTCTTTATGGGTGAATGGGAGGATAAAGAGATTTTTAGAGACAGAAGACCAGAACTCTTATATTACAAACGCTATATTGATGACCTGATATTGATATGGGCAGGTTCAGAACTGGCACTTCAAGATTATATGTCTCATTTGAACAACAATACTCATAATATCAGACTTACGAGCCAGTGGAGCACTGAGGAAATACACTTTTTAGATGTGAACATCTATAGAGTTGGTGACAGAGTACAAACGAAAGTGTTCTTCAAACCCACCGACAGAAATAGTTATCTTCCAGTGCATAGCGGCCACCATCCGCTATGGTTGTAAAATGTGCCCAAGGGCCAAATATTGAGGGTCAGGAGAAACTGCTCCGAATTAGAGGATTTTGACCAACAGGTTACAGTATTAAAAAATAGGTTTGTGGAAAAAGGGTATAAACCTCGGTTTTTAGACCCTATTATTGAGGAGATTAGGGCTCTCCCTCGAGATCATTGTTTAAGAGATGCACCCAGAATGGAAAGAAACTTAGATCATGAATGGAGTTTCATATCTCCCTTCCACTCACAGTACAAGGAGGTGGAGAATATTTTCCATAAGCACTGGCATGTCCTTTGTCTGGATAGGACACTGGCAAGTGTTCTACCTGACAAGCCCAAGTTCATTTACCGTAAGGTGCCAAGCTTTGGAGATGTTATAGTCAAAAAGATTATTGATCCCCCCCCGGGAGAAATCCAACCTTCTGGGAACAAAATGTTTTTTTTGCGTGCCGGAAGTGCAAAGCATGTAGAATGGTGGCGAGACCTATGAGAAAAATAGAAAAATTCACTGCAACTTCCAACAATAGGGCATTTGAAATCAAACACTTTATAACATGTAATACATCACATGTAGTGTATGCCCTGCGTTGTCCATGTGGATTAATGTACATAGATCGCACTAAGCGTCTTTTAAGAGTGAGAATCGCTGAGCATGTGCACAACATTACTATTGGCTATAAAGACCATAACGTATCCCTGCATTACAAATTACATCACGGACAAGATCCTGCTGGATTGTTATTTTGGGGGATTGATCACATCAGTCTTGGAGGGGGGGTAATATAATAAGGGATTTATCAAAAAAAGAAACTCAATGGATTTTTTTAACTGACACTCTTAGCCCGAAAGGGTTAAATATAGAACTCGATATTAATTGCTTTATCAGCGATTTTTAGGTTCACTAGAGTGGACGATTACACAATGTATTAGAGTTTTAATTGAGGGGTTCCTCACTCTGAGATTTTGATCTGTTTTCTGTATAGATAACTTAATAACTATGCCCCGTTTGGATTACATGTATTTTTTTATTGTGTATGTACAATATGGAACTATGTGATACAGAGAGGTACTGGAGAATCTTTTATCAACTTCCGCTTTCTATCTATGTAGAATTTTAGATTATGCCGTGCAGGTAATTTTAATCTGATTAGATTTTAACCACTATTATTTTTGTGATTTTATCACAAGTTCTGAGGTTGCTGCGATTATATGTGATTTTGTATGTAACATTTTATGTCAATAGGTATGTCAGGTAATTTTAATCTGATTAGATTTTAATCATTATTATTTTCGTGATTTTATCACAAGTTCCGATGTTTCTGCGATTGTATGCGATTATATGCGATTTTGTATGTAACATTTTTATTTTTTGTTAATTTTATGTTAATTTTATGTCGCACTGTGATAAACTTATCTGATTTAATATGATAATTATATCGGGTGAGGAACTATGGGTATTTGAATTACTTGGTCACTACACTGCGACATCCATATAGCTTAATTATGTTTGGGGGTTAAGCGACTCTCTCTCTTCAGTTGCACCTGGAATATATGGAAGAGGAGATGTTTAGTTTTAATCCAGGACATAAGCACTGTTTCTCACAAGGAATTGGGAGTTTGCAGATGTAATGCAGGATTCTGGTATAAATAGACTGCGTTGTCATTTAAATGTGCAGCCTGCAGCTTTTGGTTGGTTGGAGTATAGATACGTTCCCAGTTTAAGATAGGGACGCACCTTCCAATCAGACCTAGTGCTTACCAAGTATTAACTCATTAGGGTGGAGTGTTGGTCGCGTCCCACCCCCTGGTTTTCAGATAAATTTTGTTCAACAAGCCGTGTAGTCATGCTCTTTGAAAAAGTCTTCCTGACGAAACTAGTCAGAGCACGATACCACGGCAACTGTTATCATGTGAGGACGCAGTGTGCTTCTAGCCTGAAGCTTCAGACACGAGAGGGAGGAAGTGCGGATCAGCTGTGCCTGGTTGACATGCTGTGCGCTCCAAGCTTGTAGTTGTATATTAGTGGAATGAAGGACTGATCAGCTGTGAGTGTGTATCATCCATCCAGTCTGCAACCAGTACCCTTGTGCTTTGAGAGAAGCAGTTTCAGCTATCCACTATTACCAACCAACTGAAAGCTAGAAAGCTATCCTTTGTAAGGAACTGCGCCCACTGGTTTTTACAGTGTATATACTTTATTAGTTTTTTTCTCTTATTTGTGACTTATAATAAATTATCAAAACGGTACTGGACTATTCGGGGGCTCTTTTTTACATGTGGACATTGTTGCTGTTATTTGATCATCAACCCTGGAGGACTTCGGGAGTAACCAGAGAGAGGATTTGATCCAAGGCTTGTTAACCTCTTGGCTCCGGTGAGTTTGAACCCCTATGGGGTGTGTGCAGCACAAGGTGTCCCAATAGATGGTGAAAGGTGCACTCATCAGATCTACTATTCATATAAGGGAATCCAGACCGAGCTCCAACCTTTGTGTCTTTGTTGGAATTTACCTGCCTGCATGTGTTTTGCTTACATTTACAAAGACTTTGTTTTATCAGTCAGCATTGAGGACTGAAAATAGTGCTGCATTGATGGGTTAATTGCTGTTTCATATAGTACATTCATTCATCCATATTTATATTTCTCTTTGTATTAAGTGGCTGCTGAGAGATATCTCACTCAGAATATGGTGACATCAGGTTAAATCACTGCGGTTTATTACCATTATTATCTTCCATCTGTATATACCGAATATCCTTTAGCGCTGAGATAGGAGGATTGGAGTAGGGATTATTGTCTCCTTTTTGTTTGTATACAGTTTATAAATACTCATGTCTGATATTGCCTTCACTTTCTATAAAAGTTGAACTTTGTAAGTTCCAGAGTTGTGTATTTTTTATGGTTTTAAACATGCCTGTTTTACCTTAAAAGGCAATTTCTACTTTTAATGTGACCTAAAAAATTGTTATACAACAAACACGTTGGTTTGTTCTAAAAACTTTTTATAAATGCACATGTGATTGTGCTTTGATTAAAAAGATTGAGAATCAACAATGTGTGGCTTCTTCTTTCAATGCTCAAATGCATTTTTTGTAATAAAGTTGGTGTTTTCAGTGGCAATGGGGGTTATTTACTAAAGGAAAATCCACTTTGCACTACAAGTGAAGTTTCAGTGCAGTCTCAAGTGCACTTGTAGTGCAAAGTGTATTTTCCTTTAGTAAATAACACCCAACAGTGCTTTATAATTTTACACAATCACGCCATTTTCACGACTCCCCAAATTTCAGTCATGGTCAGCTAAAAGAAAGACAAGCAGTAAATCTAAGAAAATATTTGTTCAGTTTAAAATATATTTTTATTTAAAAAATGTCTCAGACATTGTCTGGCATATCGATGGCCCCCCTACCTGCAAAGTATTCCATGGATCTTAGACGGACCTCGTGGGTCATCTGGGGGGGCAAGCCAGGACGGCCAACTTCAAGTGCTTTCAGGTTTGGTTCATTCATATTAATTCCGGCTTCAGGCCCAATTGAGCCAGCATAGTTCCAAGAATTTCTCCTTAAAAAGTTGTGGAGAACACAGCAAGCCAGGATGATGTGATTGAGTTTATATTCTGCCATGTGTATGGGTGTAAGAAATAGACAGAACTGGCTGGCCATTATTCCAAATGTGTTCTCCACCACTCTTCTGGCTCTGGCCAGCCAGTAATTAAAAACCCTCTGGTCTGGGGTGAGGGTCCTCATAGGGAATGGCCGCATAAGATGGTCCCCCAGCGTAAACACTTCATCCGCAACAAAGACGAATGGGAGTCCTTCCGCATTGTCTTCTGGAGGTGGCAAGCCCAAGCTGCCATTCTGGAGCCACCTGTAGAACTCCGTGTGGGCGATGACTCCTTCATCTGACATCAGGCCATTCTTCCCCACGTCCACATGCAGGAACTCGTAAGTAGCCGACACCACCGCCAACATCACAATACTATTGAACCCCTTGTAGTTGTAATAGTATGACCCCGAGTTGGGTGGTGGGACGATGTGGACATGTTTCCCATCAATTGCCCCTCTGCAGTTAGGAAAGTCCCACCGCTGGGCAAAGTGGGAGGCAACAGTCTGCCATTCCTGTGGGTTGGAAGGAAACTGTGGAGTCAAATAAGAAAAATAAATTAATCATTTTGCACATAAACATTGAAAGCAGATTAGACACAAACATTCTTGGCCAACATCAGTATAACATTTATTTTAGGGAGTATTTAAAGACAAAGGTATAAGGTCCACCTATCAGATTTCTCCCCCCTCTCATGGGCCATTTTAAAAATGTTAGGGGGGAGATGTTTTGGACAGGTAACCCTCTCCACTTCATTGAGAGATGAATGTCTAAATAATGTGTATTACTTTGGCCAGCCCCTCCTTACTTACACTATTGGCAGCCCACTGGACAGGTAAGAAGTGTCATAATACAAAGATGTAAATACACACTGCACAAATTGAAGCACATTTTTACATTCTGATATTACCTATCAAGATAATATTAGGATACAAAGACTTTTAACAGTACCATTTGAAAGTATTCAGGTAGGCCCTTGCACTACATGCTTTGGGGAATTCATCCAGAAATCTGACCACAAAAGAGGTAGGTATAGTGTGTATGGGTCTGGCAAAGTCAGCAGATAGATGATTGAGGATACATAGAGGATTGGTATCAGCTGAGTTAGCAGTTGGGGGGAGGGAGGGTTCCAAATGAGTTTGGGACCCAAAAAAAAGCCTCTGGCACTCTTCCAGAATTTAAAGCACACATCACAATTTTACACATTTTAGGGGGTATTTAGGGTAAAGCACTACTATGGAGCTGACAAAATACATTGTTAAGTGACTATGCGAGGTGGATATAGGCCCGGGAGAGCATGCTGGGGAGGTAAGTGAAGGCAAATATGTATGAAGGACAAAAAAAAAATCAAGCATGCATGAGGACAAAGGGGACATTCACAGCATATTACAATCATGGTAATTAGGGAATGAGGAAAGAAATACATTTCATTAGCAAACATTAAATAAAATAAAATGTGATGTTAAAGGATAAATCTTACCTTAATATACTCCTTCTGCAGGACCTGGTTGATGGCAGAACAGGTCTCTGGGATAATGATCCCCAGAGCCTGGGGGGAGATGCCTGTCGAGAACTTAAGGTCCTGCAGGCTTCTCCCCATCGCCAAGTACCGCAGGGTGGCGACTAGCCTCTGCTCCGGAGTGATGGCTTGCCTCATGCAGGTATCCTGCCTGCTGATATAAGGGGTCAGCAAAGCCAACAAACGGTGAAGTACGGGGTCCGTCATTCGGAGAAAGTTCCTGAAATCATCAGGATTATTCTCACGGATCTCACAGAGCAAAGGCATGTGACAGAATTGGTCACGCTGGAGCAACCAATTCTTGGTCCATGAACTCCTCCTCACCCTGTTCATGGACTGGGCTTGTGTCAAAGTAAGGACCCCAACACCAAGCCCCCACACAGCACAAACTCTATGATGAGTACGTACACGCAACATGGCTAGAAAATGGTCGGCTGGTCAGAACGAAGTAACAGAACGCACTGAAGAAAAGCAAGGCCTGTGAAGAGCGACCTGAAAATCAGTAACAAACAGACAAGAACACAATGACAAGTCAATGGGAACTTGCTGCACGCACTGAAGACCAGATACAAACCCACAAGCACAAACTGAACAGCAGAAATACGATCTGAAAACCACGAGTCTGAAAAAGCATGAATCGTCTCTCTCCAAACTTTTACTAACACGAGATTAGCAAAAGGAGCCCAAAGGGTTCCGCGCTTGGTACTAAACTGCCCTTTTATAGTCTTGTCATACGTGGTGTACGTCACCACGTTCTTCGCGTTTGGAATTTCCGACAACTTTGTGCGACTGTGTGTATGCAAAACAAGTTTGAGCCAACATCCGTCGGAAAAAATCCATGGATTTTGTTGTCGGAATGTCCGATCAATGTCCGACCGTGTGTACAGGGCATCTTGGACTTCTCTGCTGCCTTGATACAGTTGACCACCCCCTCCTCCTCAAAAAAATTAATTTGCTTGGTCTACTCACACATCCCTGATTTACTAACAGACATATCAGCCTAGATGTCACACCACTTCCTCAAAATGAATCTAAAACCAAGCTCATAACATTTCCTCCCCGACGTGCACCTTTCCCTGACTTTTCTGTCAAGATCAATATGATAATAATATGATAAAAATATGATAATAAAATTTCTAAACAGAAAAAATATTTTATAATAAATCATTTTAATAGTTTTTTTTTTTGGGGGAGATTTCGGTCCCTTTAGTGTTACATTGGGGAGCTAATTTTTTACCTTGCATTAGGCTGTATCCATAAATTTACTTTTCAATCATTCATATATGATTTTTTTTATACCTCCCAGCTACCTGCCCCCGGGTGATTAGTTTCCTTTATGGGGATCACATACGGCCTATCAGCTTGGTCGGAGTAAATCTTTATACCTTCTATGTTAAAGTGATTTATGTATCTATTTTTTATTATGATTTGTGTTTATACCTTGTTATACATTATAATTATTGGTGTATTTTTCCTATGTATATCTATTAGAATCGCCTAAGCTCCTGAAGAAGCGTATCTATACCCTCAACATGTCAAGCTATTAAGAATACACATACCTGGACTCATAACCTGACCCACAATCTGCATACTTACATCCTTAACCGGAACACCTTTATGGGAATCTGTTCTCCATCCGTTTTTGGATGCGCTGCTGTAGTTATGTATTGCATGAAATGTTGTCTTGTTTACATGCGGGGTCGAAAATACCAATCATATGGAAATGTCTCTTGTTCTATGTATTTATATGCATTAACTGTTCTTATCTCATGAAAGCCATACCTTAAAAAACCATTTTACCTTTTATAGATAACATATCTGTGAGCTTCTAAAGTCCATTTGCTAGTTGTTTAGGTTCTAAATGTTCAATTTCGGGACATTAGCACACTGTTATTTGTGTACCTACAGTGTCATCCTGTTCTAGGTACACATTTATTTGGGAATTTCCTAAATTCATCAAACTACAACAGGTGTGGGTCATTATGCACGCTATAGCACCCTGCCCACAAATAATCTGGCCTCGTTGCAGGCAAAGCAAACCGCACTAGTGCAGGCCTTTATTTAACATAGGTTGGATTCATATCACACCTACACCCAACCAGTAAAGGACACGCCCACCAGTGTAATTAATTCTGTCTCTTCGTGTATGCCGCTCACACCTGTTGATAAGTAACACACACTCTTAGCAAATAAAAGAATGCATTAGCTATATAAGCATATTTATCTGTGCTGTGTATAATGGAAAAGATCAAATGTCAAAGTCTCTAGCCATGATCAGTGATACCAAAAACAAAACAATTCAAGTTGTAAGTTGTTGGGCATGTGGAGGGTACAAAGCAGGAAATGTCAACTTTGTGAGGGCTGCTTCATACAAATTGTTGACATGCACATTCGTTGTCATCACCCAACATTTAAATATGGGTGCAGGATCACACCATACTTACAAATCCATATCTGACCAAAAAAAAAAAAAAACTGTTATAGATTTGATGTAAAACCCACACTCGCTTTATTTATAATGCCATTTCTTTTGTTTCCATTATGTGAAACCCATCAGAAATATAATACCTTGTGAAAAAGAAGCTATAACAGAGGAAGAACATACAAACCTCTAACCAGATAGTGTCATATTTGGGATTTAAACCCATGGAACCTCCATCTCTGTGGTGTTAAACAGCCCTAATTCCCCCCGGTGCAAAAAGTTAATCAATGCAGATGTACCCTGGAAGTCCTGAGTGCCATTGACCAACTTGTTTCTGTGATATGCCATCTGGTTCCAAGACTGGATATGACTGATTACCGTCAGCAGGCTGCTATAGGGCCATCTCTAATTTTTGGACTTTTTGCTTGGTAAGAGGCTGCAGTTGGTGTTGGTGTGGAATTCACCAGGCTGCTTCTTGTCCTTCCCCGTAGAACACATATGGCAAGATTTGCAATGAAGGTGGAACCCTCCTACACCTAAATACTACATTTCTTTAGACATTTACCTATAGTTGGTGGAAGTACATCAAGCATTAGTTCTGTTTCTTGTTTTATTCTGTGATATTTGGTGTTTATTCATGTGTGAGTGTAGAATAGTGGTGTTACCCTCTGAATTTTGGTAATGTCTATCTATCTTAACAAAAACTAATATATATATATATATATATATATATATATATATATATATATATACAGTATCTCACAAAAGTGAGTACTCCCCTCACATTTTTGTAAATAATTTATTATATCTTTTCATGTGACACCACTGAAGAAGATATAATAAAATATTTGCAAAAATGTGAATGGTGTGCTCACTTTTGTGAGATACTGTATGTATCTATATATAGATATATCTATATATATACAGTAAATATATGTGTAGAGAGAAAATATCTGTTCCAAAAACAGGAAAACATTACACATTACTATGTAAAAGAAAACAATTGCGCTATGTGTAAATAAATGATGATTCCAAGTATTGCATTCCAGAGAGATATCCCTCACAGTGATTCTCCTTCAAAGGAAATCCTTTGAAGGAGAATCACTGTGAGGGATATCTCTCTGGAATCCAATCAAGTTGGCTGGATAGCTAAAGTGGTTATACCTGTAGTGAGGGGTGAATGCTCACTGAAGTGCGTATAGACCTGGGGAGGTCTTAGTATCTGGTAAGCGGATATATGTACCATACTTATCCTGTGGGGAGCACTGGGTGTCTGCACCAATTGAAATTGGATTGACACTTCTTTTAAGTTCACCATATGGACTCTTAGTTAGAGTTTTGGATGTATATTTTTCTCTTTTTCTTGTTTACTACATTTTAATAGATGGTCTTGCTATGCTATATATAATGGGTATGGATTAACAGCACAACACTTTTTTATTACACATTATTAGCATTGTTTTCAAAAAAAGGAATAAGAAGCAACATAAAAACCCAGCAAGGACAATTTATTTTAGGAATTAAATAGGAATTTATTTTATTTTAGGAATTAAAGAGTTCATCTCAAAATTATAATGAGAATCAATAGTTGACACTTGCATTTATATATAAACAGCACATAGTTTGCTAGCTCTCAAAAAAAATTCACAATCGTGAACGCTTGTTTGGCATTCACACAATTCAGAATTTTCTATAGCATGGGGCTAAAAAGAAATGAGTGTAAGTTTGTGACTAGTTTTCAGTCTGGGCATGCTCAGTTGTGTCAGTAAAAAGTTCTAAAAGTAAAGTTTATCTCTTCTCAGACTTTCAAGCATATTTCTGCTTTCACAGCAATATTTAAAGAAATGTAAAAGCAGATCATTTCCATGTGCAATTCCCGTACTTCTATCATGACTACTGATTTAGACGGTCACTAATTTATGTGACCTATAGTGAATTGGATTTTGCGACTATGTATTTACCACGTGCTATAGTAAATACCTTTTCTGACTCGATTTAGTAGTTTTCCGACTAGGTGCTATAGTGAATTACGCCCTACGCAACAGTAAACCGCTGGAGCCTGGGGAAACACCATCTGCCAGGGGAGTGGAGGATTGGGTAAGTTAAATTGCAAAAACTCTCCTCCAGACTAAACAAGCAGGTTAACCTTGTAGTGCAGGCAAAACTCCACTGCAAGGGAGAAATTGTAAAATCAGATAAAATCGTTATGCAAATATATTTTGACTGTATATGTGCAAATTTGCATAGACTTTCACTTAAAAGTAAAATAATAAAGGTCTGAAATAAATTCTCTTCCTCTTGGTGTTTTGAAGTACTTATTTTTTAAATACTTTCTTAGCATTTATCTCTTTTTACAAAGCAGTCAGAGACATGTCTGCAGTCTAAATCCAAAACAAATCAATTCTATTTTAACCATAAGTATGCAGTTTACACGTGAATTAAAAAGGAGTATATAACACAATTTTACACCATTTTACCCCTTCCACTCTATGCTTATGCTTCCCCACCCTGTCATTTTGCAGCCTATCATTTGACACTTTCTATTCAAATGCATCAGATCAGGTTAAATCAGTACTCTGGACAACATCTTCTTTCCATCACTCTGCCGCAGCAGAGCATTCGTTTATATCATGCATTGTGACTGCAGCAAGCCAATTGTAAAGCATCAAGCTGAGAATATCACATCAGCAGCTGTCAGGGCAAAGAACTGAAAGGCAAACATGAACACTGGGTGTCCTGTCTTAGGAGACAATCATGAGGCTATTTGTGCTGACTAAAGCCCATTTGATGTTTGGTTGGATGTGAATTGTGTTGGGAAGAACAAGCATGGGTGACAGATGCAGTATTCAGAATGTTCTACCAGCATTTCTGAAAAATATGTTTTTCTCCAACTTTAGAAGGTAATCACAATTTTATTGTCCAGTTTTTATTTCTCCTGTCAAAAAACATAAATGTTAAAATGATATATATATACTGTATGTATACTGTATATTGTATATACTGTGTGTGTGTGTGTGTGTGTGTGTGTGTATGTATGTGTGTATATATATATATATATATATATATGTATGTATGTATATATACAGTGGGGACGGAAAGTATTCAGACCCCCTTAAATTTTTCACTCTTTGTTATATTGCAGCCATTTGCTAAAATCATTTAAGTTCCTTGTTTTCCTCATTAATGTACACACAGCACCCCATATTGACAGAAAAACACAGAATTGTTGACATTTTTGCAGATTTATTAAAAAAGAAAAACTGAAATATCACATGGACCCAAGTATTCAGACCCTTTGCTGTGACACTCATATATTTAACTCAGGTGCTGTCCATTTCTTCTGATCATCCTTGAGATGGTTCTACACCTTCATTTGAGTCCAGCTGTGTTTGATTATACTGATTGGACTTGATTAGGAAAGCCACACACCTGTCTATATAAGACCTTACAGCTCACAGTGCATGTCAGAGCAAATGAGAATCATGATGTCAAAGGAACTGCCTGAAGAGCTCAGAGACAGAATTGTGGCAAGACACAGATCTGGTCAAGGTTACAAAAACATTTCTGCTGCACTTAAGGTTCCTAAGAGCACAGTGGCCTCCATAATCCTTAAATGGAAGACGTTTGGGATGACCAGAAACCATCCTAGAGCTGGCTGTCCAGCCAAACTGAGCAATCGGTGGAGAAGAGCCTTGGTGGGAGAAGTAAAGAAGAACCCAAAGATCACTGTGGCTGAGCTCCAGAGATGCAGTCGGGAGATGGGAGAAAGTTGTAGAAAGTCAACCATCACTGCAGCCCTCCACCAGTCGGGGCTGTATGGCAGAGTGGCCCGACAGAAGCCTCTCCTCAGTGCAAGACACATGAAAGCCTGCATTGAGTTTGCTAAAAGACACCTGAAGGACTCCAAGATGGTGAGAAATAAGATTCTCTGATCTGATGAGACCAAGATAGAACTTTTTGGCCTTAATTCTAAGCGGTATGTGTGGAGAAAACCAGGCACTGCTCATCACCTGTCCAATACAGTCCCAACAGTGAAGCATGGTGGTGGCAGCATCATGCTGTGGGGGTGTTTCTCAGCTGCAGGGACAGGACGATTGGTTGCAATCAAGGGAAAGATGAATGCGGCCAAGTACAGGAATATCCTGGATGAAAACCTTCTCCACAGTCCTCAGGACCTCAGACTGGGCCGAAGGTTTACCTTCCAACAAGACAATGACCCTAAGCACACAGCTAAAATAACGAAGGAGTGGCTTCACAACAACTCCGTGACTGTTCTTGAATGGCCCAGCCAGAGCCCTGACTTAAACCCAATTAAGCATCTCTGGAGAGACCTAAAAATGGCTGTCCACCAACGTTTACCATCCAACCTGACAGAACTGGAGAGGGTCTGCAAGGAGGAATGGCAGAGGATCTCCAAATCCAGGTGTGAAAAACTTGTTGCATCTTTCCCAAAAAGACTCATGGCTGTATTAGATCAAAAGGGTGTTTCTACGAAATACTAAGCAAAGGGTCTGAATACTTAGGGCCATGTGATATTTCAGTTCTTCTTTTTTAATAAATCTGCAAAAATGTCAACAATTCTGTGTTTTTCTGTCAATATGGGGTGCTGTGTGTACATTAATGAGGAAAAAAATGAACTTAAATGATATTAGCAAATTTGGCTGCAATATAACAAAGAGTGAACAATTTAAGGGGGTCTGAATACTTTCCGTCCCCACTGTATATATACATACATATATATATATATATATATATATATATATATATATATATATATATATATATATATATATATATATATATATATATATATATATATATATATATATATATATATATATATATACACATACATACACACACACACACACACACACACACAGTATATCATTCAACAGTTAAAATTTTGATTTCATTATTATAAATTGTAGATTTGAATTTGGTTTTTACATCATATTACTATTCTAAGGATATCCTGTAAAACCAGGGGTGGGCGACCTTGAAGGTGGAGATCTACCCGAACAACATGGGAGAAGTCAAAGATCACCGAGCACAGTGTTGCCCAGTGTCGCTTCTTTATTACATAGTTACATAGTTAGTCCATCAAGTTCAACCTATGTGTGTGATTATATGTCAGTATTACATTGTATATCCCTGTATGTTGCAGTTGTTCAGGTGCTTATCTAATAGTTTCTTGAAACTATCAATGCCCCCCCGCTGAGACCACTGCCTGTGGAAAGGAATTCCACATCCTTGCCGCTCTTACGGTAAAGAATCCACTACGTAGTTTAAGGTTAAACTTCTTTTCTTCTAATTTTAATGAGTGGCCATGAGTCTTGTTAAACTCCCTTCTGCGAAAAAGTTTTATCCCTATTGTGGGGTCACCAGTATGGTATTTGTATATTGAAATCATATCCCCTTTCAAGCATCTCTTCTCCAGAGAGAATAAGTTCAGTGCTCGCAACCTTTCCTCATAACTAATATCCTCCAGACCCTTAATTAGCTTTGTTGCCCTTCTTTGTACTCGCTTCATTTCCAGTACATCCTTCCTGAGGACCGGTGCCCAGAACTGGACAGCATACTCTAGGTGAGGCCGGACCAGAGTCTTGTAGAGTGGGAAAGTTATCGTTTTATCTCTGGAGTTGATCCCTTTTTAATGCATGCCAATATTCTGTTTGCTCTGTTAGCAGCAGCTTGGCATTGCATGCCATTGCTGAGCCTATCATCTACTAGGACCCCCAGGTCCTTTTCCATCCTAGATTCCCCCAGAGGTTCTCTCCCCCAGTGAGTAGATTGCATTCATATTTTTGCCACCCAAATGCATTATTTTACATTTTTCTACCTTGAACCTCATTTGCCATGTAGTTGCCCACCCCATTAATTTGTTCAGATCTTTTTGCAAGGTTTCCACATCCTGCGGATAAGTTTATGCCCAACTTAGCTTAGTATTATCCACAAATACAGAGATTGAATTGTCCATGTCTCCATGTTGTTTATGAACAAATTCAATAGAATTGGTCCCAGCACAGAACCCTGAGGGACCCCACTACCCACCCCTGACCATTCTGAGTACTCCCCATTTATCACCACTCTCTGAACTCTCCCTTGTAGCCAGTTTTCAATCCAAGTACTTACCCTATGCTCCATGCCAACGGACCTTATTTTGTACAGTAAACGTTTATGGGGAACTGTGTCAAATGCTTTTTCAAAATCCAGATACACCACGTCTACGGGCCTTCCTTTATCTAGATGTCAACTCACCTCCTCATCGAAGGTTAATAGATTGGTTTGGCAAGAACGATTCTTCATGAATCCATGCTGATTACTGCTAATGATACCGTTCTAATTATTAAAATCTTGTATATAGTCCCTTATCATCCACTCCAAGAGTTTACATACTATTGATGTTAGGCTAACTGGTCTGTAATTCCCAGAGATGTATTTTGGGCCCTTTTTAAATATTGGTACTACATTGGCTTTTCTCCAATCAGCTTGTACCATTCCTGTCAGTAGACTACTTAAAATTTATAATGGGGTATGGCGCTTCCTGTAGGATTATATGGGATGGTATAGTGGGAGGTCCCCCTTTGGGGTTGTTGGATTTGGTGAGTGGGGACCCTTGAGGGGGAGCACAAAAGTCACTAAGATCATCTGAGAGCACCCCAGTCACGTTTTTTTCTTTGAAGAAAATTTGAACACTGGTTTCTGAAGAGATTCATTATCCTATGGACTATGATCACTAATTATAAATTAAGTTGTATATATTTGCACTAATTAGACAGAGGTGCACTTTTATGTTTTTGTCTAAAGCCAATGATTCTTCATCCTATGGACTATGATCACTAATTATAAATTAATTTGCATATATTTGCACTAATTAGGCAGAGATGCACTTATATGTTTCTGTCTAATGCTAAGCCACTATAATCTATGGTGGTTTTTCTGTTTTTTTAAGTTTTATCACAACTTTAGGTGTTTAGTTTACACCCCTACATTTATTGTGCTCACATTTATGATTTTTTATGGTTTTGTATAACTTATATCACTTAAGATCGCTCTTATTTGCATAATTATTTTTTGGTGGTAGCGTGAACCACCACTAGGGGTTATGGTAGGGGTATAAACTGTATTTAGATAGTTCACATTAGGACACTAAGGGATCACAAACCCCCCCCCCCCCCACCTCCCACTATACCATCCCATATAATCCTACAGGAAGCGCCATACCCCATTATAAATTTTAAGTATTCTGACTGTGAGGCAGTTTTTTGTAATTTTGTTACCAGTTCCACTATTATGTCATCTAATATGTCATAAGGAAGAAATACAAGTTTTATATCTGTTTAACTAATATGTTTTATTTTTTAATTTTTTTTCATGATACAAAGCAATGCAATAAGCCTTATAGTTTATCATGTTAAAACATTATATTGATAAAGCATTACAGAACATTGCATCACAGCCCATTAAGATGAATACAGACGATTGAAAGGTTATTTTGAGACATTTCAATAAAGTTAAAAAATAAGAAAATACAGACAGTATGATGCATAAATTATGACGCTCCTTCACAAATTCGCCAGCATCCACAGCTTAATGCAGTTGTTGGTGTAAATGAGTCCCAAACTATTTCTGGCATTCACAGAGCCCAGTCATATGTTTTACAGTTGGAGGTTTAAAGTGTACAGTATGAATAGGAATTTCCGACAACAAGCTCACATCGAACATTTGTTGTGGGAAATTCCAACCATGTGTACGCGGCATAACACTTTAGGCCCATACACACGATCAGACTTTTTATTTTTTTTATTGTTTGCTTAATGAACTAAAAAATACTGTATGTGTTTTGCTTGGTTTCTGTTATAACATTTTGCAAATAAATAATCTTTCTTCATAAATTTAGATCACAATGTATACTGCTAAATGTACTGTATATATTTAGTCTGTAGGAAAGTTATAGAGACCACAAACTATGGGATATATATTTGAAAAATGTTCAATCTTGATGTATCTCATTTCTTGAGGCCAGAAAATGCCAGAACAGTACAAATATCTCCCAAAATACCCCTTTTTGGAAAGTAGACAATCCAAGGTATTTAGTAAGAGGCATGGTGAGTTTTTTTAAAGTTGCAATTTTTTGTCACAATTTTCTTTGGAAAATGTTTTACATACTGTCACCAGTGCAGTACAGCTGATGTGGCGGTGATCAAGAAAACTGACTGGTGACAGAATGTAAAAAAAAAATAATAATCATCATTTTTTTTCAATGTTTTTTTCTTTTTTTATTACATATAGTGACCAGAGCAATACAGTGTTACCGTCATTTTACAATAGGCTGGGCAGGAAGGGGTAAAACCATTTCTTGCTTCTACTTTTGAATAAAGACCCATAAATCTTACCATAACCTTATTTTCCGCTTTGTTCCTTTGGAACAGATGTGGAACTTTTTTATTTCTGGTATGTGATTAGGAGTCAAAAAAGAGACATTGTAAACGGGGGCTCCTTTCTATTTTACAGTATAACCTTTCAATGCCCTTTAAAAAAAGTCCAAAAATATGTATTTTAATTGTTTATTTTTAGCAATTTACAAAATGCAACATGAGCGAACAGAATAAAAATCTACATCAAATCAATATTTTGGGTGACTATTCTTTGGCTTTAAACTTGCACAGTCAGGGATTTTGTAGGATTAGAGTCCAGTGTATGATCAATCAATTATACCAAGTAGGTGCTTGATCATCCATTTTATACATTGGTTGAAAGGAAGAAGGTTGTGGAAGACAGTTTCATGATACAGGTCATACAATATGGCAAGACTGAGCACAGCAACAAGACTGAAGGTATTTATAACATACCAGCAAGTTCTCTCCCAGACAAAGATTTGAAAGCAGACTGGGGTTTCAAGATGCGCTGTTCAAGCTTTTTTGAAGAAGCACAAAGAAATGGGCAACTCTGAGGACTGTAGACACAGTGGTCGAAGAAGGAAAACGAATGCAGCAGATGTAAGATACATCATGCTTACTTCCTTTTGACATCGGAAGATGTCTAACAGTCCCATCATCACAGAACTAGCGGAAACCAGTGGGACCCAGGCATAACCATCTACTGTTCAAAGAAGTCTGGCCAGAAGTGGTATTCATGGAAGAATTGCAGCCAAAAAGCTATACCTCTGATGTGGAAACAATCCTAAGCTACTTAAGTATGCACAAAAACAAAGGAACTGTGGTGCAGAAAAATGGCAGCATGTGCTCTGGACTGATGAGTTAAATTTTGAAATATTTGGCTGTAGCAGGAGGCAGTTTGTTGGTCTGGAAAGCGGGGCAATATTGAGTGTCTGCAAGGAACAGTGAAGCATAGTGGAGGTTACTTGCAAGTATGGGGCTACATTTCTGCAAATGGAGTTGGAGATTTGGTCAGGAGCAATGGTATCCTCTATGCTCAGAAATACAGGCAGATAATTATCCATCATGTCATACCATCAGGGAAGTGTGTGATTGGCCCTAAATGTATTCTGCAGCAGGACAACAACCCCAAACATTCAACCAATGTAATTAAGAACTATCTTCAGTGTAAAGAAGAACAAGGAGTCCTGGAAATGATGGTTTGGCCCCCAGAGCCCCAATCTCAACATGATTGAGTCTGTCTGGGATTACATGAAGAGACAGAAGTGATTGAGGCAGCCTAAATCCACAGAAGATCTGTGGTTAGTTCTCCAAGATGTTTGGAATAACCTACCTGCTGGGTTCCTTAAAAGTCTGTGTACAAGTGTACCTAAAAGAGTTGATGCTATTTTAAAGGCAAAGGGTGGCCACCCACACCAAATATTAATTTGATTTGGATTTCTCTTCTGTTCATTTACTTTCTATCTTGTTAATTGATCAAAATAAACTAATAACACTTCTATTTCTGAAAGCATTCTTAATTTACAACATTTTTAGAGAAAAAAAACTCATTATATAACCCAATGTTTGATAAAATATAAAAGATGATGTTACGTCGAGTAGATACAGTAGATACCTCACATGTCACAATAAAATCATGCATGCTTGTTGAATGGCAACAAACTTCGATACTTAAAAATCTCCAAAGGCGACACTTCGAATAAAATATTTTACAGGTTACCAGTTTAGAGTTTCAGAGAAGGTTCAGCACTAGAATTATTGCTCCCACTGTAACGTTTGCTGCGATAACTCACATATGTGGTATGAACACCTTTTACATATGCGTGCGCAATCTTCTTCGAACGACCGGGCGATTTACATTATTTTAAAATCATTTATTTTATAATTTTTTTTTTTTTTTTACACTGTCCCTTAAATTTTTTAACACCTTTATTGCTATCACAAGACATGAAAATATCCCTTGTGATAACAATAAAGCATGACAGTTCCTCTTTATAGAGACATCTGGGGTCTTTAAGATCTCAGATCTCTCCTCTACCTACTACTGAAAGCATCAGATAAATAAAAAAATCTATATTCACCTTAAAAAATAAATTGTTTACATCCACTGAGCTGGCCTCTCTTCACTTCTGTGACCAGCCACGTGAACCATCAGATCATTTCCCAGGCTCACCGCTGAGAACGGTAAGCCAGAGAAACTCCTGGCTAGGGATGAGCTTCGTGTTCGAGTCGAACCCATGTTCGACTCGAACATCGGCTGTTCGATCGTTCGCCGAATTGCGAACGTTATGGGCCGTTCGCGCTAAATTCGTGTGGCGCGTCACGGCCCATAATTCACTGCGGCATCGCAGTGCATTGCTGGCTGATGATTGGCCAAGCATGCACTATGACCCGCATACTTGGCCAATCACAGCGCCGTCAGTAGAGAGAGCTGTAATTGGCCAAAGCCAGGGTGGCTTTGGCCAATTATGGCTCAGGGGATTTAGTACACACCCCACACTATATAAGGCCGCCTGCACGGCGGCCCTGTGTAGTGTGTGTTCCGGTGTGCTGAGAGATAGAGAGAGAGAGAGAGAGTGTCATTTGATTTGAGTTAGATAGATTAGGCAGAACAGTCAGTCAGTTAGCTGCACTTACAGTATATTGTGTATATATATGCATCCCAGGTGTTGCATATATATATATATACACTGTATTCAGTTTAGCTAGATCCGTTCCTGTTATCTTCTATCTAGACTATTTACATTTAATGCAGTGCGTCCTGCTCACAGTGTTCAGCTAGATCCGTTCCTGCTATTTACATTTAGTGCAGTGCGTCCTGCTCACAGTGTTCAGCTAGATCCGTTCCTGTTATCTTCTAGACTATTTACATTTAGTGCAGTGCGTCCTGCTCACAGTGTTCAGCTAGATCCGTTCCTGCAATTTACATTTAGTGCAGTGCGTCCTGCTCACAGTGTTCAGCTAGATCCGTTCCTGCTATTTACATTTAGTGCAGTGCGTCCTGCTCACAGTGTTCAGCTAGATCCGTTCCTGCTATTTACATTTAGTGCAGTGCGTCCTGCTCACAGTGTTCAGCTAGATCCGTTCCTGCTATTTACATTTAGTGCAGTGCGTCCTGCTCACAGTGTTCAGCTAGATCCGTTCCTGTTATCTTCTAGACTATTTACATTTAGTGCAGTGCGTCCTGCTCACAGTGTTCAGCTAGATCCGTTCCTGCAATTTACATTTAGTGCAGTGCGTCCTGCTCACAGTGTTCAGCTAGATCCGTTCCTGCTATTTACATTTAGTGCAGTGCGTCCTGCTCACAGTGTTCAGCTAGATCCGTTCCTGCTATTTACATTTAGTGCAGTGCGTCCTGCTCACAGTGTTCAGCTAGATCCGTTCCTGCTATTTACATTTAGTGCAGTGCGTCCTGCTCACAGTGTTCAGCTAGATCCGTTCCTGCTATTTACATTTAGTGCAGTGCGTCCTGCGCACAGTGTTCAGCTAGAGCCGTTCCTGCTATTTACATTTAGTGCAGTGCGTCCTGCTCACAGTGTTCAGCTAGATCCGTTCCTGTTATCTTCTAGACTATTTACATTTAGTGCAGTGCGTCCTGCTCACAGTGTTCAGCTAGATCCGTTCCTGCTATTTACATTTAGTGCAGTGCGTCCTGCTCACAGTGTTCAGCTAGATCCGTTCCTGTTATCTTCTAGACTATTTACATTTAGTGCAGTGCGTCCTGCTCACAGTGTTCAGCTAGATCCGTTCCTGTTATCTTCTAGACTATTTACATTTAGTGCAGTGCGTCCTGCTCACAGTGTTCAGCTAGATCCGTTCCTGCTATTTACATTTAGTGCAGTGCGTCCTGCTCACAGTGTTCAGCTAGATCCGTTCCTGTTAAATTCCTACTGACCGGCAGGCTTGTCTGGTTACAGTATATAAAGCTACCTGAAGAAAATTACAGGTGTTCTATTTGATCCTATTAGTACCACGGTCAGGCAGCTAGACTATTTACATTTAGTACAGTGCGTCCTCCTCACAGTGTTCAGCTAGATCCGTTCCTGTTATCTTCCTACTGACAGGCAGGCTTGTCTGGTTACAGTATATAAAGCTACTTGAAGAAAATTACAGGTGTTCTATCCCAGCTTAGTGCAGCTACAGGCCATTAGTATGTCTGGAAGGCCAAGAAGGAGAGGCAGACAGTCACAAGCCAATAAGAGAGGGCAAGCAGGCTCTGTGTCTAGTGCTGGTCGTGGAGACGGTGCATCCTCATCAGCACGTGGCCATGGGACACGCTTGGCCTTTTTTTCGGCAGCTGGCCATGTTGAGCCGCAACATGCGGAAGACTTGGTCGAGTGGATGACCAAGCCGTCCTCATCCTCCTCATCCTCTCTCACCCATGCCCAGGGTGCTTTGTCTGGCAAAGCAGCGGCCTCTTCCCTCAGCTCAATGTCATCAGTGACTCCTTCCCTAGCTCCACCATGTCCTCATGAGGATTCCCTCGAACTGTTTGACCACAGTGTTGGGTACATGCTCCAGGAGGATGCCCAGCGTTTGGAAGGCTCTGATGACGATACTGAGCTCGATGAAGGCAGTAACATGAGCGCGGACAGAGGAGGTGCCCAAGAAGGACAGCAATCTGGCAGTCATGCTCCCCCTGCTGCAGCATACTGCCAGGTTTGCTCCAGTGATGAGGAGGGAGGGGATGATGAGGTCACTGACTCAACGTGGGTGCCTGATAGGAGAGAGGAGGAGGAGGAGGAGGAGGAGGCGGCAGCACATCACCAACGAGGCAGGATGCCCTCCAGGGGCCAGCCTAAGGGCAGCACATTGACTGCATCACACCCCAAAGCTCCACATGTGCAGGGCGCTGCAGTCTCTGCGCGTTATTCAAAAAGTTCTTTGGTGTGGGCCTTTTTTGAGACGAGTGCATCAGATCGCACCGCTGCTATTTGCAACATATGTCTCAAGCGTATCTCGCGTGGCCAAAATATCTCCCGCTTGGGTACCACATGCTTGACCAGACATATGTTGACCTGCCATGCAGTTCGTTGGCAAGCGTATCTAAAAGACCCACACCAAAGAACAAAGAGGATCTCTCCTTGCTCCTCATCAGCTAAGATTTCCAACCCCACTAGACCTTCAGTCCTCTCTGAGACCTGCAGTGAGAGGAATGAAGGTGTAAAATTAGGTGTGTCACAGCCAAGTACTTGTGGGCAATCTGCTTTTGGTACACCGACGTCAGATTGTACCAGGCAAATTTCCCTGCCCCAGCTGCTGCACCGCCGAAAGAAGTTTGTTCCCAGCCATCCACATGCCCAGCGGTTGAATGCTAGCTTGGCAAAATTGCTAGCACTTCAACTGCTGCCTTTTCAGTTGGTAGACTCTGCCCCCTTCCGTGAGTTTGTGGAATGTGCGGTTCCTCAGTGGCAGGTACCCAAACGCCACTTTTTCTCACGGAAGGCGATTCCGGCTCTCTACCGGCATGTGGAAGGCAATGTCCATGCCTCGCTGGACAGGGCGGTCAGCGGTAAGGTGCATATTACCGCTGACTCATGGTCCAGCAGGCATGGACAGGGACGTTACCTAAGTTTCACGGCGCATTGGGTGACTCTGCTGGCAGCTGGGAAGGATGCAGGACAAGGTGCAGTAGTGTTGGAGGTTGTTCCGCCACCACGCCTCCAAAATGCTGATTGTGACACACCTCTCTCCTCCACCCCCTCCTCTTCTTCTTCCTCCATGGCCTCTTCCTCGGAACCAGCGGTGCTCCGTAGGCGTTCAAGGGGCTACGCAAGTACGCAGGCCAAAAGATGCCATGCGGTGCTTGAGCTGGTGTGCTTGGGGGACAGGAGCCACACTGGGGCAGAGGTTCTGTCAGCTCTGCAGGGGCAGGTTCAGAGGTGGTTGACGCCACGCCAACTTAAGGCAGGAATGGTGGTTTGCGACAATGGCACCAACCTCCTCTCTGCCCTCCGACAGGGACAAATGACCCATGTGCCCTGTTTGGCTCACGTCCTTAACTTGGTGGTGCAGCGGTTCTTGGGCAGGTACCCGGGCTTACAGGATGTCCTGAGGCAGGCCAGGAAAGTCTGTGTGCATTTCCGCCGGTCATATAATGCCAGTGCTCGGCTGACGGACCTCCAAAAGGAGTTTAACCTGCCCAAGAACCGCCTAATCTGTGACATGCCCACCAGGTGGAACTCAACGTTGGCCATGCTGCAGCGGCTGCACACGCAGCAGAGGGCCATCAATGAGTACCTGTGCGACTATGGCACCAGGACAGGGTCAGGGGAGCTTGTTTTTTTTTCCCCACGCCAGTGGGCCATGATCAGGGATGCATGCACTGTCCTGTCACCATTCGAGGAGGCCACGAGGATGGTGAGCAGTGACAGTGCATGCATCAGTGACACTGTCCCCCTTGTCCACCTGTTGGAGCACACGCTGCGTGGAATAATGGACAGGGCACTTGAGGCAGAACAGAGGCAGGAAGAGGAGGACTTCCTTAGCTCTCAAGGCCCCCTTTATCCAGACAGTGTTCCTGCGTGCCCGCCGATCACACAGGAAGAGGACGAGGAGGAAGAGGAGGAGGAGGAAGAATGTGTCAGTATGGAGGTGGAGCCTGGCACTCAGCATCAGCAGCAGTCTTTAAGGGATCAGTCCCAAGAAACACATGGACTTGTACGTGGCTGGGAGGAGGTGGCTGCGGACCATATCGTTCTTAGTGACCCAGAGGACTCCGGACCGAATGCCTCAGCAAACCTACGCTGCATGGCCTCCCTGATCCTGCAAAGCCTGCGTAAGGATCCTCGTATTCGTGGTATCAAGGAGAAGGACCATTACTGGCTGGCAACCCTCCTTGATCCACGTTACAAGGGTAAGGTTGCAGACCTTATCTTGCCATCGCAGAGGGAGCAGAGGATGAAACATCTTCGGGAGGCCTTGCAGAAAGGTCTGTGCAACGCGTTCCCAGAGACTGGGAGGTTACAAACTCCTGTTTCTGGACAACGTGTTGCTGAGGCTTCGGTCAGTCAAAGAAGGAGCGGTGGAGAAGGTGGCCGTCTGACCGATGCGTTCAGACAATTTTTTGGTCCGCAGCCCCAAGGTATGATCGGTTCCAGCAACCATCGCCAGCGTCTGTTTTACATGGTGCAGGAATACCTAGGGGCAAGATCAGACTTGGACACCTTTCCCACCGAAAATCCTCTGGGTTACTGGGTCTTGAGGATGGATCACTGGCCAGAGCTTGCACAGTATGCAATTGAGCTACTGGCCTGTCCTGCATCCAGCGTTCTTTCGGAACGCACATTCAGTGCTGCTGGAGGCGTGGTAACCGATCACAGGGTGCGTCTGTCCACCGACTCGGTCGATCGGCTGACCTTCATAAAAATGAATGAGTCTTGGATCACCACCAGCTACCAAGCACCTGATGCTGATGTAACCGAATAATTTTTTTTGAAATCTCAGATCCCTTCAAAGACTGCCTATGCTGATGCTGAGTGACTATCCCTGAGTAATTATCCTCTTCCTCCTCAATCATCACGCTGATAGCTTGTAAGAACATTTTTGGTTCTGGGCGCCACCACCAGTGCCTAAGGCACAATTTTTCAGCCCCTGTTTAACAGGGGCGTGTAATTACAATTTTTGATGTAATACTTTGCAGCAGGGCTCGTTCCTGCATTCCAACTAGAGTGTCTGTGAGGGGTTGCAGTGTTGTGGCACCAGCACCAGTGCCTAGGGCCCAATTTTTCTGCCCCTGTCTAACAGGGGCGTGTAATTACAATTTTTGATGCAATACTTTGCAGCAGGGCTCGTTCCTGCGTTCCAACTAGAGTGTCTGTGAGGGGTTGCAGTGTTGTGGCACCAGCACCAGTGCCTAAGGCCCAATTTTTCTGCCCCTGTCTAACAGGGGCGTGTAATTACAATTTTTGATGCAATACTTTGCAGCAGGGCTCGTTCCTGCGTTCCAACTAGAGTGTCTGTGAGGGGTTGCAGTGTTGTGGCACCAGCACCAGTGCCTAAGGCCCAATTTTTCTGCCCCTGTCTAACAGGGGCGTGTAATTACAATTTTTGAAGCAATAATTTGCAGCAGGGCTCGTTCCTGCGTTCCAACTAGAGTGTCTGTGAGGGGTTGCAGTGTTGTGGCACCAGCACCAGTGCCTAAGGCCTAATTTTTCAGCTCCTGTTCAACAGGGGCATGTAATTACAATTCTTGATCTAATATTTCACAGCAGGGCCCTGTGAGGGCTTACAGTGTTGTGGCCACAGCAACACCTAAGGCCCAAATTTCTGCTGAGTATATAGGGCAGGACCCTACTTTCAAACATCTAACTTACAAACGACTCCTACTTGCAAACGGAAGGAGACAACAGGAAGTGAGATGAAATCTACCCCTAGGAAGGGAAATTCTCTCCTGTAAGAGTTAATATGGGAAAACAATTTCTCCTTTCCACTGATGCTTTCCAATCCTTGTTCCACAAAAAAACCCAAATTTTCAAAAAACATTTTTCATTGGGACAAAAAAGTGAGGTGAAATCTTCTGAAGAGGAGGAAAGACAGCAAAACAAATGTCACAGGGGTGATAACCCTTCCCTATGTTTTCCAAAAAGCTTAGAAAAGATTTTTTGGCTGGAGCTAAACACGTTAAAAATGTTCAAAATTACAAACAGATTCTACTTAACAACAAACCTACAGTCCCTGTCTTGTTTGCACCGCCTGTATACTGCTGTTCAGAGTATATAGGGCCTGGTGGCCCCACACCTTTCCTTATTTTAATTTGGGTGCGGGGTTCCCCTTAATATCCATACAAGACCCAAAGGGCCTGGTAATGGACTGGGGGGTACCCATGCCGTTTGTCTCACTGATTTTCATCCATATTGCCATGACCCGACATGACATTAAACCCGCAAGCAGTTTTAAATGAGATTTTTTCCTTTAAAAATGACATTTGGTGCAGGGACTGTTCTAAACATGGGAAACACGCGTCACTTTACAGGCATACTATAGACACCCCCCAGGTACGATATTTAAAGGAATATTTCACTTTTTTTTTTTTTACTTTAAGCATCATTAAAATCACTGCTCCCGAAAAAACGGCCGTTTTTAAAAGTTTTTTTTGCATTGATACATGTCCCCTGGGGTAGGACCCGGGTCCCCAAACCCTTTTTAGGACAATACCATGCAAATTAGCCTTTAAAATGAGCACTTTTGATTTCGAACGTTCGAGTCCCATAGACGTCAATGGGGTTCTAACGTTCGTGCGAACTTTCGGTCCGTTCGCGGGTTCTGGTGCGAACCGAACCGGGGGGTGTTCGGCTCATCCCTACTCCTGGCTAGTAGAGGGAGGGATGGGTGACCCCTTCCGCTGCTTCTAAACACAATCCAGTGGCTAGCCACTCTGATTGCTTTTATCGCTAGATGCAAAAAAATAATACCAGGGTTATGGCTGACAGCTGCAGCCATAGCCATGAGAAACTGCTTCAAAACTGCAATGTACTGTATATGTACGTTTTGCTGTCTTGAAGTGGGTATAGAAGAAATGTGTTGGAAGTGCTTCAGTGTACCAAAGGATTTTTCATTATTTAAGCTTATAATTCCCAGATAGGATGTAGAAATGTGAAGAAGACATGAAATTTGAAGACTTGTCTAATCACATTGCCAAAGTGGATAGATCCTTTTTTTCTGACTGCACATGGAAGAATAAGCGAATATATTTTTTGAGGATTTGCTGCATGTGAATTATGGACTTCAATTATTAGAGGACTGCACAGATGTGAAGTTCCTTTAGGGGATTGTTTATTGAGTGTAGCTAGCTTTGCCTGGTGGTATATTTCTAAACAAAAATGGTTATCTGGATAGGTTTCTTGATACTGCTTTGTAAGTCCTGACAGTGGTGGAAGCAGTTGCATGCAATGAGAGATTCTGGCTAGGTAACAAGGGAACAGTCTTTTAGTAGGTGAGCTCTTTGGGTCAAATGAATGCACTTAGTTCTTCTACACTCCTGTGATCCAGATTCAGCTGACAGCGGGCTAAGGCCCACTGTCAGCTGATATCACAGAGCCGATCCAGTCTCTGCAGGAATCCCAACAATAATGTTGGGATCTGCCTAGATGTCTGACTGTCAGCTGGCTCAGCCTCACAGAAAACCGCTGACAGCATGAACAAGTCACTCCCATCCCCTCCACTGTCTGGTGCTCCAGAGAGCACTGGAGGGGCAGAGCACAGAGCGGTGACTGACAGTCGCTGCTCTATGCTCAGAGCGGAACTGAGAACAAAGTGATCAGCAGTCTTTGATTGCTCAGTTCTCAGTGTAGAACCAGCGGGGGAAACTTGCAGCATTGGATCCAAGCTAAAGTTGAGTATGTACTGTATGGTTTTTGATTGGATTCCCACACTTCTCTTTTAATAAGTGCCTAACATTATCTTGAACATTCTCTGGAATCTTGAGAACCAGTGCTGCTTACAAAAAATGCAACAAAAGCAACTGACCTACATATTAACAACAATTCTTGATGATGTGGCTGCCCAGGCCCTTTGAACATAAATCAAAATTCAATAACTCTGATTAACCACTTCAGCCCCGGACCATTTGGCTGCCTAAAGACCAGAGGACATTTTACAATTTGGCACTGCGCTGCTTTAACTGGTAATTGCGCGGTCATGCAATGTTGTACCCAAACAAAATTTGCATCCTTTTTTCCCACAAATAGAGCTTTCTTTTGATGGTATTTGATTGCTTCTGTGATTTTTATTTTTTACGATATAAATGGAAAAAGACCGATAATTTTGCAAAAAAATTATATTTTCTACTTTTTGTTATAAGAAATATCCAATAAACTCAATTTTAGTCATACATTTAGGCTAAAATGTATTCAGCCACATGTCTTTAGTAAAAAATGTCAATAAGCGTATATTTATTGGTTTGCGCAACAGTTTACAAAAAAAGTCTACAAACTAGGGTACATTTTCTGGAATTTACACAGCTTTTAGTTTATGACTGCCTATCTCATTTCTTGAGGTGGCAAAATGCCAGGGCAGTACAAAGCCCCCCCTAAATGACCCAATTTTGGAAAGTAGACACCCCACGGAAATTGCTGAGAGGCAGGTTTGAACTGAATAATGACAATGTTGAGTCCATGGAATATTTTATATTTTGCCAGAAGTTGCGGGAAAATTACAAACTTTTTTTTTTTTTGCACAAAGTTGTCACTAAATGATATATTGCTCAAACATGCCATGGGCATATTTGGAATTACACCCCAAAATACATTCTGATGCTTCTCCTAAGTATGGGGATACCACATGTGTGGGACTTTTTGGGAGCCTAGCTGCGTATGGGTCCCTGAAAACCAATCACCGCCTTCAGGATTTCTAAGGGCGTACATTTTTTATTTCACTCCTCACTACCTATCTCAGTTTCAAAGGCCATAAAATACGAAGATCTACTGCTAAAATTACTGGCCTCAAAAAGATCTTTGTGGTGATACCTCACATGCATGGTGCAATTGCTGTTTACACATGACGCCAGACTGACGCTTGCATTCATCTTTGCGCGAGAGCAGGGGGGACAGGGGTACTTTTTTTTTTAAATTATTGATTTTGCTTTTTTATTTTATTTTTAAACTGTTCCTTTCATTTTTTTTAATAATTTTTATTGTTATCTCAGGGAATGTAAATATCCCCTGTGATAGCAATAGGTAGTGACAGGTACTCTTTTTTGAAAAAAATGGGGTCTATTAGACCCTAGATCTCTCCTCTGCCCTCAAAGCATCTGACCACACTAAGATCGGCGTGATAAAATTCTTTCCCAATTTCCCAGTGGCGCTGTTTATATCCGGCGAAATCATGTCATGAAATGCTCGTAGCTTCTGGTTTCTTAGGCCATAGAGCTGATCTCTGATCAGCTCTATGGTCAGCTGGCAGAACCACTGGCTGCATTCTCAGGTTCCCTGTTGGGACACGAGAGCCAGAGAAAACCATGGAAGACGGTGGGAGGGGGACATTCCTTCCCACTGTTTGTAAAATCAGTCTAGAGGCTAATTAGCTGCTAGGATCACTTTTACATGAAAGCCGACCGCTGGCTGAAAAAAATGATACCAAGATGGTACCTAAACCCGCAGGCATCATTCTGGTATATCCACTCAAAGCTAAGGATAATCTGTGAAGGCTGTTTGGATGCTAAGGCGGCAATTTTGCACATTTTTAAAGATTCTGATGTAAATGTAATGATTTTAAACCTTTTAATAAATCTTGCAGTATTACACTATATGTCCCCTTTTCTTCATTTGTCCAATCTTTACTATCCCGACTGTCCTTTGACTGAGTAAAGTGTGTAGGACTTACATCATGTGGTGGAGGAGAGGAGATCCCATTCTCTGAGGCACGATCAACCAACCTATTCGTTGGACGGGAGGCACCATCTTATTATATATATATCACAGGCGCATTTGTCATCTTTATCTTGTGAGTGGGGACCCAGGAGGGGAGCACAGGATGTCACCAAGATTATATCAACGTGTCACCAACCCTGTACCTCACACTTGATTGCACTTTACTTTGCACATCCATTGAACTTTATTGATTGCACTTTATTTGCACTATATTGACACAGTGCACTTTATTATACATGTTGTTATATGACACATATTTGATGTGTGTATATGTATATTAGTGGTTTATAGAGGCAGCACTGCGTATAAATTCTTTTTGTAACATACCAGTACGTTGCTGGTCCTTGTTGGGCATATATTTTAATCTTTTTTTTCATGCAGCCTGTGGGCTGAACGAAAAAAAGAGATTGATCGGTGGGTATGCCCACCATTAGAATACCTCCCTTCATCCACCCACTTCTAATGATGGGCATACATGCACCATTTTGTTTTTAACTGTGGTGGTGAAATCATCTCCTACAGTGCTGGAGTCACGGCTTTATGTATCGTGGGAGCAAACGCTGTTGCTGTCAAGATAAATAAATCTGCGCTGCAGCTGAATGGCGTACCTGTAAAGCAAATGATGGTTAACAATAAAACAAAGTAACATTACGAAATATAACAGTAAGACATACCATACCTGCAAAGCAAATACAAAAAAAAAACATAGTAAAAAATAAAACATTTTTTAACGTAACCTGTGCCTAAAATATATATATATATGCCAAAGCATGGGGGCATCCGCTCCAAAAGTTAGGAGCAAATCGCTCCTCCACCCCTGCTGTCCCCATGCTTCGGCATATCTGCTCTTTTTTTTTTAACTGTGGTGGTAAAATCAACTCTGACAGTGCTGGAGTCACGGCTTTATGTATCGTGGGAGCAACCGCTGTTATGCCGCGTATACACGGTCGGACTTTTCAGCTACAAAAGTCAGACAGCCCGTCCGACAGACTTTTGACAGACTTTCGACGGACTTTTGGCGGACTTTCAACAGACTTTCTAACGACCGGACTTGCCTACACACGATCACACCAAAGTCCGACAGATTCGTACGTGATGACGTACACCGGACTAAAATAAGGACGTTGATAGCCAGTAGCCAATAGCTGCCCTAGCGTGGGTTTTTGTCCGTCGGACTAGCATACAGACAAGCGGATTTCTGGGTCTGGCAGAGTTACGACGTAAAGATTTGAAGCATGTTCCAAATCTAAAGTCCGTCAGATTTGGGACTGGAAAAGTCCGCTGAAGGTCTGGTGAAGCCCACACACGATTGGATTGTCCGCCGGATTTGGTCCGTCAGCGTCCGTCGGACAAGTCCGGTCAAAAAGTCCGACCGTGTGTACGCGGCATTACTGTCAAGATAAATAAATCCACGCTGCAACTGAATGGCGTACCTGAAAACAAAAAAATAGTTAACAATAAAATACAATAAAACATTGCAGAATAGAATACAGTAAAAAAGAGCAGAACAATAGAGAGAGAATAGAGAGAGCGAGAACAATAAAATGACAACTATTTTTTATTTTTTTTTTTTTACTTTTTTTTTACACTTTTATTTGTAACTGTAACTGTAATGGTTTGGTTCCAGGTTCTGGTCTCTTAAAATGCGATGGCATCTTGGGAGACCCTGTGAAAGTGTGCCCTAGTTTGTGCACTGCTGTACCCTACGCTAATACTCCACTAGTGTATAGCAGCGTTCAAAACATTTATCAATGCAAAGACCAGGATTGTCAGGACAGGAGGAATAAAAATAGTGGGTGTCACACCTATATCTGTGCTTTCTACAGACACAACATTTTTTGGGGGTGGCTCGTTGGGTAGGGGTACTAAGGAGGACATACAGAAAATGCCACTCATGCAGCCGGCTTACTGCATTGGATTAGAAAGGTGAAGTGGAGTACCGTCTGGAAACAGAAGGGCTCTGACGATCTCTTCCTGGAATTTAAGGAAGGATCCAGTCCATCATGAAGCTCTGTATAGCACATGAGCGTTCCGCAAAGCCAATTGAAATAAGTATACAGATACTTTCTTGTACCAGCGTCTGGCCTTACGGGCAATTAGGTACGACATCAACAACTGGTCGTTGAGGTCCACCCCTCCCATGTTAAGGTTGTATTCGTGGACACAGAGGGGTTTCTCCACAACACCAGTCGCCGTAGGAATTTTGACCATAGTGGCTGCATGAAGGGAGGACAGAACGAAAACATTCTTATTATCCCTCCACTTCATAGCGAGCAAATTATTACACTTGAAGCAAGCTCTCTCCCCCAGCCTAAGATGGGAATCTACAAGCCTCTGGGGTAAGCCCCGGCGATTAGGTCACACGGTGCCACATGCGCCAATCTGATGATCAAACAAGTGACTAAAAAGTGGCACGCTCGTGTAATAGTTGTTCACATACAAATGGTACCCCTTTCTAAATAAGGGTGACACCAAGTCCCACACAATCTTGCCAGCGCTCCCTATGTAGTCTGGGCAGTTCTCCGGCTCTATGTGACTACCTCTTCCCTCATAAACCATAAAACTACATGTATAGCCTGTGGCCCTGTCACAGAGCTTAGACATCTTGACCCCGTATCTGGCATGCTTGCTGGGAAGATACTGTTTGAAAGACAAGCAGCCAGAAAACGTAATCAGGGACTCATCAACGCAGACAACTGGGGAGTAAACAAGGCTGCAAAATGTTCGTTGAAGTGGTTTACGAGGGGACGAATTTTGTAGAGCCAATCTTATCCAGGGTCTCCACCTCAAAAACAGCAGAAGAAGATCGGGGTCTGGTACGCCTGACCTTGGCAGGGACCACAACTACGTCGTCAGAGCTATCTGTCATGGAGCCACTGTCGTCTACAGGATCTTATTCTGGGCCTGAATCTGACAGATGAGTGACTTCCTCTTCACTATCTGTCATGCTCAGAAACATGTAGGCCTCTTCACTACTGTACCTTCGATTTGCCATTTTGGGGGAATTTACTTGTACAGTAGTGAGACTCACAGGTAAAAAAGCTCCTAGGCTGTCAGCAACTGTATCAAACGCTACCAAAAAAACTGTTAGCGATCGCAGGGATCAGGCCTGACTCTGTGAACGCTGCAGTTATGTGTTTAGTGTTTTGTAAGTGACAGTGATTGATCAATACTGCACTTGGGTGGGATGGGCTGGGCTGGGCTGGGCAGAGGGGCAAAATGCAGGTACTAGCAGGTATCTGAGCTAATCCCACTAACACTGCATTTTTGGGAACCCTAAACTGCTGGGGACGCTAGTATAGATCTGATCAGATCAGCAATTGATCTGTTCAGACGCTATACTACAAGGGAGGTGTATGCTGCGTGCAAGGGTGTTACTGGCACTAATCTGACACTGCCTGGGGTGATGCAGACCTTATCTGACCCTAAAACCTAACTGATATCACCCACCCTTCGATCAGGGGGTTAAACCTTTATTGGGTAATAAACTAACCAGCGTCACTCGTAACACTCATACGGTGATCACTGGTGAAAGGGTTAACTAGGGGGCAATCAGGGGGTTAAAACCTTTATTAGGTAGTATATGGGGGTACCTGACGCTATAAAAAGCTGACAGTGAACCTAAATACCTACCTGGCTAGTGACACTAATACGGCGATCAGAAAAAAGATCGCTTAGTGACACTAGTGACAGGGCATGAAAGGGTTAACTGGGGGTGATCAAGGAGTTAAACCTTTGTTAGGGGGAGTTAGGGGGGTACCCTAGACCTAAAGGGGCCTACCACTAACTGCCCTAACAATTATTACATTCACAAATGACATCAAATGCAGTGATCAGTAAAAAATAATCATTGCAATTGGTGACACTGTGACTGGGGGTGCAGAGGGTGATTGGGGTGGTGATCGGGGGGTGATTGGGAGGTGTTTTATGTGCCTATGTGTACTGGTGTTAGTGTGCTGTTGGTGCAACTCACATGGATGTCTTCTCTCCTCATGCGCCGGAACGAAAAGGCTCCACAAGGAGAGATTACGTCACTTCCTGTGCTTCTGTTTACAGTTCAGAAGCAGAGGAAGCTTCTCATTCGTCAGGAGCGATCGCGAGGGGGTGGCCATGAATCGGTGGCCTCCCCCTCAGCATATATCACTCCTGGAACGATGCCGACTGCCACAGGCCGATCGGGCCCCCCCCCCCCCCCGCTGGGAGGCAGGGACTTACAGGTACGACCAAATGCCTGTCCATGCCATTCTGTCGACGTACATCATCATGCGGTCGGCAAGTGGTTAAGAGTTAATTGCATATTAATTATATGCTAATACTAAGCAGTCACACTAGAGAAACAGTCATTTAAAAGGTTTCTCTACAAATTGGTCTTGGTCTGTAACAGATAGTTGAAAGGAGTATGGGCTAGTGTTGATGACATATTCTAGAATTTACTAAAATAATAGATTTATAACAAATCATCTGCGCCAATACTGTATTTGTTTGAAAATGGGAGTCATACACAATTGAAGGAGCAGCTTAGTTGATGAGCTTTTATCTGTTAAGTGCATTAAAAACACTCTTTCTCAGCCATAAAGCCTGCACATAGCAGAATTTGATTTAAAGAATTGTCAAGCCTTTTACTCAGTCCAAGGCTAGCCAGAGAAATTCAAGGATTACAAAGTAACTTGCTAGGGGGCATGTACTGTAGGTTTACCACCTGTCAGTGAATTTGCAATATGATATGGAGAGAAGCCAAGATGGTTGGATGTGAGAAAAGGGGTTACCGGCAGATGTCTACCTTGGAAATTATGTTGGTATTTGTAATTTTATTTGATAGGATGTATGTGATCAGCTTATTATAACCTTTGTAAATGAACCAAAAACTCAAACCGTAGGGGGTACTTTTCTTTTTTTCTTTGAATGGGGAGGGGGGGTGGAATCAATGTAAACTTTTTTTTTTTAATAATTTATAATTGTTTACATATCATGTTTATCGGAAATATTAAAAAAATTATTTAAGCGTTATTTCATTATTTAAACTTGTTACATGGCTGAGGGATATGACTGCAAAGTACTGTAATTTGAGGGCATATCTCAAATCCATAAGATCTCAAGGGATCTTATGGAAAGTAAATTACCAAACAAAATCAGTTTAGGTTTTCTGACCAAACACATGAAAGACATTAGTAAAAAGATTGCTGGGGATTTGGTGCATGTAAATTGTGCGCTACAACAATTTGGGGGCTACACAGATGTTGAATTCCTGTCTTTCCGAAAAAAATTATTTTTCACTATTGAATCTTGCCATGTCATCCAATAGTAGAAATAACGTCTCTGCTGGTGAGATTTACATTCTCTATTGGACTTGTGATGGTTGTTACCAATATAGAAAAAAAATCTAAACATTTAGAGTTGCCACTGGAACAGAAGGAGAAGGGAAATCTGTTACATGGCAGACTTGTTCCGGTGACAGAGATTATCTCTTAGAAAGTGAAGAAAAATCTCCCTGGTGGGACACAGCAAAAAATAAATTTTAAAAAACCTGATAAGAATTGTAACCATTTTTGATAGCAGCGAAAACGCTCCTGCACACAAGTGGATACCCAGACAAATATGTAATGACATATCAGATATAAATGAAGTCAACCAGCGCAGACCATAAACCCTAACACAAAGCAGCTGTAGTACTGAGGGTAAATTTATCAAATCCCAAAAAGCATACAAATAAAAGGCAGTACAGCGCATACATATGTAAATAAAAGTAATCAATAAAAGTCCATATAAACATTAAAAACAAAAGAAATCCAGCAATTCCTCCGGTGGTATAAGTGACATGAAAAGCTTGTAGAGTGACTTTAGTGAGAAAGGAACCTCCACCTTCAGTGACACAAGCCGCTCACCTCTACAGATGGACCCCTGAGTCAATCAGTCAGGTCAAAACAGCAGTTTCCTCTCAGAGATAATGGCAGGAGGAGAAGCTTATAGGACTTGATCAGCAATGGATACGTTTGCAGTAATCACATGAAAAAGATGTAAAAGGAAATCTAGTGCTCTCTGAAAACTGATGAAAGTTTATTATAAAATAGTGGAAACACTTACAAAGCATTGCACTGTACCCCAGTGCGAAGGATGCGAGCGTGAGTGTGGGAGGATGATCCACATGAGATAGACGAACAGAGCGCGGGTGACGTCATGATCCAGTCACGTTCGTAATGCCGTACGCGTTACATCCCAAGAAAGGGGCAGGACTTCCTCAGCAGCAACGGACGGACATGATCTTTCAGCAGTATTCAGAGAGCACTAGATTTCTTTTTACATCTTTTTAATGTGATTACTGCAAACGTATCCGTTGCTGATCAAGTCCTATAAGCTTCTCCTCCTGCCATTATCCCTGAGAGGGAACTGCTGTTTTGACCTGACTGATTGACTCAGGGGTCCATCTGTAGAGGTGAGCGGCTTGTGTCACTGAAGGTGGAGGTTCCTTTCTCACTATAGTCACTCTACAAGCTTTTCATGTCACTTATACCACCGGAGGAATTGCTGGATTTCTTTTGTTTTTAATGTTAATATGGACTTTTATTGATTACTTTTATTTACATATGAATGCACTGTACAGCCTTTTATTTGTATGCCTTTTGGGATTTGATAAATTTACCCTCAGTACTACAGCTGCTTTGTGTTAGGGTTTATGGTCTGCGCTGGTTGACTTCATTTATATCTGCTATTTCTAATTTTTCACAATTTCAGCTGCAACCATGGATGTTTTTTATTATTTGGAAAAACGGGAAGTTAAATTGGATGAGGTTTTTCCCATACCCCTGTATCTGAACGAAGTAATGACTTAACCTCTTCTTTTAAAAAATTAAATCACATTTTTGAGAAGAAGGTGAAGACATGGTGGGACATTGCCTCATTCAAACAATATCTCTCCTCTAATTTAGTCCCCAGAAGGCTAAGGTGGGATATCCCACCGAATGATGGCCTCTATGATGAGGCATCTATGATAGAATGGAGAGATTTTTTTATTAAAAAGGGTTCTGAATTATTACAGTTATTGCTTTCACGCAAAGAAAGGAAAATGAAATTCCTTGAGTCGCAGATTCGTGACATTAGGAATGCCATTGAACCATTCAAAAATAGTGAAGAGTTTTCAAAATATTCTGCTGATCTTGGTAATAAACTCACCAAATGGGATTTAGAAGTCCATAATAAGAAAAAGAAAAAATATATGAGAGATTCAGATGACTTTAGAAATGGAAATATATTTAAATGGCAGGCCACTCCCCCTCTCAATTCATCTGGGTCTAATACTCATCCTTCACAGAATTATTCAATTAGTGCACCAGCCTCTCTTCCTGCTGCGTCCACTGCACATTACTATCCCCCACCAGCCTCTCCTACTAGAGGGGGTCAGGGAACTAGAGGGAATTTCAAGAGAGGTAGAGGCAGAGGAAGGGGTCCCCCAAAGACCCCGGTTAGAGATAATTTTGACTATCCATATTATCAACAGGATTATGGGCCATCCCGTGAATGGGAAAGTCAGAGACAAGATCCGTACTCTTACCCTAATAATGATGGGAGAAGAGACACACCTCAATATGCACGTGGGGGCCAATTACCTCTGTACAACAGGTTTGCTCCATTACAACAACACGGCACTAATGAAGGAGGGGATTTTTTAGGGGCCCAGAGTGGGCCGGGGAGGGGGATGCAAACTTATCAGCCCAACCCGGGAGAGTGGTGGAAACATCGATCACAACAGTCCCCACAAACAACAGGCCCACCTCGAAAAAGAAAAGAGAGAGAGGAAATAGAGGGGGTAGGCGATTACAAAAAGAAAAAAACCCATTAGGAACAAGTATCTACAATTTAAGTAGTGTTTCTTTGAGCGAGAGTGAGATTAAAGTTCTTGATAGAGGGCTGAAATTCGCTCCCGTTCAAAATTTGAACAAATTTGACACATATGTTAACATCCATAAATTTGTCCGAAATTTAAATATGAAAAAATATTTTCTGTCAAATCCCAGTAGACCAGTTACTGCTGCAGGGGGTTATCATTCGAATTTACGAAACAAATCTACTTTCAATCCTCTCAATGCTGACAATAAGTATCTCGAGGTGTTTAAGAATTTGTTATTCAATGATCTGGACAAAATGAAGGTTAGAAAGGCATTAGATCCACTACCAATTAGGCAGGGTATGAAATCTTTAGAAACAAGGAATGATATCATAATTCGCCCCGCGGACAAAGGAGGTGGTCTGGTGATTTTGGATAAATCCAAATATCTGGAAGAATTACATAGGTTATATGAAGATCATGATACATATCAAATTTTGAATAAAGATCCTATCTTGGTGTATAAGGATGAGCTCCACTGGCTAATAGAGGAGGGGGAAATAGGGAACATTCTCAATAAGAAGGAGGCTTCCTATTTAGACCCCCTTTTCTGCAGAACCCCCATCATTTACTGCCTCCCAAAAATTCATAAGGATATTAATAACCCTCCTGGGAGGCCCATAGTAAATGGTATCGACTCTATTTCCTCTAGGTTAGGCCAATATGTATTACTATGTATGCTGTGGTATGTGGATGATCCAGGGATTGAGCTTGAGCGCGAGGTTAGTGTCATTTATATATTTCTTTTCCTTTTTTATTAATTTTGCTAGCGTGTGTTTTTATTTTATTGATTAGCATATCAACTTTGGCTACTCTTTAATGGTTATTTTATAACAGGTTTCCATAGTTGAATTTGGGACATTGTTGTTCCTGTTTACATTTTGCGCCTTTAAGTACTTCCTCCTACGTCGCTATGGAGACGGGTACGCACTGGTGCTTATTGGCCACTCTGAGTAGCAGACATGTATATAAGCGGGTGTTATCACGTCCGTCCGTTGCCGCTGAGGAAGTCCCGCCCCTTTCTTGGGACATAACGCGTACGGCATTACGAATGTGACTGGATCGTGACGTCACCCACGCTCTGTTCGTCTATCTCATGTGGATCATCCTCCCACACTCACGCTCGCATCCTTCGCACTGGGGTACAGTGCAATGCTTTGTAAGTCTTTCCACTATTTTATAATAAACTTTCAGCAGTATTCAGAGAGCACTAGATTTCTTTTTACATCTTTTTCATGTGATTACTGCAAACGTATCCGTTGATGATCAAGTCCTATAAGCTTCTCCTCCTGCCATTATCCCTGAAAGGGAACTGCTGTTTTGACCTGACTGATTGACTCAGGGGTCCATCGGTAGAGGTGAGCGCTTGTGTCACTGAAGGTGGAGGTTCCTTTCTCACTACAGTCACTCTACAAGCTTTTCATGTCACTTATACCACCAGAGGAATTGCTGGATTTCTTTTGTTTTTAATGTTTATATGGACTTTTATTGATTACTTTTATTTACATATGTATGCGCTGTACTGCCTTGTATTTATATGTAATGACATAGGCCTTGCTGCCCTCAAGGATGGGGAAATCCTAATAGTCAAAGATAAAAGAGAAAAAAAGGGAGCACCAGCTTAGTGCATTATCTTTGGATAAAAATTTATTAGGAAGATAAAAAAGCCTACTTACAAAACATTAATAACGTAATCACAGTAAGTGATTATCATGTAGCAGCATTCAGTTAAACATGAACAATTCTCCAGAGGTCACGGAGGAAAACACAGAAATCACTGCTAGCTGATGCTTTTCGAGGGGTGAGTCCCCCCTTCCTCAGAGAACAGCACGATGGCCACTTACTGCGATTACGTTATTAATGTTTTGTAAGTAGGCTTTTTTATCTTCTTAATACATTTTTATCCAAAGATAATGCACTAGGCTGGTGCGCCCTTTTTTTCTCTTTTATCTTCAAGGATTGTAACCAACCTCTCTTCTATCAAAAACTGAAAAATGTGTGTTTGTTAAATGGAGCAGTACAGTGTGCTTACATATAGTTATAGAGTAATCATATACACAATCCTATGCTCACAGCTGATGCAGAGGAAAGCAAAAAAAAACTGTAAATCTTGATCCTATTTGCTTGAATCCTTCCTGAACATTCAATTGCCTAAACAGTAGGCAATTGAATGTTCCTTGGATGAACAATTCCTGGTGTTATTACCTATACATTTTTCTTTCAAAATGTTTTCTTGATTTTCCAAAAATATAAAAGAGTATAACGCAAAGTAAAAAAAAGCAAAATATTACATTACATCCCCCTGTGGGGTGTACAAAATAAGCCTAAAACAAATATTAAGAATCAAGCAAACATTAAACACATTGACAGATACCTAAGAAGCTACTGTGAGTCTTCCAGTTATGAGTTATCTGCCCGGCCTGCGGCTAATAATGGGAAGGGGCAAGGAGAGGTTCCGCCAGCACCCCAAAAGCGATCATGCGTCCCCTGGTGAACTTTGCGGTTGAACTTCTGGTATAAGGGAAATGCCCATATATTGGGCCCAAGGATCCCATGTAGCTTCAAATTGCATTTTGGTGTTGTGGAGAATGCTGGAGAGTTTCTCTTGGGACATAATCCAAGATATTTTACGTATAGCAGCCTTAACGGAAACCTTGGGTTGTTTCCAAGCTTTGGCAATGGTGAGCTTGGCACCAAGGAGGATGAAATGTATTAATTTACACACCTGTTTTGGTGTTTTGGGTAAATTTGCATTAAAAAGGGCTATGGCTGGGGTTTTCGGGATCTAAGCTTTCAAAACTTTACGAATCAGGGAAAAAATCTTGCTCCAGTAGGGCCTTAATCTCGGACATTCCCACCATATGTGGGCCATGGAGCCTGAGAGTTGACACCCTCGGAAACACCTGGGGTCTGCTGACGGGTACATTTTGGCCAATCTGTCCGGGGTAAGGTACCATCTAGTAATGACCTTGAGGCTGGATTCAATCAGGGAGATATTCTTAATGCCTTTATAGGATCTATTAAAGGAGACCCTCCATCTCTCTATGTCCCAGTGGAGGGATAGCTCGCTTTCCCAAGCAAGATGATGGAGATTCTGCCCCTCTGTTCTGTGGACTGCCCACACCATAATTCGTATGGTGTGAATTTGGGAGGCGAGGTCTTCTCCCCCCAAATGTGATGAAGGATGTGGCTTATTTGGTAAAATCTATAACGTTCTGAATTAGGGATTTCTAGTTGATTCACACAAAATTCAAGGGAAATAGGGCCATCAGAAGTGAAGAAGTGTCCAATTCGATACAACCCCTTGTCCAACCACCATTTAAAGGCTTTGATGTCCAAGCCCAGAGTAAAGTCAGAATTGTTAAAAATGTGCGCTAGGGGGCGGCAACTTGAGGGTAATGCAGGGTTGTTTCTCAAATTGTCCCAGATTTTCAATGATTGAGAAAGAGTAGGGGAGAGGATTGGGGGACCCTGTCTTGGGGGAACCCAGAGTAGGAAGTCAAGGGTGTAGGATGGAGCAGCCTGTCTTTCTATTTGAATCCAGTCAGGTTTTTCAGCCTTGGAATAGACTGCAGAAAGCTGGGCCAACCTGGCAGCCTGAAAATACCAGAATAGCTGGGGCAGCCCCAAACCCCATTGTGGTCTGGGTAGGAACAGGGATCTTTGCTGGATTCTATGTCCTCTACCCCCCATATGAATTTGTTGACTTTTCTTTGAAATGAGGTCAAATGGTCCTTTATAATGTTTATTGGAAGGGCCCTGAAAAGGTAGAGGAGTCTAGGTAGTAATGTCATTTTAATAGCATGGATTCTCCCGAGCCAGGATAACTCCCCCTTTGTCCAGTTTCCTAAGTCAGCTTCAAGCTTACGGTATGTTTGAGGGAAATTAGCAGTGTATAAATGTTCCGTTTTAGCTGTGAGTTTAATCCCTAGGTAATCAATGGAGTAGTCGCTCCACTTAAAGTCAAAGGCACTTTGAAGAGCAAGTACTGTGTCTGTCTTGAAGGAAATGTTTAAGGCATATGACTTAGAGTAGTTAACCTTTAACCCTGATATAGATGAGAACTCCTTCAGGAGTTTGCAAAGGTTTGGGAGGGAGGTGATCGGGGGACGTGATGAAAAGGAGCATATCGTCCGCAAATAGGCCACATTTGTGGACTTGGTGCCCACAGGACACACCATGGATGTTGGGATTAGATCTTATTGCTATTGCCAGTGTTTCGATCGCCATGGCAAAAATTAGAGGGGAGAGAGGGCAGCCCTGTCTAGTGCCTCTTGCTATAATAAGAGGGTTGGAATACTGACCTTGTAGGCAGATCACCGCCTTCGGGGTGGAGTACAGGGATCGAAGGACCCCTAAAAATCTGGTCCCAAAACCCCACTTCTCCAGTAGGGAAAAAAGATAAGGCCACTCGATCGAATCAAAGGCCTTATGTAAGTCCAGTGATAAGATCATTCCTTCTTGCTTGGGGCCCCCTACCCAATTAGATTGGAGAAGAGAGACAATGTCAACCGCTCTCCTAATTTGGTCTGGCCCTTGCCTGCCCGGAATGAAACCCACCTGGTCTTTGTGGACATAAAATTTAATAAAGGAAGCTAGACGGTTGGCGAGAATTTTTGTCAAAATTTTCAGGTCATTATTAATTAGGGAGATGGGTCTGTAATTTTCAACTTCCTTGTGGTTTTTGTTGGGTTTGGGGATTACTGAGATGAACGCAGTGTTCAAGTGTGGATCTAGTGGGGAGCCTAAGCTTTTAGAATTAAAGAATTTTGCCATGTGGGGGGCCAAAATTTCGCCGAATGTCTTGTAGTTTGGGACTGATAGACCGTCAGGACCTGGAGCTGAGCCAGTCTTAAGACCTTTGATAACCTCCCTAATCTCCTCCGCTGAGAAGGGTTCGTCCATTAAATCTTTGTGTTCCAAGGAAATGGAGGGCAACTGGAGGTTCTGAAGAAAAGACTTGGTCAAGGGGCCTCTCTCTGTTTGGGTAGAATTATAAAGTTTGGAGAAAAATTTGTGGAAGGCATTCATTATTTTAATTGGGTTGGCAGTTGGAGGCTGACCTGCCATTCGCAGTTTGGGAAAAGTATGAGAGTGGTATTTGGGAGTAAGCTTTGCTGCTAACATCGGTCCTATTTTATCTTTTTGGTAGTAATATTTGGCACCGCTCCAAAAGCGGAGATGTGTTTCTCCGCTTTGGCTGTTAATGCTAGATTGAGCTCGAGCCTAATCGTGTCTAGACAATCTGTTAAAACCTTAGATGGGTGTTTCTTGTGTTCGGCTTTTAAGGTTGCAAAGGATTTTTCCAACCATTGGATGTCAATCAGACGCTCCTTCTTGACCTGGGTCGCTATCCTGATGAGCTCACCTCGGATGGTAGCCTTGTGGGCAGCCCAGAGGGTCTCGGGGGAGATGTTGTCTACATCATTTAAACGAAAATATTCTTTGATGGCGTCAGCTATCACCTTGGTATGGATTGGGTCGCTAAGGACTCATTCGACTCATTCAAACGCCAGTATGAGCCCCGTTTCTCCGTAAGAATATTTCTCAGGGAGAGGAGGACCAATGAATGATCTGACCATGCTGTGTCCAAAATAGAAGCCTTATTAGTCAGAGGAATGAGATTTGTAGGGATAAGTATGTGGTCAATCCTGGCATAGGATTGGTGGGGGGAGGAGAAGTGTGTAAAGTCTCTACTTTTGGGGTTCAGTTCCCTCCAAATGTCAACTAAGCCATGGGTGTGTAGTATTTTAGCTATTCTGGTGCTTAGTTTCATAGGGCGCGTAAGCTGGTCTTTAGGGGGCTTTGTTTTATCGAAACCTTGATCGAAAGCCACATTGGAGTCTCCCCCGAAAATGACTTTGCCCTCCAGGAGGGGGTTTAGAGTTGTAAGGAGGTTCTGGAAAAAAGTGGCTTGACCCTTATTAGGGGCGTAGTAAGAAATTATAGAATATAGTACTCCCTCTACAGTGCCCTTTACAAGAATAAATCTACCCTCTGGATCTCTAAAATCAGAAATGTGGGAAAATTTGCTGTTTTTTGAAAAAAGAATTGCGACCCCTTTCGTCTTGTTTGGTGCATTTGTGAGGTAAAAGGATGGATAGTATGAGTGGAGGAACTTGGGGTTGCATCGAATCAGAAAGTGCATCTCCTGAAGCAACACTACATTCAGTTTAAGGGATCTGTAGTATTCAAATGCTACTCTCCTTTTCCTAGGGGAATTCAGACCCTAAATGCTATGAGATGCCACCCTGAGATCCACTCCCTTCGATATCTTGTCAGCCATGGGAACGGGGGGGAGGCCATCGAACTGGCAGCCACTTACCTTTTGATGACTACCACCTGCAGGAAGGGGATGATTGGTATTGAGACAACCGTTGTCTGTTAGGAGATTGAATGTGGTCGTCTCCCGATGACAGGCTTGAAGAGAAAAGAAGAATGAATGAGGGGGAGAGGAGGGGAGAAATCAAACAAATACAAGAACAAGGACAAATACATGGGTCTTCTAACAAGACCCGTGGAGAGTGGCGGAGTGGGTATCCGCCAAACCCCAACTCTTAGACGTCGGTCTCCCTTAAAGGTCGACCGAAGCCCTACACCAAGAGAACACTTTCGGTTCTCTAGGAATGAGTGGAGGCACAAGGGGACCACCCCGGACCCTTGCAACAACATGTGTCTGAAACCATAACTTTGTACATCTAAAATATGTTCAAATAAAGTGAAATCAACCAAATGCACAAATCAGAGAGTACAAGTAAAAATAATAATCTGTAGTAACTATAGAACAAGCCAACCTCACCCGACGCCCCTCTGTCTCATCCATTCCCCCCCCCCCTGGCCTAGCAGGGGGGGAGGTCGGAGAGGCCGGCAGTGCCGAGGGGAAAAAGGAACCAGGCCCTAACAAACTGAGGTGGGAGTAATGAATCTTTGGAAAAAAAATAGAAGATAATAGGCCCTTAAGAAATTTGGACCCATTTGTTCCAATCCCCATAGAACATTCTTGGAGGGGAGAGAATCCCCGTCTCCCAGGTGTCGCCGATCCCTTTGGATTTAAAACCTCGACAGGAAGGGAGAGGGCACCGAAATCCTGCTTCTGAACAGTCTGGATTGTAGTTGGGCAGGAAGTCGCTGAAGTCTCTCCTCTCTGGACAGTGGGAACTTGTGGTAGAGAGGCCTTTAGCAACAAAATATGTCCTGAAACTGGGGACCGAACCGTTCCAAAATTTGGGGTTGGAGCTCCAGCTCCATCAACAGAAGGGACTACAAAGGAAGTACCCATGAGAGGGCATTGGAGTGAGGATTTCTAAATGACCTCTTACGGTGGTCTTCCGTCCCTGGACTTCTTAGAGGGACCCTTGTTCCACAGGGGGGAGACAGGACTGGCAGGAGGGGGGCATTAGGATGACCCCGTAGACCAGGGATGTCCAAACTACGGCCCTCCAGCTGTTGCAGAACTACACTTCCCATGAGGCATTGTAAAACTTTGACATTCACAGACATGACTAGGCATGATGGGAGTTGTAGTTCCTTAACAACTGGAGGGCCATAGTTTGGACACCACTGCCGTAGACGATGTAGAGAAGTCCATGGGTGCCTCCTGTGAGATTAATTTCAGGGACGAGAACAGTCTTTCACCATCAGGAAGGTTGGAAAATAAGTGGGTTTTACCATGAATTGAGAACTTCACAGAAAAGGGGAAGGACCAGCGGTACTTAATGTCAATGGCAACTATTCTGGAGCCCCATCTAGAGAGATCCGATTTTATAGTGTTGGTGATTTGGGTTGCTGTGTTGGCCAGTCCTCTCTCTAACAGAGTAGAAAATTTAGCGAAAAGGTCTTCCTGCAGTGTGGTGATGTCCCTGACTGAAAAGCCAGGGGACGAGTTAGGAGATGGGTGAAGTTGAGAAGGCATGTACGGGGATAGCCCATATTCTTCCAAATGCATGCCGATCAAGGACTCTGTGGAAGCCGGGGAAGGGGCCTGGTGCTTGTGAAGGCCATGAGGGGCTGCCTGTGACATGCTGGGGGTGCCCTGTGCCGCTTGGGCGTATGTCAGAGTCGCAGGGGAAAGTACTGGCCTGTTTTGTGGCGCCCTGGCTTGTAAAGCTGCATGAGGCTGGTTAGATTCAGTGCCGGCGGCCATCTTGGTACACCCGTCCTCCCCAGCCGACTTGAATTGCGGGCCGAGGTCCCATCGTGCCGAGGGGCCAGACATCTCTGAGTGCTCCCCCAAGGTTACCGTACCCGATCAGGCAGACGGGATACTCCTCCGTGGGCTGTAGCGGTGATAGTGCGGCTCGTTAGTCCGGGGTGGTGCGGAGCTCTTGGCTCAGGCAGCCATGTCGGAGCTCTCGCACATGCGCACTATACCTATACATTTTAATATCAGTTTATGCTTTGTTCATTTAGGAACACTGCCAGCTCTTTTTTTTAAAGCTAAGCTCTTTGCTTCAAGAGTGTCCCCTTGTTCTTTGTGATGACCTTAAAGTGAATAATTCTACAGCAACACAACAAAGTTCACTATATGGGCCACTTATGTCATTATATATACATGGTGATCAAATCTTTTCTTAAAGTTCAGGTCCTCTATGCCTCTTATCAGTTTTGTTGTCAGTCCAGGCCAGGGTCAATAGTAGAGGCAGACAGTGAATATAAGCAGGTAAGGGTTATCAAAGAGCAAAATGAGAGAGGGAGCCAGATCAGTAATAGAATCAAGGATGCATATCTGGAACTTTATCACAGAAACAATGCCGAAGACCATACATCAAAGAACTAGTGCAGGATTCAGGTTTAAATAGGCCACTTGGTGGCAGTGGCTGTTCATACACGTCCACGTGTGAATGATAATTCATGTGGGCAGCAGGAGCGGACTGATAACTCATGGGGCCCCCGGGCAATAGGAGATTATGGGGCCCCCAGGCAATCAGAGATTATGGGGTCACACAGTATACACACACACAGTATACAATCACACAGTATACACATACATGTACACACAGTATACACAGACAGATGTAAAAAAAACACAGATTTATACATACTGTCCCTGGTTTTACTGAGGCTGGCAACCCTGATGGGGCCCCCTAGTGGCCCAGGGCCCTCGGGCAGTGCCCACGTGGCTCAATGGTCAGTCCGCCCCTGGTGGGCAGTTATGTCTTCACAGTCCATCTTTTATGCTCATAGAAATGTGCATTCCTATGTCTATGGCATTAGCCAGACAGCACATCTTAGCCTGACACCATGTTCCTGACAGGTGCTTTTAATCCAAAACCCTATATCATTAATAAGTTAAAGCGTAATGATCCCAACACTTTGAACCTAGGAATAGGACACTAATAACCTTAGACAATTCAGAATAGGAATCATCAATCACTATCCTCTGGATAGCCAATAAACTTTAATTTACACAGCAGCTCTGTGTGAGAAACTGTGTCAAGCACTCTTGCAAAATCCAAGTATTTGACTATATAAACAAATGGCTACTGCCCTCATCTACAACTGGCCATTGTAGCAAGGAGCACATGGAAGGGCAATGCATGCAAAACAAAACCAGAGAAATTCTCTGCTCAACTTACCCACCAGCCTTCAAACAACGTAATCATCCTGTCTAACAGCATGCATTAAAAACAGGTGTTTAGTCTGCACACATTTGTAAATATATGTGTAAGCTACAGAGCCCTGTAAAGACACCCCAGTATTTTCTGTAGTCCTAACTCTAAATTTTGAGAGCCTCCACAGTGGAAGCACGTGCATTATAATGGATAGGCAGAGGTCAGGTTAGCCTGGAGGGAGTGCAATGGACACCCAGGACATATAGCTATACACACAGCCACTCCTTTGTCTAAGTTTTTGCTTACTTCCTCACGAAGAAAGTATATGTGTTTGACAACTTTTTTTCTTTCATGAATCCATGCCATCTATTGCTTAATTTATAATTTTCTGGCAAAAACTGTGTGGGGGGGGGGTGGAGAGAGTGTGTGTGTGTGTTTTTTTTTATTATCAAACTCTCAAATGTCTTTCTAACTATAGAAGTTAAACTAACTGGTCTGTAGTTACTTGGTAAAGAATTCAATCTCTTTTTAAATATAGGCACCACATTGTCCTTGCAAGCCAATCTAGTGGTACCAAGTCAGCAAATTGTTTTTGCATTTCTTCTTTTTTGTTTTTCAGCATACTGACAAAAAAAGTACTTTCTGTCTGTGTTTTCCATCATTGATTCCCCTCTACCATAGGGAAGCTTCTGTGTAAAATATAGCCGTGAATCTAAAATATTGATATTCATAAAGACATAGGTTATCAACAACATCATCTTTTGTTCTTGGCTGTTATTTGTATGAAAGGCTGCATGAAACCTACTGTTTTCTCTACTGTAATTATGATGAAGAGTGGTAGAAAGGACTGACACATCCATTAAATGAATTAAATATGTTTTCTTATGGCCTATTTACTTTAATGGCTCTGTACATTTTCTTTCTGCTTTACCCATTTAGAATAATGATCATATTCCTGAATATATGATAAAGTACTTCTGACCAAAAACATGTGTCTTTGTGTCTGGAACATTGAAAAAAACTAATATTTTATTGTAAATAGAATATTTAGCTTCATGTGTGAGAGACTTTAATATAATAGTAGAGACATATTTGCTCTCTGCACATTCATATTTAGTATTTTTATTTGTACAGGCACAAGCAGATACAGCATGCACACATACACCAATGTACACCAAGGGATTGATTTATTAAAAGACAACTAGGTCATTTACTTTGTAAGGAATTGTGCTTCTTTCATGATAATTTTTCCTTTCATTAATGAGATAAGGCTCTGCCCAATCATTAATGCTGTTTGTTTTTTTCCTTGCATGGTGCAAATTCCCTTGAAAAATTAACAACCTATTTGCTTTTAGTAAATCAACCATTATATGTTCCCAGTGAAAGTGTCTGCCTGATGTAGGTTTTTCATTCATCCTTGTAACACAATATGTGATTATTATTGTGGAAATACATTGCAGACATACGATTAATAGAGCTTCCGGGACTCTCCTTGCTCTAACTTTGCTCAAATTCCAACACTGTTTTCTGATAGCCACACCTTGCTGGCTTGTTCCCTAAACCAGATTTATAATAGGTAGGGAGACTAGGGATTACTCTCTATGCACCCTTAACATTATTTATTGGACGCAAAAATGTTGTGAACCGTCCCCCTGTCTGTATTTTACTACAGATGCTGAGAAAGCTTTTGACAGAGAGGACTGGTAGTTTTTGGAAAAAACCCGACAAGCTGTTAGCCTGGGCCTGAAAACGCTTGCATGGACCATGGTTCTTCATACAACACCTGCTGCTAAAGTGAAGGTTAATGGCACACTGTCTCCCAGTTTCTCTGTTCAGACACAGGGAAGTCCCCTTTTACCCTTACTATGCATGTCAGTGGTGGAGTCGCTCCTCCATTAAAATCAAACTAAATACAGTGAGTGTTGGCATACATATATTGGTTCTAACACACATATATATACTAAATATATACGCTCTTGCTAATGGTGTATCAAACAAAAATTTTATGTAATTTTATTTTAATTTAATGTAATTTTATTTTAATTTAATTCAATTTTATTTATATTTATTTTATATTTTTGTTCATTTTATTTTATTTCTATTTTCTTTTTTCTCTTTCTTTTTTATGTTCAAAGTCTTTAGAAAAGGTTTTCCTGACGCCTTCATGGCAGCACACACTGGGTTGTGACTCCGCCTCCACAACCTGACAGGATTGGACTAGCTATAAAAGTTGAAGAGAGATGACTCCCACCATTCTCTTTTTTATCCTCACCTGACAAGGTGGATGGACGTCGCAAGCCTCTTACCGCATCACCCCAGCAGGTTCAAGCCTCTCCTGTTTGGAAGTTCCTCCTGTACAGTCTCTAAAGGAGCTCTTATGGAGGGAACCCCACTCTGGTGGTCTCAGGGGCATCAGCATGAAGCGTCTGGCAGAGAATAAGCTTTAAAAAAGCTTCAGGTTTGCAGTGGTCTCCACTCTCTCTTATCAGTCATTTGTCTTCCCCTTCTACTGTTTTTTCCTTCTTTTTTTTCTTCTTTTCCTCCTCTGGGACCTGTAGTCCCACAGCGCTCTATTAGCTCTTTCTTGGCCGCCGTGTATCTCGTCCCACAGTGCGCATGCGTGGGAGGCTGTGGAGGGCCGTTCACAGCGGTTTTCCAGCTTCCAAGATGGCGCCGGAGTCGTCACGACGCTTCTGCTCATGCGCGAAGTGTCATTTTTTGCCGCGAACGGCGGCGGTCTATTTAAAAGAGGGTTCTGGGCTGAGAATTATGTGTGTTTCTTCTTTCAGCCCCAGACTGCTGATTCCTTGCTTAGGATTTCTTCATTGAAGCCTGGTAGGTACCTTACGTTCTCATTTCAATTTTACAGGGACTCCCTGACATGTTATATTTAAAAAAAAAAAAAAAAAAAAGGATTTTTTCATTAATAAATATATAAATGGTTTTATATGTATATATGAATATATATATTTCTGCTTCTAAAATCTCCTTCCAGAATATATATATTTCTGCTTCTAAAATCTCCTTCCAGACTTCCACTTTTCTTGCCTACCCTCATGGAGACCACTGCCCTAGCAGACCATCCTCAGCCAATAAGGTAAGGGGCTATCCGCATTCAGTGGTCAGTATTGAAGAGAAAAAAAAAGAGAGCGTATCTTCTAACAAGACTCCTTCTGACAACCCTTCCAGGTCTGGATCAAGACGCAAAGAGAGATCAAGCCACGCCTCAAGCAGGAGATCCCACAGAAGGCGGTCACGCTCCTCATCTCGTCACAGGCACTCATGCCACAGTCATTCTCGCCATGGTCACTCACGCCACAGTCACTCTCGACGTAGCAGATCATGTCATGGAAGATCACCTTCGTCATGTCACGGACGAAGCCTAAACACCCGCCCCGCAGCTAATACCTGCTGGGTATGTGGAGCCTCTGCTTTGCCAGATAAATTTGCATGTCGCACGTGCTTCAATGAGGCCACAAAAGAAAGAGAATCAGACGTCAGAGAAGTAACCAAACTTATTCGGGAATTTGTGCGAGAATCCATAATGGAATCAACAACACCCCTGCCGGCTACGTCAGACCCAGGTACTCCCTTGGCTCCTCCTCACTCAGCAATCGAGGTAGGGATAGATCCAGAATCCCCTTCAGAGGACGAGGATCCAGAAGTCCCAACAGGGTTTGACTTCTCTCTGGTCGAACCCATTGCAAAGTCAGTCCAGGAAGCCATAGGTTGGGAGGAGTCTGAGGAAGAGCCTCAGAAGACTCGGAAATATTTTCCAAACCTGAAGAGGGACCCAGAGACCTTCCCTTTAATTGAGGAGTTGAACGATTTAATCAAAGACGAATGGGAAAGATCCGACAAGAGGCCTAGCCTAAACAACAGACTAGCCAAGATGTATCCTCTTAAAGAGCCTAAAGTCAACTCCTTAATTAACGCTCCTATTGTGGATGCCTCCCTGATGCATCTGGCAAGACATGTCACCCTTCCCATCGAGGACGCCGTCTCCTTCCGGGACGTTCTAGATTGGAAGATTGATCTGGAACTTAAAAAAGCTTACTCCACAGCAGGAGGCGCTTGTAGACCAGCAGTCACCACAGCAGCGGTTGGTAGAGCCATCTCGGGCTGGGCTGTCAATATTGAGAAATCTCTCCAGCAGGGAGCAGACTTAGAGAAAGTACTTTCGTCTCTACAGGAACTTAAATTAGCAGGTGATTTCATCGCAGAAGCCTCCGTGGACGTTATCAGGTGCTCGGCTCAGGCTATGCTAGCCTCGGTGATGGCAAGTAGAGCTTTGTGGCTAAAACCCTGGGTAGCCGACGCAGCATAAAAAACAAATTGGTGTAAGATCCCCTATGATGGCTCGAATCTCTTCGGCTCCAAATTGGATGCAGCCATTTCCAAGGTGACGGGGGGAAAATCGGGCCTCATTCCCTCTGACAGGAGACCCAAAAGATCAAGGGGTCCAGTTTACAAGGGTAACCTTCCCGAAAGGTACAGAGAAGCAAAATCCTATAGGCCGGGATAAGAGTTTAAGAGAAACTGGAGGAACACACAGTCATCCTTTCTGAGGATGTGGAAAACCAAGGGCACCTCTTCTGGCGAACAGCAGAAGTCCTTTTAAAGGTACGCCCGCCCATCCTCCGAGGCTGGGCGCCAGACTCAAAAAATTCACTCAAATATGGTTGGAAAACAACAAGGACCCTTGGACCATTTCCACGATCAAGTTCGGTCACAAGTGCAGATTCTTGAACAAGATTCCCAGAAACCACTTTCTTCCAACAAAACTCCCGTCTTCTCCAGGCAAGAGAAGGATCCTGCTAAAATACATAACAGAACTAAAACAAAAGGAAGCCATTTTGGAGGTTCCACTGTGTCAGAGAGGCAGAGGATTCTACTCCCCTCTCTTTCTTGTAAAAAAGAAGACAGGGGATTTACGGCCAGTGCTGGACCTAAAGAGACTAAACAGAAACATCAAATTAGAATCCTTCAAAATGGAAAGCCTACATACTATTAGCTGTGAATCTAGGAGATTGGATGTTGTATGTAGATTTATCGGGCGCTTATCTTCACGTTCCAATACATCCTGCCTTTCAAAAATGTCTCAGTTTTTCAATCAACCAGCATCACTTCCAGTTCCAGTGTCTACCCTTCGGCATCTCGTCGGCCCCCAGGACCTTCACCAAAATTCTTCTACCCCTCAACGCATACCTCAGAGAGAGAGGTCTAAAAATACATCATTATTTGGACGACATACTTCTTCTAGCAGAAAGTCGCCAGGTCCTGATTCAACACCGAGAAATCTTACTTTCAACCCTGCAAGGTTTCGGGTGGCTAGTGAACTGGCAGAAAAGCAAACTTCAGCCCACACAGAAGATGGTATTTCTGGGGGCGGAACTAGACACCATCCAGAACAGAGTACAGCTTCCTCAGGAGAAGATCATTCCTCTGATCCAGAAAATTCAGAGGGTAATCTCAGCTACACGCCTACCAGTCAGAGTGTGTATGAGTGTCCTTGGTTCCATGTCTGCAACCCTGCCCATGATCCAGTGGTCCCAATGGCACACAAGAATCTTGCAGAATTCCTTTCTGAGGCAGTGGAATGGAGTCTCAATGCTTCAGACAATCTACATACACAGCTATGTGAAGCAATCGATGTGGTAGTGGAAACGGTCCAGCAACCTCAAGAGGTACAAACCTATAGTTCCTCCACAGCCAGAGGTGGTCACTTCAGACGCCAGCCAGAAGGGATGTGGAGCGCATTACCAAGATTTAGCAGCCCAGGGGCAGTGGAGGTTTCAAGCTCATGGTATAGTATCAAATATACTGGAACTCAGAGCAGACTTTCAGGCTCCCCTGGCCTTCACTCCATACCTGGCAGGGAAGAACGTTGTAATTCAAATGGACAACAGAGTTGCTGTAGCATACATTCAGAGGCAAGGCGGTACGAGGAGTCACACATTAATGGAGGAAGTTTGCCCCATCATGGATTGGGCACAAGTACATCTAATAGACCTGAAAGCAGTGTATGTCCCAGCAGCTCAGAATATGCAGGCCGACTATTTAAGCAGGGAACTTCACTCAAACAACGAGTGCTCATTGGGCCAACAGGCTTTTTCCCTCCTTTCAAGAACTTGGGGAATACCGGAGATCGACCTAGCAGCTACCCCCGTGAACACCAAATGTCGGAGATTTCTGGCAAGGGTGGCTTCCCGTCAGCCGAAGGAGTGAATTGTCTGACCCATCCGTGGAATTTCAAGCTAGGTTACATTTTTCCACCAGTGCCCTTAATAGCGAGGTTCTTATCCAGGCTTCGGAGATCATCAGCCACGGTAATAGCAGTGATTCCTCTTTGGCCAAGGAGGCCTTGGTTCACAACCCTACTACAGCTCAGCCTGCAACAACCACTGCCTCTTCCAGTAACAGCAGACCTCCTATCTCAGGGCCGATTCCTACACCCAGCACCAGAGAGATTACACTTGACAGCATGGAAATTGAAAGGACTCGGTTGCTAGAGCAAGGTTGCGTGCAGGAGGTAATCTCAACTCTTTTACAGGCAAGAAAAAGCACCACCAACAAAACATACTTGCAAGTCTGGAATAGGTTTTGTTCACTGGCCCAACAAAAAATTGTAACCCAGTATCACCAGAGCCACCGCAAGTTCTGGAATTCCTTCAGTTGGGTATCAATAAAGGATTGAGCTCAAGTACCCTTAAAGTCCAGGTTTCTGCCCTATCAGCTAAAACAGGCATTAGATGGGCTCTTCACCCTCTGGTGATCCAGTTCATGAAAGCTTGCCTAAAAATCAGACCTCCAAGAAGACCCACATTTCCGGCATGGGATCTCTCTACAGTGCTTGACGCATTATCAAAACCCCCTTTTTTTCTGGTTGAGTCTATTTCAATTTGGAACCTGACCTTGAAGTTGACCTTCCTTATCGCCATCACATCTGCAAGAAGAGTTTCAGAATTTAAAGCACTACTGATATCAGAACCATACCTTGTCTTCTATCCAGATAGAGTGGTATTGAGGCCCTCGGAGCTTTTCACTCCCAAAGTATCATCCTCCTTTCATTATAATCAAGATATCACCCTTCCATCCTTTACAAATGACCAAGGCGAGCCTCGTGCATTAGATGTCAAAACTGTCATTACCAAATATCTGGAAGCTACAGCTTCCTTCAGAAAGTTGGATGCTCTTCTCATAATCCCACATGGACCTAGGAGAAGTCACCCAGCAACTTCTCGAACAATCGCATCCTGGCTGGTTAGCACCATCAAAAAGGCATACTCTACTCAGCAACTAATGATCCCAGAAGGCATCAGGGCGCACTCAACCAGGGCAGTGGCAACTTCATGGGCAGCATACTGCAGAGTTTCACCAGAAGTAATCTGTAAAGCAGCGACCTGGTTGTCCAAGCATACATTTGCTTTCCACTACAAAATTGACTCTGCTCAGCTTACAACAGCAGACTTTGGTAGATCCATTATTAAAGCCAATTCCACAGCTCTTTAGAATAATAAAACCTTAATTTTTGCACCCTCCTGACTGGCGAGTTATTTCCCAGTGTGTGCTGCCATGAAGGCGTCAGGAAAACGGAAAATTGTATACTCACCTTTTCGTAATTTTCCTTTCCTGACGCATCTTCATGGCAGCATACAGGTTCCCACCCTGTTCTTAAGATGATATATTTATATATATATATACAGAGAATGGTGGGGGTCATCTCTCTTCAACTTTTATAGCTAGTCCATTCCTGTCAGGTTGTGGAAGCGGAGTCACAACCCAG